>NC_072373.2:9275500-9898500 GCF_028885625.2 Pongo pygmaeus
CAATGGGTACTTTGCCAGAGAAAAGAAAAGGAAAAGCAAACAGCGGGCCGGGCATGGTGGCTCACGCCTGTAATCCCAGAACTTTGGGAGGCCAAGGCGGGTGAATCTCTTGCAGTCAGGAGTTCCAGACCAGCCTGGCCAACACGATGAAACCCTGTCTCCACTAAAAATATAAAAATTAGCCAGGCATGGTGGCGTGTGCCTGTAATCCCAGCTACGTGGCTGGGCAGGAGAATCGCTTGAAGGGAGGCAAGAGGTTGCAGTGAGCCGAGATTGCATCACTGCCCTCTAGTCCGGGTGACAGAGAGAGACTGTGTCTCAAAAAAGAAAACAAATAAATAAATGAATAGAAAAGCAAAGCAAACGGCAGAGTAACAGGAAAAATCACTGACCTGATCGTGAGTCACCCTCAGCAGCCACTTGCTGGGCTGAAACACAAGTTATCATTTATAGGACTTCTGTGTGTGGACCACCTTTCTCACTAGTGCATAGTCACTAATCACTTGTCTCAACTCAAGGAAGACTTAATCAGCATTAAAGGCAATCTCATTGGCATCTTGAATGATAAAGGTGCAGGCAGGTATGCATGACAGTTACCACAGAGGAAAGAAAACAGGTGCATTTCCTCCCGTGGTGAGGGCTGGGAGGCAGAGGGAGCTCTGGACATCTCTGAAATGCATGTTACATTCATCTCCAGCCCCAGGCAGCTTTGATGTGACTCATGACCATTTCTCTTACGTGTGACTAAGAGTAAAAGCTGCCAACACTGTAAGGAGAGGAGGCTGCATTTGCTGAGAAATGCACCAAACACACTCTACAGTGCCCTTCTTAAAAATCAAACATCTCCCACGAGCAAGACCTAGGTAATGCGCATGAATTTAAAATACTGAGAGAGAGAAACAAAGAGAGGGAGAACCCACACTAAACTTCTCACTTTAAAATTAACAATTTGACTTCTCGTCCAGGGACACCTAAAATGATTATAATCTCTCATTTAAATTTAGACTTAAATAGCCAAAAATTCCTAAATTGGCCTTCTGAGATTGTTTCTGCATAGTTTATTTATTTATTTATTTTTCCTTAAAGCGAGTAATGACTTTCACAGGATTATTGTGACATCTGGGTGCAAATAAAAGGAAAGGGCTTTATCAATAGGAAGGCAGTCTACAACTGTGAGTTTGATGGTTGCCGTTACTTCACTTTCTTGGGACTTCCTGAAGTCTTCCTCTCTATTTTGGACAAGACTAGGGGAGTAGAAGATATATATTTGCTGAGGCAGCTGAGAAAGACGAATGCTTGCAACGATTAATAGTATAAAGAAACAAGTGTTTTTGGTCAAAGAAGTGTTAGAAATGCCACTTAGTCATTAGTCTAATGACTTATGGACTTAGCCAGTTAGTCCAAATTACTTTTTTCTCTCTTTAAGTTTTATTTCTTAGAACCATTAATATATCGACTTGTATCTATGAATCTCTGAAGAGAGAATACAGTAAGTACCTTTTACTAAATTTATTTATTTTTTTTTTTGAGACAGAGTCTCACTCCGTTGCCCAGGCTGGAGTGCAGTGGCGCAATCTCGGCTCACTGCAACCTCTGCCTCCCGGGTTCAAGCGATTCTCCTGCCTCAGCCTCCCAAGTAGCTGGGATTACAGGTGCCCACCACCACGTCCGGCTAAGTTTTGTAGTTTTAGTAGAGATGAGGTTTCACCATATTGGCCAGGCTGGTCTCAAACTCCTGATCTTGTGATCTGCCTGCCTTGGCCTCCCAAAGTGCTGGGATTACAGGCATGAGCCACTGTGCCCAGCCACAAAATGTATTTTTTAAAGGAAGTTTCATGGAACCAGCCTTCTGCAAGAGACCGTTCAGGAAATGGTGCAGTGATGAAAAGGATGCACATTTTGGAGGGAGAGGCACTGGAGAGCAGACTCCGACTTTGCTATTTCCCACCTATGTGACTTTGGACATTTAACCCCTCTGAGCCTTGTGCCTCATCTGTAGATTAAAATACTTTGTACTTTCAGGTCATTGGAGTGGAAATTGAGTAATGTGCTTGGCACAGGGCAGGCACAGGTAGGCACCCAGCCCATGGTGACTAGATCACTGTTTAATTTTGCATGATAAATGGATGGTTTGCTCATTAGAAGCATATGTTTGAAAATAAATTTTTGTTTTGCCACTGTAGAAAAACACAATTAGTGTCAGTCAGCCTTACACAGACCTTTATACAAAATCACTTTAAATAAAATCTTTGAAAATTAAACCATCCAACTTTGTATTTAATTATGCAAAAACCCTCTAATCTCCTTTGTTTATCTCTCATTTTACGTAACACCTTGAGTTGTTCTACTCAGTGGATAGGGTTCTCTTTCTTACCTAAAGGCATTTACCTAATGCCACCACTGCTCAAATGATGTTAGGTACCTTACTCAGCACACACTAAATCCCATATAAAAATGATCAAATTGGCCAGCCACAGTGATTCATGCCTGTAATCCCATTACTTTGGGAGGCCAAGGCCAGAGGATCTCTTGAGCCCGGGAGTATGAGACAAGCCTGGGCAACATGGCAAAACCCCATCTCTACAAAAAATACAAAAATTAGCTGGGCATGGTGGCACACACCTGTGGTCCCAGCTACTCGGGAGGCTGAGGTGGGAGAATCACTTGACCCCGGGAGGAGGAGGGTTTAACGAGCTGAGATGGTGCAACTGCACTCCAGCCTGGGTGACAGAGGGAGATCCTGTCTCAAAAACCAAAAAAATCTAGCACATATCAGCCTCTTGATAGACTTTTTTATTAAACACATGAATAAACTCATAAATCAATGTGAATTAAAAACTGACTTATGCCTTCTGCCTTTTTCCATGTTGCTTACTTGCAAAATCTATCCATTGGTTTGGTTGCATCCTCATAATCAGGTATCTTCTGCTGCTACAAATTGTCTATTTTTTTTTTAAAGGCTTTAAAACATCCTCAAACTGTGCTGCTTAAAGTAATATTGAAACAGCTCCTTCTCCTAGAAATTTCCCCTGGAGAAACTTTTAACATTAGGTGGCCTGATAGCCACATAAAATATGCAAAGCATGAGTAAATATGCAGGTCCCATTCCGGTGTATCTTTTTCTAAGTTCTAAAGGTTAGGCAGCCAATGAAACTAGCACATGCAAGAGAGAGACTTTGCTTTATAAGAATGCTTTACCTCATTCTATTCTGGTGAATTGTACTAGGAAAAGCAAAGTATCAAAAGTGTCAGATGCTGTCAAAGGAGTCTGTGAATAGCTTTGTTAGGCTGGAGCAGAGGAGGCTGACAACAGCAGATCGGGGAGAATCTGTGGTGAGGGAAGGGCTGGGCTGCAACAGCTGAGGCTGATGTGAAGGGCTTTAGGGCACAGCGAGCAGCCTTCGGTGCAGGAGTGACAAGATCAAAGTGGCTGGCAAGGAAGCTAATTTTCACAGCGGTCTTGGATGGCCTGCATGGGAGACAATGGGTCTTGCGGTTAGCATGTCAGCACGCTTTCTGGCGCCAATTGTGCTGCTACATCATAAGAGCTAAAATAAATCTAATCGCAGACTACCTAGGAAACACAAAAGGCATGAACCTCATTGTGTGGGTCTGCTCTCCGGTCACAGCGCATTCTCTGGGATACCTTGAAATGCTATTGGGATTTTGAGTCAGGATGGCTTCCATCAATAAAACAAAACAGTTCAAATTCATAAACTGTTTGAATTCAAAAACACTTTAAAAGGAAGGACACTATGGTTAATTTGACTATGAATAGGCAAGATATGAAGGTGGTTCTGTGCTTTTGGAGACAAAACTTATGGCGATTCCAAGGATTTCTTTGGAAGCCGTAGCTCAGTTTGAACCTGTACATACAGGGATAGGTACTTGGTAATGAACTTTATTCTTACAGATGGCCATTCTCAGAAATGTTACCAGGGCACAACACAGGGTGTGAATGGTCAGATAAGGACAACTACTGCTCTTGGCCTCAAAGGGTTGATAAACAGGTAGCAGTGTTTAATCACAACTAAATAGTTCAGCCTCACTGGTTAGCTCTCACTAACAAGTGATCAAGGTGCCTTTGGCCTTGGCCAAGGACATGCCGATAATAATTATAATTACTCTGAATTTAACATTTGTCACTCGGCCCTCAATGGTGGCTACTGGAAAATGCAACTTCCAGTAAATCTCAGGGAAATAACATTTGGGATAAGTGACATGGGTTGAAATTCTGGAATCCTAAACACATGATTTGGAAATCCTCCCCCTTCTCAGTCCTCCAGGCTTGTTCCCCTCAATGATCTTGAGAAGCATTTTCTTTGATCCCACAGCAGGAAGTAACACTTGCCTTGCTGGCCAGGCTATCCTCATCCCTGAGAAGACAAGCAGCGTGGTCCCCTCCGCCCTGGGGAAACTACAGGCTGTGACTTCAGCCCCCTTATGTCTGTGGCTCTTTCTGCAACAGAGCTTCAATGGGAAGACAAAGCATGCCCTCAAGTCCCCCGGCATTCCTTGAATCGCCTGGGGAATCCGAAGCAGCAAGGATCCCTTTTTGGTGAGGATTACCTCACAGCTGGCATTTCATCACGGCCCTAGGGAATGCAAGAGGATGCGTGGAAGAAGAGTCATTATATGCTGGCAGCTGCAACACACAGATCAGCTTCTGTCCCCCAAGCTTGTGGCTTGGCACACGCGGATCAGCACTACAATAACAGTGGCTGCATTCCACATGCGGCCTCCTTTGAGCACAATGAATCTCAAGGCAGATGTGGAATCTTACCCATTTCAAGATAAAAATCTGCAATAGCTATAACACCTCCTCCTTAGTCGAGCAGACACTACCTGCTACCTTCACCTTTACTGAATCCCTCTACTAGCCCAGGTGCAGAAGAGTGTGGCTTCCTTATCTTCTCATAAGGCCCAAACATCTCAGTGGAAAGGGCAAAAGGAGACTTTGGTGAAGCAAACTGGAAAACAACTATAGTAGGCCAGGCATGGTGGCTCACGCCTGTAATCCCGGCACTTTGGGAGGCCGAGGAGAGAGGATAGCTTGAGTCCAGGCTTTTGACACCAGCCTGGGCAACACAGGGAGACCCCATCTGTACAAAAAAAATAAAAAATTAGTCAGGTGGTGTGATGTGCACCTGTAGTCCCAGCTACTTGGGTGGCTGAGGTGGGAGGATCACTTGAGCCTGGGAAGTTGAGGATGCAGTGAGCTGTGATCATGTCACTGCACTCCAGCCTGGGCCACAGAGCAAGACCCCATCTCAAGAAAACAAACAAACAAAAAACAATAAAAAAACAGTAAGTGGACCTCGGACTCATTCCTAGGAAGGGGACACAGTGAGGGAAGATGGAAAGAAAAAAATGAGGAAGTGGGCGAACAGACACTGGGTTCACTGCTGGAATCTTATGGGTTCAGAAGTTGACCTTCTAAGGCCTTTGGATTAAAAATGGACTTCAGAGGCCGGGCGCGGTGGCTCACGCCTGTAATTCCAGCACTTTGGGAGGCCGAGGCAGTTGGATCACAAGGTCAGGAGATCGAGACCATTCTGGCTAACACGGTGAAACCCCGTCTCTACTAAAAATACAAAAAACTAGCTGGGTGTGGTGGCAGGTGCCTGTAGTCCCAGCTACTCAGGAGGCTGAGGCAGGAGAATGGTGTGAACCTGGGAGGTGGAGCTTGCAGTGAGCTGAGATTGCGCCACTGCACTCCATCCTGGGCGACAGAGCAAGACTCTGTCTCAAAAAAAAAAAGAAAAAAAAAGAAAAAAAAAATGGACTTCAGAGTCAAAGACCCAGGCTTTGACAGTGTGAGGGAAATATCAACTCACCAACTTCTTTATTTCTTCCTTTTGTAAAAAATAACATGCAATGCTTAAGTGGGAACTTGACAAGACTTTACAAGTAGGAAAAAGCAGTATTCTGAATAAGCCTTTTCAATAACTGCTTGTCCACTGCACCAATACAAGCAGTCATTTCTGATGGGTTTTCTAAAAGAATGCTGATTTAATTCTTTTTTTTTTTTTTTTTTTTTTTTTACTTACCAAAAGTATTTTATTGACACAGCTTTTCATACACCTATGCATATTTATCGGCACATTCTTACAAACAGTGTATTTCTAGGAAATGCAAGTATTGGGGCAATTCTTTGGAGGGCTATCATAGAAAGTACAGGAAAAGCCTGAGGTTATGAATAAAATCAGTGGTCCACTCGCATTTCCTTCATGATCCACTTCTAGTTCTAGGAAGTGGTAGGGCTTATCACGAAGAATTGGTCCAATCGATATGGCAACAACTATCGCTAGGCATTTTAGGTGGCAAATAAGAGACTCTCATCTTTATTCCGTTAGATTTGATCTAGTACTACAGCTGGAAAAGATCACTCGCGCAGGAGTGAAAACAGTTCACACAGCAGGTAATTAAGGCAGGATGAAGCTGTCCCCTTACCCACAGTGTGATTCTAGGGCAAACTCTGTCTCCCTTTGTTCATATGTCCAACATGAATCTCTTCTCTGTTGCAGATTAATCCTGTCCGTAAAATAACCTAGCATTTTATTGAGTGGTATCAGAGCTGTACTGATTTACTCTGCCTGAAGGTCACATACGAGGATAAACAAAAAAAAGCATTGCAATTCCTTTCTGCACATCTTGACTTCAGCTACGACTTGTCACAGGGAGCTGGAGAGCTTTCTCTAGGGCTGTCTTCCTCGAACTCCCATGGAATTTGAACTCTCATCAAAACACTGGGACTTTGGGGCCAGTCAGATACGGGGTCAAAACAACCAGTTTTTCAAAAAATAAAAAGGCAGACGATTACCGATAAAGAATTCCAAAGAATTTTGGAATATGTTTCTTAAAAAAACTTCATTTTTTATATAACTAATGAATATTCATTGCAGAACAGCTTGAAAACAGAGGGAAGAAAAGAATAATGAGATAATCATAATGACTTATGATGCAGCCACCAAGCAGCAAATTCTTTTATCACTCTGGAATATTCCAGCATTTTGGGATATGTGTGTGTGTGTGTGTGTGTGTGTGTGTGTGTGCAAAGCAAAAACACTCAATTACATGTACTCTCAGTTTCTTAGAGCAAATTTGCTTCTCTTCTATATATTAAAAGGTATAAATGAGATTTTTAATGTGATTAAGTTGATGAGCTAAAATATAACAGAGCATGTAAAGATCAAAGATGAAGTGAGGAAAGCCAGAAACATTTCACTTAAATATCTGAATGCAATGCATGATTACTAAGCCAAAGAAAAACTATTTATCTGGCCTGAGAATGCTATTTAAATCCCAGGCTCATTCATGCTAAACAGAGGCAACATTTTCCATTCACTTCTCCAAAGCTTCTCTTCTGGTGGAAGTAACCCCCTCTTTCATTCCCCCTGTAGCATTCCTATTTATGGGCTTAATGCCCACAATTGAGAAGGATAAGTTTAGAAGGTGTTCATTGCCAAAATGATGATATTTAAATGGTAGGTCAATTTTAAACAAGGTGACTTTTTCAGGTTGTGCCAATCTATAAACATTATTCTTGCCATAGTACTATAAATGAAAATCCAATAATAAAAAGGCCAGAAGAAGAATTATTTACAATGATGTATTAAGGAGTTGGAGCTACTTTTCTTTCTCTAAAGAAGTAAAAAGAAACTGCATTTTAAAGTTTAAAAAGTCACATAATCTTCCACTTAAATAGGACTTTTATTTCTTTTATGTTCTTATTGTGTTCACAATCAAAACCTGCAGAAGAAAATATTTGTCAAATCATCACATTTTGCTTTTGGATGCAATCATCTAATACCAACCCCAAATAAAGAAATTATATTAATGGCAATTTTCATTATTATCACCATCAAAACTCATGTGGAGCCAGGACCAAGTAGAATATTCTCTGGCTTGGGTGCAGCCTATGGAATGACGGCAGATACTACTCTCAAAACAGAATGTACGCTTCTTTGGAGTTCTTCTGTGAACATTTTATTCATTTTATGCCTTGAAAGATAATGGAAGTACACCTAGTATTGCCAGATACTCTAATTCTATCTCTTCTTCCAGCATTTCTCCTTATTGGCCAGCATTGCCTATTCTGAACAACTAAAAGAAATTAAAAAGTTAAAATGTACCTCTTTTTTACAAAGTAGAGATAGCTTGCACGTATGTGTATGTTTTCTACAATATCTACAATATGTGTGTTTCTCAAAGTGAACATAGTAACTTCCATCTCCAAGAGAAAGCCCAGCCTGTATGGCTCATCCCCACACTCCCAGCCACGTGACTTGCAACTATGCAGGCCTAACGCATCTGGCCTACTAATTCACTTACTGCTCTCCATTTAATTCCTGCAGTCAATCTTATTCTTTTCCTAAGCACACCCATCTGCTCCCAATAGATTCAACAATTACAATCTCTGGATGTCCACAGGGGTGTCTGTGTGTGTGTGTGTGTAACTCCATCCTGGATGTCCACAGGTGTGTGTGTGTGTATGTGTGTGTGTTGTGTAACTCCATCCTGGATGTCCACAGGTGTGTGTGTGTGTGCTGTGTAACTCCATCCCATTGGATACTGCAGGTCTGCTTAACACCTGGAAGCACAAGTGGCTTCACAAGCAAATGAGGCCAAAGCAATTTTAAGCAGACAGTCGGGAGACTGGAAGATCAGACATTCTGAGGTTTTTCAGTTGTTGTTCAAAGCTGGGAAAAAGCTGCCACTGAATTAGAGGCTGGCAGCTGAGGGCTAATTACGACATCTCAGAACTTCTCTCAGGGATTTTCAGACAGGAGTGGAGTCAGGGTTTGAAGTGGACCTATGCCAAAGGTGTCTGAGCAGGCTGGGTTCCCCCACAGACTAGGGAATCAAAAGCTTTCAAAATGCAGAATCAAGCTCCAAGAGATATTCCTGTTTTGTTTTGTTTCGTTTTTAACGTGGTAATGAAATTGCAACTATCAAGATGCCAGGAAGAAACCGTGAAAGCAAACCTCTTTAGAACTAACCAAGAAGGGAAATCAAGTGCTTTTATGTTAGTACAGTTAATAATAATAAAAATAATGAGGCCAACAATAATCTTTGGAAAGTGTTTTATACTTCGTAAAGCATTTTAAAGTACACTGGTTCATTTAGCTCTTACAACAATATTCTGATATATATGGCAATATATTTTTATTACTCAAAAAATGCAACTAAGGAGAATATATCTCTGCGTGTATATATAGATGTGTGTATATATATATATATATATACACACACACACACACACAAACCCACACACTCACCCCATCTGCCTCCTATCAAGGCCCTAGACTTCAGGAAAGGTCAGCTGGAGCAGAGGCTTTAAAAGCATGGAGGAGGCAGTTCTTCTCACTTTGTTTTCTCTCCTAGCTACTTCTATTGTCCTCTCTTCCCCTCTTCTCTTAATCCTCCACTTGTCTATATATAATACCTAAGTTATAAGCTTCTTCAGATAAATTCTCAATAGACACTTGCTGATAGACCTGCAGTCAAGGGTATTTATCTGTTCAGTGGATATGGGTAAGCGAAGGGTCCCGAGTGAAATGGCGAACTTAGCTCCAGGCCTATGAGTTATAGTTCATGATTAAGCAAAACACATCCCTCTTTGGCACACCAGAGGTCATGTCATCTGCGCTGGACTAGCAGGTCTGCCAGTGATTCATGGTCTGAATGAACCTCACTGATTTTCATCCATGAAAAGGGCATGACACCATCCTCCCATTTGCAGGGATTAAATGAGATGCCAAGTGTGAAATATGTAGCCCAGTGTGTCATGAAACATAGTAATCTTCAACACAGGGTAACTATTACTCTTGTCATTATGACTTGTTTTAGGTCTAGAAGGGAAATTATGTAAGAGTTAAGGAAACGGGCAGAGGATAGTTTCAGAATGTGGAAGAATAGGAGATGGAAATGAATTAATGATCTTTGACAAGAATTAGCAGAGACTAAATAGTAGAAATAGTAATACCAGGAAGAAATAAAAGAAAATATTTTATAGAGAAAAAAAGAGCTGGCACAAGACACGGCCAGACAGAGACAGATAAAGGGGAAAATATGTAAGTGCAAAATGACACAGAAAACAGTCAATGCGAGAGGCAAGGGAAGATTTTGAAGAATCATAAATCTATCTTCTGCTGCCTCCTCAGCATCGATTAGGAAGAAGGGCTGCACTTAGCTCGAACCGAGTTGCAGGATTTGGGGATGAACCTGCGCGTGCCCCATGGAGGGATGTGACTGCACAGGAAAGATTCTGTGGAGTTCAAAGTCGTCATCAGCTCCTTTCCTTTTGTAACCCAACTGCAAAAACAAACTCTCTTAAAAACAAATGGCAGTTCTGATCCAAGTGAAGACGTTACTGGCAACAGTAATAAGTGGTAGGCAGGACCTCCGCCTACACAGAGTGGAAACAATGTAGCTCAAATTCCCTAACTTAAAAAATTTCCCAGGAGAGAATGTCAAACAAAACCCATAGTTCTCTACCACAGAAAGAGCAACTTCCACATTGCGGTCCACCATGAATAAAAAAAAAACCACAATGAATGACCTTCGAGGATACAATGGGATGAACTGAAGGAAAGAAGTCAATTTCTCCTCATGATCATGATATCTCATTCTTCACTCCTGCATTTTATTCAGCTTCTATTCATAATATGCTCCCACCTTCCCATGCTTTTGCTCTTGGAAATATCTCAAAAGACTGTCGATTTTGTAAAGCCACATTCCATGGATTTTCACAGTAAAATCATAAACTTGTCATCACTAAGGAGAGATAAAAGCTCCCTGAGAAGGGTCATGCTGCCTCTCTCCTGTTGCCACAATGCCTACTACTGCTGGAGGCTATAAATCCTCCAAGAGTCAGAGTTTAAGTGGTAAATTGATTTGTTTGGCAATTCTTGCAAGTCTTAGAAAGGCAGGAAACCAGTCTGTCTGCTGTCGTACCCAGGGCTACCTCCGCAGAGTTAAATTCAGACAGATGTGCTATCACGACTTACTGCAGTTACCGGGATCTCCAACAGGTGGTTCTGAGAGGGTGGGTGGGTGACCCACTATTCTGCTTCATTTGGTGGAACCCCACTATTCTGCTTCACTTGGTGGAACCCCGCTCTGCTTGGCAATGTGGTATATACTCTTAGCTTGCCTGCATCATTTGATTTGATCACCCTGATCACTTACCCCCTGCCTTCCACACTTGATTTTAGTAGCTGACTATAAAATTCACATGAAGGGGAAAAAGGTGATCTTCAAGAACGTAATCTATGATTAAACTTGACATGATCAGATCTTTGAGCATCAGTGAGGATGGCTGAAGGCACCTCATGAAATTCAAGGCTCCATGTATCAGCTCTGTCTCATAAAAGGGAAAATATTCCCTAGGACTCTTGCCTAATGTACTGATATAATATACTTTCCTGGGAAATACACATATTTAAAAAACAATTTTGTAAGCCAATTCATGGTTTTGAAAAGAGTGTGATAGTGGAGCTGCTTGCCCTGCATTTTTAAAGTAATTATTCTTTTCCTTTTCCCCACAATAGCCAAGGAAGTAAATGCTATGAAGACACGTACTTAAATTTATCTGTAGAATGTGCTCTAAGGAAAGTGGTCTCTGAATGTATTGCCTGGAGTTAGGCTTTTGTGTTGTAATAACAGACTATCAAAATAGCCTGGCACAATGGAGTCTTGCCTTACTCCAAACTAGAAAGAAGATAAGACACGCGAATGTTTCCTAACCTCCTTGTTCATTAAGAAAATAGAGCCTTCACCTTGTTACCCCCCAAAAAGTGTTTGAGAGTATTTTATATTGTGATGTAAGGAATGCACTGTGTTACCCATTACAGGGATATTTGTATTTTAAAACAATGGAAGAATATGGCAAAGTTTAGCATGGACCACAGATTCCATATAGTGGATTTTAGGCTTTACTAGAAGAGAGATTTTTCTGTGAGGCAGCTTCCTTGCACCTCAAGGTCAAATCTCAGATTAAGATTTAGAAATAACTACACCCAGCTAGGAGAGGTGGCTCACGCCTATAATCCCAGCACTTTGGGAGGCTGAAGCAAGCAGATCACTTGAGCCCAGGAGTTTGAGACCAGCCTGGGCAACATGGTGAAACCCCATCTCTACAAAAAACACAAAAATTAGCTGGGCGTGGTGGTGCACACCTGTAGTCCCAGCTACATGGGAGGCTGAAGTGGGAGGATCACCTAAGCCCAGGGAGGTTGACGCTGCACTGAGCCTTGATCATGCTACTGCACTCCAGCCTGGGCAACAGAGTAAGACCCTGTCTCAAAAACAAAAACAAAACTAAATAACTACACCCGCCATTTACATGTAAAGTGGGTCCTATGACCCCCTGCTTCTTTTCCTCCCAAATGTGATATACTGTTTTACTGCTGCTGTTGGACAACAGAGGGCACCGAGAAGCCTTTTGATGGGATCGTTAGCAAAGCACTCACAGGGGTAGTGGTGTTTTGAACAGCCCTACTCTGGTGTTTTCAGCTCCTGCTGTATTTCTTGGTTAATGAACTATGTTAAATTTTAGCATATTCTCAACCATTGACATGAAATAACATACAAAGTGATAATCCTGTGTGGTTCAGATAATATTTTTTCTATGGCACATGCTTAATGGTTATTAGCTTGAAGGAGAGAGAGAGATAAAACTTCAAGGTTTTTGCATACCCTGGGATCTACCAATGATATCAGTCATGTCAGCTTACATCATTTCAAAGCTGCTTGGCTTCATCCAAACTTGAACTTGTACAAAGTTTCACTTAGTAGAAACAATCCAGAATTTCTCATTTTTGGAAACGTCAGGGATTCATTATAGTGAATAGAAGAGAACTAAGTTTGTTTTTATAGAATAGAGCTATAATGCATAAGAGAAATTGGCCTGCCACTGGGACTGTCGCTAATCCCGAAGCTGCTCTTGGTCACTGTGTATGTCCGCAGGCAGTAGGCATGTCTGTCCTTGTCCCAGGATGAGCTCAGTGCATATCTGGCATCACAAACATGAAAGTAATGGTATCATATGTGTGGGGAAATGCTACAAAAGCTTCTAGAAAGTTCTAGAAGCTTCTGGAAAGCTTCTAGAAAGTTGAGTCAAAATGCACAGAAGTAGAGAATTCATTCTTCATAACTCTTCTGATGCTATCCTTTTAAAATTCTTTTTATGTAAGGAATAAAACACATTAACTATTCACCTAGTAATGCAATTTATAACAGCTGATTATAGATACAATTTTCCTTTAATTCTGATGGCTGCTTGGCAGGAAAAGTATATATTTGTGAGAAAGTATTGATTTTCTATGAGCCTAGAACCATGGCTTAGTTACTAAACAGAAAACACAGTTTATCTGCTTCTTGTTATCACGAAAGAAACATAAAGGAATCACTGTCCAGATTCCTATGAGGCACACTTCTGTAATTTTTAAAGACACTCTTTGGAAACACCAGGGGCTGCCAAATTGCATCAACCTGCTTTATCTCAGCTACTTTATGGAAAACAGTGCCATCTTGTAGACCAAGTCCTGGACAGGAGAGAGACAGTGGTCCTAGACCCGGCTGTACCTACTTCAGGATGCCCTAAATCACTGTAGCTGATGGCAGGGACTTTAATGTCAGATAGGTGTGTATTTGGGGGTAAACTACGCCACTGCTCTAAGCCTCAATTTCCTTAAATCCAGAATTGGATCAACAATAATATGAACTTCAGAAAACTCCCATGAATAGTCAGTGTAATAGTGTGTGCATTTTGCACCATGCCTGGCTTACAGTAACAGTCCAATAAATCTTAGTGGTTGTCATTAGTATTACAATCAGGCTAACTACCTAATTAAGCCTCCCTGGCACCCCGTTTCCTCATTAGGACTAGATTAGTGCTTTTGAAACTTTTCCTCTAAATTATCCCTAAGAGAAAATAAGAAATGCATCCTCTGGAGGCCAACTGGAAGTGTAACTTGAAAGGGGAAACCTCAACTGGAAAAAAAAATCGCTTACATTTTTCTTACATTTCTTACTTTTTTTACAGTTTATATTTTTCTCACATTTCTTAATCAAATGTATTCTGCCTCATAATAAATCTTTGTTTAAATATTTTAAAAAATATGGTTTGATTTTCCACCATATTTGATGCTGTAGGAAGATGAACTATGATCATCTCGTGGCCCTGGGACCCCAGCCCACCCACAGTGATAGGCAGACCCTGTAGGAGGTGCACTCCACCAGATCCCTGTTACTCAAAGTGTGGTCTGAGGGCCAGCATGCTGGCATCTCCTTGGACTTGGACTTTGTAAGAATTGCAGAATCTCAGACTTCACTCTGACCAACAGGCTCAGAACTGTTCTGGGTGATTGAATCACCCAGGAGGTTCACATGCTTGTTTAAGTTGAGAATCATTGAACTAGATGATTTCCAACAGACTTCTGGTGCTAACCTGCTTTGATTAAATAAAGTGGGGAAATCAGCAAACACTTACTGAGCAGCTAATGGGAGCCCGGCACTGTGCTATTTAATGTGAGGAACAAAGAGATGATGATGATATCTTAACTTCTCTTGGGAGTTTTCTAGCTGGGAACAAGGAGGCAGCAGTGACCTGGCTCCATGGAACCAGAACCAGTCATTGGCCCCACTGGAACTTTGCTGAGCTATTCTTACTGGGATTGTCCATCCTTAAGGAGAAGTAAACACAAAGAAGACTGATGATCTCAGCCTGGGGAGCTTAAAACAGTGAAGATAATTCTCCTTTCTTATATCCCCTTCCCCACATCCCTGCCTATTTCCAGACCTATTAACAAATTATTCACTGTTCTCATCTATCATTTTTACATTCACACACTATCATTAGTGTATGGAAAAGCAAAAATGGAAAACAAACAAAAAAAGCTACCTGATACGAAGAAGAAATAATGCATTTTAATAGAATAATAACAAGCAGTTTCCCTAAGGCAACCCTTAGGGTGCATAATGAGTTAAGTCTGTGGATTGTAGACACCTGTTTACAGTCTACGCTTCCAACGTGCTCTCATTTGACTCTGTTACTCATAATTCATGGGTTCATTGAGGGTTGCAAGGGAATAAATGCTTTTCAGTGTTTTATAGAGCCCTCCTTTTCTCCCCCTGAGACAGGGCTGTGTGAAGCGTTACAGTTTGATGTTGGGCAGAGTGATATTTTTTGCCTAAAGATAACGGAATCTGCACCATTATGAAAAACTGTCATGGCAGAAAAAGCATATTAGTCAGTGGCATATTAGTCAGTGGCTGCCATATTAGTCAGTGGCAGCCTAATATGCCTGTTTCTCCTGCTGTCTACAGTAGAGCTGTGTCACTAAAAGTGACAATAGTGGCAAAGTGTGACCTGTGGACATGGGTACATTGATGGAGAGGAAGATGAGGCTACAACCAGTAGGTTCCCTGGGAGGGTGGGCCGAGGGATTCCATGAGCAGGCTTCCTGGTTCCTCTGAATCTCAGTGCCTGGAGCGAAAACAGCGTGTTCGATACTGCCCCTGAGAAGTGAAGACTCTCAACTCTGGTAACGCTCCTTGAAGGCATTTATGATGCATTGGTCCTTTTCCTGCCCGTCATCATGAACATTTTCCATACTAGCCACCTGTCTTTCCCACAGGCTCTGTCTCAAACTTATTCAATCCAGTGCACTCCACTCCTCATCACTTAAGTTGCTCTCTCTAAGTCTACCCATGACCTGTTAAGTTCCCGGTCCAATGGCCTTCTGGAAGGTCTTCTGCTAAGACTTTACTCCAATATTTGAAACAATTTTCTCTTTTTAACATTCTCTCTTCCATTGGCACCTCATTATTTTGCTGGTTTTCAGCATATCTGGTCTTCTCTTCTGTGTTTCCTTTAATGGATTGACCCTTCACCCTGTCTGTGAAACACAGCTACTTCCCGAGGTCCAGTTCCTGCCTCCTGCTAGCTACACTTTCATCTTTAGACACTCATCCATTCCAACAGCTTCAAACAACGCTTCGCTCCAAATGCCTCCAAAATACACTTATGAAAATCTCAGTTTTCCCCTAGGATCAAATAATACGTGTCCCACAGCTTGACTGGTCTTTGCATATGATTGACAGTATTTCTACTTACCAGCACCTAATTTTAAGATTAGCCATCTCCTAAGCTGAGCGTCAGTCTTATTAACATCAGGAAGTCTTTGATGGCCTGTAAGCCTAGAAGAACCTTTCTTTCTCCCTGTGTCAGTGGAGAGTCACAAAGTAATCCTTGATCTTTGGTATTTCACAGAGCCATTTTTCTCCCCAAGACAGTACAGTGTTGAGAAGTTTGATGATGTGCAGAATGAGTTTTCTACCTTGCATTATTTCCACCTTGCATATCTGCAAGGTCATTTAGCGCATATTTGTTGAGTGTCTACTGTGTGGTCATTTAGCACATATTTATTGAGTGTCTGCTGTGTGCATGGGGCTGTTCTATGTGCTAGGAATAGAGGGATCAACAAAAAAGGGTTTGCCATCAAGGAGCTTATATTCTGGAATGGGAGGAAGACCTGGCATATACAATTGAACCTTGAACAATGCAGGGATTAGGGGTGCCAACCCTGCCCCTTCCATCAATCGAAAACCCACATATAACTTTTGACTTCCCCAAAACGTAACTATGAATAGCCTACTGTTCACTGGAAGTCACATTGATAACAAACAGCTGATTAACAGAGATTTTGCATATTTTATGTATGTTATATACTGTATTCTTACAATAAAGAATACAGCAGGAGGGAAAGGAAGAAACAAGGATGACTCCCAAGTTTTAAGCCTGAGCAACTGGAAAAAAGGAGGTGTGAAAGATGGAAGGTTTGGGCTGTGAGAATGTGGAATTTGGTTTTGACATTTTTTTTGTAGAGATAGGGTCTTGCTCTGTCACAAACGCTGGAGTTCAGTGGTGCAATCACAGCTCACTGCAGCTTTGAACTCCTGGGCTCAAGTGATCGTCCCGCTTCAGTCTCCCGAGTAGCTGCGACTACAGGCACAAGTCACTAGGCCCAGCTAATTTGTTAATTTTTTTGTAGAGACAGGGCCTCACTATGTTGGCCACGCTGACCTCTAACTCCTGGGCTCAGGTGATCCTCCCACCTCAGCCTCCTGAGTAACTAGGACCACAGGTGCAAGCCACTACACATGGCTTGGACTTTTTTAAGTTTGAGGTGAATACAGTATTAGACATCCAGGTGAAGAATCAAGAAAGCGATTTGTTAAATATGCCCTGGTTACCTCACTCTTAGATGACCACTGCACTGAAAATACAGCTTTTAAAATGCTTTGGAACAAAAGGAAATAGACCCGATGGGGAACAAATGAGGCAGATCACACAAACTACTGCTGCTCTTTTGTATGCTACACACTGAGAAACAGTCATCAAACACATAAAGTCGTTTCTATTATATAATCAAATTATTCCTTCAAGTGGGCCTAGCCACTTTCATATTTTTAAACCAATACCTTGGAGCATTTGAGACCTTTTGTCTTACTTTTTTTTTTTAAAGAATGAGTATCCCTTTTATTTTTAAAGTTTTATAGAGATGTTCATTTTATTTTAGAGTCGGGGGTACATGTGCAGGTTTGCTACATGGATATATTGCATGATGCTGAGTTTTGGGCTTCTATGGAACTCATTGACCAAACAGTGAACATATACCCAGTAGGTAGTGTTTTAGCCCTTGCCCCCTCCTTTCCTCCCAATTTTTGGAATCCTCAGTGTCTATTGTTCTCATCTTCATGTCCATGAGTACACAATGTTTAGCTCCCACTTATAAGTGAGAACATGCGGTATTTGGTTTTGTGTTTCTGCATTAATTCACTTAGGATAATGGCCTCCAGCTGCATCCATATTGCTGCAAAGCATACGATTTCATTCTTTTTCATTACTGCGTATTGTCCTACTCTTGATGCAAAACATATCAGTGTAGTGTAAGGTGAAAGGCAATAGTCATAGAGTTGATGAATTCACTTTATTTTGTTTACAAACAATAGTGGATAAAGTGTCCTGTAGTGAGTGGAGTAGTAGATACTGGAGACTCCAAAGGGTGGGAGAGTGGGAGGCGGGTCTCCCACTGGGTACAATGTACACTATTTGGGTGAGGGACACACTAAAGCCCAGACTTCACCACTATGCAATATATCCATGTAACAAAAATGCACTTGTACCCCCAAATCTGTTTTTTTAAAAAAGGTCTTGCAGTGTGACTTGGTGGATGCCAAGAAGGAGTATTGGAAACTGGCCTTTCCTACAACAGAGAGAACGCCTCCGAGACGGGGATCAGCCAAATGCTCTGACCACGGCCATGTGCATTAGGTATACACCCACGAGAGCCTAAGCATATAATTAACTGCACCAAAATGTCCCTGAGGCCTACACAACTGATTTTCAGTTCTCATTCATTATTTATGAGATAAGTGATAAATTACACTGAAATGATGCCAGTGATAGTTGCCGTATAACTATGGTAAGACCTTTGGTGGTATACGTTCCTCTTGTGTGATTTCAATTTCTTAAAATACGCTGTGATTTTTTTCTGTCCCCTCTGATATACAGATAAAAATCTTTGTTTTTCACTTCTTTTTTCTCTGTGACTGCCCTCCATTTCACTGCATCATTATTCTATTTTCTTTCTTGAGCTCTAATGGAAAAGATGGGAGTACCGTGACAGAAGGAAAATATAAAAACTCCAGTACCTACATAGAAGTGCAACCTTGGATGCTCTTCTAGGAAGACAAGACCCCATCTAGATGTGTATTTAATATGTATTTGTTCACAGAAGTCATAGTAATGTCGTAGAATAAACTATAATAGCAACAGGAGTTTCAGCATTTTGCATTTCTTTGATGAACTTAAAAAAAATGCTCAGCCAAAAGACTCCAAGAAAAGTGTTCCCCAAGCCAGAACGTAAATGTCACCGAACACAGTCAATGTAAAAATATCAGCATAAAGTCCCCTTACACTCTTATCCTTGTGGAAACGATAGTTTATTTATACTCAGCTCAGACGAAGATGAATTGGTCAAGTCCAGTCTGCTGCCAGCTAGGTAAAATGAACAAAATTTCAATTATTTCAAAAGGTGATCTCTCCAAATCTGGAAAAAACAATCCACTATTTATGTGAACACAAGGAGGATCAACTTCCAACAAAAATTATGAATCTTTTCAATGCTTTTCTGATTTTCAGGTGACAGTACATCCATTAAGAATTACTTTATCATAGATCAATAAAGTTCTTTATAGGAAGATGGAAACAAATATAGAAATGGAGAAAAGGCTTCATCTTCATTCTGAAATGGGGAGTTGTTCTTGTCTGTCTTTAACGGACATTTGGACAGTTTACAAGGACTGAAAGAGAGCCAACTTCCACACAATGGAGGAAATCTGCTTCACAAAAGATAATCAGAAAACTTCCTCAGAGACACTGAGGTGCTAACCCCTGGCATAAGGGGTTGAAATGGGTAATTAATTGTCCAAGTCACTCTCAATGCAATTGCTGAGCAAAACTTAAGAGTTACGTTAGTCAGAGGCTTACATTTTCTTGGAAGATCTTGAGAAAAACAACCTTTAAGGATCATCAATTAAAATATCCTTTAAATCCACCTTGGTTAGTAAAATTACTTAGATATCACCAATAAAAATATCCATCATCCCCCACCTATTTTTTATGCCAGTTCATTTTCAAAATGTCCGTTGGCAAATCATTCAAAGGATTTTAGGTAAGTTAACACCAGAGAAGCTATTTTCTTTCAGTTAAAATAAAAGTGGTTGCTGCAGAAAATACATTGTTTTTCACATAAAAAGTAAAATATTTATTAAAGATAATTCTGTCCTCTTAAGAATAACCAATACTACAATATCATAAAGATTGGTTAGTTCACCAGTGTGAGTTAATTAATGGATTAATGATCTATTCTCATGTATGGATCATGGTGTAAGTATTTGTGGAAATTATCCAATATCAGATATTTACAGAGATACGATATCAAATTAAATACTGTTAAGTGACCAACATAATGGCTATTCTGCTTTTTAAAAGACTACTAAATTTATTGATAGGATTGGAAACATCTTGAAAATAAGTAACAGAATAGAGAAATGGTGGGATGGAGCTATATCAATGTAAAATAAATTACTTAATATCTGAAGTGGTTTAATGTGTTATAAAACTTGTAAATTAATAAACAGAAACACTACTGCTTGTTAAGAAGATGGTAATTAAAAGCATGGAGTTAGATCTGAAATAAGCCACCGAATTTGTATAGCTCAATTCCCACATTTTACTGGTGAGAAAATAAAAACACACAGAGATTATGTAGAAAGTACCCAACTGACTGTAACTAAAACAAAATGCAGGATGCATATAACAGTTTCCCGGTTACCATTCCTCTTGCTCTAATGGCTGAAATCTTGAATGTTATTGAATCATCCATTTGAGTTATACAATGATATACAGTAAATCTAACCCAAATAATAGGTCACCTCAGGGAAAAAAGACAAAAAAAAAACCAACAAACGAATTAATAAGTGGGAGAGGCAAAGCAAAAGGTAACTGTAACTAAGGTGTTTGTTAAACTTGTGAGGGTTTTTTCTGTAACCGTGTGCACGTCATCATTAGAAAAAACCACGTCTCATTTATTTCACTGTCATCTCTGTGCTGTCTCCAGATATGTTAGAGCTGACAGCTCATATATCATTTATTTTATTTAATCCCTATACTCTCTACTCAAAATTATTTTCTGTGAAGAAAATAAAAACTCTCAGATCTCAACTATTTAAAGTGGGTAATTTAGGCTGTGCACCATGGCTTATACCTGTAATCCCAACACTTTGGGAGGCGAAGGCAGGCGATTGCTTGAGTAAGAGACCAGCCTGGGCAACAGGGCAAAACCCCATCTCTACAAAATATGCAAACATTAGCTGGGTGTGGTGGGGTGAACCTGTTAGTCCCAGCTACTCGGGAGGCTGAGGTAGGAGGAAAATTTGAGCCCAGGAGGTTGAGGCTGCAGTGAGCCGAGATTGCACCAGTGCACTCCAGCCTGGGTGACAGAGTGAGATCTTATCTCAAAAAAAAAAAAAAAAAACACATTTAATTTCTGACAAGTTCATATTTGCTTATTTCTAACAGAATAGGTTGTGATAAAGTCAGAATTTCCTAAATGCCTCAGAAAACTGAGAAAATTGACAATATCCCACCATTCACAGTGTTCTGCTTAATCCTAGCAGGTGAAATGTTTTCACGCTTAAAAGCTCAAGTAGAAAAGAAGAAAAGAGCATCTACAGCAATTCCATTCTATGACTCCTCATCTGATATATTTAATTCTTCTCTGCCTGAGCAGTTACAAAAAAATTAGAACATTATTAGAAATCACTTTTCTCAAATTTGTGGTCTTATTGTTTATCATCAGTTTTTTAAAAGTCCCTAATGCTGACAGGTTCCCTCTCACTCTTTTCTAGAATTATGGTAACTGGATAAAGAATCACAGCATGGTTCCCCTTTAAGGTAGGCCCACTGGTCTTGCTGAGACCCTCCCTGACAACTTAACCCAGGAATGACAACATGGTTATTGTGATTTTATTTCATCATGCTCCCAGCAGCACACTAAATTGTCACTCTTGGAAGAAAAGGTAAAACTACATTAAATGAAAAATCCTGAAGTATTCCCTGGAGAATGATAAATCAGTGTTACAATACAATACCTTTTAGAATGGCTACTCATTTTAAAAGGCCAAACCAAAAGACAGCAGTGATTTACTGATGTTCAATAATTCGTATCTTTCTAACACTGGGAAAAGTCCAAGTGTGTGACAAATACTGAGAAATGCTTAAAGTACACCGTAGTGTCACTGGAAAAATAACTGTGAGGCAAAGTCAAACTCTCCATCTAGCATCAAAGGACTGCCAGGAAGTTTAGGATTTGGCTTCCTATTAATACTTGTGTTATAAAAGATGATCATTTTCTATTTCACAGCATCTGTAACTGGGCCACAAACAAAGGCGAAGGTCTTGCCATAAAATGCAAATCATACATGTGTCACTCAGGCATGTCGTTATTTATTGAAGACATCATAATTTGATGAACAAACCTCAAGCCTGGGGTCCAGGGCTTAAATTTTAAGCTTGATTCCGTGGTCCATTATTTCAATGATCCTGGCAAGAACCAGGTACTTTGAACTTTACCAATTTAAAAATTCATTCAAGTCCTAAGGTCCTATAACTTTATTTGAACACATTTTACTTTTAACAAACTTCCATAAATGAGACGAACAAAGAATTTGGAAGTCATCCTCTGTATAGGTTTTTGAAGATGGGAAAGAACTCTCAAAATGATTTCATCTATTTGTCTACATTAAAACGTTCATATTGAAAGTTGCTCAGGGTTTGTTTTGACTTGGATCTATGTGAGAGCAAGTGACTTTTTTTCTCTGTCAACCCCAAGACCTCACCCAGAGCCTGGCAGACCAGCTTTCTTTGACTAAGGGATGAACACTAATTCTGTACCTCAAATGCTTTTGATGATCAGACTGCAAGCTGTCAGTCTGAGAGATCGCAGAGATTTCAGAGATCTGTGAGATCTTCATGTCTTGTCCATCACTGTTCCCTGGTGTCTGGTGCAATGACAGGTATATAATAAGTACTCAACAACCATCAACAAAAAGCAGAGTTCTTCTCCCTCCATGATCCTGGCAGTGAAAATCAGACAGGAAGAAAGGGCAAAGGAAGGAAGAGGACTAGCCTTGATGCCCCAGTGGCCAAGGTGCTCAGAGAGAGCCTGGAAGACACCCAGAGCTTGGACCACAGCAGCAATGAGACACACTACAGGGTATGAGGAAACCAATTCCGCAGCTTGACCTGTCCAAATGCTTCTCCTTCTCCATGAACTCTTCTCTGTCTTCTTATTTTCTAAACCAGTATTTGAAGCAGGATTGATAAGACTGAATACGTATATTTACAGACACATGCACCCACTATTGTAGGTCTTGTATCTGCCAATCTACCCACTGTGTTTCTGGTAGCCACATGCCCCCGTTGCTGTCTCATGTTCACAGCTGAATCCATAGACTTTCAAGCCCATCTCTTTATACAACTTGTTGAGGACCTGCTTCCTCCTTTCTTACCCATCTCAGTGTCTGTGCCTATGTGCCTAATGAAATATCCCCAACCCTTTTCTTTCTTTTCTTTTCTTTTTTCTCAAGCTCTCTGAGCTGGCAGAGATTGTACTGAGCCCTCTGATTGGTTTGTGATCTCCCAAGGCAAAGCCAGTCTTAGGATGGCAGGGAAAATGTATCCTTGCCTCACACATCAGAAAATAAAACTGATTAGAAAAACAGAAATGCCTGTAGTAACATTTCTACAGCCACTAAAGAGGTAGCCATACTCCTACCAACTCACTCTTCCCAAGTCTCCCTGCTTAGCAGATCCTTTCATGGTATTACTGAAATTGCTCAACATGCCCCTTTTAAAGAAATGTTTACTGGCTGGGCGCGGTGGTTCACGCCTGTAGTCCCAGCACTTTGGGAGGCCAAGGAGGGTGGACTGCTTGAAGCCAGGAGTTCAAGACAAGGCTGGCCAACATGGTGAAACCCTGTCTCTACTAAAAATACAAAAATCAGCTGGGTGTGGTGGTGCATGCCTGTAATCCCAGCTACTCAGGTGGCTGAGGCAGGAGAATTGCTTGAACCTGGGAGGCAGAGGTTGCAGTGAGCTGAGACTGCATCACAGCACTCCAGCATGGGCAACAGTGAGAGACCGTGTCTCAAAAATAAATCAATAAACAAAAATAAAGAAAAGCTGTGGGACACGCTAGTTTTGTGTTTTGTTTTTTTTTTTCTCCAGGAGCGACTCCTACAGATATTTTCCTATTTTTTGGTGATATTTTACCAGAAAACAAAAAACAAAACAAACAAACAAACAAAAACAAAAAACAAAATAAAATCTCTATTGCTTTTCTGTGAATAAATTTTATTATGCATTTTCATTTTAACAGTACTTTTCACAAACTTATACATGTTTTACATTACGCAGTAGATGAGACTTTATCCTGCCATTGACTCTGATGTCCACAAAGCTGTATTTTGAGGCCCAAGCACAGTCCTTGCTCTTTCATATTTGTGCTCCAAGAAGTTAATGAGGTTTAGGAACTCATAGTCTGTAAAAGAGGTCAGGGAGCTTCTCTTTGAATTTTAGATCTGCTAACAGTTTTGTGATTCTCTGCCTAGGTTTCCACAATTGCCAGGCTAGAGAGAGGATACTGATTGTAGTAGTCTGTTCTTATGCAGCTAATAAAGACATACCCAAGACTGGGTAATTTATAAAGAAAAGAGGTTTAATTGACTCACAGTTCTACATGGCTGGGGAGGCCTCACAATCATGGTGGAAGGCAAATGAGGAGCAAAGTCATGTTTTACACGGTGGCAGGCAAGAGAGCTTGTGCAGGGGAACTCCCCTTTATAAAACCATCAGATCTCATGAGACTTATTCACTACCATGAAAACAGTATGGGGGAAAGTTCACCCATGATTCAATTATCTCCACCTGGTCCCACTCTTGACATGTGGGTATTATTACAATTCAAGGTGAGAATTTGGTGGGGACACAGCCAAACCCTATTGTCCTTACCCTGGCCCCTCCCAAATCTCTTGTCCTCACATTTAAAAACTAATCATGTCTTTCCAACTGTGCCCCCAAATCTTAGCTCATTTCTGCATTAACCCCAAAGTCCACAGTCCAAAGTCTCATGTGAGACAAGACAAGTTCCTTCTGCCTATGAGCCCGTAAAATCAAAAGCAAGTTAGTTACTTCCTAGATACAATGGGTACGGGCATTGAGTAAATACACCTAGGGTACAGGTATTGAGTAAATACACAGGTTACAAATGGTAGAAATTCGCCAAACGGGGGCTACATGCCCCATGCAAGTCTGAAATCCAGTGGGGTAGTCAAATCTTAAAGCTCCAAAATGATCTCCTTTCACTCCATGTCTCACATCCAGGTCTCTGATCTTAACTATTCTTCAAAAGACTAATGAAGAATCTGCAAAACTGAACTAACTCCATACTTATCCAGTGTGGCTGGGAAAGTGGTTGCCATAGTTTGGATGTTTGTCTTTCCAATCCTCATGTTAAAATTTGATCTCCGGTGTTGGAGGTGGGGCCTAATGGGAGGTGGTTGGGTCATAGGGGCGGACCCCTCATGAATACATTTTTGCCCTACCTGAAGTTGGGGACGGTGAGTAAGTTCGCTCTTAGTTCCTGAGGGAGCTGGTTGCTAACAGGAGCCTGGCACCTCCCCACTCTCTCTCTTGCTTCTTCTCTTTCCATGTGATCTCTGCACATGCCAGCTCCCCTTCACCTTCCTCCATGAGTGGAAGCAGCCTGAGGCCCTCATCAGAAGCAGATGTTGGTGCTACACTTCTTGTATAGCCTGCAGAACTGTGAGCCAAATATGCCTTTCTTCTTTATACATTACCCAGTCTCAGGCACACCTTTATGGCAACGCAAAATGCACTAAGACAGTGGTGTTCTGCTTAATGATGGTAAAAGTATATGCCTGTTTCATATTGCTTATTTATTGTTCAGAGACTGCTTAATCTTCGCCAAATTAATTTTTCTTCCTCCAGAGCATACAACTAGATGACATTTTCCAGTCTCCTTTGTAATTAGGCATAATCTGAGCACTGGCCAGTGAGACGTGACAGACGTAATATGCACCACTTCAAACCTGGTCTAGTACCCTCCAATGACCCCATCTCACATGCTCTTTTTATCTTCCAAATGGCTGCAACGAAGACACCCTTAGTGTGACCTTGGAAACCACATTTGAACATGGTGAAGCCAAAGGATGGAATGATCCTCAAATCACTCAGAGAAAAGACTCCTGACCAGTAAGACCCCAAGTGGACTCTTACACAAGTGAAATATAATCCATTGGGTTTTAATCCATTGGGTTTTTGGAGTTTGTAAGTTATATAATAGTTAGAATTACTATAACTAATACACATGAAATATCTTTTCAAAGAATTAAAATGGCATAAAATACACTTTACAATTGAATGAAAATTTCATTTTTTGTTGATTTAACGTATATTACAGTCTTTCACTCAGGGTTGTCACTTGTTTGTTTTATTTGTTTATTTTTGTTTTTGAGACAGATTCTCACTCTGTCGCCCAGGCTGGAGTGCAGTGGTGCCATCTCAGCTCACTGCAACCTCCGCCTCCCGGGTTCAAGCAATTCTCCTACCTCAGCCTCCCGAGTAGCTAGGATTACAGGTGTCCACCACCACGCCTGGCTAATTTTTGTATTTTTAGTAGAGATGGGGTTTCACCATGTTGCTCAGTCTGGTCTGGAACTCCTGACCTCAAGGAATCCACCCGCCTCAGCCTCTCAAAGTGCTGGGATTACAAGTGTGAGCCACCGTGCCTGGCCTCAGGGTTGTCATTTGAAACATGAATTGCCTTTAAAGGACTGTTAACATAGGCCTTAGAGGACACTGGAAGGAAACCTGGTTATCATATGAAATGGTATGAAAATCTAAATACAACATGTAAAAAAATCTAATTGCTGAAGGTTGGTGGTTGTCTGCTTTCTCAATATTAAAATATTTGCTCTACATGAGATTCAGGGGAAGAAAAACAAAACTATTTTTTCATTTTGTCTTGTGGTATTATTTTGAATTGGGGGGTCTCACTCTGCCAGCCAGGCTGGAGTGCAGTAGTGTGATCATGACTCACTGCAGCCTCGAACTCCTGGGCTCGAGTGATCCTCCCCCTTCAGACTCCCAAGTAGCTAGTACTACAGACGCATGCCACCATGCCCAAATAATTAAAAAAAAATTGTTGTAGAGAGGAATCTCTTTATGTTGCCCAGGCTAGTCTTTTCCTAGCCTCAAACAATCCTCCTGCCTTGGCCTCCCAAAGTGCTGAGACTACAGGCGTGAGCCACTGCACTTGGCCTGCTTAACCATTTAATCTTAGAATTACAGTGAAATAACAATTACAGTGAAATAACTGTAAGAATTATAGTGTACTTTAAATATATATAATCTTTTTACATTTAATTCCCAAATATGAATTGAGATAAATAGAATTAACTTTACATGTTAGAAAATTGCAGGCAAGCTATGTTAAGACACTTGCCTAAGATCGGACAACTTGTAAATGACAGGGCTGTAATTTAAACTTAGTTGTGGTGATTCTCACGCTCATTCTCATTAACAGAGGAGTCTGAGATAGTTGTTCCTGCTTCCCCTCAGCATGGGCCAGCACGATCACATTGCAATCTGGGTCTGTCTGTTTCACTTTACTGAAGTATCCTAATGTCGCAAGGACCTTTGAATTGCCAAGTCTCATGATACGTTTTCTATCCTCATTTTACCTCTCTCAAGAATCCAGGTTATTGATCTTTCCTGCCACTGGGAGCTCTTGTTTTGGTTTCTAAGACCTGATGTCTCTTGGCTTCTTCCCTCCAGGCTGGCTTCTTTCAAGTTTCTACATGGCTTCTGCCTCATCCTTACTGCCAAGGCTTTATCCTCTGCCCTGGGAGCTCCTCAGTCCATATGCAGGTGGCTTTAACCAAACTGCCTGAATCCACAGCTAACCTCAAGGAGAAACTGTTTCTTTCACATCAGACATCTTCTGAGTTCCAGACATGGCTCTTCAGCCACCAAGTGGATACCATGATGAGATGACTCTGGCATTGCAGACTTCAGAAATCTAAAATTAAACTTACCATCTTTCCTTTCCAACTCGGCCTTCCTGCATCCTGTCTGAGTTGGTATCATTCACCTATTTACGAAAGCCAAAATTATGGGCAAGACCCTAGATTTGAATTTTTTTCTCATGCACCACCTGGTTTATTATAATCACCCACTGATTAGTCTTCCTGACTCCCGTCTGGCCCCTCTGACAACTGTTTCTACGTGGAAGCCAGAGTGGTCTTCCTAAAATAGAAATTTATCATTGAGTTTGCTTGCACAATGTCCTTCAGTGGCTCCCTGTAACCTCAAACTTTGGTTTTGCTACAGGATTTTCCATGAGCTGGTATTTCTCACCAAACTTCCCTCCTTCACTCTCTGTTCACTTGGTCCTTACCCTGACTTCCACTATGCACATGCTTCCCCAAAGCCGGGTGACACTATGGTGTCGTCTCATTTGCTGTGCATATGACAACCTGCAGCAGCATGCCCTGCTGTGGAAGGCCAGCCTGCCCTCGGCACCCTGCAGTGTGAGATGCGGCATTCCTCTGAGCCCAGTGACCTCTGAGCACCTCTCTGTTATAACAACGATCACAAGGCTCTGTCCCTGCCTGAGCTGCTTAGGTAAGGCTCATCTCAGACTAGTACAGAAGCCGTTTAGAAGCTAAACAGATTTACGAGCTGTACCATCAGACTCCTCTCCTACTGCTCATTAGCTGTGTGACCCCTGGGCAAATGACTTACCCTCTCTAGGTCTCAGCTTCCTTATCTATAAGATGGGAATCATAACAATATCTATCTCATAGTAATGTTGTGAGGGTTAAATGAGGAAATACACATGGAATGTTTAGAATGGTGCCTGGCACACAGCACATTGTAAGTATAGGTAATTATTATTATTTGCTTTTGCCTCACAGTAATCTAGCACGGTGGATACAAAATATTAATAAAATGAATTATACAAAGCTGAGAGGGGGAGTGCTGTTTGTTTTAAAAATAAAATTAAATCAGACTGCATCTTGACTAAAGTAATATCCAGTCCTTCTGAAATTAAATGGATATCAGGAGAACTATAGGATAATGCTATTGTAGAGGAAATAGAAATAAAAAATATGCTAAAAGTGAAGCTGAGGAACCCCTCAACGTATACTATACTCAAACAAATAACTTGAGATAATATGTTTAAAATATTAGACTGATCAATATCGTGTAAGCATTTGAACCTATTTCCTAAGGCCAGTTATACCCATATGTACTACACATATACACACACACAGAGGACAGAATTTTAAACACATATAAAATTTTACATAAAGAAAATAATTCTGGTCCCTTCCTTAGGAAAGGCTCCTAAATATCCAAGCAGGAAGAATTTGCAAACTAAACCCTTCCATGAAGATTAAAACAAAAACTAAAGCCTATTAGTGGCAGCTGCTTCCATTAGTCACTTTAGCTCCCATTTTTTTTTCCACGAAGAAACTAACCCTTGTCAATCCCAGCTGATATCTGTGAATATAGAAGAAGTTGTCCAAGGCAAAACTAAGCTGAGAAATCTATAAAGCACTGATAGAAATAATAAAAAACTAGATAGACATTAAAAGAAAGAAATTCTGCACTGAAATAAGAAAGATAAGTGGGGAAAACATGGAGAGGAAGACTGACAAGGGCAGAGAAGTCAATGAGACTGTAGCAGAGGCAAACAACCTATCCATTTGGTCTTCATGCATGCAGACAGAAAGCGAAGGGTTTACACAATTTATTTTTCTATTTCTAAATCCTCAAATGTTCATCAGAACTAAATTCCAAAACCCATTTAAAAGAATGCAGCCTTCATAACTCACAACGTAACTTCAAGAAGTCACATAACCGGGTTTTATAATGTTTTTCATCTCCATTAATTTCAGCTGATCTATATAAATACTCCTCAATGAAGTCACAGAGAGTTCATCTACAATCATGGCCCGAGGATGCTGGACCTGAACTACTTGGCTTCTACAGGGGAGCAATTGCACTGCAGTGGTTGGAAGGCTTCCCTTTGCCTTCCTGGTTTGATTTATGCCAAGACCCTCAAATCGTGCAGAAGGAGCTGCGAGCCTTGCTGAGAGGTTGCAAAGCTGGCACATGGATAGTGGAAATATTGCCAAGTCAGCAAACTGGCAGATGGCAAATTGGAAAAAAAGCAAGGGAACTGAGAAGACAATGAACATTCTAGACAACTATAGGATACAATGTGGATCGTTTTTAATTAACAATTTGGTATGCAAATCTTGTAAGAAATAAAGGAACTAAAAAGGCTAAACTAAAATCACTGAAAAATAGAGCTGGAAGGACATTAGAAATCACTTAGTTCCCTCACTCCTCCAAATGCGTCAAGGGAGGAGAAAGACTTAGAGAGGCTCAAGTGATTTCCATTAGCCTTGTTGCTAATAAGTTAATCCAGTCACTAAAAATATAAAGAAACAAAAACAAACAAAAAACCATTAGGAATAAATAGGAAAAGCGTTAGAAAAAGAATAAATAAAGGTAAAATCAAAAATTCTATTTTTGCATTTTTAAGTAATCTAACAGATAACATTTTGTTCAAAACATTAATTGTAACAATGTATTAATAATTACAGCTAATGTATAAGTCAAATAAATGACAGCAATGATATAGGGGACAGGACGGAGGAATTTGGAATACTTTGCTATTACAAGGTACTCATATCACCACAAAGTGGTATAGTGTTAATTGAACATAGACCTGAGTTAGTTGTAAATGTATTGCACACTTAAAGGCAACCACTAAAAAATAAAAATAGAAAAGGAGTAAAACTGATATACTGAGAAAGGCGAGAAAATGAAATCACAGAATGTTCAATTAAAATGACTGAAAGTAGAAAAAGAGGAAAAAGTAAAAATAAGAACAATGAACTTCGGCAACACACAGAAAACAACCGCTAATGCTAATCAAAAGACAGCAGGTGTAGTCATATTAATTTCAGACAGAGTAGACCTCAGAGCAAGAAAAGTTATCAAGGAAAAAAGAGCAGCATTGCACAATGATAAAAAGGGATCAATTCCCAAGAAGGCCTAACGATGAAACTTTATGAGAAAGCGTCTAAGTAAGTGAAGCAAAAACTTATAGAACTGACGAATCTTGGAATACTAGGCAGACATCAAAAGGAATGAAATCATGTCCTTTGCAACAACATGGATGCAGCTGGAGGCCACTATCCTAGGTGAATTAACACAGGAACAGAATACCAAATACTGCACGTTCTCACTTGTAAGAGGGAACTAAACATTGACTACATCTGGACATAAGAAGGGAACAATAGTCACTGGGGACTACCACAGTGGGGAGAGTGGAAGTGGGGAAAGGGTTGAAAAACTACCTATCAAGTACCGTCCTCACACTCTGGTGACAGGATTATTTGTACCCCAAACCTCAGCATCATGCAACTTATCCATGTGACAAACCTGCACATATACCCCCGAACCTAAAATAAAACTTGAAAAGAAATATTAACAAATCTATCTTATCTTGCAATTCTTAAATGTCATTCACATGTATCTAAATTTGAGTCTGTTTTTATTCATTTTGTTCAGTTCTCAGCTGTTCATTTCAGACTTTAGACTCATGTATTTGATTGTTTGACTATTTACTCACTTCTCTCTGTTCTTTTAGGGAGTAACCTGGAATCCCTGCAAGATGGCTATTATTATCTTGCATGTTTTATATAAATCCTACATATACTCTTATTCATTTATTTCTGTAAAATATACCTTTCTTAGTCTTCTATTAATAGCTTACTATCTTCAGCTGTGTCCATTCTATTTTCAACATAGATACACATACATAATAATATGTATTTTCCCATATATTAAGACTATTGAATATGTTTTTATAACTTAGAAATTTTCCAAAATATTGTTTCTCATATCTCTAAGCATAACTATAATTATTATATTAAATTATATTTTTTATCTTCCATTAAAAAAGAAACAGGTGAATCCAATATTATAGCTGGAGACTTTGACATCTACTTACGAGAAATAGATCCAGCAGACAGAAAATCAGAAAGGACATAGTTGAGCTCAAAAATACCATAGGCATAATGAACATCTGTAGAGTATTTCAGACAAAAGTATTAGAGTATACATTCTTCTCAAGTTTATATGAAGCATTCACCAAAACAGACCACATTCTGGGCCACAAAACACACTTTAACAAATTTAAAAAAATATAAATCAAACAATGTCTGCTTTAAGACTACAATGAAACTAAGTTAAAAAACAATAAATATAGCTGAAAAGTCCCCAAAACAGAGAGTAAACAACTCCCTTCTAAATAATATATGGGTCAAAGAAGAAATCGCAAAAGAAATTTGGAATATTTTGAACTAAATGCAAATGGTATACAATTTTATCAAAATTTGTGTGGTGCAGCAAAACTAGTGCTGAAGGGGAAATTTATAGCATTGAATGTATATGTTAGGAAAGAAAGATCTTAAAATCCATAATCTAAGTTTCCACCTTAGAAAAGCAGAAAAGGAGCAAATCAATTCCAAAGTAAGCAGATAGAAAAGAAATAATAATAAATGGAGCAGAAATCAATGAAACCGATTTCTACAAAGAGAAAATCAGTAGAGAACATCAACTAAACTGAAAACTAGTTCTTTGAAAAGATCAATACAACCAATAAGTCTCTAGCCAGGCCAACTAAGAAAAAAAGTAAGGACTCAGATGACTAAATCATAATTGAGAGAGGAGACATCACTGAAGATAACGTGGACTTCACAAGGATGATAAAGGAACATTATGAACAAATTTTGCCACAAATTTGATAATCTAGATGGCAGGAATTAATTTATTGAAAGCTACAAGCTGCCAAAAACTTAGACAAAAAGCAATAGTTGATCAAAACAGGCCTATATCCATTAGAGAAATTAAATCAATAATTAATCACTTTCCAAAACAGAAAGCACTAGTCCCAGATGGGTTCACTGGTAAATTCTACCAAATATTTAAAGAAAAATTACACCAATTCTCTATGATCACTTTCAGCAGATAGAAGCAGAGAAAATACTAACACACTCTATGAGGCTAACATTATCCTAATACCAAAACTAGACAAATACATTACAGGAAAAGAAAACTATAGACCAGTATTGCTTAAGAACATAGATGCAAAAGTCCTCAACAAAATATTAGCAAACCAAATCCAACAATACATAAAAAGAACGTACAATACGACCAAGTGAAATTTATCCCAAATATGCAAGGCTGGTTCAACATTTGAAAATTCATTAATGTAATCCATAATATCAATATGGTAAGATGAAAAACAACTTGATTATATCAATAAATGCAGAAATAGGATTTGACAAAACCCAACATGTATTCATGATAAAAGTCCCAGTAAACGAAGAAGAGAGGGAAATATCCTTAATTTTTAAGGAATATCTACAAAAATTTCACAACGAATATTATACTTAATAATGAGAAACTAGTAGCTTTCCCACTAAGATCATGTACAAGGCAAGGATGTCCCCACTCACCACTGCTTTTCAACATGACACTGGAAGTTCCAGCTAATGCAATAACACAAGAAAAGGGAATGCTAAGAATTTAGATGAGGAAGGGAGAAATAAAACTGTATTGGCATGATCATCTATGTAGGAAATCCAAAAGAACCCATAAAAAATCCCCAAAACAAAAACAGAAGAACAAACCCTCTTGCCCAAACTCCTGAAACTAATAAGCAATTGTAGCAATGTTGCAGAATGCAGTTCACAACAGTCCATTGCTTTCCTGTACTAGCAATGAACAGGTGGAATTTGAAATTAAAAACACATATTAATGTTAATTTCCCCCAAACAGGTATAAATCTATCACAATAGTATAAGATTGACATGAGGAAAACTCTGAAACTCTGAAACTATAAAAAAGCTATCAAAGAAGAACTAAATAAATGGAGAGATGTTTCATGCTCATGGGGAAGACTCCATATTGCCCAGATGTCAGTTACTCCTTATTTGATTTCTAGATTCAATACAATCCCGATCAAAATCCCAGAAAGTGATTTTGTGTATGTGGGCAAAATGATTTTAAAGTTTACATGGAGAGGCAAAAGATCCAGAATAATCAATACAATATTAAAGGACAACAAAGTCAGAGGACTGATACCATCTTACTTCAAGGCCTGTTAGAAGATAATCAAGACAGTGTTCTATTGGTGAAAGGACAGACAGATTAATAAAACAAAATAGAGAGCCCAGAAATAGGCCCACATGAATATAGTGAACCGATCTTTCACAATGGTGCAAAGGCAATACAATAGACTAAAGATAGCTTTTCCACAACTGGAACAACTCGACATCTACACATACACACGCAAAAAAATAAAAATAAAAATAAATAAATGTAGACACAGACCTTACACCCTTCACAAAACATTAACTCAAAATGAATCACAGATCTAAATGTAAAATATAAAATTATAAAACTTCTAGAATGTAACGAAGGAGAAAATGTAGGTGGCCTTGGGTTTGGTGATGACTTTTTTGATACAACACCAAAGTAACCATTCATGAAAGAAATAATTGATAAGCTGGACTTCATTAAAATGTCTTCTCTGTGAGAGACACTGTCACGAGAATGAGAAGAAAAGTCACAGACTGGAAGAAAATATTTGCAAAACACATAAAGAACTGTTATCCAAAATATACAAAGAATGCTTACAATTCAACAGTAAGAAAACCAACCACCTGATTAAAAAATGGTCAAATCCTGAACAGACTCTTCACCAAAGAGGATATACAGTTGGTAAATAAACACAAGAAAACATGCTCAACATATTTTCTTAGAGAAATGCAAATTAAAACAACAGGATACCACTACATACCTATTAGAATAGCAAAAATCCAGAACACTGAGAACACCAAATGTTGGTGAGGATATGGAGCAGTAGGAACTTTAATTTATTGCTAACGGGAATGCAAAATGGTACTGATGCTTTGCAATACTGTTTAGCAGTTTCTTATGAAACTAAACATATTCTAACTATACAATCTGGCAATCACATTACTTGGTATTTATTCAAAGGAGCTGAAAACTTATGTCCACACAAAAGCCTACACATGAATATTTATAGCAACTTTATTCATAATTGCCAAAACTTGAAAGCAACCAAGATGTCCTTCAGTAGGTGAATGAATAAATAAACTGCAGTACAATGGAATATTATTCAAAGCTACAAAGACAGACACTATCAAGACATGAACTGACATGAAGGCACTTTAAATGCATGTTACTAAGGGAAAAAAAGCAATGTGAAAAGGCTACTTACTGCATGATTCCAAGTATATGACATTTTGGAAAAGGCAAATATATGGAGACAGTAAAAAGATCAGTGGCTGCCAGAAGTTAGGGTGCAGGAAGGGATGAATAGGTAGAGCACAGAGGATTTTTAGGTGACACTATTCTTTTTTTCTTTTTTTGAGACAGTGTCTTGCTCTGTTGCCAAGTCTGGAGTACAGTGACACAATCTCAGCTTACTGCAACCTTCACCTCCCAGGTTCAAGCAATTCTTGTGGCTCAGCCTCCCAAGTAGCTGGGATGACAGGCCTGTGCCACCATGCCTGGCTAATTTTTTGTATTTTTAGTAGAGATGGGGTTTTGCCACGTTGGCCAGGCTGGTCTCAAACTCCAGGCCTCAAGTGATCCACCTGCCTCGGCCTCCCAAAGTGTTAGGATTAAAGGCGTGAACCACCACACTTGGCCTAGGTGAAACTATTCTGTATGATATTATAATGGTGGATACATGATTCCGTAATTGTGAATATACTTGTCTGAACCCACAGAATATACAATACGAAGAGTGAAACCTTAGGTAAACCAGGGTCTTTGGTGATGATGTGTCAATGTTGATGCATCTCTTGTCACAATTACACACCTTGGTGGGGGATGCTGAAAACAGGGGAGGCTGTGCATGTGTTGGGGCAGGGGGTGTATGGGAATTCTCTGTGCTTTCCTCTGCATTTTGCTATGAACTTAAGACTTCTCTAAAACATGTAGTCTATGAAAAAACAAACAAACAAACAAATAAATAAAAAACACCAAATCCCACAAGTGAAGTTTCATCAGGAAGGGAATATAAAATATTATAAATATTAAGATGGAAATATTAAGCAAATAGTAAGATGGGAAAACTGTCCACTTATCCTTCTGACAAGTGGCAGGAAAATATTGTTAAACCATCTTTTTTGAAGGAAGAATAATGGAAATGGAAACAGTCACATAGCACCTTCTTGAAACTATAAGTGTGTCTCTTTTAAGGATAGGACTTTATATGGTCATTGCAAATGTTTACAATTGGAGAAGGAAAAGTTGGACAAAAAAGGCCAAAATGAATAGGACCTGGCATCCCCTGTAATCGTGGCTCCAAAGAGAGGAATTACAGGATTGTGTGTGGGTAATGTCCAAGTCATTTCTGAATCAATTCCAAATCCCCTAGTTGCTATCAAGAAAACACCATGCGAACCAACGGGTTCACAGTCATCCACCTCACAGCAAAGGATATGCACTCTTTGTGACTGCCCTGAATCCTATAATGTTGCTGGAGAAGGGCCAGAGAAAGGCAATGGGAATGATCCAGGTCAGAGGGACTGTTAAATTTGTATAAATTCTTGTCTGCCAAGATAAACGTTGGGGAGGTGGCTGGTGGAAGTCTATAACATCAAAAGGGCACAGATAGGATAAACATGGAACTTCTAGCCAGATGCTGTTAAAACCAGGATATGGGGAGAGGGTGGTAGGTGTGATGACTTGGAGATCTCAGAAGTAAATTTAAGATGTATAACAGTAATATTTAATCCAATATAGAGTAAACATTGGTCATTCATTACCTCAATAGTTGGAAATGGTTGAAAATAGAAAGAACTCTGAAAGATGGTTTGCATAATTTGAAGTTGAATCATTCAGTTTTTATGTTTTGAGACTATATTCTTTTGAGTTTAGGGATGTGGTATTGCTTGATGTGCTGCTGTCAAGCTTAATACTGGGGCAGATGGTCAAAGCTCAACCCAGCACTGTTTCTTTTCTTTTTTAAAAAATTTGAATAGTTTTGGGGGTACAGGTGGTTTTTGGTTACATGGATAAGTTCTTTAGTGGTGATTTCTGAGATTGTAGTGCACTTTTCACCCAAGCAGTGTAAACTGTAACCAATATGTAGTCTTTTATCTCTCCTTCCCTCCCAACCTTTCCCCGGACCTCCCTGAGTCCCCATAGTCCATTACATCACTCTTATCCAGCGCTGTGTTTCTTATATTCTCCTGAAGAAAAGAAACTGGCCAAAGGCATTTTATCTAGGTCTCAGGAAATACAACCCTGTAACTATTTGAAGGATTCACATTTTTGGCTAATATCCTAAGCAGAACCTAGAATAGGTTTTAAACCTTTTCACAGCTCTCTATGAATGTTCATTTCTTTGCTTTTTTCTGCATTTAATTTGCATCTGAATATCATAAATCATTGGTCAGCCTATAGGCTGACAAAGAATATGCTCAAAGAACAGTAGAAAGCTGTGCTTTTTCACCTTTGTGCATTATTTGCACCCCTCACCCCAAATTCCTTAAACAAAAACTTTGTTCCTGGCTCAAATTTGAGACTTAATGTTTATTTACCTAAATGTGATAGATTTAACATTTTATCTTCCTGAAGTTTTCATTGCAATTCAGTCAATTAGTACCACCCCAAATAGCACAGCTTCCAGAACAAATTTTTATAGAATAATGTTAGTTTTCATTTTTATAGTTATTAAGCTCATTAAACATCACCTCATTAAATTATTAAGCAATCTATGTTTTCAATCACAGTTCCTTGAGAACCTCCCTCAAACGTTGTTCTGAAATCAAAATGAACTAACCTACAGCAGTGTTTTGCCTGACTAGTCTCTTCTATCACAGATGATGGTGCCGATTTGGCTTGACTTTCTTTTAGTGGATTCTTGTTTATTCCTAGAGATGTCTTCCACTTTCTTATGGCTTACAACCATCTGTTTAATAACCTTTCCCAGAATACAACCTTTTCTAGAATAGCACAGAGTGTTACATAGAACAGACAGTCAAAATCTTTGGTTGAAAGGATTATTGTGTTAGCTCATGGATAAAGGATATACTATTGATATGGTTTGCCTGTGTCCCCACCCAAATCTCATCTTGAACTGCAGTTCCCATAATCCCCATGTGTCATGGAAGGGACCTGGTAGGAGGTAACTCAGTCATGGGGATGGTTACCTCCATGCTGTTCTCATGATAGTGAGTGAGTTCTCACAAGACCTGATGGTTTTATGAAGGGCTTTTCCCCCACTTTGCTCTGCACTTTTCCTTGCTGCTGCCATGTGACGAAGGACATGTTGGCTTCCCCTTCTGCCATGACTGTAAGTTTCCTGAGGCCTCCCCAGCCCTGCGGAACTGTGAGTCAATTAAACCTCTTTCCTTTATAAATTACCCAGTCTTGGGTACGTCTTTATTACCAGCATGAGAACGGACTAATACAAGTATTTTATATTCCACTATATGGTGAGTACGTTGGCATGGCCCTCATTTAGCAAATTTTTTCCCATGGACAGATTCCTTCTTTTCTTTTCATCTCTTTGTTCTTCTTCCCTTCCTTACATCAATTTTTTGAAAGGTTCACTATCTGCCAGGGGATAAGGAAAATATGGGGTGTGGCATCTAGTTCTAAGCAGCTACATTGAGAAAGAGGAGAATATACTGAACAGTACTTCATATTATTATTCTATGTAATCACTGGGACCATTTTAAAACTTTTAAGATACACTTACATAATTAATGCTCATTATATGTTACACATTATTTTAAGGATTTTGCAATCATTAACTCATGTAATCCTTATGACTACCTTATAAGGCACTTATTATATTATTATCCCCATTTACAGATGAGAAAACTGAGGCACAAAGCTGGTAACACAGAGGCTGTATTCAAATCCAGGGAGTCTGGCTCCAGAGTCTGTGCTTTTTTAGCCACTGTATTATGCATCTATGAGAGTAATAGGAGAAATGTTCACAGAGACCAAATCATTATTTGATGTCCCTTTGAACAGAGAAGACAACACAAAGAAAGCAAAGAGATAAATAGAAAAGAACAAACAAAAGCTGAGATGCACAAAAGCCATCAAATTTATTTTATTCTAAAATATGTAAGACTTCAGGTCTAGAAATATCTATAAGGGTTAAAAGCCCCTTTCAAGATGCCACAATGTTACACTATAATCAAATCAATCTTTCCCAGAAATTCTCCTTACAGCTGAATTTCATTCAGCACAGGTGAGAACCTGTATGGAAACTTTCTTTTATGCTCTTTTTGTCACCACTAGCAGCAGTTCCAAGCCTTCGGCTCCTTCTCTTCAAATCCTGGCCTATGACAATCTGTTTCGCCTCTCAATTTCCCCCGATCATGTGATGACTGGTGCAATATGCCACATTCTGGTGTATCTCATAACATGATGCTATTCTACGATTTCCTCTTTTACAATACCTTGTGCTTTCTTCCACCAGGCTGCCTAAAATGGAATCTTGATCAAACTCCCTACGGGCATTGCCATAGTTATACACACACCCAGAGAAAACAGCAACTGCTACTTGGCACTGAGATTTTGGAAGTTCTTAGAGTACAAATTAAAGCTGAATTGTACTTTCCGTTTAAAGAGACCCTAGGAGTATGTCTCTATTCATCTAACAAAAGAAAATATGTGTTTTAAACTTTTTCACAGCAGAATTGTTTTAGATAAGGCTTTGAAAACTGAAGAATTCCTCCCATCTGGGTAGAATCTTGAACATTTTTCACAGACAATCTTGTACCTCTTAAAAAGCTAAATGTATTAAATATAAAAAAGAGAACTTTGAGTTTCCCAAATACTTTTCAGAGAGTCAACAATAACTGATTATTAACATGAATGTCAAAGGGAAGATTCTTGCTTGATTTTTCAGTAATTCTTAAAACGAATCTGATTTTTTGGAATAAACTTACCCAAAGAGGTAAAACTAATTTTTTTTTTAGCCATGATCCCAAGTTAGATAAGACGGACTATCAGATCATGGAAAAATATCAAATAGCCCTTAGTGCAAAGTTTTAATTCAGTAGAGTCTCTAGAAAGACTGAATTCATATAAAGACTATATGGTAGTTCTTTTTCTTTTTTTCACATCCTTTTTCTCTATAGAGTTTGATTCACTCTCCTATGACAAGGAGATTTCCAAAACTATTGCACACAAAGGTTTAAATAAGCTTCCCTCACATTTTTCCCCTTCCCTCAAATCTTTCCCTCTCTACATTCCAGAGTAGCTGTTAGAAAACATCTGATGGTAATAAACAATGTCCTTTCCTCTGTGAAGGGAAACACTTCCTGGTCTTTTTTATTAGTAGAAATATCTGACAAGGCAGGAATCAGATAATTATTGTTTCTAAATTGAGGGACTTCCCCCATATCCTTCTGTGAACCAGTGCAACCCCAGGTTTTGGAGAAAGCTGCCAGAAGGAAAGGATGGCTAACATTATTCTGAAATATGATGCAATCTCTCAGACTCATTATTTTATTTAATGAAATGCGTGTCATTGTTGATGAGCAAAAAATTTTATTTGATGAAAACTATGCCATCCAAAGACTTCAGCCTCAAAAGAAATTTCATTCTGCACTGATTTAAATTGAATTTTCTTTTTCTACAACCTGATTATAAAAATCTTTCTTTTCCCCACATTGAAAGACTAATTGGCTTTCTTGACTAAGCAAGCACAGGAACTCCTATTGTTTTGAGTACCCCATCCCTCTCTAAATAAGCGCATTGGCTAGGTATTCCTACTACGACTATTAAAATACATTAAAAATACCCAATTTATATCTAACTCACCCAGCCACAGCTGTAAAAAGAGCAGTGACACCAGTGGAATGGAATAGAGACTGAAACTCAAGGACAAAGATGAATAAAGCAAGTTCAATCCCTGCATACAGACCAATTAGGAAGAGTCCTGGTATTATTGGCATGTTGATCATGGGACACATACATGCTAGGATTTAGGTTAGGTTACCTTGGTTTAGTCCTCCCAATAAACCCATAAGATCCGTGGTATTTTCTCATATATTACAGACAGAACAAAAAGTCCAGAGAATCTAAGTAATTATCTCAGGTAGTACCTATAGCTGGTCAACAGCAGAACACAGTAGAATCTTCCTGTCTAACTATTTCTCCAGTATCTCTAAATCTAATTACCTGCCAATCTGATAATGGCTAAGGAGTATTGGAGCAGGTGGTCTTTCGTCACCAAAGACTCATTCTCCTTCCTTGTTCCACTCTAATGAAACCCCTATGCATTGAGGTAGCATGCAGATTCCTTTAATTACAGGAGTTATTCTCATCCTCCCAAGTCTAGGGATTGAAGCATGATTGATTACAACTAGCCATCTTCATTTTATTTCCCTTGACTAGTGACTGATAGCTAAAGGGCCAAGTGTGAGGGGGCCAATGGAAGGTAGGACTGCTAGTGAGGACTTCCTTTTCAGAATTATAAGACAAAGAAAAGAAAGTCTTTTGCTCCTTTACTTTCATTCTTACCTGGAATGTGGCTGTGATTTCCGGTAGTGCAGTAGACACCTTGCAACTGCTATACAAAGCAACGAGAATGGGAATGAAACCCAACATAGTAAGAAACAGCAAAAGTAAAGATGGAAAGAGGCTGTTCTCCTAATGCCAGGGTTAAGCAGTTAATTCAATACAAGTAACTGCCTTCTTCCAGACCTCTTCATATTTGAGATAAGTAAACAGTTACTTAAGTCATTAATAATAGGGTATTTTATTATTTGCAGCTGAATACATTCATTATAAATATAGCTATAAAGTCATCTTAGACTAGAATGTGCTATTCAATGAACAATGTAAAAAGCTTTGGTTTGTGTTGATTACTTAGATGATGCTGAGAATACCTACAACCTTTCGGTGGTAAAGCAGACCCAAGTACACACTCCCCTCTTACAGATTATTAGTGAGTAACCCTTTCCTAGATCGGGACATTTAAAAATTGTTGACATATGAGTGTGTGTTGTAGACTTTCCCAAACATTTTAAATTTCAGTGTCAAAATCTTCCTATCATATCACTACGACTCTCAAAACATCTCAAAAAAGTCTTCCTCTGTATAGATTGAATGAGTGTTTACCAGGTGCTAGGCTCTGTGCTGAGTGTGGGGATTCAGAAATGACAAAACAACATCCTTGCTTGAAGACACTTGGTCTGATAGTGGAGATGAAAAATAGAAACACGTATGCATTAAAATAAAATGTTGGAAGCAACTTCTGCCTTTGGGGACAGGAAAGACATGAGAGATGAGGGATATCTGGCTGAGGCAGTGAGGTATGGGTAAGAGCTTGTTGGGAGGAAAAGCAGGGCAAAAGCTATTCAGAGAAACAAGGGGTAATTGTATAGAGAGGGAGTCACAGAAAGGCATCATGTACAGTGGGGGTAGGAGAATTTGCAAAAAAGGACTGGAAGATAGGAAATGAGACCAGAGCAGACTGTAAACTGCTGTAAATGCTCTGACAAACTGCTTAGAGCTTAGCCTGTAGACAATGTAGAACAATGGAAGGCCTTTAAACAGTAGAGAATAGGGTCGGATCTGGGGAGATTATTCATTACTTCAACGTTTTTCTGTAAGACAACTATAATACACAATCACGTAAAAATTTGAATAACGAGAAAGTATAGGCTGGGCATGGTGGCTCATGCCTGTAATCCCAGCACTTTGGAAGGCCAAGGTGGCCGGATCACCTGAGGTCAGGAGTTTGAGACCAGCCTGGGCAACATGGTGAAACCTCATCTCTACAAAAATACAAAAAATTAGCTGGTTGTGGCAGTGCACGCCTGTGATCCTAGCTACTTGGGAGGCTGAGGCAAGAGAATCGCTTGAACCCTGGAGGCGGAGGTTACAATGAGCTGAGATTGCGCCATTGCCCTCCAGCCCGGGTGACAGAGTGAACCTCCATCTCAAAGAAAAAAAATGAAAAGTATATACATAGAAATGGGAAGTTTCTTTCTTTGCCTTCACACCCATCCCTCTCAGGGGAAGCTGCTAATAACAATTGTTGTATATTCCTCTGGACTTTTCATTTTTATGCACACTATATCACCTATTTTATCTTTCTTTTGTTTCTCTTTGTATGTCTCTATCTCCTCTCTGTCTCTGTATCTATCTTTTTAACAAAGATAGAACCACAAAGAAATATAGGATATTTTTGTAGTTTACTGTTTGACCTAAGAATATACTGTGGATATCCTTTCCTGTTCACACATACAGATTGACCACACTGCTTTTCATATCTGCATATTTAGCTAAAACAGGGCTTTGAAACCTATGGGCCTGTAGGCCAAATGTGGCATGCTGTCTGGAAGACAGCCACACCTATTTGTGTGTGTATCATCTCTGGCTGCTTTGTTGATACAAGGGCAAAGTTGAGTAATTATGACAGAGACTGTATGGCCCACAAAGCTTGATATATTATAATACTATCTGCCCCTATACAGAAAATGTTTGCCGACCCTCAGTCTTCATTATGTACACACTAGAATGAATTTCATCATTTCTGCCTTGACGTCCACTTAGGTCACACAGTTATTTTGTCACAAATAAGGCTGCAATGAACAACCTGATACATCTTTGTGCTCAGAAGCAAGTTTCTGTAGGACAGTTTGCTAGAAGTGGAGTTGCTGTATGAACAGATTTCCATTCTTTTTTCTTTTTTGGCGGGAATCAAGGTGGCAGTGTGGAGAGGAGTCTGCAGCAAGGAGTCTCAGGGAATGAGATCAATTAGGAGGCTATTCCAATAATCCAAGGTAGAGAGGAGGCAAGCCCAAAGGTGCAAACGGAAAGAGGCTAGAACTAAAGAGATATTTGCGAGGAATTATTGAGAATGACATGTTGGATGAAATGAAGAAGGGAGAGGGTGGCTAAAATGCTTCTGAGATTAAAAGTTTGGGTAACTTATTCACTGAAAACAAAAAATTAGCATCATCTGAAATGTGAAACTAATAAAGGATGTTTTACTTGAATGTCACTTTTTTTTTTTTTTTTTTTTTTGAGATGGAGTCTGGCTCTGTTGCCCAGGCTGGAGTGCAGTAGGATGATCTTGGCTCACTGCAACCTCTGCCTCCCAGGTTAAAGCAATTCCCCTGCCTCAGCCTCCATAGTAGCTGGGATTACAGGCACCCACCATCAGGCCCAGCTAATTTTTGTATTTTTAGTAGAAACAGGGTTTCACCATTTTTGGCCAGGCTGGTCTCAAACTCCTGACCTCAAGTGATCTGCCTGTTTCAGCCTCCCAAAGTGCTGAGATTACAGGTGTGAGCCACTGTGCCTGACCTGAACGCCACTTTAAAAAATCTTAAGACAAATTGATGTAAAACTCACTTGGGTACTTTCATTTTGAGGTAAGCAGGCATGATTACGAACAAAGGCTTGTGATTCCTTATATCACCAATGACAATTATTTTAAGTCTAATAGTTCCCTCTGTAGCTGTCATCACTCTGGTCCCTCTACTTTCTTGGGCATGGAAAACCTTACCTGGTCATTGAAGCAGTCATCTTCTGTGCAATCCTTTCCTTCACTCCCCATAACTGCAGACTACGTGCCTAAGGCAAGGATCCTTGAATCCTCAAAATCGTGATTATTGAAATTTTTATCCAGGCTCTTAGCTTTCTTCTGAAGCACATCTTCATACGAGGGCATATATTTCCTGTCTATATCCTCAAATCACAAGTTAAACCAATTTTCACATTTCACTAAGATTATGTCTTTCACGTGACCATTTTTTTGTTGTTGTTGCAAAAAAATAAATTTACATACTACAGGCATTACTGATTAAACCGAGATGAGGAAAGGGCCACAAAGCCAAATGAATCTGCAAACACATACACTGTCTAGGCCCACCCACTGATCTTGGAGCCCATTCAGATCTAGGCCTCCACAAACCTACGTCCCGTGAATTTTAGGAGCAACAACACATGGTTGAAATGAAAGCTAATAAATCTGAAAATACCATAGGTCGGCTGTACTCTCCAAGCACTGTGGAATTTTCCACAGACAGTGTTCAACATATTTTGATATAAAGCTTTTGTGAGTACGAAACCAGAGTGCTCCAGAATCTAAAAAGTACTTGAAAATGAGGTAATATCATTACGTTTGGCTTTTTTGGTTAGTTTTTGTAATTTTTAAGCGGGAGGTAACCCAGTAACAGACTTTAGCTAAAAAGAAGGTGACGTATGGCCCTAAAAGAAATAGGTGAGCCCAACACAAATAATTTTTTTTTTTGAGACAGAGTCTAGCTTTGTTGCCCAGGCTGGAGTGCAGTGGCGCGATCTCTGCTCACTGCAACCTCCGCCTCCTGGGCTCAAGAAATTCTCGTGCCTCAGCCTCCCAAATAGCTGGGACTACAGGCACCCATCACCATACCTGGCTAATTTTTGTATTTTTAGTAGAGATGGGGTTTTTCTATGTTGGTCAGGCTGGTCCTGAACTCCTGACCTCAGGTGATCTACCCGCCTTGGCCTCCCAAAGTGTTGGGCTTACAGGCGCCACACAAATAATTCTAAACCTACAGGAGGAAAATGGATGCACTTACTGAGTGATCTGGAAGGAGAAGAGCTACAGCAACAAAGTCAATGGCAAAATGTCACGACTCTTTTGGGAACACAGTGCTTATACAACTGTTCTACATGCTGAATAGATCAGTCATCTCATTACCAAAATTCACATTTTAAAGGAAAGAACATCTTGGGGCTCTCTGTCTATGAAATCCTGCAACTTTGATACTAAGTTCTTAGCTCTGAGGCCAAGTCTTACAGGGTTGACATAACAATAACATCAATGCCTTTGCCTGAGACCTTTGAGATCATATCCAGGGAAATGCAGAGTAGGACAGATGAAAGCCTCACCAGGCCGGTGGCGGGCACAGCAGTCCTTCCCTACTTATCCATTGCCTACCTGTTCTCCCCAACCTGGGAGGGAAAGGCAAGTGTCAATATCCCTGCCACTTTCCCTATAGAACAATTGAATGAAAGAAGAAATTCCTGGCATAGATGTGCAAAATCATGCAGAACATATTCTGAAAAAAAAAAAAAAAAAAAAAGTCGCTTAGGTCAGGCACAGTGGCTCATGCCTATAAACCCAGCACTTGGGGAGGCCGAAGTGGATGGATCACTTGAGGTCAGGTGTTGGAGACCAGCCTGGGCAACATGGTGAAAATCTGTCTTTACTAAAAATACAAAAATTAGCTGGGCATGGTGGCGCGTGCCTGTAATCCCAGCTACTCAGGAGGCTGGGGCAGGAGAATTGCTGGAACCCAGGAGGTGGAGGTTGCAGTGAGCTGAGATCATGCCACTGCACTCCAGCCTGGGTGACTGAGAGAGACTCCATCTCAAAAAAAAAAAAAAATTGTCATTTTACTCTGGCTCCTAGGGAGAAGTAAGGCAAAGAAGAGACTTCTGATACGGGAAAAGGTTACACCTGGAAAACATTCTCAGCCCTTTACATCTCTCCAGGAGCAATCACCACAGCGTCTAAGGATTTTAATAAAGGAACTATCAGATGAAGGAAAAAAGGAGAATTCCAAATTACTGCCAAATGTTTAGAATCCACAATTCTATTCTTTACAGCATGTTTATTTCAACCTGCATTTAGCATTTATTTAATTTTGCCCTGCAATTAATTTTAACGTGTTTATTTTCACCATGTTGGGCTTTCTGGAAGGCACAAGTGCTGTGTTATTCATTTTTGTATCACATATTCATCCATCCCTTCCCAACTCCAGTATGAACCTGGCACATATTAGGTACATGAACAGCTATGTAATTTTACCCTATCCTGACTACTGCCTTTATTCTAGTGTTTTCTCCCCAAAAATCTGATCTTTAAATAGTTAGCTTGATGGAGTTCAATGCTTCTGAAGTGAACACTAATCCTAAGATATGCTTTAGGAGAAAGAATTTACGTTATCAAATAGATCTGAAAAATTGGACATACTCTATTCTCTTTTTGGAAAATCACAGTGCATATTAGCAAATTAAAGCCTCTGAGATGACTTGCAATGAAGAGATCATTTCAAGCCTGTTTTGCTCAGTCTTTCCTATTATGTTGAATAGGAGCATTTTATTGTTGTTGTTGTTGTTTTAATCCTATCCATTGACACACTCTGGAATTATTGTTCTTTAGAACATTGCTATTCAGACTGTGACCTATGGACCAGTAGCATTGAAATCACCCGGGGCTTGTTATAAATGCAGGCTCTCACGTCCCACTCCAGCCCACGTGAACCAGGGCCGGCTCTTAAACAAGATACCCAGGTGATTCACACACACATCACTGCAGAAAAAATCTGAGGAAACTCAGGTGTAATGGAAAAGGATTTAGCTTGGAAAACCAGGTAGATCCATCTGATTCCATCAGTTACAAATTATGTGATCTTCTGCAAGAAAATCTGTATCTTGCACGATCATTGTGAAGATTAAATAAAATAATATACATAAATCACCTGGCACATAATAAATACTAAGTAAACTATAATTTATATTAGGATCATTATTCATGCTCTACATATACTTCACTTATTATATAATTATAGTCATTGATTTTAATTGACCAACAGAATTAATTTGTTAACCATATTGATTCTAGAAAGTTAGTATAATTAATGTGTGCTACAATCAAAGGAGAATATAATAACCCCCAAAGTCCCCTTTTGCTTCCTCTTTAAAGAAGCTGTTTTTATTATAGGAAATTTATACTTACAGAGGAATAGGAAGATGTTTTATGCAAGTCCAAGATATTTGTCTTTGAATTGCATCCCCTCCTTTCCTCTGGAGCAAAAAAATGGAGGACTCAGAATTGGAATTTCTCATGCCTGAAAGTTTAGATTTCTAAGGACCACACATTTTATGTCATTAATATCCTAATATTTAATTAACAATTTAACTTTAATTTATCTTAGGCATGTATAAACAATATCCATTTACTTAAAAAAAATCACGCCAGCCTGGTTTTCACATTCCATGTGACAAAGATTTTCTGAACTTTTATCAGAAAAAAAAAAATACAAAAGTCAATTGGGGAAGAGGTGAAACTAATTGAGAAAAAATATAATTAGCAAGCAAATATCCTTTCTGTCTACATTTACTATTTTTGCTGTATTATTTAATATATATACTGTGAGGCCGAGCGCGGTGGTTCATGCCTGTAATCCCAGCACTTTGGGAGGCTGAGGAGGGTGGATCGACTGAGGTCAGGAGTTCGAGACCAGCCTGGCCAAAATGGCGAAACCCTGTCTCTACTAAAAATACAAAAATTAGCCAGGCATGGTGGCGTGCGCCTGTAGTCCCAGCTACTCAGGAGGCTGAGACAGGAGGATCACTAGAACCCGGGAGACAGAAGTTGCAGTGAGCCCAGATTGCACCACTGCACTCCAGCCTGGGTGACAGAGCAAGATGCTGTCTCAAAGAAAAATTATATCTATATCTATATCTATATCCATATCTGTATATACATATATCTATATCCATATCTGTATATACATATATCTATATCCATATCTGTATATACATATATCTATATCCATATCTATATATACATATATCTATATCCATATCTATATCTATCATCTATATCTATCTATATTTATATCTATCTATAGATAGATATCCTGTGAACTTTGTTTGTATTTTGTATCCACAAGTGCTTTGAATGGCCAGAGAACATTTAATTTATTCCTTTTTGGGGGGCTTTTATTTTAAGTTCAGGGATACAAGTGCAGGTTTGTTACATAGGTTAACTTGTGTCATGGGGGTTTGTTGTATAGATTATTTCATCATGCAGGTATTAAGCCTGATATCTATTAGTTGTTTTTCTTGATCCTCTTCTTGTATTTATTTACTATAAATATATTTATTCGTTTAAAGGACTCTTGTTATCCATCTTAGATTCCAACAAGTCTTGGTGACAATGCACTGTGATGCATGGACTGCTCTTCTTCTTGTTTTCCCTCCATTTTATTCTCCCCATATGGCATCATATCCATGTATGGTAATCCTACATTCGATAATAAGCCCTCAGGGCTTCAGTTATTTAGACATGCCGTTTCTTCTTTCTTATCTCTCCCACATCTGGCATTTATTTTTGTTAAGAAAATACTCATGCATGGCCAGGCGCAGTGTCTCACGCCTGTAATCCCAGCACTTTGGGAGACCAAGGCGGGTGGATCACCTGAGGTCAGGAGTTCAGGACCAGCCTGGCCAACATGGTGAAACACTGTCTCTACTAAAAAATACAAAAATTAGCTGGGTGTGGTGGCGGGCGCCTGCAATCCCAGCTACTCGAGAGGCTGAGACAGGAGAATTGCTTGAACCCAGAAGGCGGAGGTTGCAGTGAGCCTAGATTGCGCCATTGCACTCCAGCCTGGGCAACAAGAGCGAAACTTTGTCTCAAAAAAAAAAAAAAAAGATAAAAAAGAAAATACTCATTCATTTTATTAAACTTAGTTCATTGCCAATTTGATTTTTTTTCCCCCAGTTTGGCCATATGAATGCATGCTGAATATACTGACTGCTTGAGGCCCTTTTTAACATATCCATACATTCTTACATCAAATACAGCAGTTAAAAGAAAGAAGTTGGGCTTTCTCCCTACAAAGCCATTTTTTGTGTGTAAGGAAATAAGTAGGTTTCGATTTTTAATACCAATCTGACACCAGCAACATCAAGAAATTCAACTAGTTGGTTTTTTGTCCTAAAAATGTGTATTCAGTTGATTTCTGTCAAATGTCACAGACTGTCAAAATAAAGTCTGCATAGGTTTCTTGTCTGTTGCTATAAACAATTAGCATCACAAATGTCATAACTAGAAAATAATAAAGCATTAACCGGGCCTGACCCTGAACAGGACTTACTTCCCTAGTGGTGAGTGCGTAAGTAGCAGGCAAGGCACCAGGACCAATGGCCAAGGACCCCAGCGTTTGCTATGAGGCAGTGGAGCATCAGGGAGGACAGAGATAGATCCCTAGGCTGCCTGAACAAAGAGATCTGCAAAGTAGTTTGCTGCTTCTGTCATGCAAGATCAACCTTTACTGCAAAAAGACTGGGTGGCCCAACTGTGGTACCCCTAGTGCCATCTCAAACAATCTGGTTAAGGCACTCTGTGACCGGTCCCATCACCTCATCTCTAAAATGAGGAATTACTAATAATCCCTGAGGCTCCTTTCATTTTCACACTGCTGTAAGTCTGTGATTCCAGAGGGCCCAAGGAATTTTCTTTTCTGGAATATTCTGAAATGTAGATGATGGAAAAAGGCAAAGCCTTTCTAGAATCATGGTATTTCACCTCAGTGGAGGCCAGTCAACTGCGTGACTAAATTCCTTCACAGGATCACACTTGTTCACCAACAAAAGGCAATTTCTGGCTCACTGTTCAGTACTCTCTTGAATTGTAACTATGTGGAAGATGTCTTCACCTATTCAGAATTTGTCAAGCCCAGAGATAAATCTCATGAGACGTGGCTAGAGAATAGCCTCTTCTTGCCAAAATGATTTATTGAGTTAATGTAGCTGAATTTATCAGCTCATTTTCCCATAGTTGGAGATTTGCCTGTTAACATAATTGTTTTCTGTTACGGACAACTGCAGCAGGCATCTGTACGCACCCTGGGAAAGAAGATAAAGTGATTCAGAGAAGTGGGTTTTTGTACAGCAGCTATTTAAAACCTCTTTGGGTTTCCTCAAACCCCTATTCCACTTCACCCCTTTGCCCATACCCAAGTCTCATGCCCAATACACACAGAGCAGCTGATCTGCCCCATAGTATTCACTGAGACAGCAGAACAATTCGGATGGGAACTTGCTCAATATGCACTCACCATGCAGCTTCTATGCTAATTCTTTCCTCTTTTCCTTCTGTTCTAATGGAAGAGAAGACCCTTCCTCATGCCAACGATAATTCTTTGAACTAGCGTCAATATTCCCCTTTTCGGCCAAATTTTCAACATCCACTTCCAAGGACCCTGTTTGTCAACTTAGAATTCTTAAAGAGATATACAAATCAATATAAGATAACCACATTAATGAAGGTGGCACAGTAGGACAAATTACTAACTCTGGCACAATGGGGTAAAAGTTGGAAGTATCATCAGCTTATCATATTAATGTCCACTTTAGCCCCTGAGGATTTTTTTTTTTTTTTTTGGAGATAGGATCTCACTCTGTCGCTGGAGTGCAGTGGTGCAATCATAGCTCACTGCAACCTCAAACTGCTGGGCTCAAGCCATCCTCTCACATCAGCTCCTGAGTAGCTGGGACTACAGGCATGTCCACACCATGCCTGAATAATTTTTTTTTTAAGAGATGGGGTCTTGCTATGTTGCCCAGGCTTGTGTCAAACTCCTGGCCTCAAGTGGTCCTCCTTCTTAGCCTTCCCAAGGTTCTGGGATTACAGGGATGAGTCACCACGTCCAGCCAGCCCCCAAGGACTTAATGAGATAAAAGCTCCACCGAGAGAAAAGGTCTTAAATTGTTTGTCTTTTATATTCCCAGTGCCCGAACATGAAAAATAATTAATGAGTCCTTTTTTCTTGAATATTGAAATGATTCATGGGAGTTCATGGCAGCACTTTTTTGGGGGCGGGTGCAGATCTCCAGATTACAGACAGTAATATTTACTGCCTCCCATTTCATAGCACTTTGGTGCTTTCAAAGTACTTTGGCCTATATTCATGCATTTGGGATTACTATTTGTTCTACATAGTATTGTAGAGAGCTCTATATTTGTTTAAGTGATGTTGTTAATTAGCTACCTGACTTGAAAGAAAGTTCCTTTCTCTGGGACTACTCAATTTTATCATCTGTGCAATGGAAATAGTATTTCACGGAATAGCTATGAGGTTTAAATGATATTATATATTCATGAGACATTGAAAAGTCAAAGGAGCTATTTGCATGCTAGGTATTCTTTGCATGCCGTAAAAGCAGTTAGTACAGCGCGCCTTGAAAATCTAGTGAATGTTAATAACCATTTGCCATGTTTTTCATTTATGAATTCCCAATACCAAGACTTTTGTTTCAATTTAAGGCAGTCGTTGTTCTTTTTGGTTTGAATGTTTTCTTTGTTAAAACATGATAGTTTTCTGTGTATGCACCTTGTTCTTCCAGAAAAACAAAAAAAGCAAAAGGGAAAAAGGGAATAAGATTTCCTCGCGGGTTCCATTTGCAGCATTTTAATAGCGTTCTTCTTAAAACCCTATATTTTCTGGTGCTCTTAAAATAAAAATGGACCTCAAAAATGTCACAGAATTTTATAATAGTTTTACAATTATGACTATAAAAGGACAATTATACTCTGCCATTCTTACACAGCATCTTATAACAACAGGAAATTTCATTTTCAACTCATTTTTAACTTGTGATTCACTGTGGCTCCTACAATCTTATTTGAATCCAGCCATTTTTATCATGACATGTGGCTTAGTTTCCTTTTAAAATTAAATACCTTGTAGTTTCATTTAATTTTACTTGCTTTCTTTGTGATCATCCTACTTGTCAAGGACATAATTAGCTCTAATCTTATATTTTGAGATTATGATTCCTTTTGGATTTTGGTATCATCTACAAATTTAATGAACATTCTTATTATTTCCTCAATCTTGCCACCGGTAAAATTATACAGAAAACTACAGGGGAGAAAGCAGAGTGAAAGCAAATATAGGCAGACGTATTTATCTGCAATGTTAAACACAGGCCCAATGATCACATATTAATTAATGTGAACTGTTATAAATACCCTTGGAGACACTTAATCTATTCATTAAACTGACCTTTATTAAGGATCATTTATGTACCACACACTTTGTTCTATGCAACCGGGGATTTCAAAAAGTATGTGTCATAAAATCTGCTCTCAAGAAATTCATGATTTATTGAGAAGCAACTTGTAAACCTCTTAACATAGAACACAGATGTTATATAATGATGCTAGAGAAAGTAAAAAACTGCAAAACTGCAGATGAAGTCACAATCAATTCTCGGGAAGAAGAGGGATTCACAAACTTTGGTTAGGGATGTGATTGTTGAACTAGTATTAAAGGAGATGAAAAGGGTAAGCTAGATTTCTGCTCTGGTCATGCTAGAGTTAAAGAACTGGATTTACCCTCCTGCCTCAACTACAAAACTGGATAAAATAGCTGAAACAATGGTTTTCAGACTCTGGGCAACAGGCAATGCATGACAGTGATCTCCAAGAAAAGGGAACCAAGCAAAGTGAACCCGAGGATCATTCCAGTCTACTCCCGGGAGAGAGCTTCCAGGCTGCAGTGCAGGGAAGGGACATTCAAACAGAGCTCAGGTTCTTGCTGAACTGGAGAGACTGAATTGGGAATTCCAGGAGGCTAAGGGGGCTAGAGCCAGCAGGGCAGACTACCAAAGAGAAGAAAGTGGCAAAGCGAGAAAATTCCAGACATCTGTCCGGTGTAACTGATCAATGTGAGTGTGTCAGGAATCCACCTGTGTCCAGGGACAGGATCACTGGGAAGAAGCTGCAGGAGCAATCTGCAGAGCACCCAGGCCAGATGCAGTTTGTATTTCTACCAGCCAGAGTGAAAAGGCCCCCTAGCACGTGAAGCATTTGGCCGAGCACTCTGAAGCATATTGCCTCAGTGGTAGTGCCAGAGTAGGCGCTTTTGGTTCCTCCTAACACAGTTAAAAAGCAAGCCTAGAAAAGACTAAACTGTTTCCAATTTGAATGCATCCCCAAACAACGATAAAACATTTTAGAGGAATACAGAAAGTCTACGACCCAGTGATGTCCTCAGCAACTCAAAATATCTGGTATCAAATAAAAGAATCTTTAGACAGGTAAACAAAGCAGAAACATACAACACATAAAGAGAAAAAGAATCAATCAGTATAAATGGACCCAGACATGACATAGATGATATCATTCGTAGGTGAGGACATTAAAAGAGCTTATACACGCACACAATCTCTCTCTATGTTGAAGAAGGTAAAGCACATACATGATAAGGAGAATCATACAAGGCATAAAAAGAACCAAATCAAACGTCGAGAGATAAAATATGCAATGTCTGAAATAAAATACACACTATCTTGGATTAATAGCGTATTTTGAAACTGCTGAAGAAAAGATTAGTAGGGATATATAGAGATATTAAACATCGGAAAGAAACCAGGGAGAAGAAAGACCAGAAAAAAATGAAAAAGCATTAAAAACAGTGAGCAGTGGGACAATATCAGATGGCTAAATAAAAAGATAATTGGAATCTCAGACATATTAGTGTTTTGGGCGAGGGGAGAGGAAAACAGATAAGATATTTGAAGAGAAACGAACATCTGAAAAATCTCCAAATCTGATGGAAATGATAAGTGCATAGATTCAAGAAATGAATGCCAAGCACAAGAAACGTAAGGAAAACGACACCAGGGACCATCATCATGAAACTGCTTAAAACCAGGGATAAAAATACAATCTTCAAAGCGGTCACAGAAAAAATGCAAATTATGAACAGAGGAGTCAAGGTAACAATAACAGCCGAATTCTGGTCGGAGACAATGCAAACCACACATGAGCAGAGCGGCCCCTTTAAAGAACTCAAAGGAAAGAAAAAGTGAATCGACCTGGAGCTCAGAGCCAGAGAAAATATCTTGTAAATATGAAAGTAAAAAAAAGAGAAGAGGAGCTCATGAGGGGAGAGGGACTAGTGTAAGGAAAGGTGTGTAGGTGGGAAAAGGCCCAGTGTGTTCAGCAATAGATAAGAAAAGAAGACCACGCAAAAAGGTAGATGAACAGGCAAGGTTGATCATCAGGTGAAAAGACAGGTTAGTGGACGATCAAAGAGGCTCTTGACTGTCGTGCTACAATAAACTACATTTTTTTTTCAAGCAAAGTGAGGATTTCAGAGATGATTTTTAACATGGGATGATATAATACACAGTATTTTAGAAATGTTGTTCTAAATCAAGAATGGAGAACCCACTGCCGAGACAAATTCTGGAGAGAAAAATAATTATAAAATTATTTTAAAGGAAAGTATTGGCCGGGCGGGTGGCTCACGCCTGTAATCCCAGCACTCTGGGGGGCCGAGGCGGGCGGATCACGAGGTCAGGAGATCGAGACCATCCTGGCTAACATGGTGAAACCCCGTCTCTACTGAAAAAAACAAAAAACAAAAAACAAAAAACAAAAAATTAGCCGGGCGTGGTGATGGGCGCCTGTAGTCCCAGCTACTCGGGAGGCTGAGTCAGGAGAATGGCGTGAACCCGGGAGGCGGAGCTTGGAGTGAGTCTAGATCGCGCCACTGCACTCCAGCCTGGGCAACAGAGCGAGACTCCATCTCAAAAAAAATAAAAATAAAAATAAAAAAAGTAAAGAAAAGTATTTGATACATCAAAAGACATGACATCTTGGAAGTGGATTCCAGATGATTCAGTGAAGCTTCTCTAGGTGCTGTAAAAAATAATGACCTTACTCCTTAATTAACTAAGCACTCAAAATTTTATTCCAGTTGAGAGAAAGCAGGGGCTGGAACTTGTTTGCTCGGTCCCTTTCTGGCTGTGTAAAAATGGGCAAAACTTGGCATGACCACATCTGTTTTTAATTTCAAAATCTCTTAATTTGACAGTTTATTTCAAAACAAATTTTAAAAAACAAATGACTATTTTTGCTTTTTTAATACACAGACTTAAGAACAAATTTGGATATCTAAAAAGACATACTGCTGTTTTATTGGAGTGATAAGGCTGGATAATACTGCAGTTTAATTCTCCAGCCTCTTTTGTTTTATGGTTATATGGCCAAGATTTATTTGGCCAAAAAGGCTGTGATTTCCTTTGCTGCAGCTTTTAAAAGTTTAGGGTACTCATATTCATCCTCACTTCCATTTTGATAAATTAATATAAAATAAAATCCTAGGTAAAATTTAACAGATAATACACTAGCTTTTTTTTTTTTTTTTCAAAATAACGTGTTTCCTATTGAGATAAAATTCAGCCAAAGGTGTGTATATACATATATATTCAAATATGAGTTTCATCTCTGCTAAAGCATGCAGACATTCAGGATAAGCCTCTCCAGAAAAAAAAAACAAAAAACATAAAGCCCAGGGGGGAAAATGCTCAAGTTCTGATTGATTTTCATGCCTGCTTTTTTGCTTTAGGTATGGAGCCATTTAATAAACCTGAATGCTTGACTTCCAACACTGTGGAAATATCTACAAATTTAAGCATCAAGTACCTGATTATAAGACAATCTGTACTGCTGATTCTCTTACTTCTTACAAAAGAAGCCTTAGGCTTCACATTTCCCGGCAGGAGGCCTCAGACAACCAGATGCATAAGGATTAGAAATTGCACCCCTGTCTCACTTACATTTCTGTGACAGTCCAAGCTCTACTACATGAATATCTATGAAACCAACTTGCACGCTTCTGAAATTCATCAATAGCTGCAATAATTTACCAAAAAACATAGTCGACGCTGTCAACAGAGAGTTTTTCTAAGGGAGAAAAATATCTTAGAACTATAAAATAAAAAATAACTTTTCCTTTGAAAAATTGCTTTTAATAGTCAAGGCAATTTGAAGCAGAACTGCTTTTAATAAACAAGCCAATTTTTTTAAAACTGTGAGCATTTAAGCATTTAATAATTTCAGTTAGCTCAAAAATTATAAAGCATGAAGAAAACTCCCAAAATGTTGGATACATTTAGAATCATTTACACCTATGCTATTAATATCTTCATATTCCAATAAGCAATTGCCAACCATTTTCATGTATATGTGCTGCTTCTTGTACAATATCATTACAATGATTACATAGCACCTTGTTTGTTGGGATGGGGAAGGGATACACGTAGCCTACCGTTCACTGACTCATTCAACTTGCACTAATGAAGACTTGCTACATGCAAGCACCAAGTAAGATGCTGTGGGAAATACGAAGATGAACAAAAATGTATCTTCTGCCTACCACTTAGTACACAGGTATTTAAAATACTAGATATAAAAGGCTCTATCCTAACTAATATTTTGAGACATTTATTTAAAGTTTCAGGAGCTATAATTCTTTTAAAGTATCTTATTACATCAAGACAAGCTTTTCCCTACCCGAAGCCTCAATGGGCAGTTTTAGGTATCCATGCTAAGTGCAGGAGAGTTGTATAAGGTATTCAGTGTTATAAACCAATATCTGTTGTTGTTATACAGCAAACACCAAGATCTAGCATTGTTTTCTTTGGCAGTGCTGGGAATTACTTAATTATATGAAATAACCACACATAAGGTGTTTCCAATTGACTGACTGTGTCTAACCTAGAGTGACTCAGGAAGAGTGACTTGTCTTTAAACATCTTCATACCACCAAGATTAAGTGCTTAAGCCACTGCTGCTTTATTAAGATACCTACTTTCTTTTGTCTCTTTCAGGAGATGGGCAAACAGAATGCATTAACATTCAACATTCATTTACCAAATGTTTATTGAGCGTTAAAGTGAGGAAGGCACAGGATTAAAATGGATGGCTTTTATTGAACTTCTACTTCACATAGCCACTGGCAAGTACATAAAAAATATATGATTCAGACATTCTTAATGAGGATGTCTTTTCTTTTTTTTCTTTTTTTTTTTTTTTTTTTTTGAGACGGAGTCTCGCTCTATCGCCCAGGCTGGAGTGCAGTGGTGTGATCTCGGCTCACTGCAAGCTCCACCTCTCGGGTTTACGCCATTCTCCTGCCTCAGCCTCCCGAGTACCTGGGACTACAGGCGCCTGCCACCACGCCTGGCTAATTTTTTGTATTTTTAGTAGAGACGGGGTTTCACCATGTTAGCCAGGATGGTCTCAGTCTCCTGACCTCATGATCTGCCCGCCTGGGCCTCCTAAAGTGCTGGGATTACAGGCGTGAGAGGATGTCTTTTCTACAGTTCCTTTAAAATAGGTTGTATATATGGAATGGAGATGTAATACACATTCATTAATAAAACAGGATAAGAAATGTAAACAGTTGCTCTTTCAGTATCTCACTCCTTGAATTAACAACTAAATGAAGTTTGGGATAAATATTAATTTGAAACTATTTCACAGATGAAGGATATAAATTGTAATAACACTTTTTAAAAAATCTTTCATACATTTGTCTTGAAATTCTCAAAGTCCTTTACAAATCATATTCACAATGTCATGTGAGAGAAAAATGGTAATTTTATTGTCAAGTGAAAAATTTGAGGCTACAGCAAGATATGTGGTCTATTTTAAATTCCATTAAATAGAGTATGGATAAAATTCAGTGATCACGAGTCACTTGTCTAATGCTTAAAAACTCAAACAATTGCATACACCTCAGAATTCCCTTATAAATTAAATACAAACAGTCTAAAATATAACTTTGTGCAAAATTATTATGCAAAGCATTATGCAAAATTATTATGTGAAAATATTATATTAAACATCTCAGAAATGAATAATATGAGAAGAGGCAGCATTGAGAAAAGTGAACAGTTTACCTATACTGTCAACTCTGGGCATCAAAATTTAGTTATAGAACTCGATGGTTCTATAACTCAAAACTTCACATAGAAAACAGGTCAGCCATTACTCTCCACCAGTTTTTGCACTTATAGCATGTGCTTCATTCTTTCGGAGAACCTTCATTGTTTATCATTATTTCAGCAATGGCTATATTATTCCTCCTTATTAGACATTGGGTATTAGAATAATAGTGGTCCAGTACATACAAACATTTTAGGGCTATGCATGTTATGTTATCAACATCTATTAACATCTCCCTGAAATAAATTGGTAGGTAGAATTCTAATCCACAAATACGAATACAATTATATTAACCTAAGAGTTAATAAAGAGATAATGATCTGTTATGCAAGCTTTAGTTATTATGGAACAGATATGTTTCATTTTGGTAGCATTGAGTTTCAGTCAAATTCTTAAGTCCTCTTTATTCATCATAGTACAGACTGACTAGGAGAAGCTCCCTTCATCACTGTAATGAGTGTTGAGAAGTCAATGAACGAGCCTGACTCTGTATGTTATAGTGAGATTGAGTCATTATGGATCCAAATGCACATGGGAAAATCAAGTGAATTATTAGGCTGGTGCAAATGTAATTGCGGGCTTTGCCATAATACATACAGTACCAAGAAATCTGTAGGTAAGAATGACACCTATCATTTGCTGGGGAAGCTTAGGAAACTAGAGAATTTGTTGTTTTCTGCTTTGAATAGTTCTCACTTTCAAAGGTGGATTTCTGGAATGAGTTCTACAAACAACTGCCTCATCTATATAGTTTTATTAGGGAATACGATATTCTAAAAAAAGTGATTTTTTTTCTTTGTATTCCCTGTAGCGAGATGCTGTGGGGAATATGAAGATGAACAAAATATATCTTCTAAGGCAACTATAGCTTAGTCTTATAATTAACACCACTTTCCAACATTCCCAAATTTGAGAGGAACCATGTAAAATGTGCTACAAACCACTCTGGCTTGCTCCAATATGGTTATGGTGATCACCAGTGACTACAAGATCCCAGCTCTTGTTGGGAACCAACAGTGCTTCAGAAACTACACAGTGTGCTGGCTTCTCTGAACACAACCACCTGGTCTCCGACCCTCCTGGCTTGGAAGCTTCTTAATTATTATTATTATTTTTTTCTTTTATTATTATTATTATTATTATTATACTTTAGGTTTTAATGTTTCATAGCTTTTTTCTGTAACTTTTCCTTGCTAGGTTACAGGCAGTGTCCTTTTGTGGTCAATCTGAACTAAATGAATATCTGGCTGCTCATTTTCTGTTGTGAGCTGGAAAAGCAGATAATAACCAAGTTTCCTAGAATTGTTTGTCAATTAGGAGTAAATGGACTTTGAGGATAGTCTGAAGGTTTTCCATTATCGGCATAAAAATCAGGAACTTTGTTGCTTTTACTATGCCCTAGATATTTGAGGTTTACAGTTAACTCACTTCCTGATAAGTGAGGTTTTATTGTGTTATTTAAATGAAACGCAATAGTTTACAGAACTCAGCTGGGGGCTGCCTGACATACTTAAGGTAAATAAAACCTTTCAGAATGTTGATCACAACATCCCTGATGGTTTCGGACAGATTCCTTTTAAAAAACAGGAGGGTGGATTCCTCTGGAATCTTTAACCTGGGTAATAGAAGCATTGGTAAGGGTATGGTTTGGATTCAGTTTTAAGAGAACAAAGAAAGGCTAAACCTCCTTAGAATTAAAAAGAATTCTACTTCAGTAAAATAGGAAAGCTCTTGTAAGCTTTGATGAAACAGGAAAGTCCCTTAATCCAATGCCTAATTCTTTTAAGACAAGATAGGATAGCCTTGGGTCAGTATTTTAAAAATTAATTAATGATCTTAACATGAGAATTAGATTGCTCATTTTTTTCCCACAATAAGACAAATTATGGAAGAAAATCTTCCATCCTACCCTGTGCCCCCTTTAGCCTCTACAGGACTAGACCATAACTCACGAATTTGAAATTTTTTCTTCCTTGCTGTTGGTTAGGTAGGGGTATCCCAAGGGTCACAGCTCCACTAGAAACACAGCACTAGTCCCCACAGGTTCTGGTAGGGTTCTTTGGGTCCTGAGCCCCATAGTGTGAGTGGACTGCCTTTTCATATACCATCTAAAGCAGGACCTTCAGAACACTGATAGGGAGTAAAATGACTTGATATCTCCCAGACCTTCCCAATGTGGAACTGAAGACATTCTGCACAGGAGAATCCTCTGCATGACTGAGCTGTCTTGTTTACTGTAGAGTATCTAGGAATCTTGGCCTCTGCCCAGTGTCCCCAGTAATTGGGAGAACCAAAAATATTCTGATAACTTTGCAAATGCCTCCTGGAAGGATGGTACTGCCTTCAGTGAACTATCATTTTAGATCTGCCGAAATGTCTATGGAAACAACCACCACCACCACCCAACAAAAACATGCAGGTTAAAATAAAGCCAGCACTGATAACAAATCTCATTAAATGATTGGTGGGTCAATATGCAAATGATGTTTAGGTTCCAGATTATTTGTTCATGTGGAACACAAATATTTATACTTTATAACTGTGGTCATAAGATACATTTCCTCTGACCCAGATACTGCAATTGAAAAATGTTTGCGTATAGTCTCTGTTAAATAGTCTGCACATACTTAAAAGCTGGTGATTGTATTTGCCTTAAACTATAAGCTCCCTTAGGGCAGGATCCTTGTTCCTCTTGCTTGTAACTATAATCACAATACTAAGCACAATGTTTGGCATAAGTAAATATTAAAAAACAACTAAATGAATGAACATAGCAAAGCCTCTAACCTACCATCCAAGACTTCTACAATCAAACGGAAATGAGCTCTGTCACACATGATTGACGATGTTGGAAGAATCAACAGAATATACTGTTTACTTGTATTGAATTACTTTTCTTACTCTGTAGAAAAATATCTTTAAAAAATTCTCTTAGGAAATATCCACTGTTGTCTTTGTAGCAACCATGGTCATTTGCTAAATAACAGCTTCCCGATATACTGCTTGCTGATATAACCCAGGATTCAGCCAAGGCCACTCTCATGCTAAGACTTCTGCATTCATTCAGTCAACAAAATATGACTTACTATCTGTTATGGTTTGGCTCTGTGTCTCCACTCAAATCTCATGTTGAATTGTAATTCCCAATGTTGGGGAAGGGACCTGGTGGGAGGTGATTGAATCATGGGGGTGGATTTCTCCCTTGCTGTTCTTGTAATAGGGAGTAAGTTCTCATGAGATCTGATGCTCATAAAGTGTGTGGCGATTCCCCCTTATCACTCTCTCTCTCTCCTGCTGGCCATGTGAATATAAACCTGCTTCCCCTTCACCTTCTGCCATGATTGTAAGTTTCCTGAGGCCTTTCAGCAATGCTTCCTGTAGAGCCTGTGGAACTGTGAGTCAATTAAGCCTCTTTTCTTCATAAATTACCAAGTCTTGGGTAGTTCTTTATAGCAGTGTGAGAATGGACTTATACACTATTAATATTAGGTGTCCCTCTAGATCATGGGGTTGTACCCTTCTGAACAACATAGACATAATTCTTGCCTTCAGAAAGTTATAATGACATATCTATATGTTTGACTTGAAGTCATTCTAAGTACTTATCTCTTTGATAGGGATTTTTGTGCTTGCTATAATAGATTTCAGAAAGCATATAAATTATTTTAATCTCATGCATAGTAGTTTATATCTTTGCAGTCTTGCCCTCTACCTGAGGCAGATTACCAAAATAGTTCTTTCAAACAAATACTGTGCTTCCCCAGAGAGAAATTAGAAAAATTGCCTATCTTCTTCTATGTAAGTATCAATAAAAATGATATATATCTTGAAGTTTCACATTTTCTTTACCAAGATATGAAAGGTTAACCCTTTAAACCCTGACCCTAATCTTCTTTTCTGTTTGACGTCTGATGTTTGAACCCTATTATAGCTTAAGCCTAGTGAAAAAAAGGTTAAAAATAAAATTATTATCACATTTCAGAGTAATTTCAGAATTTTCCATATTAGAAAAATTAGCTTTATTAAACTGTTTTTTTAATGCTTGAATGAATAAATATGACAGTCATTTGTCACAACCTGACAACATTATTCCCATTTGCAAATGAAAAACAAAAGGTAAATCCACATGGTACTTATCCTCTATTTTTGTATCCTATAATTTTTCAATTGGGGAAGACATTTATTCAAGGTGGTATTTTGCTAGCAAGTTAATATTATGTAATTCTATAACATTGAGAACTGGAAACCATATTGCAAGCTATTTATTTCCACTCACTAATTTAATAAGAGAAAAAAATCAAAACTAGAAACTATAGTTGGCTCATATACTCAAAAAGCAGGCAATTTCCTTACAACCTGTGTGTGCTCTGGCAATCTCTCCTAGAGGACTCAAGAAAAAAATCCTTCTCTTCTCTGACAGAAATAGAACAATGGCTGGACATATGGCTGCCTAACTACAGTCTTTTTCCCAGCATCCCTTGCAATTATGAATAGCTCTCTGACAATTTTTTCCCTAGTGCAATCAGGTCAGGAGTGGACCTGATGGGCGCTGCTTCCATGTCTGACCACAAATCCCCAACATTTGCTCCTCCATATTCTTTTGCCTTTTGCATATGCTGCAATGATACTAATTAGAGTGACACTGAAAATGACCCCAAGAAGATGAACTCACTGTCCTGGAACACTTGTTGAAGAGCATTAAGTGAACAATGCATAAACTTATGCATTCCTTGAGCCACAGAACTACAAAGGAGCTTTTGTTGGGGCAACTTCACAGCTTCGCATTCCCTACCCCATGTGTAGTCCTGATGAACTCTTCAGCAGTTTTATTCCATTTTGTGTCTTCTCACATGCCTTTAAAATAATGTTAATATTATTATAGTTTCTATTTTTTAAATGCTTAGTTTGTGTTATACCCAATATTATGCACTTTACCTGAATCATTTATTCACCACAAATCTTATCAGGTAGATCCTATTGTTGTTCTTGTTTTGTAGATGAGACAATTGAGGCTCCTTGAATAACTTGGTGGATCTGAGATGAGAATCCCCATCTGTCTGACTGAGTGCCTATGCTCTTTGTTTTAAACTGATCATTTTTTGTTTCTCTGGAGTTTCACTAGCTACTTACATAAATTAGCAGTTAGTCTAGAGGTCCAGTATCTAAAAAATTATAAGTAAAAGCATCTTAATAAAAAGCACCCCAATAATATAAATTTTATTTAGGTGCCCAATGGGCATTTGTTCTTATCAGTATAAGTCAGTTGGAGATGACTGATGTAAATTATAGATTTACTTTGCAAAAACTAAATCATAGAAATGTCCTGGGTGGTTGGCACCTATCTCAGAAACTTTGCTCTTATTTTCCCCTAGAATAACAAAAAGGATGCATATCGAAATCAACAACGAAGAGCGCTTCAATGAATATCCTTGAAGGGGTAATCAAGTTATTTCATACATCTTCATATTAGCAGAAATCCCAAAGAAGTCCTTTTCTCCTTTTTTTTTTTTGAGATGAAATTTCACTCTTGTCATCCAGGCTGGAGTGCAATGGCGCGATCTCGGCTCACTGCAACCTCTGCCTCCCGGGTTCAAGCAATTCTCCTGCCTCAGCCTCCTGAGTAGCTGGAATTACAGGCACTTGCCACCACGCCTGGCTAATTTATTTTTTGTTTTTTATTTTTAGTAGAGACGGAGTTTCACCATGTTGGCTAGGCTGGTCTCGAACTCTGGAGCTCAGGTGATCCACCCACCTTGGCCTCCCAAAGTGCTGGGATTACAGGCGTAAGCCACCTCACCTGGGCTCCTTTTCTCTTTTCTTAAGGATACAATGAAAGGATACATCAGGAGATAACTGGTGTTAAAAGAAAAACTTTAGACAGATTAAATTTAACAAAGTTTAATTGAGCAAAGAATGATTTGCAAATTGGGCAGCCCTACCAACCAGAAAACATAGAGATTACGATGCTACATTGTAAGAGAGAATTTATGAACAGAAAAAGGAAAGTGAGGCACAGAAAATGGAAGTGAGGTTCAGAAACAGCTGGACTGGTTACAGTTTAGCATCTGCCTTATTTGAACAAGATTGAATAGTTGGCCGCCTTTGATTGGCTAAAACTCTGTGATTAACGCAAGACTAGGTTACAATCTGTTTACACATCCTGTTAGGTTACAGTTCACTATAACCTAAGTGGAGAAACCTGTAGGCCAAACTTAAAATACATGAGGAGGCAGCTTTAGGCTAAACTTAACATTGGTGAGAAGAACAAGTCCTCAGATGAAAATGGTATTCGGAGAGTTGCTTGAATGATGGAAGCAACACAAGCTGTCGAAGAGACTTCTAAATAAATTGCAAAAATACATTTGATTACAATAATATGTATCACCGGAGACAGCCTAGAGCATTCATTCACCATAGGTCCTGAATGTTTTTTTCCATTTTATTATTGTAGCCTTTCATGTACTTTCTTCCAAGTGCTTTCACATCTCTCCATTTATCATTTTTCCATTTTTTCCTTCTGCACACATTTATTAAATCATCTGCCAGCCAGCCCATCAAGTACATGGAAAACTCTACTGCTGAGTTACAAGTTCAATGATGAAAGTATGTACAGATCAAAGTAGCATGAAAGGGGGTGTTCAGAAGAGAGTGGTAAGAAAAGGTGTGTCTGAATGGGTGATTCTTACAATATAACAATGTAATAGCACAAGTATGTTACCAATGAATGAACATTCAATCTTTGAATAATTATTTCTTAAACAACAGCCATGGGGCTTTTAAAACTTTTAACTGAGATTCAAAGCCATGGTATTATTACTCTGTAACATTCACACGGCTTCTTATAACTGAAGTGTTTTCTCAACATTTGGCCAGGAAACTTCTTCAATACCTTAAATGAAGTATTTTGAGGTCAGAATACCCTACTTGAATTTTAATATATTTTACAAGAGAAACTCTTATTTAACAAATACGAAAATTCTGGTTAGTGATTAAACTGACCTTGCTCAAACCGACTTCCAGCACCCTGAATCTCAAATGCTTGGAAAATATACAAAGCTACCCTCCACACTTCATTTTTTTTGAGACGGAGTCTTGCTCTGTCACCCAGGCTGGAGTGAAGTGGCATGATCTCTGCTCACTACAACCTCCATCTCTGGGGTTCAAGTGATTTTCCTGCCTCAGCCTCCTGTGCAGCTGTGATTACAGGCACGTGCTACCATACCTAGCTAATTTTTGTATTTTTAGTAGAGACAGGTTTCACCATGTTGGCCAGGATGGTCTTGAACTCCTGACCTCAGGTGATCCACCCACCTCGGCCTCCCAAAGTGCTGGGATTACAGGCATGAGCCACTCGTGCCCAACCTACCTTCCAAGCTTCTTGCAAGAGCACTTCAGAGTTTAAGTGGTAAGGACAGCACTTCTGCTCTCCCACCATAGGGCTTATCTGAAATATTATACACAAGCACAGTGGCCCAAACAAAGTCAGTCTCCCCTCTCCCCAAAGAAAAAGAAAACAAAAGATCTCATTTACAATCACTACTTCAGAGTTGTCAAGGGTTAAAAGGTAAAGTTTGACCACCTATAATGATTTGTCTTTCTTTGACGAATAGTGCCTAACCTGAATTTTACTAAAAGAGAAGGCAAAAATGAGAGGAGAAAAATAAATATGTATCTGGCCTTCTGAACTAGTGAGAATCACAGTCTGTGGTCCTGGTGACCGTATGGCTCAGATCCCAGGTTTTCCCTACCTGCACCATAATGAGAAGCTGTCTTTCCTGAGCATTTCAGTACTGATACTCACGCAGCACCCATTTGCAAAGAGCCGCCAGTACAGGGCTGGTGTGCCCCAGAAATCATTTTCCTTCAGTAAAGCCAGCCACTTAATATGAAGGTCAAGTTGTCTGGCTCTGCATAAATCTAGAGAAGAGCTAACATAAAATACAAGGCACACCAGAATTTGCATAAAACTCCTTTGTGTTCTATAAATTATCCCTTGTTAAATGAAGTTGGTGTTTAAGGGCTAATTATGTTTATCAAGTGAATTAAATCCATGCAGTTTGGACTAATCACATATTCCTTGGCCATTCTTTCGTTCCTTCCTAACATTGAGGTAACAAGAAAGCAAGATATACGCAAATTGATTCTGGTTAATAACTTCGTAGTTTACATTCTTCTGACCAGAAATCAGCTTCTGCACAGATTTTATGACTCAGCTATCCAGACATTTCATTAACTAAAACACACTGCGTATTTAAAAATTCTATGGAATGAAAGAGTCAAGGACAGATGGGTATTAGTATTTATCCTTTTCCAGAATGATGGCTCAGGAAACGTCCAGCATGGAGTGGCAGTAATGGGAAATCGATCAGTCTGAGAATTAAAAAAGAAGTGTTAATAAGATTCTGACTGCATCAGAAGAGAGAAGTGATGTTTGCAAAACCAAAATGAAACAAAAAATGAGGAATGTGAATCCCATAATGAGAATTAATGATAAAAAGCAGTTATTTAATAATATACAATACATCTTCAATTAGTGCAGATAACGGGTGTGTATACACTTTCTTCTTAAGTGGTGGTTTAAAATAATGCAAAAGTTGGCAATCCACTACAATTTTGGAAGACAGTGAAATCTATAGGGTGTCTATTCAAATTGTAAGGGCTTTTCCTTACTCCTATTTTCACAGTGTTCCTTTAAATATCAGTGTTTATTTTTTTGAGGCAGAGTCTCACCTGTCGTCCAGGCTGGAGTCGTGGCACGATTTCAGCTCACTGCAACCTCTGCCTCTTGGGTTCAAGCAATTCTCGTGCCTTGGCCTCCCAAGTAGTTGGGATTACAGGCATGTGACACCACGCCCAGCTATTTTTTTTTTTTTCTGTATTTTTAGTAGAGATGGGGTTTTGCCATGTTGGCCAGGCTGGTTTTGAACTCTTGGCCTCAAGTGATCGGTCCGCCTTGGTCTCCCAAAGTGCTGGTATTGCAGGAATGAGCCACAGTACCCGGCCTAAGCATCTAGGTTTCTAATAGATTATAAGCATTATTTTACTTATAAAATGGTTTGAAAACATGTTACAAATACTTTTGAAATGCAGAGCAAGCCACACATTCTCAAAGCAAGAATTCTGTGCTCTATTTTTTCTCAAATTGCTTTCCATGCTTGACCAAAGGGTAGGGATTTGATAGGGAAAGAGGAGCAAGAACAGGTTTAATGGGGAAATAATGTGAGCAGCTGCTGCATTAGTAAAATCTCTCATTCCCAGATTCCTAATTACAACTCCCAGAAAAGCTTTTACAACATGCAAACCTCCTAGGATCCTGAATGGAAGTTCTCTGCATCTTTAAACTGCTCTTTGAGTAATTCTGATGAACATCTTTAGTTGGACTTACTACAAACTTGAACAGAATTTATGATCCAAAGTCAGGAATTTTTGTTTATTTTGTTTACCATTCCCTAATCAGCTCTCAGATCAATGCCTGGCAGACAGTGGGTACTCAATAAATATTTATGTAATGAATCATATTTATTAAGTCCATTGATAAGAAAATAATACGAGAAATCAGTTTACTTATATGTGGGAAAATAAAATAATTTATATTTTTACATGATATAAGAGCTAACTTTGATTTTTCTTGTAATTTCTTTAATTATTCATCAAACTTCAACAAATATCTTGTTAATGGATTGAAATAGAGTAACAGGCCAGGTATGGTGGCTCACGCCTGTAATCCCAGCACTCTGGGAAGCTGAGGCAGGAGGATCACGAGGTCAAGAGATCGAGACCATCCTGGCCAACATGGTGAAACCCCGTCTCTACTAAAAACACAAAAATTAGCTGGGGTTGGTGGCACGCACCTGTAGTCCCAGCTACTTGGGAGGCTGAGGCAGGAGAATCGCTTGAAACCAGGAGGCAGAGGTTGCAGTGAGCCAAGATCATGCCACTGCACTCCAGCCTGGTGACAGAGCGAAACTCTGTCTCAAAAAACAAAAACAAAAAAAAAAACAGAAAAAGAAAAAGAAAAAGAAATAGAGTAATAAAGTAATAAAGGCAAATATCTGGTAAGGCTTTTAAGTCTGAGAAGGCAAACAGACAAAAGAAATCCCTTTATTTAAATATTTTTTTTTGATCCTTCAGACCTATACCTACATCCTGAGCAGGGATGAGACAGAAAGAAAGAGAGTTGATATTTGTTAATGAGATAAAGAAATCTTTATAATAGTATTTTAAACTTTCTATGAGATACAGTATTCATACAACCCTTCAACCTGTCTATGTATATTTTGCTTTACACACACATCAAGTATGTCTTCTCATAAGTTAAACAGAGGTAAAATGGAAATAACAATCACTTTGGAGAAGATGTGATTGTTCTTAGTCACATTATTTACTCTCTGAGCTTCAGTTTTTTCACTTGTCACATTACACCTGTATCACAGAGTTTTAAAAATTAAATGAAAACTCATGTGAAAGTGCCTGGCACAGAACAAATGTGCAAGAAATATGGCTTTACACTCAGTCTCTATTAACACCAAGAATAAACTCATGTTTTAATTACGAAGAGTTACCTTCAACAAACATTAAGGTATACAGATGCCTGGCACCTACCACTTGTATTTGGGCAGAATGCTCCATTGGTTTTCCACAATGAAACGCTAACATTTGATTAGCATTATGTAGGTAATGTCATTGCAGGATAGAAAACTCAAGGGCATTTCTGAATTGACACTATCTTTCTTTTTCATATGTTAAATCAAAATGGGATTTAATCTAGTTCCTTTACGAATTAAATGAAATGATTAATTACAGTGACACCTGAGGGTCCAGCCCTGTGTAAAAGATACGAATATTTACAATGCACTCACCTTTAGAAGTAGACTATAATTTTAGAAGGAAAGTTGTCGAGGTAAGAAACTCCTTCAAGACAAAGCTGTTAGCCATATCATATTATGCTCTATTAAAAATTATAAGAAAAAGTAACATTAGCTGCATAAATGTCATCTTTTGAGAAGTGTCTAATGTTACTTTTACTTACAATTTTTGATAGAGCATAATATGATATGGCTAACATCTTTGCCTTGAAGAACTTTCTTATCTTGAAAACTTTCTTTCTAAAATTATAATCTACTTCTAAAGGGTGGTGGGGGCGGGTAGGAGAGGGACAGCATTAAGAGAAATACTTAATGTAGATGACAGGTTGATGGGTGCATACCTATGTGACAAACCTGCACGCTCTGCACATGTACCCCAGATCTTAAAGTATAATAATAAAAAAAGAAAAAGTAACATAAACAACGGCCACTATTGGTCCCTTTGGAAATTTTTTTTGACAAGAAAAGGTACATACAACCTTTCCATAGCTCTTGACTTGCATACCTTGTGACCATCACTTTCAACTTACAACAGATAGGTACACATCTACCTGTGTACCTCCTCAACATCTCCCCGTGGATATTCAACTTTGTTGAAAGTTATTATGTATATGACTTAAGTTTTTTCTCTTCTTCAATTTAACCTTCACGATTCTACCAGTTATTTTTCTAAATGATGCATCTGATCATGTCACTTTCTTTCTTAAAAACCTTCAATGTCTCCCATGTGGTTGCAGAACAAATACTAAATTCCTTAGCATGTCATAGAAAGACGTTAGCAATCTGGCTCTCCAGTCTGTTTCTCTGACCTCATCACCACTTCCTCCCACCCCCTTTCTTGCCTCTCCATGTCATGTCCTGAAATGCCACATGTGACTCCTCCCTGCCCCCTTATCATTCCAAACCACCCCTTGCTCCATGTCCTTGCACTAAGCCAGTCTCTTTGCCTGCACTGTCTTCTTCCTCAATTTCTGCTTCTTGACCTTCTCATGCAAGGCTCAGGATCCCACCCCAATGGATCATCTCTTCACGGACAACTCCCCAAAAGTCTGTTATTCTCTTCCCTCTCTGAGCTGCTACAGCTTTAAACACTCAGTAGGGACCAATGACTTCCATGGGTATTTACTAGCCCAGATGTCTTCCAGGCATCATTACTGACTCTTACATCTACCTATGTACCTCCTCAATATCTCCCCATGGATATTCAATGAACACTTAAAATTAAAATCTCTAAAATATACCTCTCCCTCCCAACCTGTCCTCTCATCTTCCCAGTCTCAGTGAACATCCCCTAGCTTGCTGCCCTGCCCCGCTGACCTGAGTGCTTTTTGGGAACAAGCCGTTCACATGCCTGTCTCAGGGCATGTGCACCTGCTGGTCCCTCACCTGAAAGGTCCCTCCTCCATAGCCACCGGCTGCTCCCTCAACTTCTCCAGGTTGTTGCTCAACCATCACCTCTCAGTGAGGCTTTCCCTGAAATTTCTACCTAAAATTGCGATCTGCAATTCCCCCATCACCACCCCATTCCACACACTTTCCCTTTTCGTATTTTTCCCCTAGAATATTTATCACCTACTTATACACTACATATTTCACTTCTTTTTGTATCCATCCCCCTGACTAGAATGTGAACTGAATAATGTTAGGAACTACATCACTTTTGTTCATTGCTGAAACCTAAGGGCCTAAGAAACTAAAATATTAATAGTTCCTAAGACACACGGTGGTTCAATGAATATATGTTGAATGAAGAAGTTATTAATTTTGCCATTAAAATGGAAGTCACTGGCTGGACACAGTGGCTCATACCTATAATCCCAGTGCTTTGGGAGGCCTGGGGGAAGGATTTCTTGAGGCCGAGAGTTTGCGACCAGTCTGAGCAACATAGCAAGAGCCTGTCTCTACTAAAAAAAAAAAAACTTAAAAAATAAATTAGCCGGGCGTGGTGGTGTGCACCTGTAGTCCGTCCTAGCTATTTGGAAGACTGAGGTGGGAGGATCACTTGAGCAGGAGTTTGAGGCTGCAGTGAGCTATGATCGCACTGCTGCACTCCAGTCTGGGTGACAGAATGAGACCCTGCCTCAAAAAAAAAAAAAAAAAAAAAAAGAAAGAAAGAAAAAAAAGAAAAGAAAAAGAAAAAGAAGATCACTGAGGCAAGGAAAAACTGAATTATTAGTTTTGACCAGCTTGAAAAAGGAGTGAAAGCTGGTGGTTAGTGGTTTGGTTTGGATCTGGGCTGCAGTTCATACACACTGGATCTGTGACCCCAGACATATGGAAAGCTCCTCTCCCTTGGTTTGCTCGTATGTGAAGTGGGAGAACTGAAATACTCATCTGGAAGGTTGGGTGGGATGTATGTGTAAAGTGCCCACAAGAGTCCTGGCACATGTTAAGTGCTCAATCCATGTCAGCTGCTACTATCATTAGAACCAGCTCCCAGGACTCTCATGCTCAGGGCACCTCCATTAACACTGCGCCACCTGTATCTATTGTTCTACTATTAAGGAGCATGAATTGAGCACTGTGTTAGACATCGGGAATTAAAATTCAACTAAGACATGTCCCTTGTCTCAGAGAGTACAAATTAGACAATGGAGAAGACCAACAAGTTATGAACTGAAAAATATCTAAAATACAATAAAAAGTAATGACGAATGGCATTCATTGGCCCCTTGTTGCTAATGTCAAAAATAATCTGTTTCCTTTGAAAACTAATTTCAATTTTGGGTTTAAGTTATAAATAAAATGAGTAGTAAAATAAAGGTATCCTCATTACCTAAACAATTATCAGAGTTTATATTTAAATAGAAGACTTTTTTTTTTTCCCCTGAGTAGTTTTACTTTGGGCTCCAAGTCACTGCTTCATTAAATATTATGAGCCATTGAACATATTCTGACATGATTCCTCTGACAGTAAATTATAAACCTGGTAGCTGTCCAAAAAGACCTATCTTCAGTAGATGAAGCTTAGATGGCGACAGATGTCAGTAAGTATAAGTAAAATGGAAAACAGAAATATTTTTGTGGTTTCATTTCAACTATCACGGGGTCATGGTTTCTGAGTGAATCTTGTTAGAGATTTTTAAATGACACCAGGCTCTTGTTTTCCCAATTTTCAGACTTGCAACATGCAATTGTTATTTCTCTTATTTGCATCTTTACTACTAATTAAATGAATTCCACAGAACTTAGGATGGTTGTGGTAGATTAAACATGTTCCCAACTTGTTTGCTGCTCTTCCTGTTATGCAAGCCTGTTTCCTCACCCCTTGAATGGGGCTGCCGGTGCGACTTGCCTTGACCTATAGTAGGATGGGAAGAGCATGACATTTGTGACTTCAGAGGCCTGCTGCCTCCGCTCTCCCCATCTTGGACTGGCAAGACCGTCATAAGAAACCCAACTGTTTTGCTGGATTGGCCACGTAGAGGAGAATGTAAACACCCGCAGAGGGTCCTGCTAGCCACCCTACTCGTGAATGAAACAATCTTGGGCCATCTGGCTCCAGTTGAACCTCCAAGCGACTGTGCTCACAGGAGTGACTCCAGGCCAGACCAGCAGAAGACCTATTTAGCTGAGACTATCCCAAACTGAAGAAATATGAGCAAATGGTTACTGCTTTAAGTCACTACATTTTGGTGTGGTTTGTTTTATAGTAATAGATAACTGAGATAGCAGCTCTTCAAATAATTTATGTATTCAATGACAAAAATATTTTCTAACATAAATATGTCCTTTTATTATAAAATTGACTTTGTATCAAGTTTATCCAAAGCTATAGGAACAGAGAAGGAAAAAAAAAAGTATGCATGCTGCAGAGATAAGGCAAGAATTGTAACATTGTTTTTCCTGCAGTGTGAAAAGGCTTTGGTCACCACAAAGGGGGCTGAGAGGACAGTAATGGGAGGAAGAGAATCAAGAGATGAGTAGAAGCTGGAACTATACGATGTGTGGGTCTGACTTTACCTCTTGCAGACAATGTTTGATGGATAGGTAGAAATGTGGTTGATGGACAAAATGAAATCAGATTCATTTTTTAAAAGAGAATGTCTTACTTTCTTTTAATCCACCACAGCTCTCATAAACTCTGTCCTTGTGAAGCTAAATATAGCTTCTGACTATGTTTACATATAAAGGTAAGACGTGGGTTTTTTTTTGCATATAAGCGCACGGTACATATGTGTGTAGTGTGGGTGCATGTTATAAAAAAATCAAAAGGCTTTAGCTGATTGAATTCAACCAACATTTGACTGACTTCAGTGGTGGAAATACTTTCATTTATTTGTTCAAAGTCACATGCCTTATGAAAAGTATATGAGGGTTGATGGGGTTTAGGACAGTCTACCCTAACATATGACACCTTGGCATTTGAGAACATAGCAGAAGCAGAAAGTCACTCTCTGACCTTCTCCTGCCCTCTTCCCCTGAAGCAGGCCATAAAACCTAGAAAGGATGCCCTAACCTTCCTTGAAGAAGGTCGTAAGACCCTCATGTGAGAAACGTCCACCCTATACCTGGCAGTATGCAGGAACACCAGGAACATCCCTATCTTTGAAGACACGAGGACACAGAGAAGAATCTGAACAAACAGGCTTTGCTAAGTTCTCCCAAGTTTATTACTATTAGATTATGCTTTTTTTGTCCTCTAACCATATTTCTCCATGAGTATCTTCGTCAGATCTAAACATAAAAATATCTAAGTTTACCTGCTTCTTTGAATCTCCTCTTCTGAAGGTTCCCATGTCATATAAAATTTATATGAAATAAATACATATGCTTTTCTCCTGTTAATTTTTGTTATGGGAACCTTAGCCATGAACCTAACAATGGGAAAGATAGCTTTTTCCCCTCTGAGACTTACAGAACACAGACAAAGAGTTAGGAAGACTAGTATATGAATACATAAGGAAAAAATACCAGGGAATGATGAGATTAAGCTAAGAGAATCATTCAAAAAATACCATTGATACATTTATTTAATATCTAAGTTTTACCTTCACCCTCACCTCAGTGCATGTTTATAAAAACACCCTCCAACAGTGTAAAAGCATTCTTATTTCTCCACAGCCTCACCAGCATTTGTTGTTTCCTGACTTTTTAATAATCGCCCTTCTAACTGGTGTGAGATGGTATCTCATTATGGTTTTGATTTGCATTTCGCTAATGACCAGTGATAATGAGTTTTCATGTTTATTGGCCACATAAATGTCTTCTTTTGAATACATGGACACAGGGAGGGAAGCATCACACACTCGGGCCTGTCAGGGGGTGAGGGGCAAAGGGAGGGAGAGCATTAGGACAAATACCTAATGCATGCAGGGCTTAAAACCTAGATGATAGGTTGATAGGTGCAGCAAACCACCATGGCACATGTATACCTATGTAACAAACCTGCATGTTCTGCACATGTATCCCAGAACTTAAAGAAAAAAAAAACACCCTCAATGTCAACTTTCTTGGTAGTCAGTGGTACCTCAGAGCAAGCTAGAACATCTTGTCAAAATTTCAGATTTCCAGCTTTGAAAATCAGTAAACAATAGTGAGAAAAAAAAAGAAACAATTTTTCTTCCAAATTTTAGGCAAAACACTTCACAGTATTATTTTGAAGCAATTTCCAGTTGTTGTATTAAAAGACAATAGTTTTCTTAACTTCAGTTTTAACTGTAAAATTCTTGGACTAGAGTATATCCTATTCCGTTGTATTATTTCTGCCCCAACAGGAAGTGGAAGGTTGTATGACAGGAAGTGGAAGGTTGTATGACAGGAAGTGACCTTGCAAGAGACACCCAAATATCTCACAGCAGGGTAACTCTTCTCTACTACACTATCCCATCATGCTCCACCCCTTTTGGAATATATTCCTTCTCTATCACTCTTCTGACTCCAAAGCTAGCATATGTATTCCATTAATGCCCAGAGAGAGATGAAGCCCCATACAAACACATCTCCCCGGACACCTCTCCTGTGCAAAGCATCTCATGTTCGTGTCTTAAGCACCAGGACAAAGAACAAAGTCAACTGGCCTCCAGATGTGAAGGGCCCATCAGCCAGCAGAGTGCAAGAACAATCCAAATGTATCAATATCTTTAGAAAACATTGGATTGCTAAAGAAAATAGACACTAAGTCTTTTGATATCATTTTCATTATTTTTCCTGAGATGACTGGGACATGCCCCATTTTTCTAGTTTAGTTTTTAAAACTAGCAAAACATTAAAAAAAAATCCTCCAGCATGTGACTGAGGCTATCTGGGCATATAATACGATGCTGAACTCTTCAGAATAATATAATGTCCCAGCCTTATTAGCATTATAGCTGAGTTAGCCAGTTCCAAGAGTGGGTGGGAAACCTCAGTATTCACCATCTTCATTCAGTGTGGACTCTAAAATATCTGTGCACAAGGGGAGTTTCTTGCCTGAAAATGAATGTGATTTAGCTCACCTGACTAAAGTTTCAACAGCTATGCAATGTTATGGTGAAAGATTGCTGCAGTTGGCTTTGATTGGTACTGTTTTGGAAAAGAAATACTTTTGGATTTTTTTCTTTTATAAAAAGGGCAATACAAGTGTAAGTCCTGAGCTCCTATTAATAGCCCCGGCAAGCACATAGCAGCAAAACTCAGTGCATGCCCGTTTTCAAGTGCTTCTGAAATGACAGGAGCTTTCAAACAGAACTGGGCAATGCATTTTTCCAATGCCAATGCATGCTGGTGCTGCTGTGCCCTGTCAAATACATAATATTGAAAAGCCCAACTGGGCACCTATTTGCTACAATGTTCTTGGCTGTTCTCCACCCATCATGTCCCAAGATAGAATCTGCTCAGAACAGCAAGTCTATTCTTAGGTGCTTCCTGTAGTGAGCATTAACAAAACGATTGAAATCTATGGAAACAGGTAGGGACGATGTAAGGGGAGGCCGACACAAAAATCTTCCAGGAGCAACCTCAGAAGAGATATTGCATGCACTGTGCTTTAGCAGTGACCAAGGCTTCTACCTCAAAAACAAACCTTAAATGAAAGCTGTCTTTTCCAGGACCATGCATGGAGGGGAATAGATACAGGACTCTCTGAATAATATCTGCTATTTACACAGTGCTTTTCTAAGTGAACAGAGTACACTCTACAAGCCCTCTTGAGGGAGCAGAAAAAGTGTTCAAATGGTTAACTTTAAGTTTCTGTTCCCAGTGCACAAGATCTGGGAAAAGAAAGTCATGGGTCTGTATAGACTGGGTTTTTGTCCCTCTCTCATTTCATTCCTCATGTTCAATCATTTATTTGACATGTTTCTAATATCAAATTTACCACATGCATCTACTCAAGAGGACAGTCACACTTTCCTAGGGAAGGACTGTTTTCTGACTGCCCTGAAATTAATGTATTCTATTCTCCCATTTATACATGCTTCCTGGACTCCCAAACCCGCCCTGAGCATGGCCTTGGGATAATAATCCCCATTTGGCTGGCTGGGACCACCTGATGACCCGACTGTTAAGCTCCAGTACTGACTGCAAGCCAGGGCTCTCCCGACAGGGCACTGGTGCCGAAGAGCTGAGCAATGTAGCTTCTCTCAAATTCCCTACAGAGGTGCATCCTACAATTATAGATGACTTCTGAGCGAGAAATGAAGGGCATGGGGTTATCAGGGATGAGGACTGGGTGAGAGAAGGAACCAAAAGCTTGTTACCAAAATGCAGATACAAGGTACCATTAGAGAAAATTTAGTCATATTGATGTTTCACTGCAAACCTGCCATAGTGGAGGAATTGTGAACTCAAACCCCATATTCGTTTTTAAAGTTGTTCTCTTAATTCTTGCTGCTAATAAAACAATTAGATAAATTAAAGAAGCCTCATTCATAGGTAATTATTTCGGTTTTTTTGGTTGTCGTTGTTATTTTTGTCATTCTCATTCCCAGGTTGGTATTATAAGGAAGAAACAAAAGTAGTCAATCATATTTTCTGCCAGTGGTTTCTGGGTGTTTTTTGTTTGTTTGTTTTTTAATTGCCCGTATGTGTTCTGAAAGATCAGCTTACTTCAGTTGTTGACTCTCTGAGATCTAATCAGATATCTTAACAGATAACTTTGTAATTCATAAGTATTGTCTCCTAGGCAGGATGTCTTACGAAGAGTTTTCTGGGTAACCTATTCCTTCCAACAAATAAAAACAACACAGAGAGCAGCATAACATTACAAACAATGCCATCCCAACTCTGGAAAACATTGTTCTACCCTAGGTCAACCCACAGTGCTCTAAGCAGCCAAGAACCAGTGATACAAACGTGCAAGAAGAAAGTGGTTATAATTTAAGGTTGAGGAGCAGAGGATGTTGCAAAAGCATGTGAGGTCAAAGCTAAGAGTCAGGGCTTTAGTTTTGAACTATGTGCTTAGGACTTTGCTGAATGGCATTTGAAACATCTGAACACCTCTAAATGGGGTTAGTTGTGTGTTTTTTTTTTCTGAATGTAAATGATTTGTGGCAACCATCCCAACGTTATCACACTTTCTATGACTGAGGATAGATTTAGCGGTTAAAGTTCCATTATTCGCTCAGATTTTCTCTGGAAAATTTATTTTGCCAAAACATATCATTGCAAAGTGGCTTTACTCACTACTCGTGGTGATAAAGGGCAATAATTGCATTGTAAAAGTTATTTGGTCATTTTATTAAAATGTGGGATGAAAATTCTTCTAATAAATATGCCCTGATGACTAATGGTTTTAAGTAGATTTAGGCACAACATTGTAATTATTTATACTTTAGTGTAATATATTAGAGAAGTAATATGCATGAAGAAAATGTTGATATTAAGTCACATGTATACTTACTTAGCCAGAGTTCATTTTGGGGATAGAAAAGTCCCTTAAATGAACCAATAACAATAAACTATTTTAAAATACTTCTGCAGTAGCAGTAATTCTATACAAATATAAATGTGTTATGTAAGTATATTCACACATTTTCAGCAAGACTGAACTTTCATGCAAAACTAAATTAAGAGTAGAGAATCGATTTCTATGATTACCCAGTGGAATATTTTAAGTGAATATTTTAAGTTGCAGCCATTTTTATAGGCAAATTCTTTACAAGTTACTTAATTACATTTTATTACATATGAGAAAACAAAACATTAACAACACAATGCTGCCAGTGCAATGCCAGAAAGGTAAATTGTATTGGCATAGCTGGTTATGGAACTAACATTAGCAAGGTCAGCAATTTATCTTGGAAGAATTTCAGAAGCAAAATCCTGAGATGGAGTTTCAAACGTAGGCTATAAAGCAAAATCTGTAGCACTGTATATTAATCTGAGAGTCATTAGGTTCAACATCCGATAATACATCCTGAAATCAACCCTTCATTCCCACACCAACGCCCCTATGTATAATGCATGTGAAGATGGTATCATTTATTTTAAGGAAGTATTAAAGTAGAGATGAAGGTAAATAATGATGTATCAAGTTTTAAATTATTTATGTTGTTTTTATTATATTATTATTATTATTATTTGGTTATTGATTGTGGCTTTAACTACACCTTGTTTTTTAGCTAATAATAATAAACTATTTGTCCTCAAAGAGGCTGCTTTAAGTAAAGGATGGCAGGGAGAATTCAAATCCTGGTTCTATTCGTCTGGCTCATAGGCTTTGGAGCAGCTTATTTACTTACTGCCAGATCCTTAAATGACATATCTGACTGCAATAATGAATAATATCTTCCTCATGGGACCTTTGTGAAGATTAAAGGTGTTAATATTTATAAAGCACTTCAGTTACATGTGCACATAGGGAAAGTGGAGTAGTCGATACTAGCTGCTATTATTCAGAGGGGAATATAATAACATTAGGGTGGGTTTAGTTCTCCTCACCCTTCAGACTTAAATCTTATGGAGAGTTGGGGATAGGCATTGAAGTTGGGGATCAAGTTGTCATTAATTTATTTTCCATAGAGTCTGCAGAAGGATTCCTTATTGATGAAGGGAGTGGCCAGAAAACATCATGGCACATCCATGTATCCCCAAGGAAACCCTCCTGTATGGTCTCAGCTGCTAAATTACTTTAGCATAGCTGCTTTTCTGATGTGTTTGTGTTGTTGTAAATTGTATAATAATGTAAATTTATCAGCATTTTTCGGAGCAGGGAAGATTTTTCTCCAGGTGGCACATTGTCAAGGACAAAAGAAGAAAACTAATTGAACCAAAATCAACCCTCAAGAGGCAATGATCAAATAACATACTACAGATGGTCAGCAAAAGAAATGGGGCAGCAACTTATACCTCTAGCCAAAAATAGTGCTTCATTTATTATTTGTTGTTTTTATTCATCAGTTTTATTTGATTCAAAATTAATGAATCCATGTTTGGGAAAAAAAGTTTGATAGTGGCCTGTTTTGAGAAAAACATTCAAAACGATTTCAGGATTTAAAATTTGGCTTACCATTTTAAAAGAATAAATAATAAAAGCAGGAAAAAAATTGCCTCTCATTTAGTACTTGTCAGCTACATGAAACATCTGCAGTTGCAGCAGATAGACAGTAGCAGAGGCAAGTGCTGAACACGATTATCTGGCAGTACAGGAAATGGACACAGGCAATGTGCTCTGAATATCCTATTTATGCATCAAGCAAATCAGCATAATCTATAATGTGGGGATAGAAACTATTTGACTTTTGCTTTGAAAGAAGACACATACAGGACTACTAGGGTAATACTTCAGTCACACTGATCTCCACGAGGCTGGCATTAGAGATGTTAACCTCAGGTTACATTGATTTTATAATAAAGTTTTATCTTTCTGACTCTGAGCAGAATATTCAGTCTATTTTCTCCCCACAAAAATCGGCAAATCAAAAGTATGATCATTCTTTTCCTGTTCTAACATGACCACCCTTTTGGAGCAAATGCAAATGCCCTATATTTCAAACGAATACACGCTATGGAATAGGAAGACTTTTGAAAAATTTAAATAATGGAAAATTTCCAACATACACAAATGTAGAGACATAACGAATTCCATCACCCAGTTTCAATAATCGTCAACATATGGCAATCTTATTTCATCTAAGTTCCCACCTACTTCTCTCCATCTTGGGTTGTTTTGAAGCAAATCCCAGATATCTCATGATTTTGCCTGCATACTCATCAGTATATGTTGCTAAAAGACACTTAAAACAATGTATAATCACTATACCAGTATCCCAACATAAAAAATAAGAAAAATTCTCAATGAACACTTATAACATGTATCTGATTATATAATAAAATGTTATCATCAGTTATTCACTGGAATTCTTCAAAAAGGATAACATTTCCTTCTTCAATTACTTGGTACAGCCTGAAGTACAGCTTGCAAAGGAAAAGCAGAAAAAAAATGCTTGATTCTTTTATTTAACAGTTTTCAGAATGTTGGGTTGTGCTCTGCCCCTAGCATTCTGTAAAAGTTACCAATTTTCTTGTATTATTATTATAAATCCGTGGAATTTTAACACACTTAATGTGTTTCAATTAACTATGAATATTCTTTCTGATTTTCAAAATGTGCCACTGGTCACTAGCGAAAGTCCTTTCAAGTTGGCTCTGAGTCCTTTTGACATGACCTCAGCAGTCTCTGGATTCTTAAATGTCTGGTGCAACAAGATACTCTACACTCATCCTGAACATTTCCTGCCCCAGACCTGGAGTCTGTCATCTCTCCAAGAAGAACTATTTCCCTTAAGTGGTAAATTACTGTTAAAAAGCTACATGTGAATGCTTGAAGTAAGTGCTCATTGCTATTAGGTTGGTTGCCTGTTATGAATGAAAGTTTTGCTTTCTGTAGCTAGAGATGGAGGTAATAGTCACATCATGGATAAAAATAACTGACCATTGACTAGCACCCTCCACATTGTGTATAAGTGTGGAAAGTCTTCAGGGTATAGTAGTTTCTGTCCTTTAAAAAATTCTTAAGCAAAAATAAAATTTGGATTCACAACATCTAGAATCAAGTTTAATATGTTACATTAAGAAGCATAAGAGATGATATATTTTATATTAAATTAAATAAGGTATATAAAAGGTTCAAGCAATGTCTGATTGACAACAGATGCTAAATAGGTGCTTAATAGGTGGTTACTTCCTTTTCTTTTTCTTTTCCCCACATAAGAAAAATGTAGTGAAGCCATACATTAATCAACAGTTGAGCTTACTTTAATTCAAAATTAAATTCCCTATTTAATATTCATCCTTTAATTTTATCTCAAAATATTTTTCTCTCAAATGAATATAAACTTTCTTACGGAAGATGCTTTGTAATGAAACTAAAGTACCTCTATATGCATCTCCAGAGCCTGATAGCAAAATAAATACTTACTAATAGCCTCTAGTTTATGACTACCTAACTTGAGAATAACTAAATAAGTATAGTAATGAAATATTTCTCAGATGCTTACTAGATGTCAGGTATATAGCTACAGATAACCACTTGCCCCCTATTAATGGAACTTTTTGCTCAATTATCTCCTTTCGTTCATAAGTCTTTGAGACAGCAGGGGAAATCTCTGGTATCTTCATTTTTAATTTTCTCTGCGTCCTTCTTCCCCCTCTTCCAACTATGCATACTTTGGGGGAGCTCTCCAGATGCTGGAGCCACACCCAGTCTCCACTTTGGCTCATGGCTGGTTGAGGTAGTTGGTGGATTCATTTGGGATTAGAGGGCATACAGAGGTTAATAACTCCAACAGGTGGAGAGCTCAGGGAACATTTAGTCAACCTGATTAAATGACCAAGAAACAGAAGACAAAAGGATAATGTGCCGTAACATCTTTACTGAATAAAATGGCATTTAGGCAATGGAGATGTCTGGAGGGAAAACAACACTTCTAAGAATCTAAGTAATGTTAAAATAGTTGATCCATTTTTGGGTAAAGTTAATCCAATTAAACAAACAAAATGAGATATTAGGTATACTTATCTAAATGTTATGTGTTTTAAAGACTTCATTTGAATCATTGAACTTCATCAGTACATGGATAGGAGGCAGACCAAGTGCAAATCTGTGGAGTAAATCCCTCAAGCTGTGTCCCATAGGTATGGGGCTGGGCATTTTTAGACCCAGAGATTTTTCCGAGTTAGAACTAAAATGGAAAGGTTGCTAAATAATTGTGTTGGACCTAATTGTTTACATTTACTCTCTGTAATTTGGAACCAGAATCCCCATAACGTAGCTTAATATGTATTTAAAAATATAAAATGCAAGCACATATGGTTAATTACTGGTTAATTTTTTAGCTTCGGACTAACATTTCTCTGCCAAACCATGGAGGCAACAGTAAAGATTTTTTCTGTTTTTGAGGAAACAATCTTAATGGCTACATATAGATCATAAATGGTTGGCAAAAGATGCATCTGAATCTAAACCAAAATTAAAATGTTTTAAATTATCTAACTGCTGCCAGATATTCAAAAGGGGAAGATTTGTACTAGAAAGTGTTCACAGTTTCCATATACATTCACGCTCACTCCACTCTACCCTCCCTTCTCTACTGTTCTCTCTCCCCCTGCTCTCTCCCTCTTCCTTTCTCTTGTTCTTGCTCACATGAAAAAAATGCATACAAATTATCACAATACTAATGGCGTATAAGAATAGTGACAGAGTGCTCACATGAAAAAAACGCATACAAATTATCACAATACTAACGATAGTGACAGAGCTGATCACTGAATTCTTCAGTTATGAACAGATCATCAACTGGAATCTTCCTTAATCTTCACCTTAAATAAGACAGCGTGTATTAGAACAGCCAATATCACTTGCAATATAATTCCTCTTCTTCTATTCATCTCTTTGATGTAGATATCCTCAGGCTGGCTATGTTCTCATCCTCTACCCACTGTCTGAGTGCTGTCAGTCAGACTCATGGATTCCTCTGATATCCATATAGTCATGACTCCTGGATCTCTATTTTTAGCCTCTGCGTTTTTCTTACCTAACAGAAGTGCACATTCAACTGTCTACTGGCTATCTGCACGTGACGGTCCACAGCCTTTAAAGCTCCAAAATGTTATAGTAAATTTATCAACACCCTTCTTCCCCAATTGTTTTCTTTTTTAATTCTCTCATTCAAAGAATGGCACCACTATCTTCCAACCACCTAAGTAAAAAACTTAAAGCTGTATTTTTTTCTTATTCTCCTTCATCCTTTGCATTCAGTTGGCTACCAAGTCCTATAAATTCAACCTCCTTAACACTGCTGGAATCCATTTCTTCATTTTCCTCCCTGATGTTACTGCCTTAGTACAGCATTCATCAGTGCTCTCTCAGATCATTGCAATAGATTCCTAAATTATCTCTCTCTCTGCCTTCTTTCCCAATGTCCCCATGAACCTCTCTGCTTCTGCTAGAGTTATCTTTCTAAAATAGTTACCTTTCAAAATTTCTAAAATAGAAATCTTTCCATTGTACCCCCACTGTCAGGACCCTGTGAAAATTGTGCTGCTCTTCATCTCCACTCCAGACTCAGTGTCCATGGTTCACTCATGCAACCTAAACTTGCAGCTCCTAGAACATGGCTTGTTCTCTTATCATCAGTTTCTCTGTACAGACTGTTCCCTCTACAAGAATGCCTACTCTCTCCTTATCAGCCTAACATGTACTTGAACTTCCAGATTCAGATAAACTGTGAGGCTCTGATAGAATATTTCCCTTAAGAAGCCTTCCTTCCCCACTTTTGTGAGTTAGAAACTCTGTCTCTGTATTCCCATAGCCTGCTTACAGACCTCCACGACATCACATGAAAGGTAGGAGCTGCATTGCTTGTTCCACCTCCTCTGTTAAACTGTGGGGATGGAGTCTGTGTCTTTGACACTGCATTCCACATATCTAAAACTCTAGTTCTCAAAATTTTTGCTCTCAAGTTCTCTTTACTCTGTTAAAATTATTAAGTATATCAAAGCAGTTTTGTTTATGGGGATATATATCTATACCACATTAAAAGTTAAAATTGAGAATAAAAAACAATTTTAAAATAAAAAACCAACTATACGGTTTTTAAATTTACATACTTTTGTTGAAAATTGGCTATATTTTCTAACTTAAACATTTATTGATAGGAGTGGTATTGCCTTACATCTTTGTAAATCACATTAATGTCTGGCTTAATAAAAGACGGCTAGATTCTTGTGTCTTTGTTTCCAAGTTCAAAGATAGTTGTTTTGGTTGATACAAATGAAGAAAATCCAGACACATAGTTAGAAAGAGAGGAGTATTTTAGTATTCTTTTCAGATAATTGTGGATATTTTACTTTGAAAATACACCCAAACTCGAAAGTAGTAGTTTCTGAAATATGTGATGCAAAGTGGAATCTAAACCATTTCTATAAAGTTTTCACACTATGTTATACTAAAGCCTGTTGTATTTTGAATGAATCTTTTACCCATGCATGATTTGTAACATCATGCATTTTTAAGGCATTTGTTCACTGAGTTATACAGATCATCCAAATTTTGTCACTTTCATTATATCTAATGCAAAAAAGCCACATTAATTAATCTCACCATCAATCTCACCAGAAAACTCTGTAACTATTATGAAGTTGTCAAGCTCATTGTGGTGGACACAATTTTTCCACAGTTCAAATTTTGCTTGAAAGCTCAAAATTTTATCATTGACAACAAATAATGTCAACTGTTTTCCTTGTAGTGACAGCTCACTTGATTCATTTTTGAGAAAACGTCTGCAAAATATCCAAGTCTGAATAACCAGAGTTCATCTATTAGTCCTGTCAAGTACAAATAACGTTCCCTGAAAGAAGTACGTAGTTCAGCTTGCATCTGAAACAAGGCCACTGGGAGTTTTTTTTTTTCCCTTCATAACAACCATTATGCTTCAGTATGAAACAGACATTTATGGGTACTTCACACGGTGCACACAGAATATTAAAAAGATGTTCACTCAACGATGAAGATTTAACAAAATTATTATTATTTTTTACTGCTTCATCCCAACATTTTAAAGTAAAACCTGTGTGAGCAAGGGGTAGTGAATAATATAATGGCTAATACAGTTTTGTGTCCCTGCCTTGGTTTGTACTTAAGGACCAGCAGTTTTACTTACAATTGCTTTTACACCAGCAATGCAAATGTCAACACAGTGAGTTCTTATGAGTATTAGTGTTAAAATAAAGTTCATGTCATTCTCAGTGTTCTCATCTCATGCACTCCCTAACAGGGTCTGGAAAACATACAGCTTGGCAACACACTACACTTAGAGAACTGCTGATGATGGCAATGCTTTAAACACGATGGGCACTCAAGACATTTTGAATGAAGGATTGAATGAATGAATCCACATTGGCTTAATCTATAGTAATAATAAAAGTGCTCGTGATGATTCAAAGGGCGTATATGTGAGTGTGTGTGTGTGCACACAATGGAGACTGTTTGACAAAAAGGTTTAGTAGATCCTTGAGTAGAAGTTAGAATGAAAAACAGAGACCTTGTGACAAAAATTCCATTCTGGTTTAAGAATATATTAATGTTATTCCATTAACTCCACCACCTTCGGCTACATGAGAAGATCATAACATTTTTGCTGATTTTTATAGAGACTTGTCAATTGTTATTGTTAATATTTTGAAGAGCAATTTATCCATATAATACTTAACTGAACCACCATTGTGAACTTACAATATATAGGCAAACAAAGATTCAAAGATTTGAAAGACTCACTTGACCAAACTAAGTAGGAATATTGATGGATGGACACGGTGTCTTCTAGACGATTCCTCTCCTAATCACTGTACCTACATTACTTCCTTTATCAGAGAGTTGGTTACAGAATAGGCATGTTTTCATCTTATACAAAGCAAGTATTTTTGCCAGAACTCCTAAGGTCTCATTCTGTTATACCCCAATCTCATTCAAATGGGATATAACCATGAAAACTAATGTTAAATTCAGCTTCTGTCAGTGAGGGTGTTGTGAAGTATGTGTTTGTTAAGAGCGAAGCATATTTGCTCCACTTCCAGAAAACCCTCAACAACAATGGGCAAAAAGGTAGTTGACTCTACAATCCTACCAACATTGTGTGAAAAGGAATAGATTATGTAAATTAGCAAACCTTTAACAACAATGGGCAAAAAGGTAGTTTACAATCCTACCAGCATTGTGTGAAAAGGAGTTGATTATGTAAATTAGCTTGATTGGCATGTCCCATCTTTAAGAAAAGTATTCATTTTCTAGTAGTCTTACAGCATGACAAGTGTAATCTTGGAAAAGCTCAACAAGGAAACTTGAAGGGCAGCAAGAATTTCAGAAAAAAAATAGTGAGTAAGGATAGTTGGTGTCGTGTGCTTAAGGTGTCCTTATCCCAGGATTGTCAAATTGTGCAGGTACCAGCTAAACAGATGTGGGGTGATTAACCATCCACTCCAGGGAACACATGTGGGAAGGTATTTGTCAGTGGAGCAGGTTTGCAAATACACGACACACAAGACTCGCCACTGGCCTTAATGAAGCATGCATCATTCAATGCTGAAAGCAAATGGTGAAGTCTTTTTTTTTTCCCTCTCTGCCTTCTGTAATGCTTCTCTCACGTTCTCTTTAAAAAAGTCATTTTGACCCTTGCTGATCTGTGGAGGCAGAATGCCCAATTAAATTACTTTCATTATAAAAGCACATACAGCCAAATACTTTTTATATCACACGATTTCAAATTCATAATAAGCATCAAGGAAAAGTAGCACAAAAGCTTTTTAAAATTATATAGAGACTTTTAAACAATTGGTGCTACCAAAAAAGGTCAGAGAGAGTGCCTCACTGTGGAAGGTCCAATTGGCCAAGAAATTATGAAACTGACATTTTAAAATAAGAATACATTTTAATATTCATTCTTTTGGGGTCAGGTGCAGGCTACTCAGAATAACAATTCTGTCCAAATAGAAAATGAAAATCTTCCAGGAAGAATTATCTTCCAAGCAGACTATAGCTCTCCATTTAAGAACTGCACTGAAACATGACAGTAACTTACATTTACTGGGTACGGACTATGTGTCAAGTATATTGTTAGTGCTTTATTTTGATTTTTTTTTGATCCTCACAATAACTCTATGGGATAGGTACTATTATTATCACTATCATACACATGAGAAAATTGTGGCTTAGAGCTTAAATAATTTTTGTAAATTTTTGGAGACAGTGAGTGGTGGACCCAGTAACCAAACTAAAAGTTACTAAGTCTAGAAGCTAGTTCTATTGTTAATGGTAGCTTTCCAGAACATCTACGATTTTAAGTTGTATAATTATTAATTTAGACAAAGAGTATTCAATAAGCACCGCTATCAGGTACTGCTAGATGCTGGGATTGTAATAATGAAATTGTTCTTATTTATTCACAAACACACAGTCTCATCAACACACCATTTCTTGAAGCTGGTCCAGTAAGACATTTATTGTCATGTCTAATTTCACAGAAGAAAAGCTAAGCCAGGGGTTGTTAAGGATTTTACATTCAGCAGAAAACAGAATTACTGCCCATTGATTTCAGTCAAGTGTTCTGTCCACTAGATATCACCATGCACCTTATAGAGAATCAGACGAGTAATTGCTGAAGCCGTTAAAGTCAGTTCTGAGCCCCACAAAACCTGATACAACTACCTGATAACCTCTTTAGGTATAGGAACTACTTTAATATGTTATGCTTAAACCCAGCCACGAGGCAAATGAACATCAGGTTTTTTGAAAGGTAAATCAAGATTAGTCACAATGTAAGAAAATATGCGGGAAAAAAACTAAATGATCAATAAATAGAATCTAGTTTTGTAACATATGGCACATTAACTTCATAAAATATTATCCATCTACTATTATTTTATTCAAAAGTTTGGTACACACAGGAGTATTATTTTAATGCATGCGTAAAACCTACACTGACTCACAATGCACCAAAATTACATGTTAATATAACAGCATCTAGACACGAAAGAATTAGAATAGCTCACGATCTAGAATCTGCTAGAACAAAGGTCAATACACTTTTCAGAAAAGGGCCTTAGCGGTTCCAAAGGCGTTGTTGGAATTACTCAACTCTGCTGTTGTAGTGCATAAGCAGTCATAGACAACATGTAAATGAATGTGCATGGCTGTGTTCCAATACAAATTCTCTTACAAAAACAGGGAATGGGCCAGATTTTACCTGAGGGTTGTGATTTTTCTGATCTCTGTGCTATAATATACAAGTATGGGGCAGTTTAAAGACATTTACACTGGTATTTTTGTAATATTTTATAATATTGCTTAATAAATTTTAAGAAAAGTCTGTACATCTGCATAATCAAGTTATACATTTGCTCACTTGAATTCAAGCCATTATTTTCACCCAATCTAAATTATTTTTACCCAAAGCTACCCAAGAAGGTAGTTTTACCTTTTTGAAATAGTTTGCAAATTCCAGACCAGACGTCAGGGCAAAGAGTCTTTATAAAGCATTTAGCCAGACAGCAAAGCTTTCATTACTGTTGGTTAAACAATCCAAAATCCATGACCCAGCCACCAATCAATCAACAAGCATTTACAGATTGATGACAAAGTATTTTGCCCTGTTCTAAGCACACTTGTCAGACAGTCTCCCTCCTGTCAAGCAGTTTAAAATCTAATAAATGAGGCAATTATGTTATCTTTATTTATTCAGTGAGACATTTTGGCATAGAAACATCAGGCATGTCCAGTAACTAGAAACAAAAAATATATCATGCTGCATAGGGTGGAATTACTCTAGCAGATAAAAATATCTTTTCATCAATTTTCAGTAGAAATATATTCAATTTTAATTTGTATATGCAGGCTTTTTACCTGATCTGTTTACTCATTGATAATATAATATTTTGGGAAAAAATGGTCAATAATTCACCAATTACAGGTATTTATGTTTCCCAAGCTTCAATTTAACCCTTCTAATGGTAGAAAAAGGACATAATCATTTCATAAAGTATGCTAGCATTATACTACCAAAACAAAGAAAAATACACTGCCATTATCCTCCAGACAATAATAAAGCTTACTAAATACTTTTCTAAGTCTAAAATAGGTTGTTGGAGAAGGAAGCAGCAGCTAGATCAAAGATGACACCATCCTCAAGTGCTTAGTCTGTATTGCTAAGTAATAGGAAGAGCAACATGGTTGAGAGTGCACATAGGCATAGCAGAGGGGAATAGTAACAAGATTAAATATAAGAATAAGTAACTGGGCTGCGTATGGTGGGGTGGGTCATGACTGTAATTTCAGCACCTTGTGGGGCTGAGGCAGGAGGACCGCTTGAACTGGGAAGTTCAAGACCATATTTAGATGGTAAAACCATTAGGCTTCGGTACTTGATTAGATGTGGGGGCCAGGGAAGGAAGAGCTGGCAATTAGAATTTCTAGCTTCAATAATTTGGTAAAACATTGGAATATGACACACAAAGGCATCAATGGATCACAGGGAGGAAGATGAAGGAGCTCTCTTTCAGGTATATTTGGAATATCTATGTGAAAATAAATGCCCAACTAAAGAATCCTTACCCTAAACATTATCTTAGTCTCACATTAGCATTTATTGAGTGTGCTGTATGTATCAGACACTGTGCTAAGCACTTCACCTCTATAATCCCACTGAATCCTCCCAACAGCCCTACTGATACATGCATTTTACACCTAAGGGAAATAGAGTGAGGTTAAGTAAACTTCCAATGCACAAACAATTAAACGGCAAAGCCTGGATTTATTAACTCATAATTCTAAAACTGACTCTTAGCCACTACCATATACGGTGATAAAAAGAAAAAGAAAACAGATTAATCTGAAGAATACTACAAAGACATTACCGCTTTGCCAATATCAGCCCCACAGGTATGCTGTTTTGGGCTTTGCCATGAGTCTGCTCAACAAACGACCTAATACAGAGAATTAGACTTACTTCATTTCATTAAGAGCTCAAGAGGCACTTCTGTAAATCTGGGAGGTTTATAAGGGCCAGGATGTGTTCATGCCCTCCTAAGTCCACATTCTTACGAAGTCAACATTGGTCCAACATCTACAACATGACCAAAAAAGGCAAGGCTTCTGACTTTGGGCCAGGATTGATTTGGATGAAAAAAAAAAAAGGCAGGTTTGTGGGGTTTTAAGCATATTTGAGAATACCAGAGGCTGTACAGCTTGGCTTCAGTGAATATCAGCTCAGGGCCAAAATATACCCATTCACAAAATGGAGTTTGTTTCCCTACTTTTTGTGGTGAAAGTCCCTGGAGTTTTGGCAGGCTTCTCAATCTGGCACTCAGTTGAACTGCTGCAGCCAGGATGCAAACTTCTACTGGCCTATACTCTGAGGCCTCATCTTTAAGTTCTAGAATCCCAAGAGGCTAAATGGTGAGAAGAGGAGGGCCTTAAAACGTATTAGCCCTGGGCCAGTCATGTTGACCCACAGCAACTCCTACTCTAATTCTACACACATCTCATACAATTTGCCCCAAATGATGGGGATTATATTTAATCACTTTATATCCTGCAAATGATCAGTATGGTGAGACAGAACATATGAAGTACTAAGCAGTGTCTGGCATACAGGAATTTTTCGATATATGGCAGCAATTATTACAGATATTTGTAGTAGTACATTTTAGTAATAGCCATATGGGAGCTTAACAAACATTTGTCTAAGTGTTGAATTTGGCAACCCTTATTGACCCACTATTTATTTTGAAAGACAAAGTTGAAACATCAGTCCAAAATAAGGCAAAATATAATTTGATTCATGTGATTTCTATTAAGATAATATACATTGTTAACCTTTCAAAGAAAAATATTGACAAAACATTAACATTTAAAAATTAAAGCTATAATTAATTATACTTTAGAATGCATTTGTCTTTTTCCTTATTTTATCCTTAGAATATCTATAGAAATTACTTAGGCACCGTTTTATCCTTATTGAACAGAATTGTCTCATGTATTTAGCATTTCTGGCAAGTAATTGAGTGCTAGTGCCTGGTGTATAGCTAAATAAATGGACATAGTTACCTCTTCTTAATGAAAGCCAGTTTAGATATTATTGACATTCCAACTCAACAGTATTTCTCACCTTACAGAGGTGAAATGAGAGGGAGAAAGCAGAGGATACTGAGAAAATTCAAAAGTCTCTATTGGCTCCAAGTGCTAATCTAGGTACAATATATGCATCAACATGGAATTTTTGTACTTTGAGGAAAATGAATTAGTACAGTGATGACATAATCAACCAATTCTAGCTTGATCTTTATTTCCTTTTTAATTTTTTATATTCCCTAGTTGATACATGTTCATATCTACCCTGGAATGCGCTAACAATGAAAAAAATAGGTTAAAAGAAATATGAGATTCAATAAGGTACAATTATGTTTATGAATGTTCTTAACCATAAATGCATAGCTTGTCTGGGCCAGAAACAATTCAGTTTCTGAATTCAATGCCATTCTTGAATATATTAACTCAGTCTAAATGAAATGCATTATTTGTACAAAGTTCTACTTAATATTTAACATAATGAAGATTGTCAATTCCAGTACATTTGCACTGCAGAAAATGCATTTGTATTGCTCAGAGCGCTTAATGAGTAATAATGCAATGAAGAAAAACCAAGACTAAGAGATGTCAAATAAAAACCAAAGTCACAAATCCTATAGGCAATGATATTAAGACCAGAACTTCAGTCTTAAGATTTTGTTATTTGTGTCCTTTTACTGTTAAATTGCAAGAGGAAAGTCTTTTTAAGGTAGCAAAAATAATATTTGTGGGGAGGAGACAGCAATAATATCTGTTCATGCAACTAACTAGGTATACGTGAGTGGGTAGGCACATAAGGCCAACGGGCACTAAGAAACATGTCTGTCAGGTTCTTTCTGTTTTGTTAGCTATTGAGTCAACCTGACTGAAACAAAGACGCATTTCACAAGAGAGAAAATTGGTTTCAGTCAATCCCTTTAGCATTTTCCAGGTGACTACATTTTTATAAATCGCCTGACAAAATCAAGCAGTTACATTGCTTCACAGACTTTGGCTGGAACATTAAAGGAACTGAATGATTTACGGAGGACATCAAATAGGTTGTGTTGTATCTAAATGCTTGTTCCATGAACCAAAAGCTGAATGTGAATTGGCAAATTAATGATTTTTCATTTTCTTCTAGGATTTCATGGTTTGGAATGCCTTTTGTTGAAGGGACACATTTCACCCCTTTTTAAAGTGCATCTTAAAAAATACGTCACTGTCCTGCAAATCTCCCACATCAGCTCTGATTTCCCTCTCTCAGCTGCTGCAATCTTTATTTTTTCATGCCACACCATTACATTGTTTTGTTTTGTTTGTATTTTTCTCCAATTGTTTCTTGAGTGCCTATGATACACATGAGTGCATCTAATCTGAATCAGATTATATAGTAAAGACTTCTTTTGTAATTCTCATACTGTAGAAAGATAATACCTATTGGCTATTGCATGATGAATTTTCAGTGTAGGAATTAAATCAATACATGTCCTTCATTTGTACTGACAACATGTAAAGGACATTTTGGAGTCTTTTTCAATCCTTTAGGAGGGCAGCTTTTCTGTACTTCATTAAAATACAAACTTCTACTTTGATTTACTTTCAGCTCTAAATCTTGTTCTCCCTGTTAATGAAATGCATTTGTATCACGCATGAGATACATACTCTTTATTATGATTTAGAGCCTTCCAAAACACTAATGTTGCTCAATAGAAATGCCATACCTAAGATTTAATACCATGCCTACCATTTTCTTGTTTTTCATTCTCTTCATCCTGAAGTACCGGGATTCTCATGTAAGTAACTTTGCCTGAGCTTGGGTAAAAGTTGACTCCTAATGTAAGGTGAACTGCAGAAGAACGTCTCTTTCACCTCTTTCCCTGATCTTATCTTTTTTATTCAGCATTCCCTCTAAAGAGAATTTCACTCACAGAATTAGAGAAAGGCTCTGTACTCTTTTATTGTATCACCTGTAGAAACTAAAACCCATTGGATTTTTTGAGAATTAGGAATCATTATACTGTGCAGAGTCTGGGCTTTTTGACACATTTCCAATCCTTCAATTGAGCACTCCTTTTATTGGATCACTGGAATAAAATCATGATTATTAAACATGTCACAATATACAATTCTCATATTATAATAATTTATGAAGATCTTGCTTAAATATATGTTCTCAAATCAATTTCAGTTGAGCACAAATTAAGCAAAAATAAATTTAAAAATGCACCTCGCCTCTCAACAAAATACTTCCTTGCCTGAGTTGTTCAAACTCCTGCAGATAAAGCATATTTAAATAAAGATAAGGGGCTATCACTTGCTCTTATTTTCATTATATTCAGGAGATGACCACTTTGATTATAAGTACGAAGACTTAACAATACTCATGATTTCCAACATGAATTACAGCACTTAAGACTTTGTCTTCTCGTGAAATCATGCTTATTCATGCATTTTATATAAAAACTCTGGAGAACAACTTAACAGAAAATCTAAAATAAGAAAAAGAAACACTGAAATTCCCCAAATCTCTATAGATAAAACCCTTTAATGCTTAGGATTAAGCATTTGAAAATATCAGGAGCATTTAAAATATGTTCATGCTTAGCTTTCTGTTCACTTGCTGACTATCCGCAACATGAAAAGTCTGGGGTTGAATGGCATGAGAGCATTACTGTTTCATTTTGATAAACCAAGTTTAATTTTAATACATCTTTTAATTTTATTTTAATTTAGGGTTTTTTGGGGGTTTCAGAGGCAGAGCACTACTTTGTTTCTGACTAAATGACAAAAATCATTAACTGCCAGTGACTATATGAACATGATGTGAACAATATAAGCAAAGAAACTAGGGCAAAGTTTTTTGTTTTAGAAAAACATATACTTATATTCTATATATTCTGAGTTATCGTCATATAAAAAACACAACATACAATATCTCAAAATGTTACTGCAACACGGCTCATTAGTTTGCAGGTTGGAAACGCGGCGTGTTAAATCCTTTCCTCTCAACCATAGTAAAGACACAGATACAATACAGTTTGCAAGTCTTAGCTGTGCTCTGTAAACTTACTGCTATCATAGGTCTTCTGCATAAGTATTTTTAGTGCCCAGTTCCTAGTTCAGTGCTTAAAAATCCTGCTGATCCTGGGTTGGAACAAAGCTTTCGGAAGCAATTAACTGCTTTTGCCATCCCAGGTGCCAAACACACACACAATGTCCTTTTATTTGTGGAAATACACACAGATCTATTCTGCATGTGCTCAGAGCTCAACACAAATATCACCCCTTTCCCACAGGCAGCAGGAAGGATGTGGTTTGAAGGACATAGTTGCTTCATCTGAATGTTCAGTTGTTCAAAAGATCTCTTGTTGCTACACTGAGTTGCAGCTCTACTACTTATGTTTAAGAAGATATAACCAGGCCGTGCCCGAAATCCCACTTTTACCTATTTAAACAGGCATTCAAGTAGATCGTGCAATTCTTTGCCCCTTACCTTCAGTGGACACATGCTGAAAATGTGTTCATAATCAAAAGACATTCCCCTGAGCTGATGACCCAGTAATTCCTTACGTATACAGGTCAGCTGCAACAATACCGTACGAAAATCGCCAGATGAAATGGTCAGAATTACCCAGTGGCTTGATAAAATCAGCTTACTTTGAGTCTAATCCAAGGATAAATATACAGAAAGCTCCAAGCAGTGGAAACTGTAAGCACCTTAGAACTGCCCCCTGCAACTGTAATACGGCCAGGAAAACAAATATTTGCTGAATTATAGGGTGCTATCTTGGTTTTACCTGAATGCAAATGAGGGCTAAATAACTACAAGCTACTGTTTAAAGAGGACAAGTATAACCAAGTGCAGGGGACTAATTCTGCCAACACCACTAACACCAGTACCCAAAAACCCTAATGATACACTCAGAACAAGCAAACCAGTAGATCTGATTACCAATTTCACATATCCTACATCCCTGGAGCTCACACATTTCATCATTTCTGGACACTCAGACTCTAACTAGGAACACCTAACTCATAGCCCTGTATTTTGTTAAGTTTTTCCTCTACTCTTGAGTCCCCCTTTAATCTATAGAGTATTATTCTACACAGGACCTCTCTCTTATTTTTTGGAGTCTAGCATCTTGCAACTTCCTGGAGCCCCAACTAAACTCATAACTTCTAAGCTTCTAAGAAATATGTAAGTTTTTCAACTCTGTACATGAAGTCTTTTTGTGACCTTAAACTTACCTTAGAAAAAGATGTACTGTTAGTTACCAGTTGCTTCTTCGGCCTTGCTTACAATGCCTGTTCCTCTTTATGACTCCCCTGCAAAGCTACTAGCTCATGAGAATCTGTAATTTAAGAAAAGAGCTTTGGCAACAGGGTAGTTAAATTGCTACTAGTGGTTACTTCTGAATGACTTCAAGTTGATTCTTTCCTTGTGTTTTCTTCAACCACTTCTTATTTTTACTAATCAGTGTCACTATGTGTGAGCTATGACATTCCTTAGAACTATGCAAGCAGGCTTCAAGAAAAAGAAGAATGGAAATTTGATGACAATGTTTTATTGGTAACACTCAGCTAGAAATACCACCTCTGAAAAAGTGTACACAACTCCATGTACCAGGTGGAATATTACTCCTGACCCAGAGTATTATATAAACATCTGTATTTTCTTCCCCAATTAGAAACAAATAGCTCTTGATGAAATGTCTGTGCCCTGGTCCTTCAGAAGTCGGTATCTGACTCTAAGATGCCAGGAAAATTTCACCTTGTGTCATGTTTCACGCTGAGGAGTTTGTATAGCGCTAGTGTAAACTTTGGTCTCTAAGACACATTCCATGGTGAATTTATTTCAAATTCCAAACTGAATTTATTCCATTTCACTCACTTAAAATTCCAGTTGTGATTGGAAAATATACACCTCATTTACCTTCTGCACAGTGTTCAATGAACCGCTTGTCATGTTTCACCCTAGTAGGTTGCATTTCAATCCTGAGTGTGTCTGTGTATCAGCTGATTAAAGCTTTGCTATTATTTGTAAGGGATGTTATAACATGCACTGTCATCTTTCTTGGCAGTTTTTGAAACGGTAACATGAGGATTCTGGCAAAATAATATGGTAGTTGCTACTCTTTCCTTACACCTATACCATTTACTTGTCAGTAAACAAAGTCATGTTTTCAATGAAGTAGACAAATAGAAAACTCAACTTCCCTATCCTGTTGTATCTTGTGCCACTCTCTATAAACTGACATGGCATAAAATGACATAGCTTGATAAACTGCTGGACTCAAACACAGATTACTGCCATTTAGCTAGAGCAGGACACGTCACTTGAGGACATGGCCCCAAGGAATGTCAATTCTAGAGGAGGAAGGATAGAACCGAAATGAGGGATCTGGTTCTTTGTTGTGTGTGGCTGAATTTCCTGGACATTGTTTAAGGCAGAAATGACAGGTAGCATAAAAGAGTAAACCTTACCTTAAGAAAGCAAATTATATAAGCACCCCCCTCGAATCCCAAATTCCTGCCACACTAGGACTTTACCACATAGGTTATTGCTCAGATCTGACGAAATGTTAACTCCAATCCCTAACCAACTGATAACAACCAAAAACCACATAAGTCATTATTCACTAATATAACAACGATAAAAATCATGTGTGTGTGTGTGTGTGTGTCTTTCCTTGAGATCTGTATCAGGATTTCATAATGCTGAGAGAGTTGTCTATTAAGAAACATGTTTCAACTTTATTCGAAAGACATGGTCCCCACTCCTCTCTGTGAAACTGTTGATGTCCAGCATGGCTCTTGTTATCAACAGGATCTATTCTATGCTTTCCTGGTACCAGCATAATTAAGTCAACAAAACTGGTTGCTTTCAAAGCCAATAACTATTCAAGGCTACTTCCTCTGCAAGGGCACAGTTTTAATACGCCCATAAGCCTTATTCAGTATCAGTATCTCAATCTTTTGCAGTTGAGAAATGAATCCAAGAATACTGTTTGAGAAGCTCACAATGTAACTCAGATCTTACATTTGAACTTTTTCTTTTTTGGAAAATGTACTCATGGTAACTTTATTCATGCAAAAAAAAAAAAAAAACTGGAAGTGATAGAGAACATTCGTTTTTCTGGCACTGAGGACATTTCAATTATTGTCCCTTAATATGTCATCTCATAACTATTATCTGGAACAAGTATTGTTCAAATATGCCATATGGATGATTAAAATAAAAACAAACTATTAATAACAAATCTAAACAAAGCCAAACAACCAAATACACATACAAATAAACCAAATGAACCTTCCTGCACATTCTCATTTTGTCAGAGAGCTACATCCCTGCTCCACTTGAGCTACGTTTGGGCTCCTCCCTTCTTCTAGCAACGTTTTTTAAAGTTTAGGTTCTTCTTTCCTTTCCCTTCTTCTCCCTTCCCCTCTTCCTCTTCTTTTTTTAATCCTCACTATTTTAGGACCCACTGGTTAGCTTTCTTTATTACCAAATTAAAAATATTATTTATTCACTCTCTTGCAAAAAAAGGCTCTTTTGAGAGTCACACTGTTTAGCTGTAAACATCATTTCTCCCTGTGAATGGCTGAAGTCCCAGTGAAGCCTTCTACATTTAACAAAGCCTTCGGTACATGGCTTAAAGTCTTAATATCCAACCCAAGATCCTGGATGACGTCAATGCCCTTTTCAATAATCATCCAGCACCTGCTTTATAGCTCCCTATTATTCACTACAACAGTCTTTTTGAACCTCCACTCTGCTTCAGCCAGTCACAATCATGGCGACCCCAAACTTGGCCACCTCTATACTTGTTCACTCTGTGAAGTTACTCTCTAAACAGTGCCAACCAACTTTTCAACTCTACCGACTTTGTATTTCCACTCCATCGGTTCTACAACCTAGTTCATATCTCAAATCTCTTAAAAGTATCACTTTCTTTACTTCTAAAAGCTCCTCTTGGCTCTACTTTCTTCTCTCTTTAACCTAGACATCATAGCCTATCACTTCAAACATCCTCTTGTTAGTACCCACTTCTTGCTTGAATTCTTGTTGTCCCTCCACATTTTCCTCCAAAATTTCAACCCAAGATCAGTGCAATTACTTGATGTCTATTTTCATATACCTGGGTTGCTACATTCTGGATAACTTCATGTGACTCTGCAGAATGGTACTGGTACAAAGCCCTGGTCTTCAACATCACTAGGACTTCAACACGGTCCAAATTTCCTTACACATCTCCTTTTCTTTCAAGCTTTAACTGTTTCTTCCAATCCAACATTACGTACCAACTGCCACTTCCTCACTCTCAGCAAAGCCCTCCTGTCCTAATTTACAGGTAAAATAGCCTGTGAAGTGAGAGTTAACTCAATGTCCTTTCCTCCCTATGAAATGATTCCAGCCTAACTCTTTGCCACCCAACTCATTAGAAGAGATATCTTTTCTCTTATCCAAAACTAATCTTCCCACTTTTACTCTGGATCCTACCTTCTTCCCTCTTTATCTGTTTTATTAGCAACCCCACTTCTCACACAAACCTTCAACCTCTCCCATCCCATTGGTTTCTATGTGGTGGTGCACTGGAGCTGATAGCTAATTGTAGGTATCTTCTCAAATTTGCATTCAATAAGGTATTCTGAATGCCTTCTACATTCTTCCTTGATAGTTTTACTCCAGCCATGGTGAGGGTATTTATGCCATGGTCATCTGTAATAGCTACAAATTAGAGCTTTTATTTCTCCTCTGGAGGCCTGGTTTATCAGAACACCACTGCACACACACCTTCTCAAAACAAAACAAACAAAATCATTGACAAAAATTCTTGTACATAGCCTATTTCCTCTTCTAGTTATAGTGCCCTCTGTCCTTTTATGTTCTAACTACTTAAAATATGTAGTGTGTACCCAATCATTTGCTCTTAACCAATCTAAATATGCCTTTAATTCTTAACAGTTCTTCATTGAAGTTGATATTTCCAAGGTAATGAGTAACCTCATAGTTGATAAACCTAATGGGTCCTTTTCAGTTTTTACTCACTTAATCTGTGGTATTTGATATTGTTAGCCACTCCCATCTTATAATTCACTCTTTCCCTGGCTTCAGGACATCATCATTCCCTGAATTCCCCCTTACCTCTATGGTCTTTTCTTTTCTGGGCTCTTTTCATTTGTCCACCTTTTAGCAAGTTTTTCCATAGTACTCTTTCTCAGCTTAAACTATTGGCAAAATCTTCATCCCATGCAATGCCATGTCTCTCTCACATCTCTCTCACATGCTGTAGTTACCACTGTACAACTGTCCACTTAGGTCGTTCAAGACATCAGGCATCTAAAACCCCCAAACTCACCAAATTTTGCCTCCTTCCTTGTCACCTCACCTACTCTGGTTCTCCTGCCCTTCAGTCTATTCTTCACAACTGAGTTGAGCTAATATTTTCTAGGCACAATTCTGATTGTATCACATCCCTGGCTTAAAACACTTGAATTTCTTCCCTACCTCTTCAGCTACTTCTGCAGCCTCATTTTCCACTAGGTTTCCCTTCCTGCTGTGTTATGTGTTTGTGCAAATTCTGTCCTTTCTGTCTCCTCCCCGTCCTGTGCCTGTGCACCCTTCTACTGCAGGGCCTTGGCACAAGCTGTCTTCTGCCTCTGCTCATCCCTCCTCAGCCAAGTAACTCTGATTTATCTTTCATGTCTCAGCTTAATTGGACCTTCCATGAAGAAACTTCCCCTGAGCATTCTCGGCCAGCTCACATCTCACTATCAGGTGCTCTCAGAGCACTCTCCACTGCCATCTTTTATCTGAAGCATTGTGAGTTAGGTGCAGTATCAGAAGAGCAGCTTTTTGTTTACAAAATTACTAATACCTGTTTCGCTCTTTCGATGACGAGCTCCATGAGGGCCAAGGCTGTCCATTCTTGTTCACCACTGCACACTCAGGAGCATGCTGGCTGTGCTAATTCTGTGAGTATTTATTGAATTAATGAACGAAGATCCTGGAAATTTCCAGAAGTTCTTCAGATGGGAAAACTAATAGAAGGCTGGGTTTCCCGCAGGCAAGCAAAAAGCAGTTTTAAGTCAGTGAACTAAAGCCTTGAGAGACATCTCCTAATTTTGTAAGCATTGCTGGTTAGGCATACACAGATGAATTACCCAAATGATATGAAAGAAATCTGCCGTATTAACACCACGTCTGGTTTAAAGAACAGGGCTTAAAACCTTAAAGAGCTACATACATTTCTCGGGCTTATGTTTTGTCCCTCGTCCATAAAACAATTTAATGGAACATCTTTTTTTTATACTTAAATAAGGTGATCACACAATTTATCATCCAGACTAAGGCATGTTCGTTAGTGAAAGAGAGTAATCATAATTGTGCTACAGCAACAGAGGTAAACTGCAGAGGTCTCCAGCAAACTGGGACAAGTGGTCACCCCAGCTGTGGCTGACATAACAGTATGATATAGGTAAATGCAAAATTCTCTGTCTATGGAGATCTGTGACGGGAGCTATAGAATAACTAAGCCCAACATAGAGGGAGGCTTCTCATCAATGTGATGTTGGTGTTTGCGCAAACTGTGGAAGAAGCAATGCATCTTCAATAACGCAGTAAACTGAATAAAATTACAGTTGCATTCAGCATTCTACATTTTATTTGGAGCTTGTTCTGTTTATTATTTTATTTTGTGCCCCACAACATACCTATTTTAATTCCTCAAAAAGCCTTTGTTGAGCAATGGGCTAGGCACAATTGTGATGGAAAGGAAGAACAAGATATCAACCATCCCTAGAGAATCGACAGTATAATTACAGAGCAAATAGTGTCATCCATAATTATAGATTAAGGAATGGACACCCAGAACTCAGAAATGACTTGGTTAAGGGTGTGCAGATAATAAACAGTATAACTGGAACTGTAATTCAGATCTCTGACTTCCAATTCAGAATTCACTTTATTTTGCTCAGCTGCCTCCCAAAAATGGAGTTAACACACTTAATGTACTTTATGCTCTTGTCTTCTACTGCACAGAAATGCCCATGAAATACGTTGACACAGTCTTTGCAGAAGCAGAGTGTGCCCGGGCTTAGCGGGCAGTGTTTGTGTTGCCCGCATGGACTTCCTTTTTAGGCACTGGCTTCTGGCCCCGTGTCAAGGATTTGAAGGGGATTTAAAAGGCCAAACACATCTCTGATTAACTCGTCACTGTATCATACCCATGTTTAAATCCTGGGTAAATTAAAAGGCCAAAAATATGTCTTTTTACTTTATGATCAAATTCCACTGCAGAGGAGTAATGAAATAGTCCAGATATGGTCAGGGGATAACCCTGCAGATAACAGACCATCTCTACTCCATAAAATCTGGGTATTTGTCCATGATGAAACACTGGACCTTTTCATTAAAGAGAAACACTATTTATTAGTGCTTTGGGGTTTACACAATACAGCCTTTACCAAATAGATTTGTCACTGTTCTCAAATTTCTAAGGGAAATAGCTTTTGAGATTGCACTGCAAGTATTCGAGGAAACGTGGCATTATGCTTATATTCTTTTAAATGCTAGCAACAGACACTTGTTAAAATGTAAAGTATTTTCAGTAGTTAGAAATACCCCAGCTTACAGAGACTTCTGTTTTTTCATTCATTCCAACTACATAGTTCTGTTAGTATAAGATCCTGATGACAAAACTGAAAGGTGAATTTTGTCATTTTCAACTTTCAAAAAAAAATTTCACTTATTTTACAGAAATATTTCCTAAGTAAGAAATGACTTTCAAATAGTCTTTTTTCTTCTTCTGACCTGAAGAGAATTCTGTAAAGGACAAAAGCAAAATCAAAATAGCTCACAAATCAACGAAGTCATTCAAATCACAACCAAGGATAACTAAAATAGAAGACTCCTAAAGTTACCTGAAATTGATGAGGGACCAAGATAACTGGGACAATTATAGTGAATAAAATTATTTTTTAAACATCTATAAAATTATTGATCCTGTGCTCATGACAAAGATGGATACAATATATAACTGAGATGAAAAAAAAACCCTCTCTTTTTGGGTAGTCAGAGTTTATCTTAAAGGGAGGGTTTTCTTTGTTGGGAATATTTCTGAATGGGCTTACTAGAGGCAAAGGCTGAGATGAAAAGGCATCTAAGCCTGGGGGGATCTGCTCTGGGGAGCCCTGGCAAGGATCTAGCTATAGCTAGAGGGGAATGGGGATGGTTATGGAGTTTGAGACCAGCTTGGGCAGTAGAGTGAGACTTTATCTCTACAACTTTTTTTTTGTTTGTCTTAAAGTTAGCAGAGTATGGTGGTGCATGCCTGCAGTCCTAGCTACTCTGGAGGCTGAAGCAAGAGGATCCCTTGAGCCCAGGATTTTGAGGCTGCAGTAAGCTGTGATCTCACCCTTGTTCTTCAGTCTGGGCAACAGAGTGTGACCCTGTCACTAGAAAAAAAAGAGAGAGAGAGAGAGTGGGAAATGGGGATGTGAGGATGGAGAGAGACAGAAGGAGTGTGGCAGTGGACTAAAGATTTGGTGGAAGGAGATCTATTGTTTTGTGATCCTCTCCTAAGGACCCTTCAAGTCCTCTGGAACTTGATGAACTTATTAATGATTTATCAATAATAATAATTTATTATTTCTTATTATTTAATATTAATATCATGTATTATTATTTAATCATCACTGATTTATTAAATCATTGGGCTGATGGATGGAATGGGGGGTCTGGGTGGCCGAGCATTATTGAACCACATGGAAAGAGGAGTGCAGACACTGGGGACTGAACAGGAGTAAACTCTGAGTAATGTTCAAGACTTTTGGGGAGCACCCTGGACTCAAAGGATGCAAAGTTGGATGGGGGTCAGTAAAGTTTATCCAGTCTCAGAGGAGCAAGAAAACTCCAATTTGTTATTGGGGTTACAGACACGATCCATGCATGACCCCAAAATCTTACGGTGTAGTGGAAGAAGCAGATGGGCAAACAACACACAAGGAGATGTGTATTTATCTAAGGAACTCAACTGTGCCACTGCAGCTGCATCTGTACAATGTCAAGGGCCCAGAAGAAGGCCTCACTTATGCTACCTGGAAACTCAGGGCGGTATTGTGGGGAGGTGGCATTTTTGCTGGGTCTTGCAGAATGAGTGAGAGTTGTCAGATAGTTTTGAAAACTCAGAACAGTATTATTTCAGTTTCCTAAAATGAAGCCAAATAAAGCTGGGAAAGAAGGAGACGGGCTTTCTTGGTGGGAGGTATAGCATGAATGAAGTTAGGAACATGGCAGTTTGTTTGGGGTGTGGTGAGAGGTACCAGGGTACATGGTTGAGGAGTGGTCAACCTTCACTCTAAAGCCAAATTTATTAAGGCCTTAAAGCCTATACTTATTTTCTTTATGCTTAGAAACAAGCAACTTGTCAAGAATTGAGACGTAAGAAAAAAATATTAATTTACTTTATCTAAACTTGGCATTCAATATAGTTACTAAATTCTCTGTCTGATACCTGGTTAAATGACTAAATAATAGTCAGTAAACTATTCTAATTTAAGTGCTTAACTGAAGCTTGTATCTAAAGTGAACCACAGGTCCCCTCCTCATCTCCTCATACCCTCCTGCTCGTATGTCACATACCCAAACCCATAGCATATCTGTCTCCACAGTTTTAACGATCTTAATCATTTACAATGCTATTTCTCATCATTTAGGTTGTCAGGTGTTCTTGCATTATCAGCCTGCCTATAGATACGGAATTAATAAGATTATACAAAATATTTGCCCAACTTAGACCAGAGAATTTTGCAATTTCCTGATCAACTGCAAGATTGATCTTCCATAATATGGATGTAGTTATATACATACATACACATATATATGGGTATAGTTACATATATAGAGAGTATCTATATGCATACAGTTATATATTCAATAATATGGATATAGTTATACATATAACACTTAGATGCAGATAATGAAAAGACTGTTATTTGTCTTTAATTGGCTATTTAATTGTTTGAGTCACAATGGTTTGTTTCTGGAATTCCATGACAAGTCCAATAACATTAACTAGCTTTCAAGGTCTACATTGGCAAAATGAAATTGCCGTTAGAAGCATCACAATCAGTGTCCTTCCTCATTTGGCATAGGTGGAGGAGGACTGCAGAGTTACCTTTAGTAACATCTCATGATACAATGACACTTCATGTCAAATAGCAATTAATATCATTTTAACTTAAATAATGTGGATATTATTTTAAATTTTGATATTGATTTTTTTAAAACACTTGAGCTTTAAAGAAAAGATAAAACAAGGTAGCTTTGTCAATAATGAGAATTTAGATCTGTCACTGGTTAATCTCTTTAATTTGAAATTTAGCTACTTAAGTGGAACGTCCCAACTTAAAATAAATGTCTAGAAATTGCCTCATAGGTTAAAGAACCCTCAAAAACCTGTCCCTGACAATGGTATTTCCAAAAGCAGCTAGTGACTACAGGTTAAAGGGATTTATAGCCCCCTTTTAGCAGCTTAATGTCTATACAAAGGAATTCATTCATTCATTTCTTTTTTCTCGACACGTATGGAACCCCTGCCACATAGGCAGCACTGTCCTAGCTGGAAACATGAGTAGATAAAGTCACTGATTCAAAGGAACTTTATTCTACTGGCAGGCACAAAATGGCAGCTAAATTTTAAGGTAACATTGGCTGCTTTACTGAAAAAAACAAAGCAGGGTAGGTGGGTACAATGAGTGATTATCAAGAGTATGACTATTTTAGATATGGTGGTCAGTAAAATCTGCCTCAAGGTGGAGGCATTAGAACCAAGACCCCTGCTCACCAAGAGGCAGTCTGAAAAAATAGACAAAATAACCCAGAGAACAAAGACTTGGGGTGACAAACAAGCTTCAAGTGCTCAAGAAACTAAGAAATGTCGAAGTGACTGGCCTGACTTTCAGTCTGAAAACTTTGGGTGCTAAATACTGAATGCAGTTGCAGAAAAATAGAAAGCAAGAGAAAGCATTGTATGTTTAAACATATGCAAATAAATAGGTAGAAACAGATAGAAAACAGTATGTTTTAGGGAGTATAATTTTGGGGTAACATATCTTTTCTTATTTTTCCTAACTGGGGAGGGGGTGGAAGACTATATTACCAGCAAAATGAAAGCTTTTACCCTCTAAACATGTCAAACAATTCAGCAGCGGATAATTACATTAATTGGAGTTAAAAAATAAAGTGGGATATTAAGGAAAATTAATTAGTTTATTTTGAATCATGGTGACTGAGAGTGAGAAGAGAAAGAGATAAATGTGAAACTTCTGTTTCATCCACTAAGGAGTCAGCAGAAAGTACCACGGAACCTACAGACCCCAAACACCAAAAAAAAAAAAAAAAAAAAAAAAAAATTTAAACCAGAAGAAACAAAGGGCCAGGAATAGAACAGTAACTTTGGCAAAAATTGGCCCTTTCTGGATGGGGCTTATATTTTTAGGTGGTTAAGCCCACGAATAAACACAAAAAATTATGGGATGAACGTTGGTGAATGGTGCAATGGAGAAAAATAAAGGAGGTGCGGGGTTTAGAGAGTCCCGGGGTGGAGGTGCTGAGATGTTCTTTTATGTAGGATAGCTAGGAAATCCTCCTCAATAAGGGAGGCTGGGAAGCCACTGGAGGGTGTTGAGTAGAGAGTGAATTTTAGAATACGACTCCAGCTACTGTGCAAAAGATAGGTTGAAGGGGTCAGAGCTAAATCTGGGAGGGCAATTGGAAGTCTCCTGCAATCATCTGAGTAAGAGCTAATCCAAGCTTGGACCAGCATAAACAGTGAGAATTTGTGAAATTCTAGACACAGCTGATGAGTGCTGATGGATGAATCCAACTGGGAGCATGAAAGAAGAGCCAGATTCAAGGATGGCTCCAAGGTTTTGGCCTGAACCACCACAAGCTTGTTGCTATCATTTAGCAAGAGGCAGGGGAAGATCACATATACATGGTTTAGTCTAAAAAATAAAGTGTTATTACACACCCTCAATTATCCTTCAGGCCACATCTTCTCCCATGTTGCAGAATTAGCACATTCACTTACTGCCACTGCCTGTCTATGAGGAGTTAAATGGTATTTTTTTCTTCATGAAATATTCCACAGCAGTTACTTAACATGTTAGGGACAGATTGAAGAAAGAGTTAAGATAGCATTCATAAATGAATTTAATCTGTATCACAGTCTGAAAGATTGTTTCAAGGCCAAGGCCCAATACTCTTCTATATTAAATTCTCAAGGTATGCTTATTTTCAATCCATGCTTAAGTTTAGCTACAGAGTCAGGGATAAAGTAGGATAAGTGAAGGTATTTAATTATTGTTTTCTTTTCCAGATCCTCAACAGAATAATTGCTGACAAACTTTCTTGCCCAGAAAATGTCTATTGGAATTATGGAGTACAAAAAAACTACAAAAGCAGTGAAAAAAAAGAAGGATGTTTTATTTACATGCTATTTCAAAACCATTGCTTTCTTGGTATTGTATGTCTCTGCAGGCCCAATATGGCACATCTGCATAAGAAGTTTAGAATTGTTCCTTATGTTTCCTTCTAACAAACACTGGTATATTCACTTGAAAGTGTATATTTTATTCACTTCCAAAACAGTTAGCTCATAATTCGGAACACTGAGGTTTGCAAAATGACTGAAGGAAAGTTTACCTAGACAATAGTTGCCAGTTCTGCTGAGAATTATCACAGGCCCACAACAGCCGTGTGTTTTTCCATACAGATATTCTAATTTTTTTTTATTATGCAGCTAATTTTTTTTTAGACTCATGAATAAAATAGCAAGTCAGTCTGTGCGTAAGCATATGTTTAAATCTACCAGGCGAAATGTCTGGAATCTTTTTGGTTATTAAAATTAAAATTCAGAATAATGAAAGGCATATGCAACTTATTGTATTCCTTATATAACTTATTTCATCTAATCCTCCAAATAGCTATACAACATATTTATCCCCACCTTACATAGATGTTAACCAAAGTATGTAAGGTTAGTTCATTTGTCCACAGTTACCCAGAAAATTGTTTGTGGAGCTCAGTACAAGGCTGACTGCCAGACTCCAAAGTCTATGTCCCTTCTTCTACCATACGTTGCCTTTGCTTTTCTTTTATAAAAGTTGAAAAAATATCATTCTGCTTTTCCTACTTTTCCGAAAACTATTTATGATCATAAATCCAATTTTTTGTATGTAGCCCTTTAGCATTTCAATGCATGTAGCATCAGGCACGTGCATTTGTGCATGCCTGTGCATGCCTCCGTGTGTGTGTACATGCACACGTGTGTGGGGGTGCCTGCCTCCATGTGTGTGTGTACATGCATACGTGTGTGGGGGTGCATGCCTCTGTGCGTGTGTGTACATGCACACGTGTGTGGGGGTGCATGCCTCCGTGTGTGTGTGTACATGCACACGTGTGTGGGGGTGCATGCCTCCGTGTGTGTGTACATGCACACGTGTGTGTGGGTGCCTGCCTCCGTGTGTGTGTACATGCACACGTGTGTGTGGGTGCCTGCCTCCGTGTGTGTGTGTACATGCACACGTGTGTGGGGGTGCATGCCTCCGTGTGTGTGTGTACATGCACGTGTGTGGGGGTGCCTGCCTCCGTGTGTGTGTACATGCACGTGTGTGGGGGTGCATGCCTCCGTGTGTGTGCGTACATGCACACGTGTGTGGGGCTGCATGCTTCCGTGTGTGTGTACATGCACATGTGTGTGGGGGTGCATGCCTCTCTGTGTGTGTGTGTGTGTGTACATGTACGTGTGTGGGGGTGCCTGTCTCCGTGTGTGTACATGCACGTGTGTGGGGGTGCCTGCCTCCATGTGTATGTGTACATGCACACGTGTGGGGGTGCATGCCTCTGTGTGTGTGTGTACATGCACGTGTGTGGGGGTGCCTGCCTCTGTGTGTGTGTGTGTGTGTACATGCACACATGTGTGGGGGTGCATGCCTCTGTGTGTGTGTGTACATACACACATGTGTGGGGGAGTGAGAGGGGGCAGTGCCGAGAGGGAGCAAAATTTTTTTCTAGGTGTTAAGTTTCAAGAAGTTGGTGAAATGGAGACAGCCAATCCAAAGACAGTGTTTGAAAACTGGGCTTCAGCTACTTGAATGATGTGGATTGGGGAACTGGTCTGTCCTCCTAGCCATGGGATGGCCCTGCTGTGTTCAGGAATCTTTCCATCTCTTGGATTTTAAAGGAAAGTATCCCTTCTGTCAGTAAAGTTTTCCTTCAATCCCATAAATAAATCATTTACAAACAATCTTCTAAATATTTAGAATGTAATAATAACATAATTATAAATTATATCATAAATTATATTAATAACGCATGCTTATAATATTTTATTGCACATTCACTATATAATATATATTAATTGTATTTATTATAATTTACTTGTATATCATGAATTATTTATAATTCACATATAACTATAATATATAAATATAAAATAAATTTAATAATTTATAAAAAACAATTTAAAATAATCTAAATAAATGATAATCATTCTCCTTGACATCCAAGCTCCTCATCAGACTTACAATATTTAATTCTTACTTCTTTTCTATTTTTAATCTCATCTACCTTTATCATTTGTATTACAACTTTGCATGTCAGTTGTATATAAAAGCTTACTTAGTATTCCAAGGTAATTTTATCACCTTGTACACATTGACCATGGAGCTCCATTGCCTAGAATAATGTCTCTATTCTTTATGTTGAACATCAAGGTTAATTGAGATATATATATATATATATATATAAAATGAATCTATCTGCCAGCCTAAACGTCATTTTCTCTTCTTTATATCCTCATACAGGTTAATTTTTCCTTCCCTGTAAAGATAGGGTTTTTATAGAGGTAATCACCTTAAAATGAGGCTATTAGAGTGGCCTTAATCCAATATCACTAGAGTTCTTATAAGAAGGGGACATTTGGACACAGAGACATGGGGAGAACGCCATATGAAGACGAAGGCAGAGAGATTCATCTACAAACCAAGGAACTACAAAGATTGCCAGCAGCCTCCAGAAGCCAGGCGGCAGACATGGAACAGATTCTCCCTCACAGCTGTCAGGAGGAGCCAACCCTGCCTCCGGAATTGTGAAGCACTAAGTTTCTGTTGTTTAGGCCTTCCAGTCTCTGCTACTTTATTGCAACAACCCTAGCAAATTAATGCACAGATGGCAGAATGGTATTTTTCAACTTTTATGAGAAAAGTAAAGGCAGTTATAGTAGAAGAGAGCATCATGAGTCGACTATGCTCAGATAGGGCTATTTGCTTTTCCCCAACTATGTTCCATACTTTTTTCTTTTCATACTTTTTTATTTGAGTCAGGGTCTTGCTCTGCTGCCCAGGTTGGAGTGCAGTGTCATGATCATAGCTCACTGTAACCTCGACCTTCTGAGCTCCAGTGATCCTCCTGCCTCAGCCTCCCAAGTAGCTGAGACTACAGGTGCATGCCAACACACCTGGTTATTTATTTGTTTTTATTTTACTGTAGAGACAGGGTCTCAATGTGTTGCCCAGGCTGGCCTCAAACTCCTGGCCTTAAGTCATCCTCCCGTCTTGGCCTCCCAAAGTGCTGGGACTATGGGCGTGAACCCATTGCACCCAGACATTTTATACTTCTTTAATTTGGAGTGTCTTCCCTTTCCATGCATGCCTATAGAATTTATGATTATCATTTAGCCCAAAGAAGACTTTCACATAAATTCTGCCATAACCCTTGTCGGAATAAATGTATTCCTCTAAGCTCCCTCTAGCTCTATTTGTATCTTTATTATAAATATTAATATATCTTTCCTTGCATTGCTGTTACATGTATACACATCTTATCTTCTGGCAATAAATAAGCCTCGTCCCTTGGGGGAAGGGCTAACCTTTCCTCCTTCTGGTATTGCTCATGATGCTGACCACAGCACCCTGCACAGAGAAGAGATTTAATATTTATTTCATTACTTAAATTGCATAAGAGGGGCCTACCTACTTGCCAAAAAGGTTTCTGTGACCCGTGTTCCTCCTTCTGTGACAAGAAACTAAAACGTACATATATTTTTTCTCTTCTTAATGTTCTTTCGAGTTTTATCTTCTTCCTAGATCTGGTTCACCAGATTTCCTCTCCTCCTTTTTTTTTCCATCAATACAAAACTTCAAGTCACAGTCTTGCCAATAATTCTTCTTTGACTAATTTATGAGTTAAATAAAGAAAAAATTCCTCACACACATATCATTTCCAAGGTCAGCTCAACATTGCTTTATTCCACACCTCTCAATGGGTGTATGATGCGGGCCCACTTTAACACTGTATCTGTGGTTGATTCCTAAGTGCAGATCTTTCTGCTCTTTTTGCCTGAATTATCTTCAATGTTCTTTGTGCAAAAATCACAGCCAGTATACACTATTTCCAAAAGAGCTGTAAAGAGGCATTTCAGAAACTTCCCTAAACAATATTTCTTTAAAATGCACCAAGCTGGATAAAGCCTCTTTGTGACCTGCATAAAAACTCCAACAGATAAATGTGTATTATCTTCCCAAAGAACTACTTCTCCAAAGTTATTCCAGCTCTTTCCAGTTGAAATGTCAAACTTGACATAAAAATGAGATGTTCCTGCATCAATTAATAAACAAATAAATCTGTGTTTCCCATTGCCCTTTCATTCAGTGTATTTTATGAATTGGTTGAAGTTACTGGTTACATGTCTGTTTCCTCCATTATATTTTATTCCTCAGGAATAGAATCTACATTCTATTTGCCTTTATGTCTCCAAAACCCGGCACAGAGTGGGTGTTCAAGTAACTTTACTGATGTCAGTAATTTGCATATGTATACAATTCTGAATAGAGTGAATCAAACACAAACTTCAAGTAGATTCAGCAGTTCTTACAGGATGGCATTATCACTTTAATGATATTTCTCAATTTGTGTTACAATTTGATTAAACAATTTTTACCCTAAAGCTTTGAGAACAGGTTTTCTGACAATTGTATAATTTGATTTTAATGCTTATGTCAGAGGGCATATGTCTTGGGGAAAGGATAAGAGAAAATAACAGATTGCTAGGTGACAGTCATCAACTGTTTGCCTTTATGAATTTCTTGATTTGTATGGTAGTCATTTCCCACGCTTCTCCTCAAAACAAAATAAAATCAGAATAATAACATTAATCTTTTATGTTTTCCTTTACATGGCAACTCCCAAATGTGATGGAACCTGGAATTGACTCACATTTTGCTTTTTTGTCCACAGACACAGCAATAGTGAAAACTGAATCATTCAGCTCAGAGGATTTTAGTGTGTGAGGACATGCAATCTCCAGACAACTTAGGAACTTCCTCTGCTACCTGAGGAACAAGAAATTGATGTGAACTTGCAAGATAATTGAGCAAAAAAGAATTTCCCAGGAGAATAAAAGTATGGCTTATCAATGTTCCTCTCTTTTTAGAACATCAAGCCCACTGCCATAAAGCCCATAGTTGGGGGCCTAATCAATATATTTCTGGGGTGGTGATACAACTTTGAATTAATTTTAACAATATTTGACATGGGAGAGTGGAATAGCAGTCTGTGGGATTTGTGAAGCACTTAAAAATATTATCAATTTGCACATGGTATCTATTATAGATTATAAATGTTGCTAAAATAAATATACTATAAATCAGGACACACAAAGAAAGTTACCTGTAACAGCCTACTTTCTTTGAATGGGAATTCAGGTCTGCACAGAAATATATAACTAAGTGAATTAAATTTGTTTCTTAAAATCGTATTACATGGTGGCACATGCCTGTAATCCTAGCTACTCAGGAAGCTGAGGCATGAGAATCACTTGAACCCAGGAGGCAGAGGCTGCAGTGAGCCGAGATTGTGCCACTGTGCTCACTCCAGCCTGGGCAACAGAGTGGGACTCTGTCTGAAAAAAAAAAAAAAAAAAAGCAAAGTGAGAGGTGAATTTTATTTTTGTAAATGGTAGACATTAAGTTAATATGCCAGACAGAAACTTTCTACAAGCTATTATAATACTAAAGTTTTTATTTGGCAAGGGAAGACAACAATGCTTACCTTCCTAGACTTATAAGTGAAGTGAACATTTGTGAAAGTTAGCTCAGAGTAGCACCCAGAGAGAGATTACTTAGCAAAGGGAAGAAGTTGTGTACAGTGTTTTTATTTTTTTATTTTATTTTTTTCATTTTATTTTCAAATTTTTATTGCTAGTATATAGAAATACAATAGATTTTATATATTGACTTTGTATCCAGTGACCTTGATAACTTCATTTATTTTTTCTACTAGCTTATAGGTAATTTTGCATTTTTATGTAGAAAATAATATTTATATGAATAATGATATATTTATTTTTCCTTACTGACTTCTATATCTTTTATTTCTTGTTCTTTTTTTTATTATTATTATACTTTAAGTTTTAGGGTACATGTGCACAATGTGCAGGTTAGTTACATATGTATACATGTGCCATGCTGGTGTGCTGCACTCATTAACTTGTCATTTAGCATTAGGTATATCTCCTAATGCTATCCCTCCCCGCTCCCCCCACCCCACAACAGTCCCCAGAGTGTGATGTTCCCCTTCCTGTGTCCAAAAAAGAGCCTGCATCGCCAAGTCAATCCTAAGCCAAAAGAACAAAGCTGGAGGCATCACGCTACCTGACTTCAAACTATACTATAAGGCTACAGTAACCAAAACAGCATGGTATTGGTACCAAAACAGAGATATAGATCAATGGAACAGAACAGAGCCCTCAGAAATAACGCTGCATATCTACAACTATCTGATCTTTGACAAACCTGACAAAAACAAGCAATGGGGAAAGGATTCCCTATTTAATAAATGGTGCTGGGAACACTGGCTAGCCATAAGTAGAAAGCTGAAACTGGATCCCTTCCTTACACCTTATACAAAAATTAATGCAAGATGGATTAAAGACTTAAACCTTAGACCTAAAACCATAAAAACCCTAGAAGAAAACCTAGGCATTACCATTCAGGTCATAGGCATGGGCAAAGACTTCATGTCTAAAACACCAAAAGCAATGGCAACGAAAGCCAAAATTGACAAATGGGATCTAATTAAACTAAAGAGCTTCTGCACAGCAGAAGAAACTACCATCAGAGTGAACAGGCAACCTACAAAATGGGAGAAAATTTTCGCAACCTACTCATCTGACAAAGGGCTAATATCCAGAATCTACAATGAACTCCAACAAATTTACAAGAAAAAAACAAACAACCCCATCAAAAAGTGGGCAAAGGATATGAACAGACACTTCTCAAAAGAAGACATTTATGCAGCCAAAAGACACATGAAAAAATGCTCACCATCACTGGCCATCAGAGAAATGCAAATCAAAACCACAATGAGATACCATCTCACACCAGTTAGAATGGCAATCATTAAAAAGTCAGGAAACAACAGGTGCTGGAGAGGATGTAGAGAAATAGGAACACTTTTACACTGTTGGTGGGACTGTAAACTAGTCCAACCATTGTGGAAGTCAGTGTAGCGATTCCTCAGGGATCTAGAACTGGAAATACCATTTGACCCAGCCATCCCATTACTGGGTGTATACCCAAAGGACTATAAATCATGCTGCTATAAAGACACATGCACACGTGTGTTTATTGCGGCACTATTCACAATAGCAAAGACTTGGAACCAACCCAAATGTCCAACAATGATAGACTGGATTAAGAAAATGTGGCACATATACACCATGGAATACTATGCAGCCATAAAAAATGATGAGTTCATGTCCTTTGTAGGGACATGGATGAAATTGGAAATCTTCATTCTCAGTAAACTATCGCAAGGACAAAAAACCAAACACCGCATGTTCTCACTCATAGATGGGAAGTGTACAGTATTTTTAAAACGAGAACTTACAGCAGCATCCTCCCTTGATATAAATGCCAGAACTGACTCCAAAATACCCATGTTTTGGGGGCAAATAGGCAGCTCTTCAGAAACACTGTTAGAATGGCTGGGTATAGGTTAATTACCCCAAAATGTTATCCTCAACTTGAAATTCTAAGATCAGTGACAAATTTAAGTACTACCTTCCTTTAAAAGGTAAATAAGTCAACCAAATAGCAGCAACATTCACCAAGCATCAGCCATCTGTTTAATGCTATTTGAGGAAAAATGGTTTCTACCAAAGCATTGAATGAAATTGCCTCTCCTCAAGGAAATTTCCCTGCAGCCCAGAAGAAGAAGCTTGACATGACTAGAACTATAAAGTGATAATATTAATAGAAAAATTATTATCTAGACATTAGGAGTTGACTTAGAGTGATTAACATAAACAAAAGCAAATAAATTACATGGAGAAAAGAGGTTTAAATCTGGCCTTTAAAGAGTAGATAAGATTTGGATAGTTGACAAGGAGAGTGAGGAATATTCCAGATGGAAGGAACAGCATGAGCGAGGAATGGGGTGAGAAGGAGCAAACATACCTACAGCGATCGGGGTCCAGGCTGCATAGAACAATGGGTGGGTTAGGAAGGAATGAGATGACTGAGGCCATGCACTCTACACAGAAGGATCTGCATTTCTAACTGGAGTCTATTAAAATATCAGGAGCAGAAGAGATGTGATGAATGTGATATTTTAGGAAAATGATCAGGCAATGTTATGCAGGATGGATGAGAACGTGAGAGGTAAGAGCCAGCTAGCTGAGCTAGGTAATTACTGGCACAACTCTAGGCCTAATTTGATGAGGGACAGCTGTCAATCATGACAACAAGGAGGAGAACTTCACAGTCGTTTTAAGGACAAACTTAGCACACCTTGGTGACAAGTCTTGGTGAATGAGGAAAGATTCAAAGAAGAGAAAGAAGCATGGAGGACCCAGCGGGAAACAGAAAGGTTTTCAGCGCCATGCCTCTGGGCACCCCTCTGTCTGGTCTTGCTCATTAGTTTATCAGTACATGCTAGAGAGAGAAGGCTGTCTGCAGACCACACAATCCCGTGAAGAACTGGTAGAACGAGGACCAAAAAGTCCTCAAAATTCTGCCTAGCTGAACTGACTTTAGGAAGATGATGGTCAGTGGTACTACGTACAAAGTTCTATGCTTAGGTTCAAAAAATTAACTGTACAAGTAAAAGAGTGGAGAACTTTAGTCAACTGGATTGCCAATCAGTCAGAAAATGTCTTAGGAACTTTAGTTATTATTGAGAAGACAACTGAAGGGTAAATAAAATAAAGGGTAGACACAGCTGATAAAAGCGTCACACGGGTTTTAATCATTAGTGGAATATAGTTAGGATAAGGGAGATGGTAGCTCTTTTCCTCCAGGCTGTTCACATCATATCTACAGTACAGGTTCAGTCAAGGGAGCTGCCCTTTCAAATGAGATCAGGCGCTTTCAAGATAGTATGATAGAGAGGAGCTGCCCTTTCACACACAAATTACAAACTGAAACACTTCCCAAAGCTGCTAGGTAACTTAGATAAGGGAACACTTCTTAAGTAAGAAAATAGGAGGAGTGTGCCAAACTAAAGAAATAACGTCCCACACATCTTTCTTAATTTTCCTCTCAAACACTCAAGGACCAAAAACGAGTCTGCAGGCTACAGGTGCATGACTGTCTCTAATAGGAATATGCCCACTAAGATGCCAGTGGGACTTAAAGGCATATCCTGTAGGGGACAGGGGATGAACTGAGAACATTTACCTAGGAAAAGGCTTGTTTGATAGCGTTTTTCAAAGTTCTGAGGGGTTATCAAGTGAAATTGGAATTAGATTTGTTCTTCATGATCCTGTCAGAGGGCAGTACCAGCATTAACGCATAGACATTTCAGAGTTTGGGACTTGCTTTTTAGGGCAATTTTCCAATGGTCAAAGATGAATATCTGTAACTTAGATTGACTTGTGAAATAGTGAGCTCGTTGTCACTGAATGTACTCATGCTGACATTAAATGGATACCTGCTGAAGATGTTATAGAGGGAATGGCATATATTAGATGGGATGTGAAGTTGATAGCCCCAAGATCTTTTTGAAAGCTAAGATTCTAACATTATATCACACCCAGTTCTCAAGAATGGCGGAATAAAAGGGAACACTGGTACCTCAATAGAAAGGTATAGAAGTTCATGAGCAAAGAGTCCGGTAGTTGTTACTTAGTATTTCTTTTATGAGGATCTATTTATCAGATATCACCTTTTTTCCATGAAAAAAAAATGAATTAAATATCTGAAGGCATAGGAATTCAGGTTACTTTTTCCTTCCAGAGTGATGGAAAATGAATCCTGCTGAATAGAATGAAAATTAAGACTAGAAAAAAAGTAAAGACAACAGAAAATAAACCTAATTTTCTTCCCTATTTTCTTAAGGCTGTTATCAAATATAGTTCAGATATTCTAACTAATAATTTAGAGAGTTTTGGTCAGAGTTTCAGGTTCAATGCTGTTAGGTTTCCCTTTGGGTATGCAATTTGTTATAACCAATTTGTAAACATTTAGTCAGTGTTTCCATGTTTTATCAAATAATTCCACTTCTGAGAATTTGCACAAAGGAAGTAATGTGGAATACACAAAAATACTTTATGCATGAAGACATACATCCTAATTTTATTGTTATGAACAATCAGAAATAATTAAACAACACATGATATAGCCACTTGTCTTAGTCTGCTCAAGCTACAGATCGGGTGACTTAAGCAAGAGAAATTTATCTCTCATAGCTCTGGAGTCTGGGAAGTCCAAGATCAAGATGCTAGCCCATTCAATTCCTGGTGAGGGTTCTCGTCGCTTGGCAAATACAGCTGCCTTCTCAACACATTTTCACATGACCTCTTCTTTGTGCAAGTGTGAAGGAAAAGACAAAGAGGGATAGCTATCTCTTCTTATAAGGGCTCTAATCCCTTATAAGAAGGCATTGAACCAAGGCACTAATCCTATTGGACGTCATCTAAGGGTATCCACCTCCCCAAACTCCCCTCTCCAAATACCATCACACTGGCAGTTAGGCTTCAACATATGTGTTTTGGAGGAATACAACTCAGTCCATAATACTACTCAAAAATGAGTTTTGCAAAACTATGTAGTAAAACAGAACATACTTTTAATACATGAAATAAGAACACAGAAACAACACATGCAATATTATTAAAATTATGGTGAGAAAAACTTAGAAAAAAAAGTCTTCAAAGAAAAATGCCAATGTGTTAACTGTGGTTGACTCAGTATGACAAACTATGAAGGTCTCATTTTTTTCTTCTTTTTAAAACTCTTTACTTTCCAGATTTTAATAAAAATGTATACACAGTTTTAGAATTATGCTGAAAGAAGTAAGTTTGTGAGAACATACCTGCATGTCAACTCATCAAGAAGAATTGATTCAGAGACTATTTTATTACTTTTGAAGTGCAAGTGGGTCTGTGAGGCAAGAAGGACACAGACAATGCAGATCCTGGTCATGTGGAGAGATGGCACCTGTATACCTTGGTCAGAGCTCAGAGGACACATGGTTGGCCCTCAGTAAGCATTTATTAAACTCAATGTTTCTGCAGTAAGACAGCAGATGGATACTATGGGTGACCATGGGAAAATCAGCCTTTGATATTTGGAGGAATTGACTTTTGCCAAAAGTGTATATGCTTGACTGGAAGCGTGTTATTAATACATTTATTGTATCTGAAACGCTATGCACTGCTGATCAACTTAATAGTTTTATAGTGTTAAGTATTTTACTTCCAGAAAATGAGAAACGTAATTGATTCACTTTCACTCTTCGTAGATGAAGCGTTTGAGTAGAATTCTAGAATGTCAAGATATCAGATATGCATGTTCCTGCCTTTTGAGAGGTCCACAATTGTAAATCAAATTCCTGCAGCATCTAAAGAATAAATCTGCTTTAAACTTGTAAGCTCCTTTCCTATATGCTATTCAAGTACTCTAATATTTCCTTGTAGACTAATGACTTAGAAATAATGACCTCTGAGAAGGAAATAGGAGAGTGATTTCTCAAGATTTGAAATAATCTAGTCTTAATTATGTAATGATGTCAAGTATAGACATCACAGCATTCATAATACCTGTCATGGTACACAGTTTTACAAAATAATAATTACCTTTTAATGCCTGTTTTTAGAAAATGATTTTAACAAACTTGGCTTGTCAGCTCTTTCTCAGAATCTCTTTTTAAAAATTGCTCCTGTGTATGAATAATTCTTCATTCTGTCTGCATAAAGCCAGAGACATGAAATTTAGTCACCTTTCCTCCCTTACTTTTCTATGCTGCCAGCTCTCTCTCATCATCTACCAGGACAGTGGTTTTTGATGCCACAAGTATGAAGAAAATGATTCAGGGAATTGTTTTCTTTCCTATTTCACTTTTATTTTTTGAAGAAAGAACTGGAAGGTGGTTTCTATGTGTACCTCTAGACCTCTCTACAAACCACTCTGGAAACAATCCTGCCAGCAAAGTGGCCAAATACTATGGGAGGCAATGGGGAAACCACTGTAACTCTACCATAAGCAAGCCCACAGGTTTTAGCTCTTCAGCCTTTGGAGTAGTGGAGCAATTCTCAATTCTTTTTAAAACTACTGTAGTTTTAAATGTCTGTTGCTTCCCTCTCCCTTACATGTCTTGAATTCTTCCTCCTTTGCTGGATGCCTGTTCTTAGGGACTGGTTTCCCTGCACTCAAACCCACCTCCTTTCTATCCTTGTCATCTATGAGCCTTGATTTTCCCTGATATCATTTTTTGCTCAAATGCTTTTCCTTCTGAAACATGCTAAATGGTGATTTTATTTGGGTAGTTTACTGCTTTGACATTGTATTCGTCAGTGACTGGGCAATTTACAAAAGAAAGAGGTTTAATTGGACTTCCACATGGTTGGGGAAGCCTCATAATCATGGTGGAAGGCAAGGAGGAGCAAGTCACGTGGCATGGACAGCAGCAGGAAAAGAGAGAGCTTGTGCGGGGAAACTTGCCTTTATAAAACCAGCAGATCTTGCGAGACTCATTCACTATCATGAGAACAGCATGGGAAAGGCCTGCCCCCATGATTCAATTCCCTCCCACCAGGTCCCTCCCACAACACGTGGGAATTCAAGATGAGATTTGGGTGGGGACACAGCCAAACCATATAAGACATGTTGCCATATTGATATTACTTGCATATTTACTTTACTTCACGTTTACAAGAAATCTGGGAGATTTTGAGGGGCCAGTGACTAAAATCATCATCCTTAGTTCCCTGTGCTTGCTATAGTTATTCCCTGAAAAACAATAAAGGCTCAAGCTTGTGTTATAAGCTTTGGTGATAAAAAACCAACCTTGGGCTACAAAAAATTTTTAAAGTACTATTAATGAACAGTTTTTTTTCCCTTAGAGTGGTCATAATTAGAGGAAAAGAAAAGTATTTTATTTAGATGACTGCTGGTTTTTGTTTTTGTCCTGAGGCTTCTCTGTATATTCTGAGCTTTTATAGCAAACGTGTATTATTCAGTTAATAGAAAAACTAAATATCATCAAGATGAAAATAAAAGACATTTTTGACACATAATTCATATTACTCTGAGTCTGCACAAATGCCAGCTACATAAATGTGCCAGTATGCTACTGAATCTGTGTACTTTAAAGGAGATAATATTAATTATTTATTTAATGCTGGCTACCTGTCAGGCTCATCTGTAGGTGCTTTCCATGTATTTTATTGTTCAAACTGTACTTTGGCCCTGGGAAGTGGGTGTTTTCATAAGTCTCATTTTAAAGATGAGGAAGTTGAAACTCACACAGTTTAAGGATTTTACCCTAAGTCATCAAGCATGTAAAAATGACAGGTGAGTGATGAACCCTAGGAGAAAGGCACCAGTGTCCACGCTTCAGCCAAGACACCTACACTGTCACTCAGATGACAGCGTGAATTTTTATAGTACTTCACAGTTTACAAAAGGCAGCACTTTTTATAGTACATGATAGTTTACAAAAGATAGCACTTTTTGCCTTGATATAAGATTTCTTGGCAAGTCACAGGGCAGGTATAAGATTTTTGATATATCCTGACAAGCCATAGGACAGCTATCATTATTTCAATCTTAATGATGCAGAAACTGGAGTTTAGGGAGGTTAAATGTCCCACCCAAGGCCAGGCATTTAGCAAACAACAAAGTTAAGACCAGAAATCATGTCTTACGACTTCAAGCCCTGGCTTACATGTTCTCTGTATTGTAATTAACAGTTACAGGAGAGAATATGTTAGTACATACATGAAAAGGTGATGTTTAACACAGAGGTAATGCTACTATATATAACAATGTGTATACAGGTAATCCATTCACTAAAACAAAGGGAAAAAATCAAGATAAATACTTTAGAAGTACTTAGTGCACATGAATTGTGCAAATTTTTGAGCGTATTCCCCAAACAAGTAAAGTTAAATAACTGTGTAAGTCTAGTTCAAAATCTTATTATCGAATAGCAAACCAGCAATATTTCAAAACTAATGAAAATTTTTTTTTCTGGCTCTTAAAAACAATTGTTTAAATGAGTTTCCTTTCCTTTTCCTTTCCTCTAATTATGAGTACTCTAAGGGAAAAAATCAGTTTATATAAATATAATAATATTTTAAAAAATCCTTATAGCATAACTTTGCATTTTTATCACTGAAGCTCATAAACTGAACTTGAGCTTTTATTGTTTTCCAGGGAATGACTATAGCTGAACACAGAGAAATAAGGAGGATGGTTTTAATCACTGGCCCCTCAAGACCTCCCAGATTTCTTGTGAAAGTGAAGCAAAATAAATATGCAAGTAATATCAATGTGCCAACATGTCTAAGCAGTAAGCTAAATTTTCCTAAATAACAATCTACAAAATAAAATTTTAATTTGTTAGTACTGTGTATATAGTAAGAAACTATACAAAATATTAAAAAATAAGATGGTATTTTCTGTATAAAAATTGTATGGCCGGGCGCAGTGGCTCACACCTTTCCCAGCACTTTGGGAGACAGAGGCGGGTGGATCACGAGGTCAGGAGATAGATACCATCCTGGCCAACATGGTGAAACCCCGTCTCTCCTAAAAATACAAAAAATTAGCTGGGTGTGGTGGCATGCACCTGTAGTCCCAGCAACTCAGGAGGCTGAGGCAGGAGAATCTCTTGAACCCAGGAGGCACAGGTTGCAGTGAGCTGAGATGGCGCCACTGCATTCCAGCTGGGCAACAGAGTGAGACTCTGTCTCAAAAAAATAAAATTGTATACAGAAAAAAGTAAAACATTTCAATAATCAGTTCCATCTTTCCTTGCATCATTTCTATGGTTCCTTTTTTGGTCTGCAGCATAGACACCAATGAAAAATAAATACACGACTCTACAAGGTTAAAAAAAAAAGACTGATAAAAATAAAAGTGTAGTCTGTATTAAAACAATCTGTACATATTATTAATATTTTAAAATAAAAGATACTGATTTTTGTTTATATTGAAAATGCAGATTAAGATTAGTGTGACAATTTTAGGATATTGTTTATCTTAAAATACAAAGGATGACTCAATTTTTATTCAATTCAATTTTCATATGCTCACTAATAGGCAAGGAAATGGAACATTTTAATCCCTTTGATTTTTAAGCTCTGATCTTTAAGGTAAAAATGAAATACAATATTTTTAAATCAGAAGAAGGGAAATCATCTCTACTATTATAACACCAAACAGCCAAAAAATATTAATTCACCATGATGCAAGAGTGAATTCACATTTCATAAGCACTTTCTGCCAAATAATGTCTAAGACCTTTCCTTATTTTTTGGAACCTTAAGCCTTGTTTTAAAGATTCAGAACTTAGAGGGCTCATTTGCCCAAGGCCACTGTGTGGAAGCAGAGGCATAATCATATGCCTGAAATGGATGAGCTCCCTATAACCTGTGACAAATGATTTGTGTTTTCACAGTGAGGCAGAGAAGGATCTTGCATTCATTGTTGACTTCATGTCTCAAGATACTGTGAAACTGTCTTCATTACAATCATAAGTTTTTAGGTTTGTATCGATCATCTAATTCTTTATGAATAAAACAAGTTTGAGAGGTGGAAAAGCTCAATTATTTTTGACATATGTAAATATGCTCTAACTAGGTTATACATTTTGGAGTGCTTATTTTTGTCTTTAATTCTCTTAAGCTCCATAGATATCTAATGGTCTGAAGCCTGCATATCATACAAACAGCATAATGCTCACGGCACCCCAATACACAGTATCTAATAGATGAATTATTGCTATGTGAAAAGAGATTGGAAATCATCTTTTTGAAATATGGTTTTCTGTCATTCATATATTAGCCAGAGGCTAACATATCTTTTATTCATATTGGAAAAATAAGCCCTATCAGGTATGAAATTGAAGGAAACCCTATACATTTATCTCCTAAGCTAATATCACCAAAGCATTAAATGAATCCAAATTAAAGGATATTCCTGCATTTCACTTGTATGGCATATCCAAGGTGTCTTTTCACTCTAATAAGATATGGTCAAACTATGGGCTGACCTCAGCCTTGCCTCCCACCCTCACCTTGCTCCCACTACCTTGGGTTTTCCCACCTCTCACCTCTGCAGAGACAATTACAAGGAAAGGCTAACCAATTTCTAACGTTTCTTCTAATTAAACCAATTCAAAAATAATAGAATTATGACAGTCAAGAAGCAAACTTGCCTCTAAATATTAGTCCGCTTGGGCTGCCATAACAAAATGCCACTGGATGCCTTAAACAACAGACATTTATTTTTCAGAGTTCTAGAGGCTGGGAAGTTCAAGACCAAGATTTCAGCCAATTTGGTTTCCGGTTAGGGCTCTCTTCCTTGGCTTGCAGAATGCCACCTTCTCACATGGTCTTTGCATGAGAATAGAGAGAGAGAGATCCCACCTTATGGCCTCATTTATGCTTTATTACCTCCTAAAATCCATATCTCCAAATATGGCCGCATTGGGGGTTGGGGCTTTAACGCAGAAATTTGGGGAGTTTCAAAATTCAGACCATGATACTCTGAAGAGTCTAAGAATTACTAGAACCTCATGAATAAAAAGGGGATGGAGAGAGTCTACTTTGAATGGTGTAGCCATGATTTTTTAGACAGCCAAAGGCAACAATCACCATACTTCTCCTTCAAAGCAGTGTGAAGAAAATATGGAGGAAGCACAGGCGTGCGTGAACACAGAGCAGGGATACAAACACTGCACGTGATCTGGTTTCTTACTTCTAAATGCACTTAAGATGTACATTTACAAAGTACATGAACAAAATTCATAGAAACTGTTGGAAAAATTAAAGAATCAACATAAGGTCAGAATGTACTGAAGCCAAAACAAACAGATGAAAAAAATCTGTCTTCTCTTTAGCTGGGTCCCTTGAACAATTAAATGCTACAATTTTCTTTAGGTCTCACTCCTGCAATTTCCCAAGTTTCACCATGGAGAAACTGTTTCCTTTCTCCAGTGTAAAGCCTTTACATTGGTGGTTGCTGTCTGTTTTTTTCCTTACAGGAAGAACAAACGGGACTAGCATCTTCTCTTAAGTAGCTCTTCCTGAGTTCAAAGATCACTGAATTTCCTATTGGCAAGCACTTCAGTTTTCATAATTTTTCCTGCCTTTTGTTAGGTTATTAATTTTTGTGATTATCCTGCAAACCCTCTTCAAATTGTCCATGTTCCTCTTGAGTAATGGAACCAATTTACTCATTAGAATCTAATCAGGTTTGAGTATAACAGCAGGATTACCTTGTGGTCCTTTCATGTTATTTTTAAAAATAGATGACAATATTTCAAAACAGTGAGACACACAGTCCCTTCTTTAACCTCAGCTGCTATTTCTTACTCAAGGAGAGTTCATTTAAAAAAATAACTAACCACAGATTTTTAATTATTTTTGATACAGAAATCTTCTCTGAGCAGATTTAAACTCCAATGTGTTGATTCTTGGACCTTAATTCATGTAAACTTTATAGATACTCTGCCCCATCAAAAAGCCTGGTCCACCCATATACAAAGTTCACAGGAAGATGAGGTGATCATCATGAACAAGGCCAGGTCCTTCAAAAAACACATGCCTAAATGTATCTCCCAGCCTGACTGATACCAGCCTGTTACTATTTTTCTGGAAGATATTACTGTTTTGCTCAAGATGCCTAAGAACAAGACCCCTTCTTAGATACGGAGGAAGGAAACCGGAGTAGATTTCTGGAAAGGAGTCTCGAGGAAACTGATGTAAGACACTGGTGACATTTAAAATTGCTAATTCATTTTGAGATCATCCCCTGGGGTCTCTTGCCCCAGGATCCTTGTCAAAACACTAAAATAAGTACTCTTTTATTTCATGACTTCACAGTTGATCTTTCCAGACACTTAGTCTTTAGGGGTGATTCTCAAATGGTGTGTCCTTTGGAGCCTGTAAGCCCTGAGTCTAAAGCAGACATCCTATTTCACATCAAAATATGGAGACAGACATTTAATTCACTATTTATGTATATATCTAAATTAGGAGACATTAGCAAGACTGAGGAAAAAAAGGTTAATAACACATAAAACATTCAGAGTTCATTTAAAATTATGAGTGACTGTTTTCTCCGTAGGAACAATATATAACATTTAAAAATTGATGAATAACTATATGATAAGATCTCCAGATAGACGTGAGGGCCACAGCTTCATATAATTCTAATCTGTCTTCAGGTAACAGCTTGATAGTTACTCTCGCAAGTTGACATTTTGTTTAAACTGAATACATAGACTATATTATCGATGTGTCTTGGCTAAATGATGAAAAGCTTGTAGCTTCTGACCTTTAAAATATTTTCTTTCTTTTTTTTTTGTAGGAATCAGGAAAATGTTCTAACAACATGTTGAGTGAGGTAAAATTCTTTGAGCAAACACAAAGGCAGAACCATAATATTTGTAAAAATTACTCTCACAACCCAGCCATTGCAAGTTCTTCACTGCACTTACCAGTATCTCTTTTTATATGTCTGAGGGGATCCTGCAAGTTTCAAATAAAAGCCAGCTGCTTCCTGAAAATCTTAAATTTGCCCTTGAAGCCCATCAGTGCCCAGCTCTCACTCTGTGACCACGGAGGTCTGGTGACCTGAATGGGACTGCTCCTGGATTCCCCCAGCAGCAGGAAGAGCTCAGCTCATGACACCTCCCATTAGAGTCCAGCAAAATTTCCTGAGTGATACAAGGTCTTTGCTTCACTTGGTCGAGCCTAGAGACCAATAGCTAATGGTCACAGCTAACCAAAGGTGTCTGCTATTCTGCTACCCTCAGCTGGGGTCCAAACATCAACATCACTTCAACCTCAAATCCTTTGCCATTTCTCATTAACCCACTGGATTCCTGTCTCCTCAGATCACTATATATAAATTTAGGTACTTTGTTACAAGCAGATGAATTAGAAATATATATAAAATTTTTCAGCCACTACGTATCACACAAACATCCTGAATTTCTTGGAATACTAACAAAAACAACCATATGCAGCTCTTTCAAATGATGATCTTTTCCCAAGCAGAGAAGAAAATTATTGTGAATTTCCATATAAGGGGTAAATTTTGACAAATATAGTCCTATTTTTAAGTAATTTTTTTTCTTAAGATGAGAAAGTACTTTTGTGTTAAATATGCTCAATTTATGTTAATGTAGCCCCTTTTCTTGGTGATTATTTTGCCTAGCTGGGATTCATTTAGAAATTTCAGGGCTGGGCGCAGTGGCTCACACCTGTAATCCCAGCACTTTGGGAGGCTATGGTGGGCGGATCATGAGGTCAGGAGATCGAGACCATCCTGGCCAGCATGGTGAAACCCCGTCTCTACTAAAAAACTAAAATTAAATTTAAAAATTAGCTGGGCATGGTGGTGCACGTCTGTAGTCCCAGCTACTAGGGATACTGAGGCAGGAGAATTGCTTGAACCTGGGAGGCGGAGGTTGCAGTGAGTCGAGATCCCGTCACTGCACTCCAGCCTGGTGACAGAGAGACTCTGTCTCAAAAACAAATAAATAAATACATAAAATAAATAAATAAAAGAAAAGAAATTTCAGGTATTATATCTCCAAAAACTTGTTCTCATACAAAGTTGGAGAAATAAATTGAAATGTGAATCCATGAAATTCTGGATGGTATGGCAGAAGGAGAATGTATTGCCTTTGAAGAAAAGGAGAACTCTACCCAACAACTCTCTCTGCCTCTCTCTCTCTCTCTCTCTGTCTCTCTCTCTCTGTTTTAGTGTCAAGTGATCCTTTAAGCGTGTTCTGGGACGTTATGGGCTCAGAAGCATGGGCAGTCCTAGGGTTCTTATCTCTTCTCACTTCATGTGCTCTCTGTGGGCAATCTTGCCTCTTCCCAGGCTTTGAATTGGCATAAAATAACATGGTGTATTCCCAAATCTCCCCTAACTGGACAGCTGCTGACTGAAATCCGTACCCTGGACACTGAATATCTACATGTGTATCCTAGTACTTTCCACCTTCCTCTACCAGAATATAACCTCCAGAAAGGCACAGGCTTTTCCTTTTTATTTGCTGTGTTAGCATCAATGCCTAAAAGAATGTTTGGCACAGAATATGTAGTCAATAGATATCCTACTGTTAGGATCTCTGAGAAAGAGAAAGCAAACTCTTTGAAGACATAGTGCAAAGTTGTGGAAGTAAAGGAAATCCCTCCTCCAACATAAGTTGAATACATTTGAGGCATAACTGTATGTTTTCTGATGTGCAGCAATATTAAAAATCTATTTCATAAACCCTGTTATTTTGTAATCCTTTTAACTCTTATTAAAAAATACTTTAGATAAATTTACATTTTTATTCATTTTTTCATTCCTTTATGCAAGCAACATTTAGATAGCCTAAATCTGAATGTAAGACTTTCTGCGCACACAAAGGAAGTACTCAAAGCTAAGGCAACAATTGGTTCCTTATCCTCCTGCATCTTACATTTTTGAAATTTCAGTACAGAATCCTTCTCTGAAAAAAAAGTAAACTGAGAAAAATCTCATCCTATATTTTTCAACAAAAAAGATTAGTGATTATTAACATTAAAACAAATCACATTTTTACTCTAATTGTTATTTAAAACTCCCATAGAAAGGGTTAGAGAATTTGTAAATAAATGTAGTAGTATTGTATTAGAAAGAAGGTAGTATATTTTAATTACTATCTTTAATTTTTGAATCTTTGAATAGCAATCTTTAATTATGACTTAATCAATGGTGAATTTATCATAATACTGCAGCCAAAGTCATATACGCTTTCATTGTATATGAAAAGAAAGGAAATAAATAAGATTGCAGGGCAAGTTTAACTATCCTAAGAATACAAAATGACTTAAAAGAATTTAGAAATGTATATTATATATACATACATAAATATATATAATATATAAAAATAAAATATATAAATATAATATATAAATGTATTATATAATATTATATATTATATTGAATAATGTATTATATAATATTATATATTATATTGAATAATGTATTATATAATATTATATATTATACCGAGTAATATATTATGTATAATATTATATATTATACCGAGTAATACATAATATCATATAATATATATTATATAAATAAATGGGAATATATGTAAATATTATATATTGTATTACACATATATAATATATATTATATTGAATAATATATAATATATAATATAATATATTTATAAATATGGTATGTAAATATATTTATATATGATATATTTATATACATATTTATATATGTAAAACCCAAAACAATGCTTTTAAATTAATGGGAATATATATATACACACACACACACACAGAAATATCTATATGTACATATATAGAAAATAACCACATATACATATATATGTGTATATATGTATTATATATTATTTAATAATAGATTATATAATACATATATGTGCATGTGTGTTATATATAATACATGTGTATGTATATGTGTATATTATATATGTATGTATTTTTTTCCTTCTGCAAATAGATCAGTGAAAAACCTTGCAATATATTAAAAGAAAAAGTAACAAAATATCAAAACTCCCAATTTTTTTCAGGCCGGCAACTACCTTAAGAGAAGTTTTGTGTATTAATATGAAACATCAGTATTCATGACACATTTAAGAGCAGTTGTATTTGATGGTGGTAAGAACATACATTCATGCATCACTTAGCGACATTAACATGTTCTAAGAAATGTGTCATTAGGTAATTTCATTATTGTGTGGACATCATAGAGGGTACTCACACAAACCTAGATGGCATAGTTTACTACATACCTAGGTTATATGGGATAGCCCATTGTTCCTAGGCTACAAACCTATGCAACATATTACTATACTGAGTATTGTAGGCAATTGTAACACAATGGTATTTGTGCTATCTAAACATATCTGAACATAGAAACAGTAGGGTAAATATATGGAGTTATTATGTTATGGGAGCACTGTTGTATTGTGGTCTGCCTTTGACTGAAGCATCATTATGCAGCACGTGGCTATGTTTGTAAACTCTAATGAATATTTTCTTAACTGTCCCTGGTTAAAATATGTCACATTTATATTAATAAAGGCATGTTTTTATGACCTCATAATGTACATATGGCAAATTTGTTAAATTTGTTCAATGTTAAAGAGTTTGAAACTTAAAAAGAATGGAATTAACTATGCAGTAAGTTAATGATTAATTTTGGTATTTCTAAGTACTAGCAATATGATCTAATTCACTCAGAAAGACCATGATGCTCTGAAAAATAACAATGGATTAGCAATACTACATGATATTGCCCTGGAATATCATCACGTATAAATCATACTAATGAATAATCTCTGAACCAGCACCAGAGTTACAAAGTGGCGTGGGCTGCCATTAAAATGAGTTATTAACTAATAAACTAAAGTGATACATCAAATATAAAACTTGTACAAATATTCTTAGTAAAAATGGATCAATTATTCTTGGACATCAAAGGACATAGCTACCATTTTATTATTTTTCTAAGCATATGATTATTTTATCATTATTAAAATATAGTATCAATAAAATAATAATGTAATAGATAATCTTGCATATATTAAGACAATCAATACATATTGAATGAATGGATAACATTTGACATTAAGTAATAGTTATTTTTCTTAAGAGAGCATCATACATTTTTAAGCACTTATGTTAATAATATGAAGTCAATTGAATGCCATTCCCTGTTATTAAAGCTATTAAAATCTTAGGAAGCAGGTGTATTACATTTTCTCTATTTGAACTTTCTTCCAACAGGTGAACGGGGCAGTCAGTAGCAGTTCAATTTAATGAAACTCTCTGCTGATCTTTCCGAATGCTCCAGAATGTGGAGCAAATTAGTTGATTGTATAATTTCCCTAGCTGTAAAATGATGATAAATCAAGAAATTCATGGATCCGTTAAAATTCAACAAGAAAGCATTTATTCAGTGACCACTTTGCACTGCCATTAGGGACATAGTACTATGATGAATATGGTGGGGATTCCAGTCCTCAAGGAACTCGCAGTCTGAGGAGTAGCAATAAATGAAATTGATAAAGTATAATGCAGAGTGGTGAATTCTGCGTAAATATGAAGGAAGGGCTCTGGGGAAAAACATGGAGAACTTTTAACTCTGCCCAGGGAAAGGTGAGCAGAAGCAGGGATAGGCATCACTGAACAGGTGACACTGGATCTGAGTCTTGAAGGTGAGCACCAATTTCCCAGGAAAGAGGGTTCCATGTAGTCCAGGCAGGATGAGCAGCACGTGCAAGTATACTGTTTAGATAATTCCCAGAAAATCATAAAATACTGGAGCAGTGGAACATAGGATTCAGAGAAGGGAACAGCTTCAGATGAGCTCCCATAAAAACTCTGCTGTTTTATGATAAGTTTATAGAACAAAGTGCCTATAGGCACCATGGAACCAAGAGTTTTTAAGGTATTGAGTAACAGGAAGTCCATATTTTTAAAATTATAGATTACTCTGGAATCAGTGCGGAGGAGAAATTAAAGTGAGACAAAACTGATGGTAGAAAGATCATGAAGGAGACTTTTAAAGAGCATATTAGAGTCATTCAATTGAGATGAGAAGGCAACAATGGCAGGAGGCAGTGATGGGGAGTCAACGACAGAACACAGTTTTTTTGTTTGTTTGTTTTTGTCTTTTGTTTGTTTGTTTTGAGATGGAGTCTTGCTCTGTTGCCCATCATTCAGTTGAGATGAGAAGGCAACAATGGCAGGAGGCAGTGACAGGGAGTCAACGACAGAACACAGTTTTTTTGTTTTTATTTTTTGTTTGTTTGTTTTGAGATGGAGTCTTGCTCTGTTGCCCAGGCTGGCATGCAATGGCATGATCTTAGCTCACTGCAACCTTCGCCTCCCGGGTTTAAGCAATTCTCCTGCCTCAGCCTCCCGTGTAGCTGGAACTACGAGTGCACACCACCATGCCCAGCTAATTTTGTATTTTTAGTACAGATGGGGTTTCACTATGTTGGCCAGGCTGGTCTCGAATTCCTGACCTCAGGTGATCTGCTCACCTTGGCCTCCCAAAGTACTGGGATTACAGATGTGAGCCACTGTGCCCGGTCCAGAACACAGTTTTGAGAGGTACCACAACCCAGTGCACAAGAGGAGCAGGAACTTTTCATTATTGCTTTGTTTGTACTATAATGTTTGGAGAAGTGCATGGCAGAATACAAACGACTATGGGTTACAACCCTCTTCTTGTAAGAAAACCAATGAATTGCCACTAATAGTGAATTGGGGAGATAATATGATATTTAAGAAGTACTTGCTTTGTGGTAGATACTCATTTATTCCTCACAAAACTCCTGGGAAGAATATATGACTATTTTTACTTTTACAGATGAAGAAACTGAAGCTCAGAGAATTTAAATACCTTTCCTCAAATTATAGAGCCACCCAGGTCCCGGCTGGAGTTCTGTGGCTGGGAGAACAGAAACGTAGTTGCAGAATAAGACAAAGCCATTACATGTGTCATGAATCGTGATATTCATTAGAGCCAAAATGCCCTGTGAAATCAGAGAAGGTAGGCAGAGGTTAAAGAACAGGGAATTCCAGTGACATGTTGAGTGGGGCTAGAGCAAGAGAGGATACAGAAGAAGACGTAAGGGAGAGGTTTTTCTGCTGATTTTATTTTTGTTTCTGTTTTGTTTACTTTTAAATACATGTCCTCACACAGGTCCTTTTGGTTCATCTACAAACATCCCCTATTCTTATCTTTTTCCCTCCAATCTCCAATTTCACTCTCTCCATCCACTGTCCCAGAAAATTCTCATCCTCTCCCCATATGCCGTCCTCTCTTTTCTTTTCTTTCTCCTCTCCTCTCCCCTCCCTCTTTCTTTCTTTCTTTCTTTCTCTTTCTTTCTTTCTCTTTCTTTCTTTCTCTCTTTCTCTCTTTCTTTTTCTTTCTTTCTTTCCTTTCTCTTTCTTTCTTCCTTTCCTTTCCTTTCTTCTTTCCTCTCTCTCTCTCTCTCTCTCTCCTTCCTTCCTTCTTTTCTTTTTTCTTCTTTTTTCTTTTTTTTGAGATGGAATCTCACTCTGTTGCCCAGGCTGTAGTGCAGTGGCATGATCTCCACTCACTGCAACCTCTGCTTCTCAGGTTCTAGCGCCAATGTGCCAGGCAAATTTTTTTTGCATTTTTTAGTAGAGATGGGGTTTCGCCATGTTGCCCAGCCTGGTCTCGAACTCCTGACCTCAAGTGATCCGCACTCCTCGGCCTCCCAAAGTCCTGAGATTACAGGCGTGAGCCACTGTGCCCAGCCCATACACCTTCCTTTCTTATTTGCATTTGTAAACTTTCAGGGATTACCCAGTATCATCCTTAAGGCAATCCCTGAGACATTTGGGTCTGGATAATTCTTCATTGTGGGGGACTGTCCTGTGCATGCCGGAAAGTCTGCATCAATACCTGTTAGGGGACTCACCCAGGGACTGGGCCATAGCAGTGCCCTGTAACAGCAAATTAGTCAAGCAGATTAAAGGGGAAACAACTTACTTAATTGTTCTGTGGTGGCAGGCATGAATTCTACCACTGAACCACCCATGGTTTTATTCTGGTAAAAAATTGGTTTGTTTAAAAAATCTTCCTCTATATGGGAATATGGGTTAGGAATCCTAAATACATGAATTACTTATTCCCTGAGGCACAGTATGTTGTTATACTGGAGAATGTAATTTAACTTCAAAGTGAAATTTCACAATTGCTGAGAAAAATAATTTGACATGTGAAAAGCTTATATTATTGCTAAGATCATCCTATTGCTTTGGACCATCTTTTTTTTTCTAAAATGCAAAAGTGAAGCAATATATAGCATATCATCTTTAACTGGGTTTAAGCTTTGCCAAGAAAAGTCAGAGATTTCATAGAAAAATAGAGGCAAGAGAATGATCCAAATGCTTCTTAGAAAGTTTACTTAGGTAATATATTACCTGACTGGATAACTTCAGAAGCTATTCAGTTGTTCACAAGTAGAGCTGTTTCTATACCAGACTAGAGTTTGCAGAGATGCTGTCGAATTTTATCTCTTAATGTTTGTCCACATGACTCTAGCAAAGTTGTTAAAGATAAGAGGCCTCAATTAGGAATCTTTAGACCTAGCACAGCTCCTTAATACGGCAGAAAAAAGTAAAAAAAGACTTTAAAGATGAAAATAATGGTGAAAAGAAAAGGTTTGGGTAGTTATGCCTGAATAAAATCTAGATGAGCTGCTAATAATAGTATTAGCTATTTTGGCCCTTTGACTTTGTCCAAATCCTTTAAAAACGATGTCTTTCTCTCTCTGCTTCAGCAGAGCACACCAGATATAGTCTTCTAATCTGATGAATTACCATTTTTATTGCTCATTACTTCATGTATCTAGTTCATTGGTTAAGTCACTTCCTAGCTTTGGTATAATTTCATCTGCTCGTGTTTAAAAGAAAAATGCATTGGATGTGAATTATTCATTTACTCATTCCACAAATATTCACCAAAGTCTAACATGGCCTAAGCATTGAGGATGTTCGGAGAATACATCTTTTGTTCCAAAATAATCACACCCAAAAGTCAATACATTGGACAAAGTGTACAAAGTAATGCTTAAAAAGGGGGACTAAGTCTTGATGTTCTATAACACAGTAGGGTGACTGTGGTTAACAACACTGTATTGTCTATTTCAAAGTAGCTAGAAGAGAGGATGTTGAATGTTCTTACTGCAAATAAATGAGGTGACATGATATGCTAAATAGCCTAATTAAATTTTTATACAATGTACACATGTATCCAAACATCACACTTTACCCCCATAAATATGTACAATTATTATGTGTCAATTAAAAACAAAAAGTCAATAAAAGGTGCCAGAGAAATAACAGATACAAAAAAATTTTGCTATAACGTAAGTAGACATTAACAAACATGTATTTTTGAAGCATTTGTTGTATTAACATAAAATAATACAAATCTTAACAATCAACTCAAAATTACCAAGTGTCTATGTTGTATCTGCCATATAATAAACAGAGGGCATATTTATATTTTACATCAGTTTTTTTTTTTAATGAATCCTAACCAATAGCATGTCAGTTTTAGGGAAACTCTCTGATTAAAGGGAGTTAATAGCGAATAAAACAAGTAGTAGAAAATTCAAGATGAAGTAAGCTTAATCCAAGGTTAATTTCAGATACTATTAATTTCTCTCCCAAAAGCTCTTCCAGGTAGTGGCAAAATGATGGAATTTTCAGAGATTTTAATTTTCCCAGACATTCAAGAATATAAGGAATTTAGAAGAAAAAAATGGTGCTTTACATTAGATGAAAAGCTTTGCCTCTACTAATGTACAACTGTAACATATAAGGGACATCGCTGCCTGAATCCTTTCAAAGAAATTCCTAAAATGGCATGAAAGGAATCTGTGACCTCATTACAGCTCTATTCACGAAGGAGAAGAATTGTACACAAGGCCAGTCCATCTTGATCTCAAAAGGAAACACAAAGACATCTCATTAATAAACACTGTTCCTTAATGTGCCTCTAGAGATGCTCAGTGTGTGTATGTTTGTGTGTCTCTGTATTTTGGCCCCCATTTTTATCCCAAAATAAATATTTAAGATGAAGCTTAAAAGATCAACTGTTTTTTTAAACACAGAATAGCTCTGCACAGGCATATTATTTGGATAAATTAGATCTGCAAACACACTTTAGCTTTGCTGATGAAAATAATTTAGAATAAAGAAGGTAACCATGCCTCACATGTTGACTCAACACCTTATAACATCTTTTTTTTTTTTTTGAGACCAGTTATTGCTCCCAGGCTGGAGTGCAGTGGCATGATCATAGCTCGCTGTCATCTTAAACTCCTGGGCTCCAGCCATCCTCCAACCTCAGCCTCCCAAGTATTTAGGACTACAGGTGTGCACCACCACACCAGGCTAATTTTTAAATTTCTTTTGTTTAGAGACAGGATGTCACCACGTTCAGCTCACGCTGGTCTCGATTCCTGGTCTCAACTGAATCTCCCACCTTGGCCTCCCAAAGTGCTGGGATTACAGGCATGAGCCACTGTACCCAGACTAATTTATAACGTCTTTGTTGGTCTCAGTTACTTGAATGTCATATACATGTTTTTAGTTACATTTTTAAACATAGGGGCTTGATCTTTTTTATAGTGTTTCACTGATCTTTTTTACACTGATGGTGTAAACAGTGACGTTTTCACGTTGAAGGCAGGATAAAATAGTGATTGTGCCATGCACCAGGGATGTTGGCACAGACCCAAATTTCCACTTAGTTTCAATGTGGTTTGAATTTATCAATGTCTTTATAAATCCCAATTAAAATACCTCCAAAGGTATCTTTTCTGAAGAAAACTTTCTTATGACACCCTACCTTCTTCCCTTCCAATGGGAAATGTAACCACGGGCATAAGAGTCTACAGTAAAGATTTCAGTGGCTAAAACAATGGTGATATGGTTTGGCTGTGTCCCCACCCAAATCTCAATTTGAATCATATCTCCCAGAATTCCCACGTGTTGTGGGAGGGACCCAGGGGGAGGTAATGGAATCATGCAGGCTGGTCATTCCCGCGCTATTCTTGTGATAGTGAATAAGTCTCACGAGATCTGATGAGTTTATCAAGGGTTTCTGCTTTTGCTTCCTCCTCATTTTTCTCTGGCTGCTGCCACGTAAGAAGTGCCTTTCACCTCCCACCATGATTTGAGGCCTCCCCAGCCATGTGGAACTGTAAGTCCAATTAAACCCCTTTTTCTTCCCAGTCTTGGGTATGTCTTAATCAGCAGCATGAAAACGAACTAATACAAATGGTTTATAAGGTCACTTAGGAGAAAAAAAAGTCTCCTCCACAGTTCAAATAAAATGTTATTACTTAGTGGGAAGGAAGGTCATCTACATGTCTGAGCAGAAGGAGAAAAGGCCTCAGCTATAAGCACTCCAACCACACACACACATACACACACCAAATTCTGTTACTCTGCCTAAAAATTCACCCATATCAAATTTTGTTGGCTGAATCATGCAACTTAGGAAGGAGAGACATTTAATACACTTTGGTAGCTGTGACATAAAATTAATCTTATTGTAGTGTCACTACCAAATTACAACATCCCTTTGATCCTATGTAAGGTGCAATCAGGACCCTGATTGGGTGGCAATCTGTGGGATAGGTAAGCAATGTCTGTTATTTCTATACTTGTGAATTACTTTTGGCCTAAGGATCACTATGGGTCACTTCTGGGAGAAGACAACCAAGCAGAAGGTACTGCTACAGCTTTTGTAGTCTTCTTCCATTTGCTCCTAAAATTTAATGCTTCAATGACTCAATCCTTCAACAAAGACTGAAGTCAGATTCTTCATTCAACCTAAGTATAAATGATTACCCTAAATTATTATATTATTACTATTATTGTTGAAGATGGTGAAGCAGGAGTCAACCAGATATTTTCTATAAAGACAATTACTCTGGCTATTGGATGAAGCACGGATTGAACAGGACAAGAATAGAAATAAGATGATTTAGGGACTATCAGAGAAGAGTGGTGAGATGAGGAAATGATGAATGTGACTTGGACTCGGGGGATGTTTTTACACAAAGAGAAGGGAAGATATTAGGGCAGTGACTGCACAATGGAATAATTTGAAGAACTTTAAAAATTCTGAAGTCCATGGTCCACCCTGAGAGGTGTTGATTTAATCTTCTGCGGTGAAGCTGGAGAACCAGTATCTCTTCACAGTGAAGGTTGAGACCTATGGGCTCAGAGCGGACTGTGAAGGACTGGATGGGTTAGACGCAGAAATTAAGAGGAAGAATTTCTGACCATTTACAGAGAAAGAGAAGACTGGGAATCCAGATTTTTATGTGAACTGTCCTGATTTTTTGATTTGGCAATTTCTTAGTTATCATGCATACAAATTTGTGTAGGCCCAAAATAAATAATAAAATAAATGAACTAAGATGGATCTGACAAGTAGATGACCAGTTGCAATTTCTGCCTTAAATCAGGGACATTAATCTCTAATCATGGATTTCAGACTCTCACAGAATGTAAAAGTAAAACTCTTTGGAAAACTTTAGAAACACATTCGTTAATTACTTCATATGTCTGTAAGAATAAATGTGACCTGGTACATTTGGGACACTGCAATTTGAGGTGAATTTATCTACTTTCTCTCACTCTCCCTCCCTCCTGTTCAGATTTAAATAATAACGCGCTTCCCAAGGAAGTACAGAAACCTTCCCAAGGCCATTGTTAAGTAGTAGAGTTAGGTCTTGAGCTCAGACCTGATTAATTATCCTTTGTGCTACTTCCCAATTTCCCAAACTGCATTTTCAACATACTTCCTATGGGGGTGGGGGAGGAGGCAGAGGCAGGTGAGTTGTTGCATAGCTTTCCTGTTGAAAATAGAATTTATGGGGCACTTTTTCAAATATGTACAAGTATTTCAACAAGCCTGCTATATTTCTAATAATATTTTAAAAAGTTGCATACAAGTAAGCAATCAATCTTGTAATAAAGTATCCCTTAGTCATTGCATACTATATATACAAACACACACACATGCATATATTATGTAATAGGTGTTGTGAGATACCTATGTCTATATCTATCTATCTATCTATCTATCTATCCATCTATCTACCTATCTATGTTACATACTCACAAACAGTGCTCATCCAAGTAAGTCTGAATTAGACAGAAGCTACAGGCTGACATATTTATATATAGTGAGAATCTACTTTCAGAATATCCTTCAAGAGAATTCATTAAACATTAATATCAAACAGCATATTTTTTGTTTTTATGTAATATTTATGTTCGCATACATGAAGGGAATAACTGTCACAAAATCTTAGTGTTTGAGTAGTCAATTAATTGATTTAATTCTATCGATTAATTCACATACGTAGTCATTTTTATCCCGTGAGTTGTTACACAGTTTTCTCTAAGCCTGGACTAATTTGGGGCGGGGAAAGAAGTTGATATTTTTCCGTAAGAATTTTGGACTACAGATACTACACTTAAAACATACCAGAGTACCAGTCATATTTCATCATTTGATTTCCATAGATTTTTGGATAAATCTTATTATTTTCAGAACCATATAAGTGCAGACTTTCTCCTCTCTCTTTGAATGGCTATATTCTTAATTTGAGCTTATCATATAACCAAGATAATGAAGTAGTCCTCAGGAGTTGTAGATGCCAAAATATAAACACACGCTTCTAAGTAGAAAAGACAAAAGTCATCGCTGACACATGAACTTAATCGTTCAGAGCAGATTCCATTCTCAGTAATCCACAGGAATGAATATACACCCATAGTTATGATTCAAAAGTGGCAGTAATCATGTATTGGAGATTTACATACCTGTTCCAGGTAGAAGCATCAAACCAATACAATGCGTCCAGAACTGTGCTGTTTGTTGAACTTTCCTTCTAGAAAGAGACCAGGTGCCACGCCACAGCAAAAGCTAAAAATGAAACATGGAAGGGGTAAGTTTAAAATAAGATAAAAGAACAACAAGTAGTACACTCAGATCACTGAATTGTGAGATGGAATATTAATTACATGATAGATTTCAAAAATGGAGATTTATCCCAGCATTTCCAAATATACTTCATCAAGAAATTCTTTTATTCTATGACACCTGTTAGTATCCCGCTGAGGGAGCGATCCACAGCAGTTACTGGGGAAACAATGAGATGCTGTAACCTCCTGTTCAACACAAATGCCTCAGCTTATGGTTTCTGTCATATGGTCACCTGCCCTCAGTTTGAAACTTCCAATAATTGGCAGTATTTTATAAGCTTCCCCCAAAATATGTACACATAACATACAGACATGTATATTATTAGGTTGATATAAAGCTGCTACGGTTTTGTATAGAATGACTGTCCTTTCCAAAACTCATACTGAAATGTAATTGCCAGTGTCACAGTAGTTAAGAGGTGGGACCTTTAAGAGGTGATTAAGCTATGAGGGCTGTGACCTCATGGGTGGGAGAATGCTGTACAAAATGTTGACTGCGTCTCCCTTCTCCCTCTTTTCCTCTTTTGCTTTTCTGCCTTCTGCCATGTGAAGACACAGCATTTTTCTGCTTTGTGGTGACTCAGCAAGAAGGCCAGATACCGGTGCCTTGATCTTAGACTTCCCAGCCCCCAAAATTGCAAGGCAATAAATGTCTGTTGATTGTGAATTACCCAGTCTGTGGTATTTTGTTATAGTAGCACAAAAAAAGACACAACTAGGTATGAGTTCCCCCTAATGTTTTATAGCAAATAATTTAAGAATCACTCACTTTACCGATTCAACTTATTTCATGGCAACAAGTATTTGACATTCACTCATCATTTTGATCAATATTTACTAAGCAAATAATACAAAGCAGTTATTGGGTTAAAGTATTAAGTAGAGGCTTGGTCTTGTTCTCAAAAAGCCAAGTCTAATGAGGGAAAGAGACCAAGTTAGATGCAGATCACCCCCATTTAGGATGTGGAAAGCTAAATCATTGCCAGTCCAAGGTGCAGAGAGTTAGGTAAGAAGGTGATGTCACAGAGCAGGGGGTCTTTAACCTGAGTCTTGTGTGGAGTGTAGGAGAGTGATGGGCAGACAAAGGGAAATGGGATGGGGAGGGAGGAGAAAGAGATCTAGCCGTCATGCTCCCATGCAGGAGGCTGTGAGGGGAATGGCATGTTCTGAAAGCTGCCCCAGTGGGGGCTCATAACAACACGAGGAAAATCAAACTTATGCACAAGATGTGGCAGAACATCCTTTTACAGATTTAAATGACTGCAAATCAGATTAACGGTACAAATGAAAGCATACACCCCAAGAATTTTCAGAATTAGAAACTCGTCCCGAAATCCTTTGCACACATTATCTCATTCTGGTTTCACAATCTCTCTACAGGTTGGGCAGTGTAAGTTCACTTCTACCATGTGCTAGGGGAAACTGAGGTTAAGGAGCTTGCCCAATACCACAGGGTGATTTGTGCAGACTTGGAGTAGTGGCTAAAACTGGGGGCCAGTCCCCCTTACAACAGAAGGAGAGCTGTGATGCCAGGGTTCTTGAAGAAATTAAGTGTGGCACAATGATGAATGTGGTATAACCATGATAGACACTATTTCTTGACAGCGAATGCTTTGCTGTTACATGCTGCAGAGTGGGCTCTGGGCAGAAATGGACTGTTTCCAATCTCACCCTTCCTGTTTCCAATCTCACCCTTCCTGTTTCCAATATCATAAATGCAAGCATGGGGCAGACACACTCAACTGTGATCAGGTCCACATTTTTTCACCTTGTGAGTTTCAATAATAGACTTCTCTGTAATACACATGGCAGGCATGTCAGGCTACTTTGTACTGTCCAGCAACTACAGAAAAACTGGTCATTCTGTCTGAATCCAGCTGTGTATGATCCTCAAATTTCCCCTGCAGACTTAATTGTTATATATGAGCTTCTCTCAAGCCTTGTGATGTCCACCTCTGAAATCCTTAGTACTTTAGTAACTTTGCTGGTGTAGCATCTGTGGCAAGGGTCTTTGAGGCTGATAAGAAGTTAGAACTGTCTTGTCTATTCAGGTAGAAAAAGAAGCTAGCACTCATTTGTAACAGGCAAAAACAGGGATAGTGGGCATGGATATGGGGGGAAAGCAGGCTTAAAAATGCAAAAATGAAGAAACCTTCTCTATGACACTTAATGAGAGAAGGTTCATGTAAAATAATATCTAAAGGAGCCTCTGGGATTCTCCAGAGTTGTGAAATACAGTTGCTGAAGCTGGGAAGATTGCAGAGGATTTTTTTCCCCTTCCTCTTCCCTCCTTCCCGTTTTTTCTTTTAAACTCCTAAAGTGGAACTGCTTAGAATATTTCCTACACAGCTCAATATCTTATCATGAAGGTGAGAGACTAGAAAATCTTTTGGCAGCCCCCAAATTGCCTCACCCTTTTGAAAGAGGATAGAATTTGATATTTTTAATGCTTTTCCAATTGAAAAACTGTATGCTTGTTACAGGCTTTCTGATACCTTATAACATATTAGAAATTACTTTTGGCTTTAAAGAAGAGTGATTGCTTTAAAAGGCAGTTTCTGCTACAAATTCCCTCAAGATAAAAACCAATTTCCAGACAACAATGAGCAATAATGCCTAGAAAACAGACACTGGGTATGAGACAGACAAAATCCAAATGGCAGTACCATTCCGAAATGTAACTTCTAGCAATGGTCTTGTCTTGCAATTCTTGACAAACTACACTTGTTATCACAAGAATTAAGCTTGTTGTTCTTGGTTAGGATGCAACAAATAGAAGATTAAACTGAAGTATTATCTGAAACCAAGACAAAGAAACAGAAAAACAAGTCAAAAAGTCTCTGAGAAACCTAATGGGCATAAACTTGGATAAGATTTTTAAAAGAGAAATTGGACTGTACGAAGCATTCAAAAATGAGCAATTTATGAAAATGTATTTATTCTGAATGTATTTCCCATTTGGTTGGGTGAACACAAGAAAACTCACGGGTGAACAGAAGTGACCTCAGTGATTTGCAATCTAATTAAGCACTTGCTATTGAGAGATCAGGTTTCTAGAGAACATTGATAACTGACCCCTATTAACATAAATTCTGGCATGAGAAAGTGGGGTCTAAAAAACCTTGTATCAAAATAACTTGAATGGATAATCCATGCAAGAAGAAGTCAGGAGTGGGAGGGGAGGTAGATAAAATTAGAGAAGCAGAGACAGCGAGCAGGAGTAATAACTTCCTGTATGGCCACGAACACACCAGGCATTGATTAATTCACCAAATTGTTTCAACGGTCTTGTAAAGGAGACACCATTGTTGCCAATTTACCATTGAAAAAATTATTTTTGTGAGAGGCTCATCCACTTAGCATACAACAGGAAGTGGCCTGAGTTGGGATTTGAATTGCTTGTCTGATACTTAAGTGATTTTTCTTTTCTTTTCTTTTTTTTTTTGAGATGGAGTCTCACTCTGTCGCCCAGGTTGGAGTGCAGTGGCGTGATCTCGGCTCACTGCAAGCTCTGCCTCCTGGGTTCATGCCATTCTCCTGCCTCAGCCTCCCGAGTAGCTGAGACTACAGGCGCCCGCCACCACGCCCAGCTAATTTTTTTGTATTTTTAGTAGAGATGGGGTTTCACCGTGTTAGCCAGGATGGTCTCGATCTCATTACCTCGTGATCCACCCGACTGGTCCTCCCATAGTGCTGGGATTACAGGCGTGAGCCACCGTGCCCGGCCAGTGATTTTTCTAATTAAGCCACACTAATTGTCAAATGGTATGTACAATGTACATTAACTGCAATTATAATGAACAAAAAATGAAGATGAGACTTGCAAAAAGAACTAATAAATTTATTTTTTCTAGTGGTCCTATAAATATGTACAGCCCATCAAATCACCAATCTGACCCATACCTATATTAAGAGTCCTTAAATATATTCCTATCTGTGGACCGAGTAATCCCACTCACAAATCATTCCATGGAAATAATTTAAAGTAAAAAAAAAGGCATTCCTAGGAAAATGATCACTGTAACATTACAGGTTGAGTATTCTTTATCTGAAATGCTTGGGATCAGAAGTGTTTCAGGTTTCTGATTTTTTCGGATTTTGGAATATTTGTACTTGTTGGGGATTCCTAACCCAAAAATCCAAAAATGTGAAATGCTCCAGGGAGCATTTCCTTCGAGTGTCATGTTGGTGCTCAAAAAGTTTTGGATTTTGGAGTGTTTTAGATTTTGGAGTGTTTTAGATTTGGAGTGTTTTAGATTAGGGTTGCTTGATCTGTATTTATAATAGTGAATAATAGAAACTATTTGTGTATCAAACAGGAAAGCATTTAAGAAAATGTAGGTATAGAAATTGCATGGTGCATTAAGTAGTCATAAGTGATAAATAGGTAGCAACAAGGAAAATGATAACAAAAGCAGAATATAAAATTATATGCTCTGATGATAAATAGATACTATATATATGTTAATAAAAACTAAAAGGATGCTCAGAAAAAAAGAAATTAGTTGTTCTAGGGCAGAGTAATTATAAATACATTAAAATCATAATCTCATTCTTATAATGTACTATTAAATTATACCCATTAAAATATACATTGAATGAAAATATAGACACAGAAATAAAAAGCAAACATAGCTGATATATGTGGGATATGTGGTTGCATGGTTAGTTTCCAGCATATACAATATTATTTTGTTACATTATCAACTATTTGATATTGGAGGAGGGGTGAAGGAGAGACACTTAGAGAGCATGATGAAAATCAATTTCTTATAATAACAAGAGTTAATGGGAAATAAGATTACAATAATAGGAAGATTTGTTGGCAGAATAGCTATTGCATATGACTTTAAACGGGTGATCAGCGATCTTCCACTCTGCACTGCACATTGCACCTTCTCTCCTTCCCTCCATCCCATTCCTGCCCCATTCTCTGGACAAGGAAGGAGCTAAAGAAAAGAACTGAGCTGCAGAATTCTCCCACTCCTGCTTTCTCTGCTTGAAGGCGTCAGGCCATGGCCCAAGCACGTTCTCCAGCTCCGGGAAGCCATCTGTCTTCTGCTGGGCAGGAAGAATGCGCATTTGAAGAAACCGAAGCTAATTTGGGGTGCTGCTTCTGTCTCATGTAGGAAGAATGGTAAACCAGAAGATGTTCATCATGAGTCTCACATGGTGCCCTATTCACATCTCTGTAGTCTTGGTCTCATTGACAGTTTTAGGGAGTACATTCTAACACCTGGTGCTTCAAAAAATCTCCTGTCTTTTAGGCATGATAGGAAGATGGGGAAACTGCACTACCCACCTCCTGGGTTAACAGTTCTTAGAAAACACAGGAGCTCCCTAAGTTTATAAATCTTACAAATCATTTGAAATTCACAAACCCTTGCCCCTCCCCCTGCATTATGCTTATACTTGCATGTATTAAAAAGAAACACAAAGTTAAATGTAATTCAGGCACCGTTTGATCTCCTTTGGATAAGTTAGCCTCTTACCCTTCCTTTCCCATTCTTTCTCCCCCACCCCTTTCTGTGTGTGTGTGTGTGTGTGTGTGTGTGTGTGTGTGTGTGTGTGTGTGTACTGGGAAGAAAGAGGCGTGGTTTAAATGAGCTCAGGAACAGAAGAAAGAGTCTGTGTCTCCAGAATTTGATTATCTTCTCTGATCTATGGCATGGGGCTTCTTATCTATCTGGGTGCTCCTAGCCCTGCTGACATTGACAGTGAGGTTTATCACTTGCATGCATGCCATTTGCATTTTCTTGACCTAGTAAGCTTGGGTAGACATCTCTGTTCTTGGTCTCATCTTGTCTCCTGCTGACAAGGGGGCCTTTTCTGAGGTCTGCTCACGGAGCCCTAGAGTGCTGCAGCCCCCAGGACAGAGCCGCCTTCATCTATATGTTGGCATCCCACCCTCATTGCCAAGTCCCCAAGCTATCTTGGGGTCCCATCTACGCCACACTGGAAAGTAAGTTGTAAGGCTTTCCTCTGACTGACAGGCTGAACTTCCAAGTTCACTAAAATATTGGTAGAGGGCTACATGTGAAATGGATCCCTGTCTTGTGCATAACTCATCTTTACCAACATGCCTTTCATTCTCTGGGATAAAATTCCAGGTGGAAAAGCTGGGAGGCATGATTCAGACTGCTTTGTCTCCTCCCTTTCACTGTCATTCTTGTTTTGCAGAATTCACCAAATTCAGCAAGGAAGCATGATTTTCCTTTTCTTTCTTGGTGACATATTCTCCTACGACCAGAGACTGAGGCTAGATGTAATCAGTTGAAGAATTCTCTTCCATACATTCTGACTTGAGTTTTCCAGGCTTGGCTCTTGATAAACTAAAAAAAAATTTAGAAATTATTTCTCAAAAACTACTCTGGATTTCCAGTTATATCCAAGGCAGAGTAACAGGATGAAATGTAACCTACATCCCCACCTCACTTCCTCAAAAAAAAAAAAGTAAAATAAAATAACGGTTTTCAGTAATGGGACAACAGGCAGTGCATAACTGTGGTAAATGTGAGAAGGAAAAGCTGCATCTGGGCCTTTTTTTTCTTTTTGACATGATCTTGCTCTGTCACCCAGGCTGGAGTGCACTGGAGTGATCCTGGCTTGCTGCAGGCTTCACCTCCTAGGCTGAAGGGGTCCTCCAACCTCAGGCTCCCAAGTAGCACCACCATGTCCAGCTAATTAATAAAAAATGTAGAGATGGGGTCTTCCTCTGTTGACCAGTCTGGTCTCAAACTCTTGGGCTCAAGTGATCCTCTCTCTACGGTCTCCCAAGGTGTTAGGATTACAGGGTGAGCCACTGCGCCCAGCCTGGGCTTTTTATTTTGAAGAAATTTCTGGAAAATGGGTAGAGACAAGAGAACCCACAGTGAGTTTGGTTGCCTCACTGAGTTGAAGAAATGGTGATTAGAATTTGAGGAGTCTAGTAATCCTATGAAAACGATGCTAAAGAAAATTAGTGATTAGGAAAATGCAAATGAAAGCCATAATAAGATACTATGCCATACCGTAAGAATGGCTAAATTAGAACAACATAGTATATCTATGTTGGCAGAGATGGGAAGCAACTATAACTCTCCTATACTGCTGATGGGAATGTAATGTGGTACAACCACTTTAGAAAACACATAATGGGAAGTTTATTACGTAGCTAAACACATATTTAATATATACTGCTGAGCAATTATACTCCTACTTATTCACCAAAGAGAAGTGAAAAATACAAGTCTACTCGGAAACTTGCATATGAAGGTCACAGAAACTATCCACAGTCACCCCAAACTGGGAAAGAAAAAACTCAATTATCCCACTTTGGGAGGCTGAGGTGGGGGGGGTAGATCACCTGAGGTTGGGAGTTCGAGACCAGCCTAATCAACATGGTGAAACCCTGTCTCTACTAAAAATACAAAAATTAGCTGGCTGTGGTGGAGCATGCCTGTAATCCCAGCTGCTTGAGAGGCTCAGGCAGAAGAATCTCTTGAATCTGGGAGGCTCTTGAATCTGGGAGGCAGAGGTTGCAGTGAGCCGAGATTATGCCACTGCACTCCAGCCTGGGCAACAGAGTGAGACTCTATCTCCATAAAAGCAAAAACCAAAAAACAATTATCCATCAGATGGGCTGGAGAAGCAAAATGTGATACTGTCATGCAACGGAATTTTAAAGATGCAATACAAAGTGATGAACGACTGATGTTCACAATATATGTAAATTTCAAAAATACACTGTGCAAAAGAAGTCAGACACAGAAATACTTTACATATGATTTTATTTTTGTAACGCTCTAGAAAAAATAAATAGAATCTATGGGCCAGAAAGCAGAAAAGCATTTTTCCTGGGGCTTGGGGTGGGGGTGGCATGTGTTTACGGCAACTAGGAAGAGGTATAAGAGAACTTGGCGTGATGGTGAAAATATGTTAGGGCTTGATTTAGTGGTAGCAACATGGTAGACAAATTTCTCTAATCTCATCCAAATATACACTTAAGATGAGTGCTTGCTATTGCACGTGTATTATGCCTTAATATAGTTGATTAAAACAAAACCTTAACTGGCTTATTATTTTATAGTATCAGACTGATCTCTTAAAATCTCGTATTTCAAGAGTCATCTTTAATATTGAATATTAATTTAGTACATGCAGAGATATTTTTGTCTTATGTTTGTTTCTAAAATAATCCAGTGTTTGTGGGAAAGGAGGGCCATGGAAAAGAAACGAGTTGGCCATGGCCATATATTGCTAATTATTGAGGCTGCAAGATGGGTATAGTGGGTTGATTATAGTATTCTCTCTGCTTTTGAATATGCTTGTAACTTTCTATTCAAAACCCTTTTTTAATATAGTGGATTGCATTTTAAATGACAATATTATAATTAGTATATTAGAATGAGGTGTCTGGTATAACCCCTTCCACCTTATTATCCCCTGGTCATGTATAAAGTCTTTCTGGGTCTTTCTAACTTTACTGTCATTCTAGAATTTTTTCCCCTTTTATCTTTTAGTCAACAGTCCCTTTCATCTAGAATCAACTTGGGTGACACGTGTAGGTCAAGACCTGAAAAATCTGAGGAAAATTAGTTAAATCTGAGTCTGGTTCTTTATATTAAACAATAATGATATTTAGTGCTCTTAACCATTTCATCCAGCAAAGTATTAAGAAAACAAAACAGTAATGCCAGGCCTGAAGAAATAAATCCCTTTTTAAGGAAAAAATAAAACAACAACATGTAGAGAAATGCCACTTTGTTAACTGGGTGAATAACAATTTGTCCTTACAAGTTGTCTTAAGACAGAACAAAGAAGTCAAATTCAAATAACAAAGACAAAGAAAGGAGCGTATAAAAAGTTTAAAAGGGAAAGAATATTGGACTTAATTATTTTTACCCTACCTTTCCCTTTTAAGGCATTAGAAATCTTGCCTAACTTCGGGGAACGCTGGCTCCAAGCTAAGAATCATATGAGTAGGGTTTATGTCCAGGAGTGCACAGCCTATTCCAGCCCAGGCACCAAGGATCAACAGGCTCCATGCTGACAGTGCCTCAGGGAATTTTCGGTGAGATGGAAGCTCAGGATGAAGTCACTCAGAAAAGAAATTGATTAAGGATGTAGAAAGAAGACAGTGTTCAACTATGTAGGCAGGGATGCCCTTTAAAGAAATTAATGTCCCTTTCAGTTTCTTAGTGCGGTGTAAAGTGGAATACGGCATTTCTCCTAATCCTATTATCTCCAGAACTACCGGTTCGTTCTCTGAATAAGACCCCAAACTGTCTTTCTAATGAGCAAGACTGGACAAGAAAACACATCCTAATCACCAACAAACATAAACTTCTGCAATCACACTCTGATGTGATAAATTAGAATTCTGCTCTACAGAAGCCAACACAGTATGGATGAGTTGAGAGTTTTTTTTAATGTTAACCTAGAACTGTAAAGCATCAGAAGGTTTCAGCCTAAGCTGTACAGAGGCAATACTAAATTCTATTACCGTAGAATTCTAATTTTCCTTTAGACACAATTCCTTTACATTTTAACTATATCTTCTTGTACTTTATCCTAAGAGCAATGCAGAGTTATTAAAATGCTTTGAGTGGAAGACTGAAGTGATAGAGATGGTCTTTACGTAAAAGGTATCTGGAAGCAATGCTCAGACTAAACATCAAAGTAAAAGAGGTTCGAGAAGTGGGGGACACATCACATTTTAAAAGCGTATTTGGGCCAGACACGGTGGCTCACACCTGTAATCCCAGCACTTTGGGAGGCCAAGGTGGGCGGATCACTTCAGGCCAGGAATTTGAGATCAAGCTGGCTAACACAGCAAAACCCCATCTCTACTAAAAATACTACAGGTGGTAGTTCAAGCTTGTAATCCAAGCTACTCAGGAGGCTGAGGCATGAGAATTGCTTGGGCCTCGGAGGCAGAGCTTGCACTCAGCCAAGATTATGCCACTGCACTCCAGCCTGGGCAACAGGGCAAGACTCTGTCTCAAAAAAAAAAAAAAAAAAAAAAAAAAAAGAAAGCGGAAAAAAAAAAAAAGAAAAAGTGTATAGTGTATTTGACCTTAAGTGATAAAAAAAAAGAGAACACTTTTAAGTAGTAGTGAATTCTTAATAAAATTAGGCAGCATGGGGTCTGCACCAATTTCCAAAAAGCAATGTAAAACAAAACACTTATTACATATTGCTTTTAAGTTGTAGGAGAAAAATGGGTTTGTAATAGAGTTACAAAGGTACAAGAGCACACATGGATGATTCTGTTCCTATCAGGTATGGGAAGACAATAAAAGACATGACAGAGAAAGGTGATTTGTGTTGGATTCTGAAGAGCTGGGTAGAGTTTTGACAGGAAAATTTTCAAGATAAGGGGGTTCGTGCATACAGAAAAACATCCGAAAGCCTGTAGCACAGTGTAGCACAGAACATATTTAGACAGCTTGACCAGGGCATGTGCACTTACAGGAGGTAGTATGTGACAAGGGAAAGGATGAAGAGGTGCTTCTTTGAGAACTTAATTCTCCCCCTTGAGCTTCAGTTTCTTCGTGGAGTCTAAATTTTCCTATCTTGGACTCACAATTAAGATCTGCCCAAAAGTGGAGTGACCCTCATTCCATAACTGAGAGTGTTGAGGCAGGGTGATCATGAAAAGCCATCCTGATACGATGTAGGGGAGAAAAGCCTTGTAATGGTGCATGTGAGATGTCTGCATGAGTCTCCGCACGTGACAGTGGACTTGGATGCTGAGGTCTGCATGGGATATGCGGGACATTGGACCAGACGTCTCACCTGACTGGACAGAGAAGAAGATCTATTTTTATAAGGCAGAGGAACAGTAATGCCTTGGAGGTTAAAAGAAAAAGGAATGTGTCTGTGCTGGGTGTATGTGTGTATGGATTTTAGGAAAGACTGTAGTAAATAAATCTGTGTTGGAGAGACACTGAATAAGCTGTGAAGGTGGCTTGCTCAGCTGGCAATATAAGCAATTCGTGACACAAAGAAATTAAGCCATGGAGAGAGATCATTAAAAATGAAAATATAAAGATGATCTACCTGCACAACAGCTAACAGAGTGATTTGAGAAGAGATGCAGATTAAGAAGAAAAGAATGTCACGCAGCCATAAAAAAGAACAAATCGTGTCATTTGCGGCAACATGGATGCAGCTGGAGGCCATTATCCTAAATGAATTAACACAAGAACAGAAACCCAAATACTGCATGTTCTCCCTGTAAGTGGGAGCTAAACATTGTGTACTCATGGACATAAAGATGACAACAGTAAACACTGGGCCTACTAGAGCTGGGAGGAGGGGGAAATGTTGAGAAACTAATTGTTGGACACTATGCTCACTTCCTGGGTAACGGGATCAGTCATACCCCAAATCTCAGCCTCCCACAGTATAACCAGGTAACAAACCTGATATATACCCCCTGAATCTAAAATAAAAGTTGATATTGTAAAAGAGAGAGAGAGTGTCTAATGGGAGGGGCAGAGAGCTCAGTCTCAGGAAATGTTATCTATTTCAGGAGGCAGGTGGTGGAAAAGAAAAATCCAGGCACAAACCCAGTAAATAACAGGAGAAAGTGGAAGAACACATAATTGTGAGATATTATTGATGGCATTGTCCAGAAATAAGTAACAGGCCGGACTCGGTGACTCACGCCTGTAATCCCAGCACTTTGGGAGGCCAAGGTGGGCAGATCACCTGAGGTCAGAAGTTCGAGACTAGCCTGGCCAACATGGTGAAACCCCAGCTCTACTAAAAAAAAAAAATTAGCTGGGTATGGTGGCAGGCACCTGTAGTCCCAGCTATTCAGGAGGCTGAGTCAGGAGAATAGCTTGAACCTGGGAGATGGAGGTTACAGTGAGCCAAGATCAAGCCACTGCACTCCAGCCTGGGTGACAGAGTGAGACTCCATCCCACCCCCGCCAAAAAAAAAAAAGTCAGGAAACAACAGACGCTGGAGAGGATGTGGAGAAATAGGAATGCTTTTACACTGTTGGTGGGAGTGTAAATTAGCTCAACCATTGTGGAAGACAGTATGGTGATTCCTCAAGGATCTAGAACCAGATTTACCATTTGACCCAGCAATCCCATTACTGGGTATATACCCAAAGGATTAGAAATCATTCTACTATAAAGACATATGCACACGTATGCTTATTGCAGCACTATTTACAATAGCGAAGACTTGGAACCAACCGAAATTCCCATCATTGATAGACTGGATAAAGAAAATGTGGCACATATACACCATGTAATACTATGCAACCATAAAAAAGGATGAGTTCATATCCTTTGCAGGGACATGGATGAAGCTGGAAACCATCATTCTCAGCAAACTAACGGAAGAACAGAAAACGAAACACTGCAAGTTCTCACTCATAAGTAGGAGTTCAACAATGAGAACATGTGGACATAGGGAGGGGAACATCACACACTGGGGCCGGTCAGGGGACAAGGGGCTAGTGGAGAGATAGCATTAGGAGAAATACCTAATGTAGATGATGGGTTTTTGGGTGCAGCAAACCACCATGGCACGTGTATACCTATGTAACAAACCTGCATGTTCTGCATGTGTACGCCAGAACTTAAAATATAATAATAAAAAAGAAACATTCCAAAAAAACCAAAAAGTAACAATTGCCTCAAATTCTATGTTTTCAGTTAGAAAAACCAGGAAAAAATAGCTTCCTTTAAAAAGGAGAAGGGTTCACTGATAACCTTTAAGACCAATGGTTCAAGGTAATTAGAGGATAGGTTCAAAGTGGCAATAAATTCAAGGTGAGAGGGACCAATGCGGAAGTGCAGACGATGCTGAGGAGCCTAGCAGCTCAGGAAAGCAGAAAAATGGCCGCTGATTACAGGAAGTAGCACTGGGCATACAGCAGGTGCTCAACGTCTTTTTGAATGAGTTAAAGAAGACAGGGAGGTAAGGTCTAGAAAAAATCTTTTTTTTTTTTTTTTCATAAAAAACCAAACTTTTAATGATGGAAATGCCAGCATAAGAAATCAGGCTAAAAGGACAAGAGAGAGAGGATGGGGAAAAGTGAATATAGTCGTGGAAGGGACCATTTTTTTCCAGAGACCGATGGCGTGATGGGAGAATGAGCACAAAGAGACAGATCTGCTGCAGGGGCCTGGGGTGCAGATGTGTGGGTTCTAGGTTCCTCAGAACAGCAGGTGACAGGTTCTCTAGGAGAAAATTGGTTTGAAGGGACAGGAAGGGAGAGGAAGCTTTTGGCAAAGCCGCTATCAAGAGTAGACCGAACTGTGGTGAAAAGTAGACAAGAAGTACACTGAGAAGCCAGGAAGACCCACACTGAGAACGGGCCTTGTCTACAAGGCATCGGATTTCTCCACTACTGATGTGCAACATTGAAACATGGAAGAGAAAGCCTTCAAAGAGGGTAACATGAGATCACAGGGGAAGACAGAAGAAGGGAGAGGGGCTAGAGTCCCAGAGAGGGTGCTACCCAGGGAGGGAGATTGGGCAACTCCCAGGTATGGCCGCAGGGGACTCACAGTCTTCGTATGAGACTAAGAGGAAGGAAGGGGCCTAGGGCTCACCAGGAGAGATTCTCAAGATGAGGGGTAAGAGAAAAAACAACAAAGTTTCCAAACCATACAGGTCATTTTTCCAAAAGGGCAATGGCAACTGTTTTCTCCATCTTGCAGGATAAAAAAAATGAAAAGTTTTGGAAAGTATTTTAGAGGTATGTAGGAAGCCCCGTTAGTGCTAAGGAAGTAAGACACTGGTGCCTGTCACTTTCATTCAAGAGCACAAAGAACCATGCCACACACAAGCAGGACTTTTAATAATGCCTTTGATACTGTTGGATCATTTAATTGGTGATAAATTAAAGATGGAATAAAAGCCATTTTCCTTCCCAAGCTATGCACATGCACTCATAGAGCTGGATTTAACAGGATGACTTACATGAAGATAATGCTTTATGCTCAAAAGGACTATGTAAATATTTGTAGGCAAAGAGGATTCTTGGATGAATGAACAGTCATCTACTGCTTTCTGATGTCCTAAAAATATTTTTAAAACAAAGACTAAAATAGAATTTTGGTAGCTTTTAATTCTTCATGAAAACCAGAAGGAAGACCCAGAGGATAAATTTGAGTATCCCATTTGGGAAACTTGGTTTCCTGATGAAGAAAAAAAATGTTAATTTTTTTCTTTAAGTGTTACATATATTTTAGAAAATTGTTTTGATATTTAAATGGATCACTTACCAACCAACATTTCATCCTACTGGTTCCCTAGCTATGTGAAATCATCAGAAATTTCCTGAGATTTCTTTAAAGGGACAGCTTTCTGGGTACCACTCCAGGGATTCTAATTCAGGAGGCCTGAGGTAAGGCTCAGGAATATGTATTTTTTAAGTGTCTAAAGGAATAGTGAAAATGGTAAGCACATTCTACAATTAACAAAGTGCAAAGTGCATGTATTTAGATTTCCATTGTACAAAATTTATGAGTACATTGGCACTGTTCAACTCCAGTCTCAGATTTAAGCCTAACTTGTTTTATTTGGAAACCTAATATATAAAGCTTCAGTTTTAGTTATTCTGCTTTAAAAATACAAACAGGACTAAAAATAAGTGGGCAGTACACTACAAATTAATTTACTAGTGTGTATTCTTCCTTTCTCTTAGGACTCCATCCCATCGACTCTGATGGCACCGGCATGGGACAAGAGATTGCCTTCCGTTGGTTGTCACAGGAAACATTCAGCTTTCCCTCTCCGGGGGATGTGCCACAATAAAAAGACATATGGGTGTGTTTAATAGGAATTGTAGAAACTCAGGAATTTAACAAACTGTTTACAAAATCCAGGGTGTAAACTCTTTTGAGTTACCTGAGAAGACAAAAGCTCTTAAGTTAGCTGAGGTAAAAGCCAAAGCTCTGCTAGTGATCTGCTAGAAAGGGGGGAGGTGCAGGCAGAGACATGCAAAGCAGGTGAGAGTGGAGGGCAGCAGGCAGCAGAGTGGGCAGAACAGAGGCACCTCCTCAGCCCTAACATCAGAGCCGCCCGGCACCCGACAGCCCTGACTGACTGAGACCTTCTGCTTCCCAAACACAGCAATACATGTGAGAGATTTAAAATACAGAAGAAAAAGAAGAAAAGAAGAAGAGGAAGAGAAGAAGGAGAAGGAGGAGGAAGGAAGGAAGAGAGGAGAAGGAAGAGGAGAAAGGAGAAGGAAGAAGGAAGAAGGAAGAAGAGGAAGAGGAAGAGGAAGAGGAAGAAGAAGAAGAAGAAGAAGAAGAAGAGGAGGAGGAGCTGCTTCTCCAGCCCATCTGATGGATAATTGTTTTTTGGTTTTTGTTTTTATGGAGATAGAGTCTCACTTGGTCGCCCAGGCTGGAGTGCAGTGGCGTAATCTCGGCTCACTGCAACCTCTGCCTCCCAGATTCAAGAGGAGGAGGAGGAGGAGGAGAGAAAAATGAACAAAAACAATACCACCAAATAAACACTCCTACATTTATTAATATCCATTGCAGAAAACTATTAACTTGAGTCTGTCAAGTTACTAGATACTTGTACTCTCTGGATACCTGTCCTGAGTAAGGCTGGGGGACAATGGTGGGCCAGGTTATTTTAAGAATTTCCTACATACTAGGCTTGATATTGTTTTGAGGCTATAATTCAATTGTGCGGTTCTCAACAGAAAAATTAAGTTACTCCCAATATTTTATCAAAATTTGAATAGGGTGCTAGCATACCAAATCAGAAATACTGATAAATGAATGCCTTGACAAAATGCATGTTGTCATCCACATCGTTTGGGTTAATTTTATTTCCCAAGGTTAAAGGTTTTCATAAAGTCTCCTGCAACAATCACATACAGTCATTTCAAAAAACAGACATGTCAATCACACTTCATACCTACTAGGACTCTTCCTGCTTATGGGAGGCAGGTTGACAATCATTACTAGAACTCTATGCAGTGTTTCAATCAGCTGACAAATAAGAGGTGTATTTGCAATAATCTCTAAAACAACAGCTTTCAAACTTTTTTTAAACCTCTTATCCACAGTAAGATACACACACACACAAACACACACATACACACACCTAAAACTGAAACAGATATTTCCTTAAACAGTTTTTATCCTCACAATGCATGATGTGCTTAGATACATTGTATTTTTTAAATTAATAGGCTTTATTATTTATTTATTATTTATGGTAGTTTTAGGTTTGCAGAAAAGTAGAACAGAAACTACAGAGAGTTCCTATAAACTATCTCTCCTTTCCCCCTTCTCACACATAGTTTCCTTTGTTATTAATACCTTCCATTAATGTAGCGTATTTGTTATAACAAATGAACCAATATTGATATATTACTACCAGCTAAAGTCTATAGTTTAAATTAGGGTTCACTCTCTGTGTTGTACATTCTGTGGATTTTGACAAATCTATAATGATGTATCCACCATTACAGTATTATACAAAATAGTTTCACCGCCTTAAAAATACCCCATGTGCCAACCTGTCCATCCCTCCCTCTATGCTAACTCTTGGCAACCAGTCATCATTTTACTGTCCCCACAGTAATATCATATTCTGTCCCCACAGAATATCATATTGTCAGAATTGTCCAGTACATAACCTTTTAAGCCTGGCTCCCTTTACTTAGTAATATCCATTTAAGGGTCCTCCATGTCTTTACATGACACGACAGCTCATTCTTTTTTTTGGTAAATATTCCATTGCATAGGTGTGCGACTGTTTATTATTTCATTCTATTTCATTAAAAAACTGGATGTGAACACAGCAAACTGACCTTAGAACCTAAAAGTCATTAATCAGCCATATCCATAATTTGAAAGATACTGCCTAAAATATGTTGTTAAATGCTTGCTAAGACTACAAAGGAGCAGACAGCTTGGTCTCTACCTTAGAAGTTTATAATGTTATTGAGAGGAGCAGCCTATGTATGTGACATTTAGTAACAAAAGGGTAATCACAATACAAATGTTAACATCAAAATAAAAGTAGAAGACATTTAAAAATATGAGTTCTTTAGTTCTGTTGAGCATTAAGAAGAATTGGCAGGTGCTGGGATATAACTGTGTACAAGCAGGACTTTTCTGTCACTTACTGATCAGGAGATCTGGGCATGTTACTATTTCTAAATGCCTCTGTTTCCCTATTTGTAAAAGTGATATAATAGTAATATCTATCTCACTGGGTAATCATGAGAAGTAAATGAAATAAAGCACACATAGAGCTTGGAAGAGTATGTGACATATAAGAAGTCTTCAACAAATATTAATCTATTATTATTATTTTGGAGACAGAGTCTCTGTCACCCAGGCTGGAGTGCGGTGGCATGATCTCGACTCACTGCAACCTCCACCTCCCAGGTTCAAGCAATTGTACCTCAGCCTCCAGAGTAGCTGGAATTACAAGCATGCACCATCACACTGGGCTAATTGTTTAGTATTTTTAGCAGAGACTGGGTTTTGCCATGTTGGCCAGGCTGGTCTCCAACTCCTGGCATCAAGTGATCTCCCTGTCTCAGCCTCCCAAAGTACAGGGATTACACATGTAAGCCACTGTGCCCGGCATATTAATCTATTATTATCATTGCTCTTAACCACTCTATCCATCTTTCATACTTGTCTGGAATATAGTAAGAGTTCAATAAGTTTTTTTTAAAAAATATACCTAGACTAAGGACTGCAATTTTCTTAGGCTTATTCAGTCTGTGGAAGCTTGTCAGAAGAGCTAGACCATGAGCCTTGAAGAAATGTATGTGATTTGGTAAGTGTAGGGAAGAAGAAGGTTGTAACAAGCTGAGGAGATAGTATAATATGAGGCTGAAAAGTAGAAAAGTAAAAGTAACATTTGGAGGACATGATTAAAGAAGAGAGTTAGGGCCAGGTGTAACGGCTAATACCTGTAATCCCAGTATTTTGGGAGGCCGAGGTAGGAGGATCACTTGAGGCCAGGAGTTTAAGACCAGCCTAGTCAAATTAGTGAGAACCCCATCTCTACAAAAAACAATACAAAACAGAACAAAAACCATTAGCCAGTGCAAGCATGACGGCATGTGCCTGTAGCACCAGCTACTTGGGAGGCTGATGCAGGAGGATCATTTGAGCCCAGGAGTTGGACGCTGCAGTGAGCTATAATGTTACCACTGCACTCCAGCCTGGACAACAGAGTGAGACCCTGTCTCCAATAAGTAAAGAAAAATGAGACAGAAATTAAGAAAGAGAAACTTACAAAAATCACTGATGGTCTTTGCACATGAGAGATATTTGGACTTCCTCTTTCAATGAGTAGGAGAGGACAACCTCAGTTACTGAAATAAAGAGAATAAAGTCCTAATGCCCTCAGATATCCACTGTAGCTAATGAGCTAACTTCTCCTCTATACATGTTGGAATGGTACTAGTTATGCACTATCCTTTGGAGAGTTGGGGAGATACACTTAAATAATTTTCTGTGGTTCAGCTGAAGAAATCTGAAGGGGAATGTTTATTGTCCATTATGGTAGGCACTTGCCAAGTGTGACTATTTTCAATTTAAATTAAAAACAAAGAATTAAAATTTCCCTTCTTCAAGTGCCACGAGTTGCATTTCAGGTGCTCAATAACCACAAGTGCTTGGTGGCTACTTGTACAGACTTGTACTTTTACTAGTACAGACAGAGAATATTTCCTTTATCACAGAAAGTTCTCTTGAGAGAAGGGGGCCCAGAGACTAGAGATGCACCTGTGAAGGGGAGGAATGGGACAGTGGCTGGAGGAGAGACACAGAGTGAAGGGAAGTGGAGTTTACCCATATATATCCATAGGGATCTGCCAGTCCTTCCTCCAGACAAGAGGGAGACATTGCTGTTATTGGAAATCTTGGGAATAACTGAGATGGCAAGATCCCAACCAAAAGAAGGTAACAGCAGAGAAGTGGCTAACTTAGAGAGGAAGAGAAAAATTTCTTTCTCCCCAGAGACACGGGGAGCACAGAACACGTACGGAAAGAGAATATAAAGCTGAAGATGTTGGAACTCATACGTGTTAACCTTGAGCAAAAGGAAAAACAACCACTGAGAATAAAGAAGTTAAACTGTTTTCACAATGTGAATATGGAATGGATTTATTAAATATCAAACCAGGGCCAGGCACAGTGGCTCACACCTATAATCCCAGCGCTTTGGAAGGCCAAGGTGGGTGGATCACTTGAGGTCAAGAGTTCGAGACCAGCCTGGCTAACATGGTGACACCCGTCTCTACTAAAAATACAAAAAATAGCCAGGTGTGGTGGCACACACCTGTAGTTCCAGCTACTCAGGAGGCTGAGGTGGGAGAATCGCTTGAACCTGGGAGGTGGAGGTTGCAGTGAGCCAAGATCGTACCACTGTACTCTAGCCTGAGTAACAAAGCGAGACTCTGTCTCAAAAAAAAAAAAAATAATAATAATAATAAAATTATCTTGAAGAAGCTATGAGAGGATGTTCTTGAAGGTATATAGTTGCTTTTCATGACTCTTCAGCTTTTAGGTCTTTTAGGTGCTAAAAATCTTCGATAATGTGCATAGTCCTTAATCAATCAGTCAGTTATTATTGATTGGGTCCCAATACACCAGATGTTCTGGGCAACCATATAATCAAGATGTAAAGTCTGCACTTACAGAAAGCACAATGAGAACAATATAACCAAGTGCTAAGTTACAGCATGCAATTGAAAAATGTTATGTTGCATTAGGCATGGCAACTCCCTGGCCTCATGTTGCAACTCTTGGCTCTTCTGCCTCTTGCAGGCATCACAAATCAATCTTGACATTCCTTCTAGTTGAGTCCAAAGAAACCTCAGGATATTTTCCATCACAAACCCACTATTCAACCTACTAGTTATTATGAGAAATATAAACTATTTTTAAATTTGGTACACATCAGAATTGTATTGTCAGTCAAACAGAGGAAGCCCATTTTAAAGCTACAGATTTATTTTATGATAGTAAACTCGCTTTATTGTTTGAAGCCCAAAGAGTCAATCAGTCACTCAGATTAAAAGACTAGATCTCAATAGCCAGTCTCATATTTATTAGATACCTAACTCTCAGTCTCAGGAACTTTTCTTTCTTTGAGAGATAGAACCATTAAAAGAGCAAATTATGAAATTTCAAATTAAAATTAACAAGAAAGGCACAGACTGGACCACTTAAAAATAGTCCCCCCAAAGTACATTCCATTGTTCTCACTTTTTTTTTTCAGAAATCCCACAACAATGTAGATGTCAGAGTAAAACAGATTAAAACTTGCAATTGTAATGTCTCTCCAAACAATTGTGAAGAATGATGTAGTTATACTAATTACACAAGAGATAAATGAAGCCCACAAAATAAGTGAGGGCATTGGAAACAGATGATGTTATTAATGCAATTCTGCTAAATGTTAAAGGGCACCTATAAATGTGAACATTTTTCTCAGGTTCAATGATTTTCCTCTCTATACTTCAAATCACAGGATCAAAACGTGTATTCAAGTGGTTTTGCCATGAGATTTAATGCCTAAGATATTTCTGATGGAGGGAAAAATGTCAGAATATAAAAAGGCAATTAAGAAAGAAAGCTTTGCAAATGCCTGTTCTTGTAGCAACCTTGTGGAAGAGTTCATATTAGTTGCTGACTTTTCTGTGTTGAGTCATCAAAGCCCATAACTGCTGAACCTTCTTTGTTAGCTCAACTTCATAATGCCAGGCTCTGCAGCGGGAAATTTTTGGCAGAGTACTTAGTTGTTCTTTGGTCTCTCTCAGTTTTTGTTCTTTGGTCTCTCTCAGTTTCAGGTAAATTACCTGGAACATTCCAAACTGAGTGAAATAGTATTAAGAATATTGTTTTCATTTTCCTCAACATGCTTACTTAAAACTGGACAATTTTACAATGGCAGTAATGTAGAGAGAGCATCAGGACATTTTGGGTATTCCAGCTCCTCTTCACATTCCACTGCAAAATAGGAGTCTCCAAAATAATTTTGTACAATGTAATGTTAGCATATAAAATGTTACTGGATTTGAAATGGTATGCACATATGCAAATATACATGTGTGTGCAAATGTACCTGTTGGCTTTTCTTGTGAAGGACCCTATTTAAATTCTAAGACTAGGTCCTTGTACCAGTATAGCATTATAACATCCTTTCTTTTTCTTAAAAATGTTGACAGCAAAGATTAGTTGCTCTTTTTAATGACCCTTATTTTCAAAGCCAAAGGTTCATACTTCCATGTCAGTTTTCTAAACTATTTTGAAGTCCAAATTTTTGAGAACCATTGGTATAGAAGAAAAGAACTCTTTTATATGCACAATCGCCAACATATTTCAATGAATATATCTTTTGGAAATAAAACAAAGAATTATAAAAAAAAAAGTACGATTACACTGGTTGGAAAAAACATGCTTTATAATAACATATTTGTTAACTCATATAAGTAATATTTTCATTACCAAGAATGTAAAAAAATTAAAAAATCATTTAACTCACCTAAAACCTCAATACCAAAATTTTATTTTCTATTGTATTTTATTTTATTTATTTTTTAAGATAGGGTCTCCCTCTGTTGCACAGGTTGCAGTGCAGTGGTGTGATCATGACTCACTGCAGCGTCAACTTTCTGGGCTCAAGTGATCCTCCCACCTTAGCCTTCCAAGTAGCTTGGATTATAGATGCATATCACCACACCAGCTAATTTTTTTTTCTTTTTTCTTTCTTTCTTTCTTTTTTTTTTTTTTTAGCAGAGATGATGTCTTGCCATGTTGCCCAGGATGCTCTCAAACTCCTGAGCTCAAGTGATTTTCCGCTTCAGCCTCCCAAAGTGTTGGGATTGCAGGCATGAGCTATCATACCTAACCCTTTTTTAAAAAAAATATTTTATTAAACAATTTTAGATTTGGTGGGGGGTACATGTACAAGTTTGTTACACGAGTATCTTTTGTGATGTCGAGGTTTAGGTGTCTAATGATCCTGTTAACCAAATAATGAACATAGTACCCCAGAGGTAATTTTTCAACCCTTTCCCCTCTTCCTTCCCTCTCCCATGTGGGGATCTCCAGTGTTTATCCTTTCCTTCTTGGTGCCCATTTGTACCCAATGTTACCTCCCACTTATAAGTGAGAACATACAGTAACTGGGTTTCTATTTCTGCATTAATTCACTTAGGATAATAGCAACATCTATGTTGCCACAAAGGACATGATTTTGTCCTTCTTTGTGGCTGCATTGTATTCCATGGTGTATAAAAGTACCACGTTTTATTTATCTAATCCATCATTGATGGAAATCTGGATTAGTTCCACATCTTTGCTATTGCCAACACCAACATTTTTATGTCTGTTATTTTTCTTTGCATTTTCTTAATATTTATTTTTACAAAAAGGGCAATTGATGTCAAATCAATTGCTTATTTTACATTACTTTGGAAGCCTTTAGAAAGACTGTCCATACAGGGGAGGTGTTTCAAGATTACACTGATATTATACTGATTGTCCAGGATAATGAACTAACTTTAGAGATGAAAAGTCAGATGGACAGTAAGGTCTTAGAGAAAGTGAGATGAAAGCACTCAATCCTTGGCTTAAAAAATTATACTAAGAGAAAGAGCTGGCCCAGAGCCATGCGCATAAGGTTATCCAAAATATGTTTAATTTGGGGCTCTATGAAAATATCTTGAAACTAGGGACCTCAAATAGATTGTGTTAGAAAGGCAGGGATAGATGAAAGTAAGATTGTCTCCCATTCAACAGATGCAAAAATCTGACTCTGCCAACAGTCCAGGAGGTCAAAGAAGAGACTAAAGTTTTTGATGCAGCCTTGAGTTCTATTGTTGGGTCTTGTAAATTTCTGTAAGAAATGAGAAACAGTTTGACTTGACTTCGCTTGGCCTTTTGGCCTGCAAAAATACTAAGACAGGATGACATTTCGGCTACAAATTTTGCAGCTGTGTAATCACTGGGGTCTGGGAGACCTTACTATACTTGGTTCAGCATTTGAATTCCTTTTGAGACCAAGACAATAGAACTTATAATTAGCAAACTACCACAAGTCTCAGAGTATGACACATGAATAGAACTCTTCCTTTTCCTCTTTCCCTGCACGAGAACACAAAAATAGAACAAGTAACTAGTATATCTGTACTTCTCACAACTTTAATAAAAAACATATCTAAAGATGGAACTTGGTAAGAACAACATAAAGTAGCAGATGAATTATTTTTATTTTCTTATAATATCGTGGCTTATTGTTGACATTAAAAAGTCAGTGTGAACCTATTAGAAAGGGACTTGTCCCAAATTGTTGTCCTTTCCATTTCCAGTATTGCAAATCCACCTTGGGGTCTTATTATTTTTCCTAGGCCACTGAAATATCTCCTCTGATTTAGTCTCTCCACTTATTCTCACTTTGCTCCAACTCATTCATGGATGCCAGATATACGTTCCAATATCACAGCTCTGATTATGTCCATTCCCAATTCAGAAACAGTATGTGGGCTGGACGTAGTGGCTCATGCCTGTAATCCCAGCACTTTGGGAGGCCAAGGAGGGCGGATTACCTGAAGTCAGGATTTCGAGACCTTCCCGGCCAACGTGGTAAAACCCCGTCTCCACTAAAAATACAAAAATTAGCCAGGACGGGTGATGTGTGCCTGTAGTCCCAGCTACTCGGGAGGCTGAGGCGGAAGAATCACTTGAACCCAGGAGGTGAAGTTTGCAGTGAGCTGAGATCTCACCGCTGCACTCTAGCCTGGGTGACAGAGTGAGACTCCATCTCAAAAGCAAAACAAAACAGTATGTGACTATTCATCATAGGAAAAGTAGGAATTGAACAGTCAAGGTCCCTCAAAATTGAATCCCTCCTTATCTTTATAACCTACTCTTCTCTCCAATCCTGTGCAATTGAGTTTCCAAAGAAGCTTCTTGGCTGGGTACAGTGGCTTGCACCTGTAATCCCAGGATTTAGGAGGCCTAAGCAGGAGGATTGCTTAAGCCCAGGAGTTTGAGACCAGCCTGAGTAACATAGTGAGACCCCGATCTCTCCAAAAAGCATTTTTTCCAAGAATTAGCCAGGCATGGTGGCTCACATCTGTGGTCCCAGCTACTCAGGAGGCTGATGTGGGAGGACTGTTCGAGCCTGGGAAGTTGAGGCTGCAGAGAGCTGTGACTGTGCCACTGAACTCCAGCCTAGGCAACAGAGCAAGACCTTGCATCGTAAAAATTTTTAAAAAATTTAAAAGAAGCTTCTTTACCCTTTCTTCATGTGCTTCAAGCTTTGCTGCCTCTGTTCTTTTGTGTTTGTTTATTTGTTTGTTTTGTTTTTCTCCTCTCTTGCTATTTCCCCCAAAAAGATTTCAACTGTCTCTCAAGATTCTATTTATCCCCCAAGGCCAACCACAGAAGTCTTGACTCTGAAGCCCTGCGGACACACGACCAGAGGCAATCACTCCTTCCTCTGATCCTCCATAGAAATTCTCCTCTATGCCTACTTGTTTGATTTTATCTTGCTCTTTAAGTGGATGCCTTATTTTCTGTTACTGGATAAGGTAAAGGGCAGAATGCTAAACCAGCCCTTGTAAGTTCAGACCGTTTTTGAAAAACAGACTTTCTGGTATCTACATGCACAGGCCTCTGTATCTGAAGAGGCAACCACCTTCCCCTCCTTCCCATCTGCAACCAGCTTGGCTCTTTGACAAAGACTCTGTCCTTGACCAAACTTCAGTCAGGCCCTTCTGAAGCTACTTCCCAAGCAGGCCCCTACCTTTGTACTTCCGTTTCTGTCTCTGCATCACTTGGTTGTAGCAAGATTCCTGCTAAGTCGGTTTATCCAGAATTCCCCACCCTCAATATCTGATCCCCTTCTGTGTCTGATCAAACTCCTCACTCCTCATCATCCCCCAGATGACATCTGCTCACCCTGGACTGCCTGCAGCTAGAATCCCAAAAGAAGATCTGTTTCCTAGGAATCCCCCTTCTCATGATGCCTCCTCTTAGGAATTTTCCATCCACTGACTCCAGGCGGCTCCTTGGCTATACATCCCCACTTGTCCATGTTGTGTTTGGAATTGATCCCAGTTCTATACTGAGGTCTCTTTCTCCCTATTGTAATAGTTCCTCAATAAAACCTGATTTTTCCACATTAACTATGGTCTGGCTCTGGTTTTTCATTAACACTGTGCAAGGGCCAGGGGATGGCCCCATCAGTCATTTACACCATATATTATTATAAATAATATATATCAACACTTCATGTTATCAGTCTCTTATATTGAGATGATTCTACTTGTGAAATCTGCCATCTTAACTTCTACAAAATAGTTCTTAACAATGAACATAATACTGTCTTATGGACCACTTTATTTGGTTTTCACAACCTTATGAGACAGGCTGATGTTGCAACCCCATACTATGAAGGAAGAAAATAAGGCTCCAAGAGGTTAAGGGACTTATCCATAGTAATATAAGTAGAAGTAACATTTAGCAGTGGAGGAAACTCAGAAAGATTATTAGACCTATTTGCAAGTCTGTGCCTGGAGATAAATCTTTTTTTTTTTCCTGCCATAGTGAGCATATGGTTGAGAAAATAAAGAAAAAAGGAAGATCACACCAACATTGCTTCTTCCTCACTACTTTCTTTTGCTCTTGCTCAGCAGAGAAAAAAATAGTAAAAAATAGGTAAAGTTATTGAACAGTTACTAAGAGGTAGGCACTACATAAACACTTTATATGTAACTATCTTATTTATCTCTCAAAGTAGTATTTATGAGGTACCTATGATTATATCACATAGGTGAGGAAACAAGATTAGAAAATTAGCTTGCTCAAGGTGGAATGGGGATTTGAACCAAGATCTATGTGCTTTAAGGCCCACATTTCTAACCTCAATGCCAGTGCTTCTCAAATTTTAATGTGCCCATGAGTCACTGAAAGAACTTATTAGTTGCAGATTCAGACTCAGTAGGGCTAGGGAGTTGCAGGACACAGAGGACTAGAGAGCCCAATACGGGTGAATACAGGAGGATATTTATTTTAAGGTATGCACTGGCTCAGTGGATTCACATTCAAAAAGCTGAGCCTTGAACAAAGACAGAGTGGGGTTTTCATAAGTAGGCTTACAAAAGCAAAACAAAGGCAGTTAATCATATAGTGCATAACTTGTGGCCTTGCATAGCTGGTGGCCTTGTAGCTGCATCCAAAAAAAAACAAGAACTGGCGAAATACAGACATTTGTAAAACATAGTCGTGCTTAAGAGGCCAGGGAAAGGAGTATCAGTAAAGGAATTTGTCTTTCTCTCTTTTTTTTCCCCTCAGCCTTGCTGTGGAGGGGTGTAGGGGGGTGCTGTCTAGAGCCCATTCCTTTGGCTTTGGCTTTTCGGACAGCATTATCTTTTAACTGTCCTTGAAGTGAGCTGCTAAGCAGAGGAAGACTTGTCTCTTTTTCTTTTTAGCCTTTACTACAAGGGTAGGGTCGAAGATTCTGCATTTCCAACAGGCTTCTAGGTGATGCTGCTGCTGCTGATCCTTAGACCACACTTTGAATACTAACTTCTCTACACTCCCCTCAGAAAGTGCTGGAGGCAGGCATGAAACTCACTGGAGTTCAACTCTAGGGGCTGGCCTGGGGAAGGGGAAGAAGTGAGGAGAGAGGAACCTGCACACTGTCTTAGCCAAGTCTACCATTCCATCTTCTCTGAACACCCCACCACCATTCTCTGTGCCAGGCTTTATGGCCTCCAGCTTTAAATCATGCATTCCTTGTTCTCTAACAAGAAGCACAAACATTTTGAAGCAGAAACAACATTGTTTTGGGTAATATTTCATGAAGTCTTTTGTACTGCACCCTCCTTTCTTCTAAGACACAATCCTATCTCCACCTACATTACTTGCCTTTCACAATGCCTTGCCTTAATTCTTTGATTTGACACATCAGCTCATATAAGATATTCTCTAATTGTATCTAGCTTCCCATCATTAAGCATCAATTTGTATTAAATTTGTTTATAAAGAAACTAATAGAATATGTTAGCTATTTTTTTCTAAGATAGGGATCTCCAATGTAACAAGCTGCAAATATGGGTTTGATTCATTCATTCATCCATTATTGTTCAACATCTACTATGTTCCAGGCACTGAGCTAGGTTTGCTATCATGAGCCTTATGATCCCATTTAGAAATCAAAACACATGTTATTATGCATATATGTATACTTACATATTTACATATATTTACATATATTAATGCACACATATTTTATGCACAAATTTACACATATTTACATATATTAATGTGTGATACTACAAAACACCATATTTTATAAAATCGAATAAATTTAGTTTACTTAGTTTTAACTTTTGTGCACTGATTCAGATGCTGTGATATAATCCGGTAATTAATGTTGCTTCTCAATACAAAATCTCATTATGTTTAGTTAGCCTCTGCAGATATTTGCTCTTGTATGTTCCCATGCACACACAAAATCTCCCCTCACTTTATTAGTGAAGTGAAAATGAATCCATTTTTATTAAATTTATCATTTCAAATGAAATGCTTGTCCTGGGCCACATTGTTGGGCTTTAATTGGCTTCTTTGTCTTACAAATTAAGTTTAAAACTTTGCCTCCAAATCACAAATCACTTCTCCCAATCTTCCTTAGAAAGTTACCAATTTCTGTGGCTGCAGAGTGAAGCCATTCCTCATGCTCACTCACACTTCTTTTTTCCCCTTTACTCTGTTTACTGTGTGCTAGGAGCTTGACATGCAATTTATTTTTATTCTCACAATAATCATGTCTGACAAAGTGTATCATTGTCTCCATTTTGCAGATAGAAACTAAGGCTTAGAGTAGTGAAATACTAACTGCTAACCTTGGCAGGCCATGACATATATGTAGCAGGTATTATACTATGAAATTTACAGTATCTTCATTCATTGTTCACCCTGCCTATAAGAAGAATCATTTAATCGTCTCCATGTTACAGAAGAAGTGTGGAAGCAGGAAGGGCTTAGTGCTTAACCCAAACTTACACATCAGTTACTGACAGAGCTGAGAGCCAAGTCCAGAGCCTGGGCTCTTGCACAGGACACCTCCCAGTTCACCTGATGAGAGTCTCACAGCTGGAAGGAAGGTAGTAGGACCAGGACGCCGAGGGCTGTCTGAGATCAAAGACTCTGAGCTCAGTAACCGTGCACGTGGCTTCTTTCTTTAGAACCATTCTTCTAAATCCAAAGGATGGCTTTAAATATTTACCTTATTTTAATTGGATGGAATACAGTGCCCTGCTGCCTAGTACCTTGTAGTTAGGAAAAGGAAAGTAATAATAATCTGAAGACTGCCTCCTTTTCTGAATATCCTTATCTCTTCATCCACCAGCATCTGTGCCCATGAACTCTGCCTCTGTCCCTGCACCTACCCAGGGAAAACCCACCCCACTGTCCTTCTCTCACACTCAAGATCTCTACTCCTGCAGTAGTCCTCTTTTTCACCCATCCTCAGTTTATCCTTCCTTCCTGGGTTACCTCCACCATCTCACAAACAGGCTTTAATATCTCCTAGCTTACAAAAGCCCTTACATGGTCCCAGGTCCTGTCTCTTCCATTGTTCCACAGCCACTATCATACAATGTTTCTGCTCCCTTTTAAAACTGAGCTTAGTTATGAGGTCATCTGTATCAACTGCCTCGAATTCCTAAATTCCAATTCTGCTTTTTAGCTCATTTCAAATCAGACTTACATCTTTTCTATTGCCTTAGGTCCATCTGGGTAGTTAAAATACCATAAACTAAATAGCTTATAAACAGCAGAAATGTATCGCTCATGATTCTGGAGACTGGAAGTCCACGATCAAGGCATAAGCATATTTGGTGTCTGGTGAGGACTTGCTTTCTGCTTCATAAATGGTGCCTTTCACTGAGTACTCACATGATGGAACGGGCAAACAAGCTCCCTTGGGCCTCTTTAATGGGGACACTAATCCCTTATAACCTCCCAAAGGCCCTATCTTCTCACACTACCACCTTGGGGATTAGGATTTTAACATATGAATTTAGGGGAAAAGAAACATTCAGAAAATAGCACCTATGGCTGCAAACATTTCTATAATAAACACTGTATTACTCTTATAATCAAAATATATACAAGCTGTATATATAATACACTATTATATATGACACTGTATATACACACATATAGATGGGTGTGTATGTATATCATAACCCAAAAATACTGTGACTCAATAAGACTTTCGATATATGTCAATGTTACTAATGTTACTATCTATAATTCCCACACATCACTGATTCATGTATCTGTCATGTCCATTCTTCATTCTAGAGATTGAACATCTCAATCTGTTTGAATCTGCTTCCAGAAGATTTTATACAGATACAAATTTATCATCAAGTCAGCATGAGCTTTTCTGACTTACTGGTGACCCTGTGCCAGTCCCTTCCACTACCTCAGTTCTTTCCATGCTCATCCACTGTGAACAATCTATCAATTGGCTTCCATTCCTTCCCCACATCATTGTTTGAAACAAAGCTTAGCTTATCCTTGAAATCACCATATTCCCTTTTGCTCGCTCCTCTCCAGAAGTCCCCCTCTTCCACTACCCAGACACACATGGAGGGGTGGGGTTGGCTCACCTCCACTAACAGCTATTTCTAGATGAACAATTAGTGCATCCAACTGCTTATTCTCTTGTGTTGTCCACACTCTCTTGTTATACTTCCTCTCAAAACCACCTACAGATCAACAGTGCATCCTCTACTATGAATGAGCTGCCTTTATCTGAGAGGCAGATAAAGATGTGTGCACAATGGCAATGTAGGGTGAAAAACCTCTTAATCAGTGGCTCTCCAGGAGCACAGAGAGAAAAACAAACTTAGACTTGGGGAAAAGGAAGCAAGAAGAGACATCCTACACACACTTTGAAGCATCAATGAAAACTATTAAAGGTAAGTCATGATTAATAACAGGAAGAGACACTCATGAGCTTGGGGGTGGAAAGGGCAGAGTGGCGCCCTAGAGAACCTTTCTTTCAGGGTACAGGGTAGAGTATAAGTTAGGAAATGATAAGAAATGCAACTTGAGAATTAAGCAAAAATTAAATAACATGCTGAGGAAACTAGCTTCGTTTTCTCTTTTTAAGTCAATGGGGACTCTGATTATTTCAAACAGTGAAATAGATAATATTTACTTAGGGCTTACATTGTGCCAGTTACTATTTCCACAATACTACTGTGAGGTAGGTGCTATTATTGTTTTCCATTTTGTAGATAAGAAAACTGAGAGACATAGAAGCTAAGCAATTTTGAGCCAGCTAAGAAGTGGCTTAATTAGAATTATGATTACATTTTCATTTCAGAATGATAAAGGGATGTTTCTCATTTTTGAATTGCACCTGTATGACATACAGGAGACTAGAGTAGAGATATGGAGAAGTGGGGAGAAGCAGAGGACCTCAGTTTTGTTATTCTGGTTTTGGAAGTATAGGATGAAAACCCATGTGGAGTTGTCCAGCTGGAGATATAGATGTGGACTAGGGGAAAATGACTAAGCTGAGGCACAGATTTGCATCATTGGACTGAAGGTCACGTTAAGTAAAAAGGAAAAAATTCTGAACCAAACTCTGGGGAGTGGGCAAGGAATAAAATCATCACTTTAGCGGTAGATAAAAGAAGAAAAGCAAAAAAAAAAAAAAAGAAAAAGAAGAAAAGAAGAGAGAGGAAAAAAGAGAAAGAGGCTGATGAGATGAAAGAGGAGATTCAAGAGGTTCTTTAGAATCCAAGAAAAGAGAGAATTTCTAAAAGGTCAATAGTAACGAAATTTATAGAGGAGTCAAGAAAGTTAAGGACCAAAGATTCTTGAGGGCTTATCAACTAGAAGGTCTTTACTCATTCTGGCAACCACAGTTGGAGTGATGTGGTGAAACTGCAGTGGGTTGAGGAGGTGAAGGGAAGATGAAGGAATTGAATTGGATAAATGGGGTCACGGATGGTGAGAGGAAGAGAAGGTAGGTGAGACTGAAATCAATGGAGAGCCTAAGAGGAGGTGTTTGTGTTTTCTTCATAAATCAAACATTTAAATATGAAAGACAAATAACCAAAAGAATTAAAAAGTGTGAAGACACAGGAAAGGGCAAATATAAAACTGATGTACAAAGGGATAAGATCCAGATTTCTTTGTGGTATCTTCTGAGTCTATCCTTTCCTCACTCCCACTCGTAGTTTTCCTTGTTTAGTCCTTCATCTCTTCTTACCCCAGAAAAGTGACCCATCTATGCATTTCCCCACCTTCAGTCAATTTCCACATATTGTTGCCCAGTTAATTTTCCTTAATGTCATTCCTCTACTCAAGCTCTTTCAGTGTTATTCTGTTACTTTTAGGGTAAAACCAAAGTTCCTTAAGATATACAAAGTCATTGTCATTCTGGCCTTGTCTGCCTTTCCTCATCCTCATAACCCACACACCCACATCCACACATGTCACAACTCTGAGGCTATCACTTGCATTCGAATTCCTACTCATGATCCCTTGCAGTGCCCTCTTTTTGCCTATATAAATCCTGCCCTTTCTCAAGTCTCATATTATATCATCTTCTTATACAAGGCTATCTCTATGTCCCTGAAGCCACATATTATCTTTTATTCTACCTTAGCATGTCAATTAACGTGTCACTTTCATGAACATTTTCCAACAGTGCTTATATGTGCCTATTACTGTGAAAAGCATCCAAACATGCTAACAATATAGACCACGATAACTTGGTTACACGACTTATATCCAGCATCATACTTAACAGCCATAGCATTTAAAAAAATACGTGTATAGCTTGTCATTAAAACTGGATTGCAAGCTCTTCTTTCATACACATAGGCTGTGTATTAAAGCATTAGAACAGATCAGCTAAATGGTCTATCTCGAGAACATATAATAGGAATTGAATAACTATTCTGCTGAAAGGACACGTCAAAATTGGATAGAGTTTGCAGTCTCAGAATACTAAGAAACTGTAAATTGAATTTTATTTTTTCTGTGAGACTTTAGATTGTGAATATTCCACGTGCATTGCCTTTTCTTTTGATCAAATTATAAGTTCTTTTTTTCAAGGCATTCTTCTATGTGCTTTGAATTTATTTTTCCTTACACTTGCATGTATTGTGCATGTTGTTTAGTACAAATGTTACGTTTTAATTTTCAAGTCCGTTTCCAAAACTTTTTCACTGTAAGCCCAAGAACTCTCTCATTTCTCTTGGAATGTAACTTAATTTCTCCATGTTATGGAATTATGTTAAAAACTCTCTTTTAGTTAAAAAGTACAACCAACAAACTTTGAAGCTGTATTTTTTATGAAAGTAACCACCTCTATTATTTCACCTGGTTACTCCTGGTTCTCTATGGCTGTTCTTTTGTTACAGTTTTTTTGTAGTCATTCCATTAGATTTACTTTATTTTTGATGTCCATATTTTGACACTATTTTTGTTTTTGATATAAACACTATTCTATAATACATTTTGATACCTTAGCCTATCCTAGCTTTTCTGCATTGTGTTTGTTTTGTGTATGACATCACATAGGTATTTGTTTCTCAAATGTTTCTTTTATTTAAAATTACCTATGTATACATGTGCCATGCTGGTGCGCTGCACCCACCAACTCGTCATCTAGCATTAGGTATATCTCCCAATGCTATCCCTCCCCCCTCCCCCCACCCCACAACAGTCCCCGAAGTGTGATGTTCCCCTTCCTGTGTCCATGTGTTCTCATTGTTCAATTCCCACCTATGAGTGAGAATATGCGGTGTTTGGTTTTTTGTTCTTGCGATAGTTTACTGAGAATGATGATTTCCAATTTCATCCATGTCCCTACAAAGGACATGAACTCATCATTTTTTATGGCTGCATAGTATTCCATGGTGTATATGTGCCACATTTTCTTAATCCAGTCTATCATTGTTGGACATTTGGGTTGGTTCCAAGTCTTTGCTATTGTGAATAAAGCTGCAATAAACATACGTGTGCATGTGTCTTTATAGCAGCATGATTTATAGTCCTTTGGGTATATACCCAGTAATGGGATGGCTGGGTCAAATGGAATTTCTAGTTCTAGATCCTGGAGGAATCGCCACACTGACTTCCACAAGGGTTGAACTAGTTTACAGTCCCACCAACAGTGTAAAAGTGTTCCTATTTCTCCACATCCTCTCCAGCACCTGTTGTTTCCTGACTTTTTAATGATTGCCATTCTAACTGGTGTGAGATGGTATCTCATTGTGGTTTTGATTTGCATTTCTCTGATGGCCAGTGATGGTGAGCATTTTTTCATGTGTTTTTTGGCTGCATAAATGTCTTCTTTTGAGAAGTGTCTGTTCATGTCCTTTGCCCACTTTTTGATGGGGTTGTTTGTTTTTTTCTTGTAAATCTGTTGGAGTTCATTGTAGATTCTGGATATTAGCCCTTTGTCAGATGAGTAGGTTGTGAAAATTTTCTCCCATTTTGTAGGTTGCCTGTTCACTCTGATGGTAGTTTCCTTTGCTGTGCAGAAGCTCTTTAGTTTAATGAGATCCCATTTGTCAATTTTGGCTTTTGTTGCCATTGCTTTTGGTGTTTTAGACATGAAGTCCTTGCCCATGCCTATGTCCTGAATGGTAATGCCTAGGTTTTCTTCTAGGGTTTTTATGGTTTTAGGTCTAACATTTAAGTCTTTAATCCATCTTGAATTGATTTTTGTATAAGGTGTAAGGAAGGGATCCAGTTTCAGCTTTCTACATATGGCTAGCCAGTTTTCCCAGGACCATTTATTAAATAGGGAATCCTTTCCCCATTGCTTGTTTTTCTCAGGTTTGTCAAAGATCAGATAGTTGTAGATCCGTGGCATTATTTCTGACGGCTCTGTTCTGTTCCATTGATCTATATCTCTGTTTTGGTACCAGTACCATGCTGTTTTGGTTACTGTAGCCTTGTAGTATAGTTTGAAGTCAGGTAGCGTGATGCCTCCAGCTTTGTTCTTTTGGCTTAGGATTGACTTGGCGATGCGGGCTCTTTTTTGGTTCCATATGAACTTTAAAGTAGTTTTTTCCAATTCTGTGAAGAAAGTCATTGGTAACTTGATGGGGATGGCATTGAATCTGTAAATTACCTTGCGAAGGATGGCCATTTTCATGATATTGATTCTTCCTACCCATGAGCATGGAATGTTCTTCCATTTGTTTGTATCCTCTTTTATGTCCTTGAGCAGTGGTTTGTAGTTCTCCTTGAAGAGGTCCTTCACATCCCTTGTAAGTTGGATTCCTAGGTATTTTATTCTCTTTGAAGCAATTGTGAATGGGAGTTCACTCATGATTTGGCTCTCTGTTTGTCTGTTATTGATGTATAAGAATGCTTGTGATTTTTGCACATTGATTTTGTATCCTGAGACTTTGCTGAAGTTGCTTATCAACTTAAGGAGATTTTGGGCTGAGACAATGGGGTTTTCTAGATATACTATCATGTCATCTGCAAACAGGGACAATTTGACTTCCTCTTTTCCTAATTGAATGCCCTTGATTTCCTTCTCCTGCCTAATTGCCTTGGTCAGAACTTCCAACACTATGTTGAATAGAAGTGGTGAGAGAGGGCATCCCTGTCTTGTGCCAGTTTTCAAAGGGAATGTTTCCAGTTTTTGCCCATTCAGTGTGATATTGGCTGTGGGTTTGTCATAAATAGCTCTTATTATTTTGAGATACGTCCCATCAATACCTAATTTATTGAGAGTTTTTAGCATGAAGCGTTGTTGAATTTTGTCAAAGGCCTTTTCTGCATCTATTGAGATAATCATGTGGTTTTTGTCTTTGGTTCTGTTTATATGCTGGATTACATTTATTGATTTGCATATATTGAGCCAGCCTTGCATCCCAGGGATGAAGCCCACTTGATCATGGTGGATAAGCTTTTTCATGTGCTGCTGGATTCTGTTTGCCAGTATTTTATTGAGGATTTTTGCATCAATGTTCATCAAGGATATTGGTCTAAAATTCTCTTTTTTTGTTGTGTCTCTGCCAGGCTTTGGTATCAGGATGATGCTGGCCTCATCAAATGAGTTAGGGAGGATTCCCTCTTTTTCTATTGATTGGAATAGTTTCAGAAGGAATGGTACCAGCTCCTCCTTATACCTCTGGTAGAATTCGGCTGTGAACCCATGTGGTCCTGGACTTTTTTTGGTTGGTAAGCTATTGATTATTGCCACAATTTCAGCTCCTGTTATTTGCAGCACACCAGCATGGCACATGTATACATATGTAACTTACCTGCATGTTGCGCACATGTACCATAGAGCCTAAAGTATAATAATAATAATAATAATAATAATAATAAAAAGAAAAAAAAAGAATGCATACAAATCTAATGATAACTAGGTAAATTATTTTCCTAATTTTATTGCTCTGTTACAATCTGTCTATATTTGTTAAATCCTCATTCTTTCCCAGGTTAATACCTGGCAAACCAATCAGATATGAAAACATTTGAGTGAATAATAAAACTTTTAAATAATAAAAAAAAAAGAAAGAACAATGCAAATTATTAACAAACATATGAATAATAAGCACGTGCTCTCATCAGTAATTAAAGAACAGCAGGTTGAATAAAAAAAAATAAAAAATAAAATTACCATCTATTATTTTGTTTCATTTTTTGTTCCTAGTCTGGACTTTCTTTTCCTTTTAGTCCACATGTTCCTTTGATAATTTAAGCATGGCTTCTTTAAAATGCATTTTCATTTGGGCCATGTGAAAAGTTGAATTTTGGTTTTTAATCTGTGATCATATAATGTACTACAATATCACTAGAGGACTATTGCATTTACTATCTCCACTGAATGTGCCATTTTGAACCTAACTATAAGGCTTCCCACATGTTGTCCCACAGTGCCCTGGTGTTCAAGAGAGAAGCCAGTACCCTCAGACTCCAGTGGCTGGCAGGGCTTGGGCAGGGGCCCTAGTCCTCAGAGGCAGGCATAGCTGAGTGCATCTGGTGCTGTGCCTAAGGTCTAGTCCAGCTGCAAATACGATGGGGACACTTGGCTCCTGCTGCTCTTCCATGATACTCTAAGCATGGCTGAGGGGGGCTCTGCCATCCAGATGTCAAGTTCAATGCCCAGCCATAGACTGCTCTGCCCATCACTGACAAGGGGCTGTGAGCTGATGGAGGAAGTAGCGGTACAGGTTGGACACCAGGGAGCATGGTGTTCAATAGAGAGGAGTGAGGAGTGGGAAGGCCGGGCTGGGAATTCCTGCTGAAGAAAGCTGTCTCAAGTAGGCCCACTTATCTGTCTTCACGTCAGGTCAATACTTTTGTCCAGTCCCCAGGCCATGGGACCCTGCCTTGGCCCTGTGTATCACAGTCTTGTTACTCAAGTGCAGTCAGCTTCATCAACGTGCATCAGCTTCATCTGAAAGCTTGTCAGAAATACAAAAGCTCAGCCCTTCTGAATCAGAATCTGTATTTTAATGGTGATGGTATGCACATGAGTGTTTGAAAAGCACAGTATCAAAGGGTCCACTCTGGCCTTCTTCTCATCTCTCTCATCATAACCCTCTCCAAGGGACAGGCCGATAAGAATTTTGGTTGCTTCTAGACCAAGTTTCACATAACCAAGTCCCTGGAATTCTCTGCCCTAAAGCTCACAGTCCACCCCCATTTAAGGCATAGAATGATCTTTCACTGATGCATTCCCATTGTGCACCTGGAACTCTAATAAATTTGTGATCAAGGGATAGGCATGACGACGTGGGGAGAAGCTGTTTGGACCTTCAGGCTGAGAGTCCACATGTAGGCTCTGAGGCTGAGGACCCTGGGGGAACAGGACAGAGCCAGCAGTGGGAAGACGGGTGGGTGGGAAATGGGTGTAGACCTAGGGCCTTCAATTGCACTTTTGTCCCTAGTCACTTAGTCTATTGTCTACTTGTTCTTACAAAGCATCAAGGGTTGAGTCTGCTTCTGTCCATTTGCAGCTGATATGCTCTTTTAGTGATTTCAAGCTATGTGCAGGGTGAGGGCTGTAAAAACATTTACGCCTTCTAAGAATTTTTCAGATACTTGATACTAAAAGGTTAGGATGGGTTCCAAAATCATTTGCCTTATCCCAAGAAGTTTCAACATCACATTTGTCAATGAAAGAAAGTAATAGCTGTTAGAATCTTTAAACATAATTTCAATTAAAAGAAACTTCTGAATGGCTATAAAATAGGTTTTTACATTTTCTATCATCTACTTGTTCTTAGAAAGCATCACACATATAGTGACTCTCAAGACTTTGATGAAAGGAAAACCATACAGTAAATATCAAAAGCCTTAAAAATTTGTGTACCATTTGATCAAGGAATTTCATTTCTGGGACTATATTCTAAGGAAGATATTCAGTGATATGTGTAGAAAGTTATTAACAATGATCTTCATCAATATTAAAATTTTTAACGTGAAATACTGGAAATGATCAGGAGTATTTATGTATGTTATAGAATATTATGCACATTTTCTATGCATATAAATATAATGGTGTTTAAAAAGAATATTTAGTGATGTAGCAACACGTTAGAGAAGAAAATAAATTTACAAAGCCAAACAAAAGACTTTGATAAGACCATTGATCAAGAATTACAGGTCATCATTTCTGTATACCTGATAATATAAATTTATATATAAATGTATACTTCTCTTTAAAATCTTTGAAAAGATTTTATTTGGAAGTTCTATATAAATTCAATACTTACTATTCCTCCAAAAACTTTTTATTTTCTCTTCCTTTAATACCGAGGATACAAACTTTCATATAGATACTCCAAAATCCCATCCAATGTGCCATCCAAATATTGCCATTTTATGTGCATAATAAAATTGAAAAGCATAACAAGTATGTGGCCAGCCACACACACAGCTGATGAAGAAAAGCTGACGTACCCAAAGCAGGCAGGGTTGGGAGGGATACTACTGCACATTACATGTAGTATGTTTTTGGATCACAACAATCTACTACTTCTGACTTTTATTAGATGCACATTCATTAATAAAGTGGGTGCCCTTCCCTTGCACAATTTTAAAAACAGATTTTTCTCAACAGATCAGCTTCAATTTTTTTAAACATTTTCCAAACATATAATTATCATCTTCCAAAGACCCAAAAGTGCTGTCAATGTGACAGAAATCAGAATGTAAATATTTTACAAACAGCTGTCAAATCTCAATCGGCAGCAAAGAAAAAGCCCCAGAATTGCTGTAATCTAACCACAAGGCTATATCATTTAATTGACAGATAAGACGTTTTTCTAGTTTTCATTTTCCTGTCAGTATTTTTAATACATTAACACCCTGTGCCATTCTGGATAGTCACTGTGACAATTCCTTTGAAGACAGAATAAACTCTGAAATGCGCTAAGGGAAATGCCTGGCACAGTGACTGACTTTTGTTTCCCGGGATATTTTTCACAGTCATTGTTATCTGGAATGTTTGTTACTAACATAACATGGATTAAATACCGGCATCAAGGGAATATTATCATCCCCATAAAAACGGAAAATTTTGCTCTTAGCAGTTCAGTAATTTATTATTTCATTCTTTCGGGCCTTCATTCAACAAACATTTCTCACTGTGCATGTGCCAGGTTTAGCCAATAAATCTATGTAAGATCCAAAGAATGGAGCCCTGTCGCCCAACATCATAGATCAGAAATGCCACTGAGTAAAGATCCCTGAAACAGTCCGACCCAAGGACTTACTGCTATTTTCTATTTATACCACTGTCTGTCCCTCTGTTCTTCTTCCTAGATTGTTTCTTCATCTTTTTCTCTGTTTTTTTTTTTCTTTTTCTTCCCATCTAAGCAAAAGACACGTTGGGGACATCTATAAGAACTGCTTAATTTCTTTTAAGATATTTAACGTAGGGTATTTTCTGACTCTATATTCATTTACTCAACAAACATTTACTAAGCCTCTTGCAGGGGGCAGGCATCATTATAAGTATGGTGGTTTTGGCAGTGAAGGAAACAGACAAGGCCCTGCCTTCATGGAGCTTAGATCATATTATAATGGGAGATAAACAACAAATTATAAACAGGTGCGACAGAATTCGTCATGTCTTACCTAAGTCCCTTAAGTTACATATGTAAGTATTTTGTCCATAAGGGGTTATTTTCGTATGCCTTAAGAAATAAAACTTCCAGTCTTTAAAGGGAATTAAACCTGGGTGTCGAGGACAGTGGTTATTTAGAGAGCGGTTAGGAGAGGTCTTGGCAGCTGAGATTGACTGGAAGGGTCAAGTGGTAAGAGCCAGGGGCTCAATGCCAGGCCCCTGAGGGCAAAGAACAAAGAGAAACATTCAATAAATAAAGACAGGGAGGCTTGGAGTGTAGGAAGCAAGAGAGAAAAGTACAAGTAGAAACCAGATCATATCAGATTTATAAGTCATGTCAATGCATTTGGATTTGATTCTAAATGCAGGGGAGGGAGTTGAAGGATTTTGAGCAGGTCTCAAATAGGAGAATAACAAGATCTGACGGAGGTTTCCCAAGGCAGACGCTGGCTGTGACAGAAAGTAATTTTGTATGGTTAGAATGAAAGCCATGTTGACTAACATGAAGCTAATGCCATTGTCCAGGCAAGACAAGATGATGACTTGGAGTGGAGTCATAATAAAAGAGGCAAGGGATTCAGGATGTATTCGGAAAAGGAAAATAACTGGTCACTCTTAGGTTCAATGGCCAGAAATAAAAACTGTTGCTTTGAATAGACATCAGAGTATTTCCCTGCATTAGCAATGGAGACCCAAGGAGGTAAGCTATTATTTTGTACCAACAGCATATCAGAATAACTTATACCTTCAATTTACAAATAATCAGCAAAGGTCCAGAGAGGTGAAATGGCTTTTTGTAACGCCAGAAATTGCTGGGCTATCCCCTGCATTTCCAGTCTCTTATTTTCCAGCCAAAAGATTTTTCCATTATCCAGCTCCCCCATCCCCCAAGTCAGCTTAGTGCCTTACTCAATGCCTTGTATAACTTTCTTCAGAAAGAAATTTCATTACATGACTTAGTTTTTAACCTGTATTTTTTTTTTTCTGAACCAAGTCAACAAGAGTGAATTAATGAAGATTGTTAGGTGGAGAATACTTAATTCTATGATTGTTGGGTACAAGCTGAGTTTTGGTGACCATATTTTGACCATTAGTTCTAACCTTTTATTTCAAAAAAATAAAAAGAAAATAAGATGCTCAGAATTAATATTTCGTTTACCAGCTTTCATAGGCAATTCCAATATAAACTGATTTTCCCAAATCAGATCTGTTTTTCTCTTTTTCTTTTCTGTTCTTTTTTCTTTTCTTTTCCCTTTTCCTTTCCTTTCCTTTCCTTTCCCCTCCTCTCCCCTCCCCTTCCCTCCCCTCCCCTCCCCTCCTCTCCTCTCCTTTCCTTCTTTCCTTTCCTTTCCTTTCCCTTCTTTCTTGCTTGCTTGCTTGCTTGCTTTTGCTCTCTATCTTTATTCCTTTCTCTCTCTCTCTCATTTCTGTTATACAGGAATAGACTCAGTTCACTTAGTTTTACAAATGGAAAATACAATAGAAAGTCTGTGCTATTGAAGAGTATTGTATTCAAAGGGTTACTGAGCTGACAATGCCCACTGACTAACTATAAAATGTAATCAGCAATAGCACAGGCTCCTGGAACCAGGCTGTCAGGACCAGCATTGAGGCAGCTGTGTACAGGGACCAGCATCTGACAGGTCCAAGTTCGAATCTCACCTGTGTCACTTACTAACATAGGACAAGGTTCATAGGACAAAGTTCTTAACATCTTAGAGTCTGTTTCCTCATACATAAAATGGGAATAAAAATACTCGACTTAACAGCACTGCTGCAGTGTTTAAGTAAGACAGGGTAATGTGTCTAGCATGATATCCAGATATGAATGTTACTGAATCAGCTGAGTCTACATTTGGCTCTGAGTGCCAGAAAACCTAATAAGCTCGTCTAAATTAGGGACCGTATGTGTCTCATGCAACAAGAAATCTGATGGTGGGCTTGCCAGAGCTCAAGCTCATTTTATCTTCCTGCTCCAGTATCCTCAGTTCTGCTTTTGTTGCTGTGATTGCAAGAAGAGGTGGCGGGGGGTGGGGTGTGGTGGGGGGGGGGGTGGGGAGTGTGATTTCCTGATAGAATGATGGGATAAGAACAAAGAAAAAACATTCTAAGAGGAATCTCCATTTGAAAGTCTCTCACCAGGGACCATGACTGAGAGCTCATTAGCTGTGGCTGGGTCACACAGCCACAAAAAAGAGTCTGGGAAGATGAGAATATTTTTTAGCTGGGCATTTTGCTGTCCTTACAACATCAACATTTTATTAGGAAGGAACAGGGTAGTGATAAGGTTTGGCTCTGTGTCCTCACCCAAATCTCATCTCGAATTGTAATCTCCACCTGTTGAGGGAGGGGACTGGTGGAAGTGATTGGATCATGAGGGCGGTTTCCCCCATGCTGTTATTACGATAGTGAGGGAGTTCTCATGAGATCTGATGGTTTTAAAAGTGGCAATTTCTCCTGCACCCTCTCCTCCCTCTCCTGCCGCTATGTAAGACATGTCTAGCCAGGCGTGGTGGCTCACGCCTGTAATCCCAGCATTTTGGGAGACTGAGGCGGGCAGATCATGAGATCAGGAGATCGAGACCATCCTGGCTAACATGGTGAAACCCCGTCTCTAATAAAAATCCAAAAAATTAGCCGGGCGTGGTGGCGGGCGCCTGTAGTCCCAGCTACTCGGGAGGCTGAGGGAGGAGAATGGCGTGAACCCGGGAGGCGGAGCTTGCAGTGAGCCGAGATCGCGCCACTGCACTCCAGCCTGGGAGAGAGAGCGAGACTCTGTCTAAAAAAAAAAAAAAAAAAAAAAAGACGTGCCTTGCTTCCCCTTCGCCTTCTGTCATGATTGTAAGTTTCCTGAGGCCTCCCTAGCCATGTAGAACTGTGAGACAATTAAACTTCTTTTGTTTATAAATTACCCAGTCTCAGGTAATGTTTTTATAGCTGTATGAGAAGGGACTAATACAGGGAGATTGGATTTAGGCTAGGATGTTAGCAGTGTTTTCTGGATAGATAAAACATTATTAAGGATAACATCTAAGAAAGATTGAGCTTTTCCACAATGTTGCTGTTTATGTTCACAATCATATGTTGTACAGCATTCTGAAGAAAGGCAATTTAAATCCAGGGATAATTCTTAAGCTTCCAAGAATTAGACAAGCTATAAGATCCTATATATGTACTAATAATTCAAACATTTTGCAATATTTCAAAAAATTCCACATTGCTACAGTTAAATACAAATGTGCATTTGAATTAAAGTTAACTTATTTCAAATATCAATCAACATCCCTTTATTTCTATTTTTAAACTGATGAGAAAATGAACACACTTAGCTTTATTAAGACACAAAAAATTGAGCATGACTAATGGTAACAATTGTACATCATGTTGAAAACACCAACTTATACATTCTTATTCCTTGTTAATCTGTTCTCACAGATTGGGCCATCAATCCCCCTTTTCAAGGAAATAGCTCAACTAGAAAAAGGATCTTACCTTATCGTACCTTAGCTGAAGTTCTGACTGTCATTTATTCGGCGACTAATCAGAACACAAGTGCTAGAAAAGAACAAACAAACAAACAAAAATATGGGATTAACAAATAACCAGGACCCTGGGAAAAAGAACATCTATAGGTTACACAACACGATTAGAGGCAATGGAAAAAAGTTACAGAATTTTTGAGTTGGAAGTTATGTTAGGTACATGAGGTGCCTAACCTCATGTACCTGAAGAGGATGGAAAGGGTCAGAGAAGTTAAGGTACCCGTCACTGGAAAAGAAATGTATCTATTGACTTCCTCATTCTACAGCTCCTCACCTCCTATCTGCCTAAGCTCCAGTTGCAAGGAAGGGAGATAGAATGAGAAGAATAAAAATAAAGAGGTTGCTCATCTCTTCATTTTACACGTAAGTGATGATTGCCTTGTTCTCTTAGCAAATTGGCTAGTATGGTCTATGTTCAACAAGCATTCCAGTTGCTACCTTCTCCCAGACACTATTCGAAATATACACATACAGTGATCTTACAATTAGCCCATTCTCATACAGGAAGAAAATGCAATCTTCATGAAAATCCCCTAACTCCACTTCAGACACTGAAGTTCACCTTTTTGAAGTGTACTGAGCCTGACAGCTAGGCCAGAATCTTAGGAAAGCACCTCCATTAGAAGGTTAACCTAGAGAAAGAAAAAGAAGTGCCAGGCTTTGCAGAAGAACAGGGGAACTGTGTCGTTGTGAAGGATGTGGCTGAGTTCAGAGCATCATGAAGGAATGGGAAATGCTATGGAAGAACTTGAGGATGAGATCTCCTGATAAGGTGTGATTGAATTTTTTAAAGGAGGACCTTGAAGTTTGCACAGCATGGTGACGGTGACACCAAATGAAAAGAGGACTGAGAAGAGACTGTAAGGTAAGAAGTAGAAAGATCCTAGAGGTGCATGTGGAGGGATTTTTCTCAGCAAGTGAGAGAGGAGCCTAGTGAAACCTCTGAGAGTGTCATCTGTGACAAGATCAGCACAGAGATGGAGAGCAAACTTCAAGAGAGTTTTACAGCAATTGGATATGTAATTAACAATTTTAAAATAGATTTGTATTTTCTATATCTTTTAAAAGTATTAATATGCAAAGGATTTGGGGGAAAAGAGTAATTGCTCCTTCATCAGTTTGAGAAGCACCTTTATGCTCATGAGCATTGGTCCTCTGCTGCCCTGATATCCCTTCTTCCTCTCTTTAGCGCCTCCCTCTCCCTCTGCTATTGCTTGCTATGTTGGAACTGTCAGTCACGGGATCCTCTCCCACTTTCAGCAAGGGAGGGCATCTGACCCAAGCAAGGCCTCTCAGACTCCTCCTCTCCCAAGATCCCCTTCCCCACTGCTGCCCTCCCCTGGCCCTCCCTATCTGAGAAGTGTGTCTTATGGAAGGAAGGGCTGGAGCTATCATTCCATGAAATGCATGCACTTTATACCCTGGGATGGGAAACTGAGGTTGAGGGTGTAAGTGACCATGGGTCACAACTTGAAATCAGCTCTGTCTGACTCTTTCCACCAACTGCCTTGACTCTCTTACATAGCAGCACGTTCTCAGGAAATAATATCTGTGTACTTAGAACTTCAAGAGTGAACTCAACTATATCAACACTCCCATTCCTACTACAGGAAACGAGGGTAAGTCATCAAACAACACTTCAGTGTGAGGATGTAGTCATTTTTCTCCCTCATCTCTATCTAACAAATAGACATTTTCTACCATTTAGGGCATGCTGATGAGCATACAATTCATCTTTCACTGATAATATCCCTGTAAAATCTAATGAGTCAAAGGGCAAGTACTCAGTTAATTCCATTTAACCATGTGTCAGTCCTCTCACAGAAACCCACTGTGTTGTGCATAGTAGTTGCTCAGTAAATATTTACAGTAGATTTTATCATTAAAAGTAATAAATGCCAATTATCACAAACACATTTGCCTAATTTACAATTAGGAGTCCCAACATTGCCTACATGTTGAAATTCAGATCATTTTAAATAAGTAAATACATATTATACAAAATTAAGTAGCACCATTAATGTTAAAACAGACATAAACACAACTCAATTTTATTGAAGTGTCTACTAATATCAATATCTTGTTCACTAAATGAATTGGGAGACAATACACGAGATTGAACACCTTGAAGTATCTCTGATTAAATTTCTCTAGTATCAGATTCAGAAAGACATTCATTCTGAAAACAAGCAAAGGAACTGGCTTTCATCCTAGCTGCAGATTCATTCTACTGAAAATTAATAGCATGTAACATTCATTTAGAGATGAGGTTCAAATCACTAAGTACAGATGACAGTCTTCTCCAAAACCCAGTAAACATGGCTCAAAGGTCACATAATCAAACTAAGATTGGCAATTCCAGAGAACGCTGTCCTAATTATATAGTTAGCCAAATAAAGAAGAAAACAAAACTAGAGACAGAATAATTATGGAAGGCTAGACGACAGGCTTCTTTCAACAGGTCAACAAAATATTACTCTGATTTATGATGTCCATAAAAAAGGTAGGATATTTTGCTAACCTTTTTAAAGTTGTACTGGCATAACTTGGAAATATTGTGGTTTTGGTTTCATACCACCACAATAAAGTAAGTCACACACATTTTTTGGTTTCCCAGTGCATACAAAAGTTATGTTTACACTATATTGTCATCAATTAGATATGCAATAGCATTATGTCCAAGAAAGCAATGTACATACCTTAATTAAAAATACTTATACACCATGGAATACTATGCAGCCATAAAAAAGGATGAGTTCATGTCCTTTGTAGGGACATGGATGAAGCTGGAAACCATCATTCTCAGCAAACTATCGCAAGGACAAAAAACCAAACACTGCATGTTCTTACTCATAGGTAGGAATTGAACAATGAGAACATTTGTACACAGGAAGGGGAACATCACACACCGGGGCCTGTCATGGGCTTGGGGGAGTGCGGAGGGATAGCATTAGGAGATATACCTAATGTAAATGACCATTTAACGGGTGCAGCACACCAACATGGCACATGTATACATATGTAACAAAACTGCACGTTGTGCACATGTACCCTAAAACTTAAAGTATAATAAAAAAATACTTTATTGCTAGAAAATTCTGACAATCATCTGAGCCTTTATAGAGTTATATATTTTTTTTTTGGTGGAGGGTTTGCCTCAATGTTGATGGGTGCTGACTGATCAGGGTGGTGGTTGCCAAAAGCTGGGGAGGCTGTGGCAATTTCTTCAAATAAGAAATAATGAAGTTTGCTGCAGTGATTGACTCTTTCTTTTGTAAAAGATTTCTCTGTAGCTTGTGATGCTATACATCACATCCTCAAGTCTCATGTGATGCTGTTTGACAGCATTTTGTCCACAGTAGAACTTCTTTTAAAATTGGAACCAATCCTCTCAAAGGCTGCTGCAGCTTTACTAAGTTTATATAATATTCTAAATCCTTTGTGGTCATTTTAACAACATTCACAGTATCTTCACCAAGAGTTAATTCCATCTCAAGAAAACCACTTTCTTTGCTAATCCATAACAAGCAACTCCTCCTCCAAGTTTTATCATGAGATAGCAGCAATTCAGGCCCATCTTCAGGCTCCACTTTAAATTCTAGTTCTCTTGCTGTTTCTACCACAATGGTATTTATTCTTTCTTCATCGAAGTCTTGAACCCCTCAAAATCATCCATGAGGGCTGAAATCTACCTCTTCAAACTCCTATTAGTGTTGATATTTTTACCTCCTTTCAAGAAACATGAATGTATTTAATAGCATCTATAATGGTGAATCCTTTCTAGAAGGTTTTCAATTGATATTGCCCAGATCCATCGAAAGAATCTATGGCAGCTATAGCTTTATGAAATGTATTTCTTAAAATAGTAAGACTTAAAAGCCAAAATTGCTCCTTGATTCATGGGCTGCAGAACGGATGTTATATTAACAGGCATGAAAACAACATTAATATCCTCCTTGTACACCCACATGAGGGCTATTGGACGAGTAGATGCATTGCCTGTGAATAGTAATATTTTTAAATGAATCTTTTTCTCAGCAGTAGTTCTCAACAGTAGGCTTAAAATATTCAGTACACCAGGCTGTAAACAGATGCATTGTCATCCAGGCTTTGTTATTCCATTTATAGAGCACAGGCAAAGTAGATTTAACATAATTCTTCAGGGCCCTAGGATTTTTGAAATAATAAATGAATGTTACCTTCAACTTAACTAGCAGCTGCATTAGCTCCTAATAAGGAAGTCAGCCTGTCCTTTGAAACTTTAAAGCCAGGCCTTGACTTCTCTCTAGCTATGAAAGTCCTAGATGGCATCTCCTTCCAGCAGAAGGCTGTTCAGTCTACACTGAAAATCTGATGTTTAGTGTTGCCACCTTCATCAATGATCTGCAGTTGCTGCTTCACCTTGTAATTTTATATTATATAGACAGCTTTTGTCCTTAAACCTCATGAACCAACCTCTGTTAGCTTCACATTCTTCTTCTGTAGCTTCCTTTCCTCTCTCAGCCTTCACAGAATTGAAGAGAGTTAAAGCCTTGCTCTGGATGAGGCTATGGATTAAGGGAATCTTGTGGTTGGCTGGATCTTCTAGCCAGGACACTCAAACTTTCTCCATATCAGCAATGAGGCTGTTTTGCCTTCTTATCATTTGTGTGTTCACTGGAGTAGCACTTTTCATTTCCTTCATGAACTTTTCCTTTGCATTCACAGCTTGGCTGTTTGGTGTAAGAGGCATCACTTTCACCCTGTCTCAGATTTCCACATGGCACCCTCACTCAGCTTCGTTATTTCTAGTTTTTGATTGAGACATGTAACTCTTCCTTTCACTTGAACACTTAGAGGCTGTTGTAAGGTTATTAATTGGCCTAATTTCAATATTGTTGTGACTCAGGAAATGGGGTGGAGGGCAACGAGAGGAACAGAGATGAAGAAATGGGTGGTTGGTGGAGCAGTCAGAACACATTCATTAATTACATTTATCAATTAAGCTTGCCATTTTATATGGGAGTGGCTTATGGCATCTCAATACAATTACAACAATAACCTCAAAGATCACTGATTCCAGATCACCATGTCAGATATAATAATAATTAAAAAGCTTGAAATACTACAAGAATTACCAAAATGTGACACAGACACAAAGTGAGCACTTGGGGTAGGAAAAATGCTGCCAATGGATTTGCTGAAGCAGGGAAGCTACAAACCTTCAATCTGTAAAAATCACAATATCTGTGAAGCACAATGAACTGAAGTACAATAAAATAAAGTATGTCTCTACCCACTTCTTTTACTATTATCCTACCACTCATCGACTATGCATATGCCCTTCTCACGAAACAGTACTATACATTTCTCATCAATGCCTATGAATCTAACTCCCACTTTGTAAGAGAGAGTAAATCCACCTCAGCATGGATGTGCCTTATTCTTTTACTATTTATAGAATTATGGTTGCTTCCTTTTTCTTATTATAAACAATATAGCAATAATAATCCTTTTGTGTGTATATATAATATATATACATTCATTTTTTAGTTCTATATTCCTAAAATTATGATTTATATGTTATAGAGTATTCATAGCTTAAATTTTGGTACATACTGCTAGATTATTTATCAAAACAGTTGTAGCAATTTTGTTTCCTATTTCCTCACCATAACTGGATATTCTCTCTCTCTTCCTCTTTCTCTCTATCTCTATCTCTCATCTATCTACCTACCCATACCTACCTATCTATCTCTATTTCTATCTATATATGTATCTACCTATGTATCTGATTTTTGGCAAGAAAAGTAGCATTCACAGACGTATCTATTTATTATCTCTTGGGTCTCAAACACAGTCTTGCACCAAAGGCAGACTGAAAACAATCTTTGGCCAAGGTTCTGATGTTGTGGCATTAAGAGGGAGATAATCCTTGAAAAATGTATTTTGAGAAAACAACAGTAACTATTATTCACAAAGAGAATTTTAAAAGACTCTGTCATATTGAGTAAAAACTACTACATGCTCCATTTAGTAAGTAGCTTTAACATGGAAAAACACATCCAGATCTAAAAGTCAATGCTGTTATTTTTCCCATGAAACTATAATTTTAAAAATGTCTAACTCACCAAATGGTTTCCTGTAATTTTTAAAGTTCAAAAAAAATCTATAACAAAAGAAAAGGTCCAGTCTTGAAGCTCCTTGATTTTATAAATAATATTATATCTTTAAAATGCTATTCTTTAGCCAGAGATGGCTCCATTTAGATACTTGGAAATATCAATTACCCTTTTCTTCAGGTAACCTTTCAGCAACCCCAGCTCAGGTGACTTATAATTATAGTCTATGAATCTCAGGCTCTCCCTCCACCCCCACCCTGACTCCCACCCCTCTCTCCCTCTCTCTTAAGTCATAACATGAACGTGAAAGCTAGGGATAAGTAGTTCTTATTTTGGGTCAAACCAGTGTTATGGAGTTTGACCAAATAATGGTGTTTATGGGGGTTCGAGAAACCAATTTTAAAGGGGAAAAAGGTACCTGTAGTTTTGATTCTTATAAAAGATATTCTTTTGGGTGCTTCTGCCACAAACCAGAAAAACAGCTTAAAAGACCACTATGAAATTTACAGTCCAATATCTCTCCATAATTGGGCCATCATTCTCATCAATTACACTTTGGAATTGATTAGAAAATGAAGAATCAGTAACAATATTGGCTCAGTTTAAAAGTCTGCAGGTAGATATATTCTTAAATACTAGAAAGTAGCTATATTTTGTCCTATATGTAGGACCTGCTTGTTTGGAGAATCTGTTTCATTTTTACTGTTCATTGCAATGGCAGGAAGTCTCATTCCAAGGTCTTCAGCAGTGGCTGAGTGTGGACTTCAGGCAGTCCAGACTCAGGGCCTTGGTTTTCTCATGCACAGCCTGAAGTTAAAAACCAGTAATTTACCTCAGAGGAGTGATAGAATAACTATATGTTATAAAAAAGAGAAAGGAGGTCAGGCGCAGTGGCTCACACCTGTAATCCCAGCACTTTGGGAGGCTGAGGCGAATGGATCACCTGAGGTCAGGAATTCAAAACCAGTGTGGCCAACATGGCAAAACCCCATCTCTACTAAAAATACAAAAATTAGCTGGGCATGGTGGCAGGTGCCTGTAATTCCAGCTACTTGGGAGGCTGAGGCAAGAGAATTACTTGAGCCCAGGAGGCGGAGGTTGCAGTGTGCCAAGATCCCGCCACTGCACTCCAGCCTGGGCCCACGACAGAGTGAGATTCCATCTCAAAAATAAATAAATAAATAAATAAACAAATAAATCATAAAAAACAGAGAGGAAATATGACATCTAAATGTCATCTTGACTTTTTTTTTTTTTTCTGACAGAGTCTTGCTTTGTCTCCCAGGCTGGAGTGCAGGGGCGCGATCTTGGCTCACTGCAAGCTCTGCCTCTCAGGTTCACGCCATCCCCCTGCCTCAGCCTCCCAAGTAGCTGGGACTACAGGTGGCTGCCACCCTGCCCGGCTAATTTTTTGTATTTTTAGTAGAGACGGGGTTTCACCATGTTAGCCAGGATGGTCTCGATCTCCTGACCTTGTGATCTGACCGCCTCGGCCTCCCAAAGTGCTGGGATTACAGGCATGAGCCACCGTGCCTGGCCGTCTTGACTATCTTTTAAGTGATAGGAATGTATATCATTTTTCCTCGAAGATTCCTGTTTTCCAAGTTGTGTTTTCGTTTTAAATGGGCATATACTACATTCTAATTAAAACGTGACTTGAAAACAAACCTCCTAGCAGATGAGGCCTGAGCTTCTCTCCAGACTAGACAGGGCCACCCATGACTGAAGCTGCATCAGCCTCTCTAAGCTTGCATTTCCCATCTGGGCTTCTAGTTTCCTCTGTGCCTTACCATTCTGCTTCTCATTTAAAAAAAAAAAAAAAGGCACTCCTACTCTCTATTCACATGTCTGTCTCTTTCACAGGGTGGTGGGTAAAGACTGCAGGCCCAAAATGTGCCCTTAAGTCCACATCACTGCCCAGACAGATACACATTAAGACCAGGGAAAATACGTAATAAGTCACACCTGGGGAGTTTTTAACTGTACGCACTTCCCTGGGTGTTCTGCAGCCAAGCAAAACTCCTTAGAAACACAGTTGATAAAAAGAAAAAAGGAAACGTAACAACAGCAGGCAGAGAAGATTGATAAATGCTGCTAAGATACAGGATGAGCAGGATACTTAGGAATACTGCCAGGAAACAATAAAAAGGGCTTGCCAAATGCTATTTAAAGTAGGCACAAAAGGAACCTCCAGGGGCACACTACAGTGGTCATCTCATGTACAGACTGTTATCAGTTGTGAGCATGTGTGTGTGAAGAAGGCGACAGAAATGAATATTGGAACTCTACACCATGTACAGTGTGTTGTATGATGATAAAAACTATAGATATTTTAATATCATATGGTAGGTTTAAATTTTTTCCAATGTTTTATCATCTTTATAAAAATTCACTCTTTTAAAATATATATATATATATATATATATATATATATATATATATATATATATATATATGTCTTTCTCTGTCAACCAGGCTGGAATGCAGTGGTGCCATCACAGCTCATTGCAGCCTAGAACCGCCAGACTGAAGCAATCCTCCTCCTTCAGTCTCTTGGGTAGCTGGGACTACAGACATGCGCCACTATGCCTGGCTAATTTTTTACATTTTAAATTTGTTTGTAGAGACGAGGTGTCACCATCTTGCCCAAGCTGGTCTCAAACTCCTGGGCTGAAGCAATTCTCCTGCCTCCGCCTCTCAAAGTGTTGGGATTGTAGGTGTGAGCTCCCACGCCTGGCCAAAAATTCACCCTTGCTGGTATTGTAGAGAGTCACCAGGACTGTCTGGATTCTAACTGATAAGTGACTAAGATGATAGGGTTTAGAGTAGGCAAATTCAAGCAATCACAAGACACTACCTAGACGGTTACATTTCCTAGATTCTACTGGATGTCCGAGGGCTCCACAATATTCAAAAAAGAGATATGGTGCTCAAATAAATTTGGAAAGTTCTGGGTTAAATACTATGTTACCATTACTGTTACAATGGGATTACTCAGAAATGTCAAAACTGAGATGTGGACCGTGAATTTTCTAAAGGCAGCTATATTCTGATGCTTACTTTTCTCAATTTTGTTTGACCATGTAGGGGAGCTATGCTAAATGATGCCCTGCACAAACAGTTCAGGACTCTTCTCTATATCAGTACAGAAAGAAACAAAATTATTCTTCAGAATCTAGCTTAGTCGAAAATTGAATGTGCTCTTGAGTCTAGATAAGTATTTGCCCAGATTTCATAGACTGTATAACATCATAAAAGTAAATGTATCTTTCTAAGAAGGGAATGATGCACTCTGCATTGCACAACAATGACTAACGGATTTGGAATATTTTTAAAAATCTGATAACATCATTTAGAAACACCTGTCTTCAAATATCACATTTTGAAATGTAGCCATAACATTCTTAGATATACTCTTGAAAATCTAATGAGCTCCTGAAACTCTGTTTAGCTAAAATTTCAACCTCTTATATATTTGGAAAGGTCAGTTTTGATGCGATGAATTATAATTTTGGCAATTCCTATTGTACAGCTGTTCTCAGGAAATATAATACTGCTGGTACTGCAAACAACATATTTAATTGGATTCCCTCAAGTTTTTCTTGTAAAAAAATCTTTCAGAAAATGATCAAATGTCCTGAGTGAATACAGCTTTTTCCTGCTGGCTTAAGTGATATTTTTGATTAGTAAGTAGTTAATATTTACTGCTGAATAAATGCCTGCCTGGAACCAAGGACACCCTGGCTCTATAAAGCAAAGGCACAGAGGAAGGGGTGCCTTAAGAGAAACTCCCAATTAAAAATATGTTTGCAAAGAACAGTTGCATGGTAAAATGTACTCTATGTTATGTTCAGCAAAACACAAACAACGTAGATATAAGTTGTGTGGACATATCCACAGTCTTATAAACACAAATCTATACACAAAGCAATCTTAAAAAGACACACATTAAATTTAGGTTTAACCACATGAATTTGCTGAGTGAGGAGGTCAACAAGTCTATTAGCAGCAATTTCGTGTAGTTCAACTTGCAGATCACAATGTTAATAGTGTTTATAACTTGAGGATTGATAATAATAGTTATTTATTTGTTTATTTAAGGTGCTTTCATTTATTTTCCAAACTGTTCCTAACTAGCCATCATTGGTTTTAAATAACACTATTTTTTAAGCAAAGATAGAGGCAAAAGTATGTTGAGAGATTAGGTTGCTTACTGGAGAGGAAGAAGTAGAAGGAAGGCGCTGAGCTCTGATTTCAAAGTCATGTTCAAAAGTTATATAGAGAGTGGAACATCTCACTAGAAGAGTGGCATGTAAGAAAGCACCCTGGCTGAACCGAGTTTTAGGAAGAAACACTCGCCGCATTCAGTGTTAAAGACTGCCCTCCTTTTGGGTCGGAGTCACGGAACAGAAGGGTGACATCAATTACATCCAGGATGAGGCACTATGATAATAGAGATATTGGGGTGACATCAGGACATCAGTTACACCTGGGATGAGGCACTATGATGATGGAGATAATTGGATTATTGATGTAGTAACATTCTTCTTTGTCACTTAAGATATTTTCCCTCTATTTGTGAGTATACAGATGAAGTTCCTACAAATATCTATCAAAGTCATATAGTCGTTTATTGCTTGTGTTTATGGTTGAACAATCAATGCATTCTAATAACCAAAGCTACTGCCTGGTCTTCCTAAAACAGAAGCACTCTGGAAGATTCCTACCATCCCCTAGTCCCCATGCCAGATGACCAAAGGAAGTGTCACTTCTCCCACTTGGTGGGAGCCCCAGGGCTGTACAACAGAAGGAGTTTTTCCCACCCGATTTCTAGCTGATTACATGGAACTACCTGTGTCTTCTCTAAGAAAAAGCCTCTTGGATCTTAGATCTAAGCGATTCTCAGTTCTTATAAAATAGTGATGCTCACCTTACATAAGTTTTTGAAAGCATGAAATAAAGTAGCATACATAAAGTGTGTAGCAAATGTCTGAGACACAGAAAGTGTCCAGGAACCAGAAGTTACTATTTTTATATGACGAGAATGTGCCCAAAGGGTGGCTAGCACTAATATGCTTTTTCAAAGCCTGACCTCCCGCATCCTTTTTCTTCAGGGTATCTGCCCCACCTGTAGGCTCCATACCTGGCTTATTTGAAAGGCTATATGCTTTTTATTTGAGTATAATACCTTTGTATTCCATTTTCCTTTTATAAATTCCAACAATCCTACTGTGTATAAAATAAGCATTACTTTGAAACACATTTCCTGATTTTTTGGCAATTAGACACTCATCTTGTGGGATTGAAAAATACTCTAAATGTATATATATCTGCAATCCATAAAATCATTTCCACCTTTTGTGTAAATTAAAGCACACTGTTGTCCTTAAACCACACATAATATCAGCTATCCTGAGAAAATGTGTTTTGATGGATAAGGTAAAAGCTAGGTTATTTAATTAGCTAAAAGCAGCAAACGTCATTGGAAATCTGAGTTCCAAGGAAAGAATGGAGTTAGGAACTTATGTCCATTTTCCTGGGCCCAGCATAAATCTATTTTGTAAATAAGCGTGAAAATTCTAACCATTATGTCCATGTCCTCCAAGTAAGACCTGACAGCCATTATCCACATCATACACATAATATTAGTGATGAATCCCTAAACTAGGATTCTAATGTAAAATTTCATATTATATGTGCCATTGCCCATTTGGATCTTTGGGTTGTTCTCTTAGTAACAGATGTAACTGATGTTTTTATTTGTTTAGTTCTAAGGGATTGATTTGATTGTAAATATTTTAAAAATAAGCAGCCACTTTCCTACCTTCTGTATTTTTCAGAAGTCAGACTCTCTGATTAATTTTTGAGAAATATAACTAATCACTTTAACTCACAAAACTTGGTCTCTAGGAAAGCACAGGCAGGATACAGGAATATCTGAATTACCCCGCTCTTTTGTTTTTCTCTTAAATGCGATCTTGTATCCTTTTCAAATTTGTTATTATTATTATTATTATTATTGGAGACAGGGTCTCATTCTGTCACCCAGGCTTGAGTGCAGGGGTGCAAACATAGCTCACTGTAGCTTCAAACTCCCATGCTCAAGAGATCCTCTAGCCTCAGCCTCTCAAGTAGCTGGGGCTACAGGTAAACACCACCACACTCAGCTAATTGTTTTATTTATTTATTTATTTATTTATTTTTGTAGAGAGGGGTATTTCACTAGGTTGTTGAGGCTGGTCTCAAACTCTTGGCCTTAAGCAATCCTCCTGCCTTGGCCTCCCAAAGTGCTGGGATTACAAGTGTAAGCCACTGTGCCCAGCCCATCCTTCTTGATCACTGCTGTCAGCACTTTACATCTCTGATTAATGACTGGAGTCATTACTGTGGGTTGAGTGTATGTGAGAGAAGGAGACAGAGACACAGAAGGTGAAAGAGAAACAGAGTAAGTCAGAATGAGACAGAGAAATAGAATAAGAAACACACACATGCAGAGGGAAGATTGCCGGGGGAGAGACAAAGACAGGTACACATACACAGATACACAATGACAGATATTTGTTTTACTTCTCCCAAAGCACTTACCCTATGGAGCCTTTGCTTTCACTCCCCTTGTACCTGCAGACCTTTCATCATCTGACATTTAGGCTTCTCCTTTTTGTCTGTGTGTCTGGGATGCTGACTCTGAATTCTGCTTCATTATGTGGTACTTGAGATTGGGAGGGGTTTCAAATACACACGTTGTGTGAGCATCATTTTTCTGTAACTACAAACCCTATATTTAAATATGCATATAGATGTAACATTGTCTTTATTCTTTTCTTAAAAAAAATCACATATTGCATTTTGCTGCTCTGAAGTTACTTGTTCTGCTCCAAGTCACTAGTCATTTGTTGAAGATAAGCTCTAACAAGGCAGAAACAGCCTTAAGGATGATCAAATGTTTGGCCTTTGCTTGTGCACACCCTACATGCAATCTGTTCTTGGTTTAGCAAAATCTTGGGCTTTGTGAAACATCACATCATCTCTTCACTTCGCTGCTTAGGTCCTCCTAAAAGTGCTGGGAGAGCCATATGGAAAATGATGAGGGGCATCCCAAATCACATCTGCCCCATTTGCCATATAGTTTTTAGCAGCAGTTTCCTAATCTTAGGGCCAATAAAGAAAAATAGCATACACAGACAGGGTTTACTTAATGCCAGGCAGTTTTCATTAATTACCTCATGAGATTCTTAGAATAACTCCATAGTTAGGGGGATATTCTTATCATCCCTGTAATTGAGAAGGGGAAACTGAAATCTGAAAAATTTAAGGAGCTTCCTCAAGATGGCCCCATTAGCAAACCAGCAGTGGTAGTGTGTGAACCTGGGCTGTCCAGCACCAGAGCTGGAGCTCCTGATCAATACATAGTTCTACACAGCTGTTTGGTGAGTCCATCCCACCTCACTTCACAAGGACATACACAGTTGAGAGGCAGCACCTGTAAGAACTGTAATATGATGCTCAGCATCCTTTTAGGTGCATGTTTGCAGGGAATAGGAAAGAAAGCCTGGAGAAGAAAACTAGAAATTCACTGCTTCTTGGAGTGCAGGAATGCTACCCTGTCCAAGTTGACATTTCTCAGTGCTTAGTGAAAAGTGAGGTTGGCAAGCAGTGAGAACAGGCCGGTGTCTGTTTATCTGTGGATTTGATTGCTTTTTTTCTTATCTGTCTGAAGAGGAGGGCATGCAATTCACAGAACAGGGAGAAATATTTTCTGATTTAAGGAAAAGCTTAAATTGTAAAGAACCCTTTGCAAAACTCAGAATGTCCTGAAATCCTTGGTTTATGGAGGTGACAATTCAGTAAACAAAAATGCACATTTCAGCTATATAGCAATTAATAAAAATTAAGCAAAAACTGGTTAAATATATGATATTGTGTCTTGTGATATATTAATTAAAATAAAAATTAAAAGTATGGCACATGTCATGTAAGACTCTTCCTTTTAAGAAGACTGGAGCAACAGAAATTGTGATTGCCCCTTTGAAATGATGAAATGGTGAGATCTAACAAAAAAAGTCGTGGTGCTTCCATCCCTGAATATCTTTAAGCAGAGAAAGAAAAGAGATTGCCAGATTCATGAGGAGATGAGAAAGCAGAGAGCTAGATTAAAGGCAGAGCAACCTGAGCTCCCCAGCTCTGTGATCCAGCAGTTATTTTATGAATGAGTCTATGTACATAAACTCATTTACATAAGTTAGAATCATATATACTGTAGTTAGAATTATTAAAATCTATTAAAATTGTCTTATTCACTTCATTTTTTGTCAATGTCAGAAACTTCTTAATTATAACATTGGTAATATGCTTTTGGTGTCTGAATTGTCATGTTATAGAACTTTGTCCACATCATCATGCAATGATTCCATTGTTCAGAGAAAAATGACTGAAATTAGGTTTTCTATCAGATGCAATAAAACATGTCACTTGTGGCAGGGTGCGGCGGCTCATGCCTGTAATCCCAGCACTTTGGGAGGCCAAGGCAGGCGGATCACGAGGTCAGGAGATCGAGACCATTCTGGCTAACATGGTGAAACCCCATCTCTACTAAAAATACAAAAGTTAGCCAGGCGTGATGACGCATGCCTGTAATCCCAGCTACCTGGGAGGCGGAGGTGGGAGTATCCCTTGAACCAGGGAGTTGGAGGTTGCAGTGAGCCGAGATCACACCACAGCACTCTAGCCTGGCAACAGAGTGAGACTCCGTCTCAAAAAAAAAAAAAAAAAAAAAAAAAAAAAGTCACTTTCAAACCTTGGATTTGGTCAGTGTTTAATGGATTGTTGACAAAATATTATACTTTTGAAAGTCATGCTATAAAAATGAGCATATCAGAGTGTATCACATTTAATGACTAAAATGGAGAAGGACTCAGTTTACAATTTTTAGATTTTTCCAGTAAGATTAACTTTATTTTATTTCATCCCATTATATTCATTTTGGCAATTTCATTGCTCAGAAAGGGAAATAAAGTTACAACTCAAATTTATTTATTTATTTGTACAAAGGTTCATTGGAGGAGGAAAATTAAGGCATGATTTATAATTTGTTGCTAAAAAATTCATTACTGTTTAGGGAATTTCTTTTTTAAAAAATTTTTTTTGAGACTGAGTCTTGCTCTGTTACCAAGCTGGAGTGCAGTGGCGCGATCTTGGCTCACTGCAGCCTCTGCCTCCTGGGTTCAAGCGATTCTCCTGTCTCAGTCTCCCGAGTAGCTGGGATGACAGGTGCACACCACCACGCCCAAGTAATTTTTGTATTTTTAGTAGAGACAGGGTTTCACCATGTTGGACAGGATGGCCTCGATCTCTTGACCTCATGATCCGCCCCCCTCAGCCTCCCAAAGTGCTGGGATTACAGGCATGAGCCACAGCGCCTGGCCTAGGGCATTTCTTAAAAGAAAACATTTGAGTGTTTTACAAAAGCACAGAGGGCGGAGACTAAAGTCAAGCAGCTTGATGTGAACTCTACTCTGTCACATACTCATGACCTTGGGAAAGTGTCTTTCCTTGCTGTGCCTCCGTTTCCTCATTTTAAAAAGGGATGACAATACACACAAGCTGATGTGAGGGCCAAATGGTTTAACGTAAAAGTGCTGTTCACTTTTAGCCATAATTGTGCTCACATGAAGCTACAATGTTTTGCATGTATATTTCAGATTAGGAGCAGCATTAGAGAGAACCCAATAACCCTGACATGAGAAATGGGACAGTAATGTATTGTTTAAAAAGACATTATAATCAAATGTGAGACGGGTATTAAAAACAAGATGCATAAATTCTAGTATCACAGCTCTTGAAGCATGAATAGTAATACTAGAACTGATTCATATTCTTGATTATTCTTTTAAGATTAATTTTAAAGGATAGTGAAGTTCAACTGGATGAATTTAGGGATAAAAAGGTGATTTAAACCACAAAAGACTGCCTGTTTTATAGTACTTTTTTTTTTTTTCTTTTTTTTGACAGAATCTCGATCTGTCGCCCAGGCTGGAGTGCAGTGGCATGATCTCCGCTCACTGCAAGCTCCGCCTCCCAGGTTCACGCCATTCTCCTGCCTCAGCCTCCTGAGTAGCTGGGACTACAGGCACCCGCCACCATACCCGGCTAATTTTTTTTGTATTTTTAGTAGAGACGGGGTTTCACTGTGTTAGCCAGGATGGTCTCGATCTCCTGACCTCATGATCCACCCGCCTCGGCCTCCCAAAGTGCTGGGATTACAGGCATGAGCCACTGCGCCCGGCCTATGGTACTTTTAACATACATTTACATGGCCTGTACCTAAATAGATACAAAGAATGATTACAGGCTACAAGACAAACAGCCCCATAGAAATATGGACAAAAGATTTCAACAGCCACTTCAATAAAGAACATATATAGATGCTAACTAAGTATATGAAAAGATGCTCAAGATCATGAGTCATTAGGGAAATGCTAAGTAAAACAAATACCACTAGACATCCACTAAAATGGCCACAATTGAAAATACTGACCATAACAAGTATTAGCAAAGATGTGGGGGAAACTGGAATTGTCACCTGCTGCTGAAAATGTAAAATGCCATAACCGTTTTGAAAAGAGAGTTTGGCAGTTTCCTAAAAATTTAAACATACACCTACCAGACAACCAGACATTCTACTCCTTGGTATTTGCCTAAGAAATGACAGCATTTTTCCACACATAGACATGTATGCAGATATTCACAGCAGATTTACTTCAACAACCCAACATTGGAAAAAAGCCAACTGTCTATGGAGGTGACTGGATAAACAAATAGTGGCATATAGGCATAATGGAGTAGTACTAAGCAAGAAAAAGAAACTATTGGCAGACACAAAAGTATACATAAATCTCAAAATAATTTTGCTGAGTGAAAGAAGCCAGATCAAAAAAGAGTACAGTTTTTATCATTCTATTCATTTAAAATTCCTGAAAATGCCAACTAGTCTATACTGACAGAAAGCATATCTATGGTTGCCTGGTGATGGGAAATGAGGGGTGGGAGGTAGAAGAGAGAGATTACAAAGGATTGCAAAGACATGAGAATGTATTACAAAGTGTGGAACACGCTCATCATCTTGCTTTTGCTGATGATTTTCACATGTGTATACATAGGTCAAAACTTCAAATTGTACACTTTAATATGTGCAGTGTATAGTATATCAATTATGTCTTAGTAAAGGTTAAAAAAAGCCATAAATCAACTCTGTGTTTTGATTTATAGTACTTTTCAAAAACCTGCAATGTATGCAAACAGAAAATTTTTAAAAAATGGGGATCTGTACCAAAAATGATTTGAGATTGAATTGTTATACATAATATGTTTAATCCATTTGTGAAGTTAAAATTCTTCCTGGAGCAAACATTCTGTCTAATAGTTTTATATTTAAAACTGTTGTCTTGCTGAAACTTGCCATTTTTTCTCCAGAATTAAGTAATGGAGCTCATAAATGTTGACCTTCGTTCATGTTCCCGTGCTGCTGGCTTGGCAGCGCCATTGTCATTCTATGGCACTTGCAAGGTGGTGCTCAAAGACACGAAATGTTCTAAGACACAGAATTATCAAGGCTTATTGTTTTGTGGATTTCACAATTGCGGCTATGGCACTTCCTTCTATGTAAAAGTACTGATGTTGCTTATTTTAGGACATACAAAAAAAAAGAGATGAAGATATCTAGGAGGAAATATCCTTGCAAGCAAGAATTTTCTCAGAGCAGCTCTTTTTAGAAATTCTAATTTATTAAAACCCACAAAAATAAACTTAACAATAAGTATGTGGGGAACATTCTCAAAAGCAAAGCAACCTTTGAACAACGAGGGAGACACATGTGATAAACAGACAAGGACTCAGATGGCAGAATACTTGGGCTGCATCCTACACCTACCATGGTGTTTGTTCAGACATCTCAGCCAATGAGAAAGGAATTTGATTTATTTATAACTAAATGATTTCAAAATACAATTAGACATGAACTTTAAAATGTGACTATAACAAAAATTATATTTAACATGGGATATGAGTGCAATTTTTTACATTTATTATGATATAGGGTGGAGCCTATACAAATAAAGGTAGCTAGAACCTCATGAAGTTTGAAAACAACTTTGCTATTAATAAATACTTGGGCATCGCTTCAAGTGAAAAGACGCCTTTCTTTAAAATACATAAACTCCTGAGGCAATGAGTAGTTGCCCAGTGAAAGCTTTCTCTAATTCTAAATGCAAACAAATAATGCACACCTATGTCACAATCATGAAACAGAAAGCAGAACACAAAATAGAAAACACTTTTCAATATTAAGTGAATAGAAGCAAAGAAACAAGCATTGCAATTTTAAGTATTATAGCCCACTTACATTAAAAAAAGACTTCAAATAAATCTAAGGCATGTTAGGTTTGGGATATTTTTCAGGTGAAATAACAAATTCCAAAATTAATGTGCGATATACACACATACACATAAAATGGAATGGTTGATTTTACTAAGCCTTTTTTTTAGTTTGAACTTTTCATATTAATAGCATTTTGGTGAGATAAATAATTTACATGTAAAAAAAACTCCCATGAGAAAGTGAAGGCCTAGCAAGGGTTTTTTTATTTATTTTTATTTTTATTTTTTTTTACTTGCAAAGATTACAAATTATTGAAGAAACTGACCCTATAATTAATTTCAGTCTCATAAGCATGTTTTTATTCCCTAGGGACATAAAAACAAGAAATTCAGGCAACCTCCAAACTAAGAAACAGGTGTTGTTTCAACAGGATGCCTATGCATTTGTTAAAGGGAATTTGACAACTCTTTTTTTTTAACTTTAAAAAAGAATAACTTTTTTTGTGCAGTTACCATATGCTAGGCTTTATTCTAAGCACCTTAAATGTAGTATTAACTCATTTCTCACAACAATCTTATGCAGGTACTACTACTATTCTCCTTATGTAGATGAGATGAGGTACTGAGTCATTAAGTGAATGTCGCAGGGAAAGAATGGGGTTAGCCTGTGGGAATGCCCACAACAGATGAACTTGTATAAATACTCTTCTGAGGTGGAAATTTTTTTGTTGCTTTAGAAAAACAAACAACAAACAAAAAAAATCACACGTTTTCAATGAAATGAAATGAAGTGACTTTCACTTAAATAAATTTCACTTAAATGAAACCTCAGCAGTAAGAGGGTATGAAGGCCACGGGAGTGAGACTGAGAAGCCAGAACACATCCTTAGAGGAGAAAGGGGACATAAGCCCCCTTTCAGGGCTTAAGTCTTGGGTGCTGCCTGGTTTGTATGTGGTGATAACGTTTTTGGATGGCCTTAGGAGAATTTTGGGTGCACAGAAGAGACCATTTAGAAGTTTACATTAGAATTTAAAGTTAATTTTCAACTCATTAAAGTTACAAATCAAAACCACAGCTCCCTTAGGCTTTTTATTTAGCCTACACCATCTTACAAATCTGGTAATTTTGACAATCAACTTAGAGTACCAGGACTCAGGGCTTTAGGTTTCAGGATCTCTTCGCAGTCTCAAAAATTATTGGGGCAACACAGAGCTGTTCTTCATGTAAATTAAACCTACCGTATTAGTAATTAAAACTAGAAATGTATGGTCAGGCACGATGGCTCACGCCTATAATCCCAGCACTTTGAGAGGCCAAGGTGGGCGGATCACAAGGTCAGGAGATTGAGACCAGCCTGGCCAATATAGTGAAACCTTGTCTCTACTAAAAATACAAAAATAAGCCAGACGTGCTGCTGGGTGCCTGTAGTCCCAGCTACTCGGGAGGCTGAGGCAGGAGAATGGCGTGAACCTAGGAGGCGGAGGTCGCAGTGAGCCGAGATTGCACCACTGCAGTCCAGCCTGGGCAACAGAGCGAGACTCTGTCCCCCCCGCTCACCCCCAGAAAAAAACACTAGAAATGAATGAAAAACATGTACTTAATTAACTTAAGTTAGAAATCATAATTCCATTAAAATTAGCATAATTAAACAGTATCTTTTAATGAAAATAACATATTCTAAGACAAAAAAGTAGTAAAATGTGACATGATTTACATTTTTTGCAAATCTCTTCCATATCTGGTTTAATGAACAAACAGCTGGACTCTCTTCTCTGCTTCTGCACTCTGTCTACTACAATACCGCCCCTCATGAATCCTCTGGTCAAGTACACTGTACACTGACAGAGTGAGAGCAAACAAGGCAAACAGTCTCTTAGCAGTATTATGAAAATAGTTTTGACCATGGTAAACCCTGAAAAGACCCGGAGAACTCCCTTTGAAACCGAACCTAAAGTGACTTTGCATGATGTTTATTACCATTGATATGCATATACCTTTCTAAGTGTTATAAATGCCTGAATGAAAAACCTTCATTACCACTCAAGTAGTTCTCATGTAGCTAATAAACTGACCTTATAAATGCCATAAACCTTAAGTTATCTTAAATATCTTGATGGAGGACACAGAGATTTTTGCTCAAAATTCCAACTTTAAATGAATGATATGGTTATACATTGTAAACTGGAATTATCAGACTGTAATTCTAATAGGACAAATTCTTTTAAAATTACATCTGTAATTTTCAAACATAAACACATTCTCCTTAAAACAAAAACATTATATTATGATCATGATTCTTTTAAACATTTCTGTACAGTCATGCTTTGCTTAATGATGAGGATCTAGTCTAAGAAATGTGCTATTAGGTGATTTCCTCTTTATGGGAACATTGTAGAATGTATTTATGCAAACCTAGATGGTGTAGCTTACTATACACCTTGGCGATATGGTATAGCCTGTTGCTCCTGGGCTAATCTGTACAGTATGCGACTGTACTGAATACTGTAGGCAGTTGTTACACAATAGTAAGTATTAGTGCATCTAAACATGTAAAAGATACAGTAAAAATACTATGTTATAATCTTATGGGACCACTATTACATGCACTGTCCCTCATTGATGGAAATGTCAGTATGTGGCACATGACTGTATTTATAATGTTAGCTCTCTGAAGCTTGGATAGTTCGTGTGGCTCTTCCTAGCAATCAGTGTAACTCAATCCTTACATGACTTTGTGAAATATGTATCTTTACTTCATAAAAATAATATTGAATCAAATTTCTCTATTAAAATTGCAGTTACTAAATGGGGCAATTGGATTGACAATAAAGAAACCTTCAGTGAAATGAACCCATGAAAGTTGTAGGTTTGCATGGCAAAAACTAATAATAAATAAATAAAAATAAAACAAATGAACCCCAATAAGCATTGATTAAGAAAGTAAAATGGAGAAAACTTACTCTGAAATTAAACGACCAAGAAATAGAGTGAACAATCTTCAAAAAGTACAGAAGTTCTAAAATATCAGTTAGCACGCTTCTTTCCCCCATTGTACCACTTCAGAAGAAAACTATCTGCAATGGCTGCAAATCCCTAGATTAAGGAAACAATGAAAATATCTAAAAGTTCTCAGGTTGGAATGCATCAGATGTCATCTGTGTTGAGATCTATTTCTCTTGGATTATTTGTAAGCCACAGAAAATGATGCCAGCCTCTAGAGATCCAGGGTCTGTCCATTACGGAGGGCAGTTGCCACCCAACACATTGAGTAAACAGGGCAAAGAAAGCCAGCAGAAATTCACATGGCTCTGGACATAAATCTCAGAGAAGTAAGTATATTGCTAGACATATAGTGGGATACTATAGACAATCTTTCCATTTCTCAATAATTTCAGTCATAAACTAAAAGAGGTGAGAAGGTGCTCAAGAATTTATCTAGCCCAGGAAGTATAAGAGAGGGAGATAAAATTAGTGAAATGATTGAATATTACAGCAATACTCTTAAGTTGTTTAGAGAGCTTTATTTTTTTTCAGATTGTCAGTTAAAAAAAAAACCCAGTTTCCCAGATGTGCTAAGAATTTTCTAATCCATTTAAAGTTTTATTACATTTCCAACTTAATAAATGTTACTCTTAAAGTGTAAGCAATCACCACCTTTAACTTAAGGAACACAAAAAACACAGACATGAGTATGTTTAATCAAGCATCTGCATCTCAAAGAACAACAAAGAAGAAGATGTTTAATTCAAAGAAAAATGATTTACACAAGGAAATTTTTTTAAATGTATTTTAATTTTTAAATACACATTTTATGAATCCCCTTCATCTTTACTAATATATTACTGAGCATTTCATGGTTCTTATCTAATTTCATCTTTAACTGCATGTCTGAAAACTGATAATAGTAGTAAAGAAGACGAAATAGAACTTGGACCATAATTTGCTATCTTCAAATATTAGGAGTAGGAAATGACTAAGCTACAGAAAATTAATTATAGTAATAATCTTCACCACAAACAGAACTTAATGCAAGACTAATTTTTATTGTAAAACTTATCATATCTGTAAACTGTCCATAATGTGTGTGCATTTATTTTTAAAATAAAAATAAAATTAACACCCACGCACTCATGACTCAGCTTAGAAATACCTTGGAAGTACCCTGTGAGCTAATCATATAAGGTTAGTTTTCATGAAATATTTAATATTTCCTCTAGTAAAGCAAAGGGTTGGTTTTTAGATCCAGATAGAAAAAGCAAAAAGAAAAATAGAAGCCCCTGGCTATAAAACCATGAGACCTGGATCTCGTTGGCTTTGTCTATACATTCTTACTTAGTTTGAGAGCAACCTTCCTTCCAAATGCTAACTGAACACCATCCCCACGTGAGAACAAGTAGATGAGCAGTCCCTAATTAGCACGCACTTACTTTATCCGAGGACACAGAATCTGCGACCTTGCCTATCACTGAATGGTACTGGTGATAGCACCTGTTCAGAAAAACTTAGATATTTTTTAAATAGTAGCTTTATTGTTTATTCTTGCTTTATCTACCTATTCCAAAAAGCTAACTTGTCTATGTTCTCACCTTTAATTGTAAGGACTATACAAAAAATTTGAGATGAAAAATAAAAAATATTATACTTACAAAAAACAAAACCTATTATCCTATTGTGATAAGGAACTGACACATACTACAACATGGATGAACCTTGAGACAATCTGCTAAGTGAAAATGAGCTGGTCACTAAAATACAAATATTGTATGATTCCACCTATATGAGGTATCTAGAGCAGTTGAACTCTTAGAAACAGAAAGTGGAATGGTGATTGCCAGAGGGTGGGGGAAGGAGGAATTGGGGAAATGAGTTTAATGGGTACAGATTACCAGTTTTGGCACATGAAAGAGGTCTGCAGACTGGTTGCACAACAACAGTGTACTTAGTAACATTACTGAACAATAGTGTACTTAATAACATTACTGCTGTACAACAACAACGTACTTAATAACATTACTGAACTGTACACTTGTACACTTAGAAATTGTTAATATGGAAAATATTGTTACCTGTTTTTACTATAATTAAAAAATTTTTAAAGAATTCTCTATATTATAAATATAAATTTGAAAAAGCAAAGTTTATAAACACATATGCAACATTTCGGATAATTCAATGCCAGATGAACATTCCTTACACTATTACTGCAAACAACGCTACACAAAAAACTTTTGTGTAGATGCATAGTAAAGTGTTTCTAGCCCTACATAGGAACAACTTCCAACAGGCTTTGTAAATAATTACCTGCACATTGAACTTAATGAAACAAACATGTATTAGGTGCCTACTATCTGTTTGTTATTTAAAATGCTACATTTTATTAACAGTTATTTCAGCTTTTTGAGTTTAAGATGGACTTTAAAGGGCAGATAGTTAATTTATTTTCCCCTACCAAAATGCATCACTAATGAAAATCCCATGTGAATTCAACATTTCACTCTCCCAGTTATTTCCTTTTCTTACCAAAATTCATAATCTTAAATTGATACTTCATCTATGACAATACCTAAAATTGTCCAGGCTTCTTGCTAGAATGAATTTTTATTACTTGGGAGGCTGAGGCGGAAGACGGGCGTGAACCCAGGAGGCAGAGCTTGCAGTGAGCCAAGATTGTGCCCCTGCACTCCAGCCTGGGAGACAGAGCGAGACTCTGTCTCAAAAAGAAAATAATTATATATTTTTTTATATATATATATGTATGTGTATATATATGTGTATATATATGTGTGTATATATATGTATATATGTGTATATATAGATATAATTTTAAAGTCAGAAGTGGCTCCTCTTAGTAAAAATATGATTAAAAAAACAGGATCAATTTATTGACATTATGGGCACCTATAAAGTCAAGGTATTGTGAGATGAAAGAAGGAGGCAGTATAGAAGCTTTAAACTGAAGACTATTGTGGTGGAAAACAGTTATTGCACCACTAGGAACAAAGGGATATTTTTCAAATTTATATAAAAAGCACAGAAACAGAAAACACTGAAAAGGACAAAAGTGTCTAAATAACAACTATAAGAGCAACCACAGAAGCAGAGCAAGAGCCACCATTTATCCATTTATTGAGCACTTATTATATTAGATATTTTATTTATCTCTTTTATTTAATCATCACAAAAAGTTTGTCAGAGTATTTCCTACCATTTTAAAAAATATGAAGACTAAAGGTTCAGAGTGGTTAATTTGTTCATTGCTACACTGTTGGTACCCATGAGACTTTTTTTTTCTAATGGGTCTCAAGACTATAAAACTCTAATAGGCCCACATTTTCTCTAAAATGCATTTCCTTTATCTGACTCTAACCTCATTCCCATTTATTTCCCGTTTTATGACTCAATAAGCTCTGCCAGATTTTCATGCATATTGATATTTCCTTTAAGAAAATACAGCTTAAAAACCACTTCCATCACAGCGGATGAGTCAGGTCAAAAAAATTATTTGCTTGTTTTATGGATCAGGAAACAACCCAACATTGCCATTACTCACATCACCATCACTCACATTCTGTACCTCTTTCAAACCTCCCATCAATCACCAAACAGCACAGACCTCAACAAATTAACTGGAGAAGACACAAGATTTGAGAGTGGAACTGGCTGAAATGAAGGTTCTAGCATGGGATTTACTCCCTTAGGATAATTAATACATTTCTTGAAATGTGAAGATCCACTTAAGAAGTTATATAATCCTCTCCACTGGATTCCTACAAATAATATTTCAAATGAGGGAGATGATTCCTGACTTCTATCATTAAGCTTTAAAATTACTCCCCCTGCCCCACATACTTTTAATCAATGGGTTTAAAAATCTCAAATGGACTTTGTTGCACTATATGGAGAAAACACATTATCATTTAAGCTATGCTCAGAGACTGATGTTAAATAACAGACAGTGAATAGAGAGAAATGAGGAATGAATGAAAGAAAGAATGCATGCAATGTGAAAGTAAAGAAGGAAGGAAGGAAGGAAAGAAAAGGAAGGTAGGAAGGAAAAGAAGGAAAAGGAAGGAAGGAAGGAGGGAGGGAGGGAAGAAGAGAGGGAGGAAGGAAGGAGGAAGGAAGGGGGAGGAAAGGGAGAAGAAAGGAAGGAAGGGAGAGAGGGAAGGAGGGAGAGAAATACTTCTTTGATATATTTACAGGTTGTTGCACATGTGAGTCAATTCCTATTTCTCAAGCTTCAATAAAGTAGCCCATCATTTTACCCTTCTTTTCTCTAAGTTAAAACATGGCTTAGTTTCAACTTAATATATTCTGAGAAGAAAAGCCACTCATTGGGAACAAAAGTCGTCTTTCTTGTTTCCATTCCTCTTCCAGGATATTAGCCTAGCTGACACAATCTGGAAAAATGCCTATCAATTCACATGCACTGGGAGAGGTGCACAAGCAGGCGAAATGGAGTATGGCCAAAGTTTCATTCAAGCAGAAGAGCCCACGTAGGGGTCTTGGCACTGAGCCAAGATTTTTGGTTTTGGTGATGGGTGGCACTGCTTTTAATCAGAAGAAGGAATATACAGCAAAATGCAGGTTTAGGGAGAAATCAGTTCTTACATGTGCATTTTATGTGTGAGAGTTGGTGGCACAGTCAAGTGGGTCTATATAGATGGTCCCTGACTTAGGACGATCCAACACAATTTTTTGACTAGGATAGTGTGAAAGTGATACGTATTCAGTAGAAACCATACTTTGAGTACCCATACAACCATTCTGTTTTTCACTTTCAGTATGGTATTCAATAAATTACATGATATATTCAACACTATCATAAAATAGCCTTTGTGTTAGATGACTTTGCCCAACTGCAGGCTAATTTAAGTGTTCTGGGCATGTTTAAGGTAGGCTAGGCTAAGCTATGATATTTGGTAGGCTAGGTGTATTAAATGCATTTTTGACTTATCATATTTTCCATGTACAATGGGTTTTTCAGGACATAGCCCCATGGAAATCTGGGTAGCATCTGTACCCTAAGTTATGAAACACAAGTCTTGCACTCCTTCAGTGGGAAGTATGGGTGGGAGATGAAGTTTGGGTATAATCAGCAAATGGATAGAAGTTAAAGCCAAGGGAAAAATGGGAAACCCTTAAATACAGCGTCAGAAAAAAAAACAGTAAACAGAGGATTTAGTAGTAACCCTGCAGAACATTAATATTTAAGGATCCAAGAATAGAAGAAAAGCCACCAGGAGCTTGCAAAAAAGACTGACAATGGATGAGAAGTCATAGAAACTATGAGGGAGAGCGTTGTCACTGTGGAAGAGTGTCACTGTGGAAGACAATTCAACAAAAGGATGGAGAAGTGTCCTGTGGATTTCATGATGAAACAGTCATTGTTTTATTGGGTGATGAAGGGAGAATCTCTGTTGCAGTTGGCAGAGCAGAAAATAGGAGACAAAGAAGTCGAGAAGGCAAAGGTCCTTTAACTTCTTACGTTTCCCAGTGATAGAAAGGAATGGAATGGAGCAGTGTCTACAATGGAAGATGGGATTAACGGAGGGATCTCTTTAAAGCAGGAGAGAAATAAGATCCCAGGAAAGATATTATAGGAAGGAGCAGCCAGGAAGAGATTAGAGAAGGGCCAAAACATGAGTGAGTGGTACTAAACATTTATAATGTTTAGGGGGCTGAGTGGGAAGCGTCCATGCGTGGTGGCCTCTGTGCAAGTTTGATGGCAGCATGGGTTTGGGGTGGGGGTGGGAGAGAACACAGTCTACACTCCTGCTTATTTTGACCTCACAGCCCACATTCCCAAATTTGGAAAAAGCATTCTCCATTTTGAAAAAGAATAAGAAAAGGGGAAAAGACAAGGAGTACTTTGGTATTTCAGAGCAGTTAGGACATATTCAAATTTTAAGAGCCAAATGAAAGTTTAAAGAAACCTGAAACCTTTGTTGCTGCTTCTCCAAACAAGTCAGGGGGAACTGGCCCTGCTCTGAGCTATCTGGGACTCGTTTTCAAACCATATTTGTGTCTTATTCTTAGTTGGGAACTTTTAATCAAGCAACCTCTAAAATTTCAAGCTTGGATAAAGCAAGTTCAGTTTAACATCACTTCAATCAAAATACAATTATAAAGGCATTTATATTAAGACCAAGTTGCAAGCTCAGGCTTAGAATCAAGGTCTCCTGAGCCCGAGTCCAGCAGCCTTTTCATTATACCAATTTTATAAGACTATAAATGTAATGAGTACGATTTCATCTCAGGGAACATTCTAGATGCAAGGGAGCCAAGGAATAACACGCTTCTTGTTTGCTGTGAATCAACAAAGATCCAGGTTTAAGCTTCTCTGCTGGACTGGCAGGGAAATCTAAACAATAATAAGAATAAGAGAACAATAACAACCTCAATAATAACTGAGGCCTTTCCAAGATCCTGGGGTCTTACAAAGCACCAAAGGAGGAGGGAGAGCCTCACCTGCCCTGGTAGTCGTTTGTGAGCTGTACATCCTAGTGTGTGCCCCTGGCCTTCAGGACTCCTGGCTCTGGGCTGTGTTTTCTATGCGCAGTGTTTAAGGCCCAGGAATTAATTTTATGATGCAGAATTGAATGTCTAAGTCAAGTCTCGCTAGAACTTCCTCTGAACTCTTGCCTTGCCCCCAGACAATGCCACTGAACTGCACCAGACCCCTGTTCTCAGAGAGAAAGAAAGATTTGTCAAAGCTCCTTTCCCTAAAAAAAAAAAGCTCCTTTCCCCTAAAAAAAAAAAAAAAAACCTCTGACAGTTGTTGTTTTTTTTTTTTTTTTTGACCTCAGGAATACCCAGTAACAAAATCCCATCAACAAGTTTAGGCTTTTACAGAAGATGAGAAATGCTGTTGACTGGAAAATAAAAACTTTTTAAAAAACAAAATAGAGTTAAGAATTACTAAAGCATATTCGTATTTTAAATATTTATGGCATTTTTGTATTTTAAATATTTTATTATTTAGTTTTTTATAATTAAAGTGGGGTAAAAGAGAAAGTTGAAAGAGTAAACACAAGTTAGTATTGTAATGATATGACCAGATTTTAAGAAGAGACAAAAGAACAAATAAAATGATATAATTAGAAACAATTCATGAGGAGAAAGCTAACTGCAGTCATCACATACAAAAAAATCTACAAGATCAGAAACTTTGGAAACCAGTTTTTACTGTGATATGGCTTAATACCTTGGACAAGACCTTTCAGCATCTGCTACAGGTTAGCTACTGATGGTTATGCTGTCATGTATATCATTTTAGCATTCAGAAATAAATTTCTCTGTGTATAGGGCCATTGAAAACAAAAATAAAGGTGCAGTTTTTATAACACAAAAAATGAAAAGGCTTGAATTCTTAGAGAAAAGAGAACATATCCTATACCTTCTTTTTTCTCCAGTGCCCAGTTCATAGGAAATGTCTAAAAATGAATGCTGATGATGATAATAAAATGGAAGAATATTATAAAAAGAGGAATATTCCCCAAAACATAAGTTGAAGTGAATTATAACAGAGTTTTCACCCATATAGGCTTTTGGTTTATTTACATAATTGTGTTTATTTTATTTTAGTTTTTGACTCTTCTGCTTAAACTAAGAGCTATTTAGAAAATCACAAAAAGAGTTATTTTCTTAGTGAAAAGGTTCTCATTTTCAGACTTCTGCTTTCCTCTCTTCTGCTTCCACAGACACACACAGAAAAATGCAACATCTTAGCTTTGTGTGTCCTGAATCGTCTTAAAAATTTTTGGACACTTGTACAGCATTTAAAAGATTATATATATGTGCAGATACTTAAAGAAAAAGCCACTTTTCTGCCCCCTTATCCATTAAATACTAACCTATTTTAAAATCACCTGGGCCTCAGAGATGACATCTGTTTGTTCAGAATGTGTTTCACATTCTAGACAATGAAATATACATTGCTACAAGAAAGCATCCTTATGAAAGCTTAATGATTGAAACTAGAGTCCATTCTCTGATTTAAAACTAATCAATTAATTTATTAATTAAAATTAAAATTCATCAGGTATATACTTATCTTTGAAATATATTTTGATCCATCGAAAAGAAATGGCATAGTTCTCTTGCTATTTTTAAAACCTGTCCTATTCTTCAAATAGTAAAACAATGATTTGTTCTTTTTGCTGAGAATTTTTTAAATAATAGAGGCACCTCTTTGGTTCTCCTCTTAGGACTCTGCTCCTCATACAAGCTGCTGAAGGTCTCCCCTTTTGTACTTGCAGCTCTCCTTCCACTTAAAAAAAATTAAATAAAACTTTTAGGGACATATGGCTTTTCTTCCACCTCCATGTTTCAAATTTACTTCAAAACACCTACACAGAGTTGGAGGTTTCTAAAGTGTCAACAGCTGAAATGTCCCAGGAGCTGTAAATGCCTTTCATGTAAAGAGTCAGAGATGGAAAATTACTAGTTTTAAAGAATGAAAAAGCAGGCAGCCTTAGAGAGGTGATCTCAACATTGATTTATTTCTATGAGACCTCAAATGTTTTAATAAAAATGGAACAAACGTTAGGTGTAAAATTGCTCAAACTTTAACTTTTATAAATGCATCCAGGTAAAATACACTTAAAAGTGGATTTTGTTTTGCTTTGATTAAAAATGAGAAGCATGAAATTACACTGATTCTTAGTCTAAAGACATTATATGTTTTAGGCAATGTTCTATCTTCTAAAAATAACAACATATAGTAAAAAGGATTGGTATAACAGTATTCAGAATTATGGGACTATCTGTAAAATTAAAGAAATAAATACTAAAATTAAAAAATGGAGCTATATTTTGGCATTGATGTTTAAATTAGAATATATTCCCCGGGTACACAATCCAAATTTCATCAACACTGGAGCAAATGTACCATTTTAGAGTGAAATGGTTTAAGTAAGTCAGACTTGTTTGTCTAAAGAAAATTCTAATCTCTTCCACCCAAAGGAATAAATACTGAATATTGTCCCAAGATTACTTACATATCTCACAGGGTTGGCAAATTGGATAATTGAAAGAGAAATTTAAAAATGCTATTGTAACACAAAGAAAGTAAGCAAACATCTTGGAAATACATCATTTCCAAATACTTAAATAAATCCAAGGATTTTGTGCTTTATAAAAATAAAGCATAGATAAATAACTTAAAAAATAGAGATCTAGTTGAATATGTCAATATCTTAAGTCATGGAAAATATTTTGCAGACACACTCTTCTTTCAGTTACTCAAAATAATACTACAGTCATCCCTTGGTATCTGCAGGAGATGGGTTCCAGGACCACCTGAGGATACTGAAACCTGGGCACGCTCAAGTCCGTGATATAAAATGGTATAATATTTGCATATAACCTATGCACATATTCCTGTTTACTTTAAATAATCTCCAGATTAACTACAATACCTAATGCAGTGTAAATGCTACTTACATAGTTGTTTTGCTGTACTGTTTAGGGAATAAAAGTCCATACTTGTTCAGTACAGACACAATCGTTTTGTTTGTTTGTTTTTCTTTTTGAGACAGAGTTTGACTCTTGTTGCCCAGGCTGGAGTGCAATGGCACAATCTTGGATCACCATAACCTCCACCTCCCAGGTTCAAGCAATTCTCCTGCCTCAGCCTCCCAAGTATCTGGGATTACAGGAATGCGCCACCATGCCTGGCTAATTTTGTATTTTTAGTAGAGATGAGGTTTCTCCATGTTGGTCAGGCTGGTCTCAAACTCCTGTCCTCAGGTGATCCTCCTGCCTCAGCCTCCCAAAGTGCTTGGGATTATAGGCGTGAGCCACTGTGCCTAGGCCTGGTACAATTTTTTTCCAAAGATTTTTGACATTCATGAATGCAGAACCCAGGGGTATGAAGGGCCTACTATATTACCTTTCTTAAAAGACTTTCTTTTCACCATATATTCCAGAAGTTTTCTGCATGCTACTTGAATTTTAGCTATTAAAAATGAAATAGTGAGAGATCAAACTGTGAAGTGACCCCAAATGTATCTGAAATTGTACTTTCTCAAAACACCTCAAAAGTTTGAGATGGTGAAGACAGTCTTACAGCAGACTTTAAATTAAAATGAGCCTCTTCACCCATGACGAATTGATTCTGTGACAACAAATTCACAGGTTTTAGACTAGAACCTATATACTAGTGCAACAATACCACAGCTAATTCACATTCATAATAATGATATTGTCGTATGGATACAAACAACGCTTCTCGTAAACACAAACAGCTTGCAAAATGTATTCTTTGCCAGTGCATCTTGTGATACACACCACATTTAGAAAATTCAGCCCATTTGGGGAAAAGCTTTGTTGCTGCCACTTTTAGCTTCCTAACAAAAGTCAACAAACTCCCAAGTAGTACAACCGTGCTTATCAAATTTGTCTGGCTTTAAAAATGCAGCTTTGTTCTCTTATTGATAAATCAAACAAGTCAATACAAAGTACTTCACTTTTTATTTCCAAATGTTAAAACTAATAATGCTAAATTGTGTCATAACACAGAATACAGAAATAATTTCTACCTAACAAAATAATTTAGACACTAAAAGGGAGAAAAAAGGATACCTGCTTATACTTTTTACAAGACTTTCTGATGTATTACCTGCTTGATGATAATTATTAATACAGCTTAAAAGAGAGTAAAAGATGTTAATGATACGGGAAATGCCTAAGAGCACAATTAAAGAGGTTATATAGCACAGTAAATGATGAACTTGCTTACCAGTGGATTTGAACATCAGGGTTTAATTACTATTCTAAAGATTTATTTACAACTTAATGGCAATTGATTTTGAGTAAGGGTTATAGGTGCTAAGAATTGCTCTTGAACAAGCTTGTAATCAGATGTGGTAATATGTCAGGCACGCTAATGACTTCTGCTCTCCCTGAGCCAGAATGAAGATCTCTATCAGTGGATATTTTGTTTAACCTGGTAGTTCACGTAGAGCCTGACACTGTATCCTCAAGTTGAGAATTGCTACTGTACTGAACTACTCTTAGTTCTAATATTCATCGTCATAGTTCATCTTTGTGGTGTGAACTAAATATTGAATGACAACAGCCTAGTAAACAGATCACAGCATTGATCTCAGCCAAATGAAATAAAATATTTGAGTTTTTTTTTTAAAGAAATGATCTAACGTAAGCAATAAATCAAGTGAATCCAATTATTACTTTGGTCCAATGCTCAAAATGATCATGGAAACTAAAGAAGAAATCAGGGCCTCAGGCATCATACTGAAGATCAAATAATAAACAAAAACAAAAACAAAACAAAATGGAACACCACCATAAAAGCTGACAGTGTCTGATGAGGAAAAAAATGGCAGGGCTACTCTAGGTAAAGAATAAAATTTTGGTTTTTAAGGTCAATCATGGTATATTACATCATGCTCAAAAAAGTATAAGGTCAAACAGTGAGCAGATACTAATCTGATAATACCATAAACATAAACAGAGGGGTAAAGTATATAAAGAATGAATGACCTAATTGATTTTATCAGCAAAGCTTCTCTGGGGAATACTTCTATTTGAGTTGCAACTGGGCTAGACATGGGCTGCAGCAGGGCGGAAGATGAGGACTGAGGAAGGTGTAAAGGATGATAGGTGAGTTTTGGCTTGTGCAGCAGGGTAGGTGATGGAGCCTGCAGTGCGTCAGGGGACGAGCGGATCTGGGGTGGAGTGGGAGATCATGAGTCCAACAAAAAAGAACAAGTGTGAAACCACAGACAGCAGTGACTGATTAAGCACAAAACGACGCGGTGGGCCCAACAGAATGAGAACGTGGACCTATACAAAATCCTGTACATGAATGCTCATAGCCACGTTATTCATAATAGTCCCAAAGTGGAAACAACCCAAATGCCCACCAACTGATGAATGGATAAATGAAATGTGGTATATCCATGCAATGGAATATTATTTGGTGATATACAAAAACGAATTACTGATATATGCTACAACAGGAATGAACCTTGAAAATACTATACTAAGTGAAAGAAGCCACTCACAAAAGACCATGAAATGAAATGGTCTTTTGGAATATTATGTAATTCCACTTATTATGACATTTCAAAAATAGGGATATCTATAGAGTCAGAAAATTAGTGGTGGCTTAAGGCTGGGGAGGTGGGGAGAATGATGTGGCTATTAATAGGCATGCGTTTTCTTTTTTAGGGTAATGGAGATGTACCAAAATTAATTGCAATAGTTGCAAAACTTTGTTATATTAAACACCACTAAATTGTACATTTTAAATGGAAAAAACTTCATAAGGTCACAAGTTTTCAGACTAGATATATTTTGGAGGGACAAAGCAAAAACCTTTTCACTGCAATGAAGATTTCTGAGAGTAAAATTCAATTTTAAATATAGTTATGCCATTATAATGTCTAGGACACTAGACTATGGATGGATGTCATGTAACAGGGACTCTATCTATTTTTAATGAAGACATGGTGAGAAGGCCTAATTCAAATGAATAAGCTCCTCTTACAGAAAGCAATCTACCTCGCCAGAGAGAAAATAAAAGACTGGAACTCTGGAAACACGGAACCATTTGTTCTGCCAGCTCAGAGCTCTAGTTTAGGGATCTAGGGCTTAAGAGTGACCAACAGTAAAAGGCCCTGCCAATCAAGGCCTCTGAACTTTTATTTCCTGGGCCTAAGCCAAGCAAATGTCTCCCATGTTACTTAATACTTTCTCTCTTGAGGACATAGAAATGACACCCTCCTTCCTTATAAAAATAAACAAAGTGCTATCACTTTGCAGGACATAAAATTTGTAGCAGGCTTCAGCTACTTCGATAAAACTTCAAAACTGTGTTACTGTACTGCATTCTCAGACAAAAGGCCCAATAACATACTTGTTTGGGACTCAGTTATTCTGAACTTTCAGGTGACAGCCCATCCATTTAATTCAGTGGCTATTAAAATGCCAGTTCCGAATCTTAGTTCAGAGTAATCTTCTTTCTTTCTTTTTTTTTTTTCATCTCCAAGAAAAGACAGCATGCATGGTGAATTTTGCTATAGTCTTGATTTTAAAGTAAATAGAAATAACACTTCCTAGGCAGTCAATTGAAGTCATTGCTTTCGCACATTAAGATGGTGTGACCAAATTCTGTCACCTTAGCTGTGAACTGAACATAAGAGACAAAAGCGCAGGTGATTCCAGCTACAGGCAAGACAATGAAGTATGTACATCCTGTCTCTGTGCCAGGAAATGTCAGAAAAGCAGGGACAAAAGTGAAGGAGATGTAAAGAAAACCAGAGTTTTCCATGTGGGTGGAGGCTAGATTACCAACACTAGTAATGGAAGGAAGCGTGTGTCACAGGAGAGAAGCTTGCCCCGAGAAAGGAAGGGAGACCAATGCAATTTTATAGAGGCGGAATTGTCACCAACTACAACGAGAAAGGTGCACAGCCGTTGGTCAAAACTGAGGATCAGGAGAAGGCCAGGGCTAGCCTAGAGATACATATTTGAATGTCTTCTTCATAAGCAGCTTTCCATAACTTTCAATGTAACACACAGAACCTATTATGTTTCCCATGTGCTCTCACCGGCGCCCAGCATAATGAGCATTACACTTACTGTGATGGGGAGACTGTTTCCATGAATGCCAACTGAGATCTAGAGATTGTGTTAGGTTTTTAACAGCCATATCCTACAATGGGATTATATTTGAGTTTGTAGTCACCTAAAATCCTCAGACCTTCTTCTTCTTTTTTTTTCCCATGAAAATGAGTGCTTCTCTTGTCTTTTATCTGTATGATAACATTTTAAATTTAAATATAGGGTTTTATGTTTATTCCTGTTATATGTAATCTTTTTGGTTTTGATCCAGCAATTCAGCCTGCCAAAAATTCAGATTGCTAAATAAGGGATACCAATCAGATGTTTTCTATCTTCCCTGGAGAAACTAAGGAACTTCAAGTTTAAAATGCACCATGAAGAATTGGATAAAATACAAAGAATTTCCTGAAGAAAGGGTAAGAGAAGCTAGAAGAGGGATAGGGGAAATTTTTAATCTCTAATTTTTTAAATTACAGAGACTTTTTAAAAAATTATAAAAGTTCATCTTATCAAAAATGGTTACAACAATCTTCTTAGGGATATACCCACATTCAGGAGAACTGGCTATATTTCCTTTGGTTCCCAAATGTACTTGGTTTATACCTGTAAGATGTATTATCCTTCTTTGTGTATTTGTCCTCTCCTTCTGTCAGACTATAAAGTCTTTAAGGACAGGAATCATATCTTATTGGTCTTCATATACCCAGAGATATAATGGGCATTTAACATATTTTTAATGGTTGATTTAAATCATTGAATAAATTGAAGGGAAATATGAGGGAAAGAAATTCAATCATTCCATCAACAAACATTCAGCACTTACTCCACACCAGGAGTAGCTAGGGATTCCCAGAGCAAATCCACCATCCTGGCCTCCTGAGGGATGATGAGAAGAAAGGAGACAGACAGACTAGCTGATCTATGAAGGTGACCTTGAATCTTGTGGATCCATCACATCCACGATTTCAGGTCCAAGACCACCTACATTCAAACATTATAATACACTTCAGAGAGAAATATAAATAAAGGAAGATTTTTAAAATTAACGATGCTAAAAATGTGGGTTTTTAAATAAAAAATAAAAGCACTCACATTTATCACTAAGACATTTTATGGCATTTAAATACACATAATCTTGTTTCTAAAATCATGCATATATTGTGGACTTATAAATTCTTCAGATGCATAGTCAGACATATGTATATATATATATAACTATATATATATAAAAACTATATATATACATAAAACTATAAACAGCCTCCTACCTGTGTAGACATCTTTTTGCCAAAGATAATTTAAGGTGCTAATTGCAAGCACTGTTCATGAAAAAGAAATTCACATATTAGTGCATGGAAATTACATAAAACTATATATATATATATAGTTTTATATATATATGGAAATTACATAAATATATATAGGTGCTAATTGCAAGCACTGTTCATGAAAAAATTTCACATATTAATGCATGGAAATTACATAAAACTATATATATAGTTTTATATATATGCATGAAAATTACATAAAACTATATATATATGAAACTATGTATACACATAGTTTTATGTAATTTCCATGCACTAATATGTGATTTTTTTTCATGAAGAGTGCTTGCAATTAGCATCTTAAATTATCTTTGGTAGAAAGATGTCTACACAGGTAGGAAGCTATTTTCACTCAGTTGAGAGATGTAGTAGATATTAAATTTGGTTCCTCATTGTAATCAGTATATTAACTATTCAAGAGAATTAATACTTTTCCAGTTCTCATTTAAAATGATGCTTCAGACTGGGCGCAGTGGCTCATGCCTGTAATCCCAGCAATTTGGGAGGCTGCGGAGGGCAGATCACTTGAGGTCAGGAGCTGGAGACCAGCTTGGCCAACATGGTGAAACCCTGTCTCTACTAAAAATACAAAAAGTAGCCAGGCGTGAAGGCACGTGCCTGTAATCCCAGCTACTTGGGAGGCTGAGGCAGGAGAACTGCTTGCACCCGGGAAGCAGAAGTTGCAGTGAGCCAGGATTGCACCACGGCACTCCAGCTTGGGGGACAGAGTGAGACTCCGTCTAAAAAAAAAAAAAATGCTTCATAACTCACTAAGATGAACAGTTTTGCTTTCTTATAACACCTGCAGGTCCAAGGTAAATTTAACAAGTGATTTTCTTTTCTATAAAGTGGTCTGGGCATTTGAGAAATATATACATGTATTTCTATTCATTCCACTGCTCTACATATTCAAAGTCTATGCAAATTGTGTAGATGGTAGCGCTCCACAGAAACACAAGTTGTACCTGTTATTAGCAGCATTTTCCAGACCTTGTGCACCTGGTCTAGTGGCATTTTGGTTCTTTTGTCACAGAGTAGCAGGACGCTGGGGCATAAGACAGTTAAAAATATGTTTTGAAGTGCCTCACTGATCTTTCATTTGTTTTTAATATTCAAAATCATCTTTTGTTCACAGGAGGAAGATGATTGTGTACTGAATAATTGCAATAGAACATCTGAAAATGTAAAATGGAAAGGAGAACTGAACTTTTCTATGAAGAGCTTGATTATGGCCATACATTGAATTAATGAGCATTCAGTGAGTCCACAGCTCTTCGTTAAGGGTCTCCTGCATGCTATACACTGTGCTACGTCCTGGGGCTCCATGAATTCTTTGTTAACAAAATAAAAATACCCCCATACAGACAGGCACTTTCAGATACATTACCTCATCTCTAACAAAACACACAGTCAACAGAACCATGTGGCGGCTGATCAATATTCTAAACGATAGTTTCATAAGTACTGTCCCTAGACTCGTTTACTCACTGGGAGCTGCAGGGGTTGGTATTCTAGCTAGCAAATGAAACAATCTGCATACATGCTTAAATCAAGTTTGTTTAAAATTAGAAAATGGCATAATGTATTCAAAAGTTTTTATGCAGTATTTGCATGGAATTTAAAATATGCTACATGCTTTGAATTAGGAGAGCAGAGTGATGTGTAGCTCATCTATTGGTCTGATCGAATGTTTAAAAATCAAATTTTAGAGAGCTCTGTACTTAAATAACTGTAAAAGAAAATAAAATCAAAATGCATAAGTTTGTTACTGGTCTAATAAAAGTATAATTAGCATATGTGAGAAAACCAGATTGGTTAAATAAGATCTGTAAAATTTAAGTAAATATGAAGTTCCTTTTGTTGCTTAGCAAATGAGAAAGTTTATTTAGATTCAAGTCTGAGGAAATGTTTCTCTTGGCCAGACTACACTTTTGTAATGGTGACTATAATTCCTGAATTCAGCCCTGGAAAAATGACTTCGTTGCTTAGGAGTTAAGAAAACTTGAGAAAGGAAGAAGTATGGGACAGAGACAGGTAGATACTCGGAAACATTAAATAAAGATTATTAAGTGTCTACAGGTAATTTGATCAGTTTTACCAACTGCACTATATTTCATTGTACAGTTGGCTTAAAATTGCCCCTCATACTGCATTGGCAACCCTCTGCTTCCTCATGTTCTTGCCTCAGCTTATAAATGAAGAAAATTCTCGAGAAAAAAGTTCTTTCTGGTGTCTTTGGCAGGGGAAGGCAAAGCGGGAGGGGAGGACTCTCGATCTAGCTTATATCTCTCTTGCTAACATATTTTTCATCAAAAGGAAAGAAGCTGAAGTACATGACTGGTAAGAGGCTGGCCTCTATGGGGCTTTGTTATTACTACAGGAAGGAGGGCTGAGTTGGTCCCTTCAATGGGAAGTAAGCAGCATGCCACTGTCCCTCTGTGGCAAGTACGTGGATCTGCAAGAAGCCACCAGAACCTACCTCACTGCTCTGTACAGCACGCGGAGGTGAGGCCAGGGGCCTGCTTGCCAGAGGGTGGCCAAGAAGGTCACCACGCTCTGATTTCTAATCATCCTGTGACAGAATATGTGGGGTAGCGCTGAAGTCAACTCTTTCTCGGCTCAGGGAAGAGGACGTGGCCCCAGCTTCTCTACAAGCATGGGAAGGTACAGGCTTGAGGAGTTAGTAGGAGCCCAGATTTCTCAACCAGCCATGTTTTCAAATCCAGCTTTATCCAAAAGACCTGTATTTTGGGAGATGCCAATATCCATCAGTAATACAGTTAAAGCTTCAACTTTCCCTTTTTTCTCTTGGTCTCTACCAGACAGAATCTAGAAAGAAGAGGCAAAAAGTTGGCAATCCAAACTTTTAGTATCAATCCTAGAACTGGGTGTAGCTCAGGAAACATCACATAAAGTGCAGGAAATAATTATAACTCACTGAAAGAAATTTAGTGTCTTATAGCACTTTTTTTTTCCTGAGTGTCAAAATTATAATTTCCCCACAGAAACAAGGAGGAAGCATGCAACATATCTGCTTTATAACATCCCAGAATATAAAATAAAAAGAACTGAAATATTTCTAAAAGAACAGCTGAGTACTTTAAAAATAAATTAATGGTAGATATAAGCATAAGATCCTTGAAATGTTGAAGAATGGGAAGGGGATTATTTTCTGGCCTTTAGTTTGAGTTCCAAGAGTTATCTAAAATTTTATTTTTGTCTGTGTTTTGATTCATGAGTATTCAAAGCCCTGACATTTTCTTTGAGAAACTTCCATGCTGCAAAAAAATAGGCTGCAGTCCAAGCTCACCTCCACAATTTTCACATAAAGACCTTTACAGCTTATACAGGCCACAGTTATGTATTAATAAGCTTTGGTGTAATTCCAGAGCTAACATCCACAAAAAGACTGCAGCAAAATAAATAAATAAATACATAAACAAAAAACACCTATATAATTTTCAGTCAGTTCTGACTCAGGTTAGCCTCAGATATTGTTTTATAAAAAATCTAAACATGTTTGGCACATTAATTCACAGATGTCAGAGGTTACTGGGCCTGTCTGCCTCCCAAGGGAGGGCAGGGAGTGGACAGAAATTACTCTTTCAGAGACACAGCATGGAAGAGTAGAAAGTGGATGGACTTCCAATACCTTAAACCAAGATCTGCATTATGATTTATTAGTTGAGTTCCCCTAGGCAAAATTATGTTACTCAACTGGAGCAAAGTATTCTCATCTCTAAAATGGGAATGATAAATAAAACTGACATTGCAGGGGAATCTTTTTTAGTTGAAGCAAAATGCTTGGGAAATAATTAGTGCATATTCATCTATTTGTTTTTCTTTCTCACTGAATGCTCTGCAAAATTTTGTATAAGATGGTGACTATATTTTACAAACCAAGTTAACCCTGCTTTGGCCATTTAAAATTCATATTTTATCTCTCTGCTTAAAGTACAGGATGTATTGAAATACAAATGTCCATTGACTTTTATAATATTCAATCTGAGAAGGAGAGTAGTAGTATATCTGCCAAGCATTTATGCCCACCTCAAACTATGATGATTAGTTGCAGCTACACTGGACCATTCAGCTGGGTATTCACTCTCAGGTACTGCTATGGAGAGAAAGGCTGACAGTTGCCCTTTATGACAACATGATTAAAGGGGAGGTGTTTCTTCCACACATCTCTAATCCATGAAAGGGTACAGGATGTTCTGCTCCATTCATGCATCACATCTTCACTTCCTTTAGTAATCTTAGTAATTTCCTTTAATCTTAGATACAACTGCTCAAAATCTTTGCCTACCAACCTCAGCTTAAACATCTCTCAACTCACACCTACTGGTGACACACTTCTCTCCTAACCAGCTGGGTGACTCCCATAGAGGCACTGAACACCTAGCTCATAAGGAAACTTATAATCACAAGAGAAAGGAAGGACAACCACTCATTATTCAAATAGAATTTCCAGATTATTATCCTTTTAGCATCAAAAGATCCTCAACTGTATTTGCACGTGAATATGTGCCTAAAAGTATATATATACACATATATGTATATATGTATGTGTGTGTATATATATATATATTTAATTGTTGCTCACCTGAAGAGTGGTTGCCTCTTCTAGTTGCAAATCATGAAATTATTTGAATCACTCTAACCAGAAGCTAGTTTAGAAGCTTACAAAATTAATTGTATATTAGGATTATGATACTGATATCTCAGTGAACATGAATTTGAGTTCTTAATGAGCTTTGTAAGCAGCAAGAACTACAGTTTATGTGTGCTCGCCAACACAATGTCCATATAACCAACAGATGCTTTTCAAACTGGCTTTGGAATGAAATTAGAAGAGACACATTCTGAGTTAAGTGGGGAAGATGGTCACCACACTTGGCACTTTGTGGGGGCTAAATCTGGACTCTAATGAAAATCCCTTGAATCCCAAGCCACCCAAGACTCGAATCCTCAACCCAGCATTTTATGCACTTTCATTAGCTCCTGAAGAATTCATCTGTTATGTCATAGCATTCTTCAGTCTATTTAATGTTTATTCTTATCCTACCTCTCTTCTTTTCTTACATATGTTCTTCAATACACTACTTAAAATATTTGAATTTAGTTTAACAAAGCTATAAAATAATCCTCATTTTTAAAAAGCCCAAGAGTTTATGGATGCTAATCAGCTGTATCTTTGTTTTCTATCTCAGCCGCTCAAAATAATTAATCTAGGCAGAGCATAGTGGCAGTGGCTCACGCCTGTAATCTTAGCACTTTGGGAGGCTGAGGCGGGCAGATCACTTGAGATCAGGTGTTTGAGACCAGCCTGGCCAACATGGCAAAACCCTGTCTCTACCAAAAATAGAAAAATTAGCCAGGCATGGTGGCACACACCTGTAATCCCAGCTACTCGGGAGGCTGAGGCAGGAGAATCACTTGAACCCGAGAGGCAGAGGTTGCAGTGAGCCAAGATTGCACCACTGCACTCTAGCCTGTCTCAGAAGACTCTTGTCAAAAAAAAAAAAAAAAAAAAAGAAGAAGAAGAAGAAGAAGAAGAATGACTAATTCGAATCCAACATGAGAAAAATACAACCATGCTCTGATGTTGTGGTGCAGAACAAAGTCTTGGAGGAGGTGAAGGACTCCTGGGGTCCCCCAGCTGTCAAGGGGCAAAGCAGGTATTTTCTATTCCTCAATGCCTAATCTAATGGAATCATGAGGTTTAAGTTTGTGGTGTGTTCACTGGCCAGCAGGGTAGGATAAAACTCATAATTTAAAGCATTTTTTTTTCTCTAAATAGTCACAAGAGTTTTGCAAAACTTCCCAAGCTAGAGTAAATAAAAATGAATGATTAGTAACTATTCTGACAATAAAAATGTGCTGGGTGATAAAAAATAAAACAAAGTCCTTTTATGGTGATTACGCTGATGACTTTCCGCTGTCATGAAGCCAAATGGACTAAATTAAAGAAATCTTATATTTCTGTTCAGAAAAGTGGGTGTGGGGAAAGAGAAAAGGTAGAGAAAAGCAAGTCAGAACTAGTAAATTTACATTCAAAGCAGTTCTTACCTAAGTAACTAGCCAGCAAGAATAAATTCTTAGACTAAGTATCTGTAAACTAAATTGACCTACAGGACCATAGCTCTCTGTGTCGACATCCCGTCTTCCCAACTACATTGTCTAAAACTTTGAAGACATGGATTGTGCCTTATAGCTCTCACGTCTAGCACATTGCCAGGCATAGCAGAGACGTTTACTATTTCTTGAATGAATGCATTATTTCTTGTGTCTAGTATTTAATAAGCTCATAACAAATATTTTTGAGACTGGTGATATATTTGACCATTTCCACGTTTTATACACTCAATGAATCATTTGTAATTAAGTTGTCTGCAAGTACATATGCATGTTTAATACAAAATACACAAATAGTATTAACATACTGCCTTCCCGTATGGTTCACACATACATGTGACCTGCCCACACAGAATTTCACTCTTTCAAGGAAAACAGATACTAAACTATCAACTACTGTAAAGCATGGTGAGGGAACTTCACATGGTCCATGGTGAGGAAAGCTCCACTGATTGGGTGACAAGGAAGATGGCTGCTGGCACTGAAGGCACAGGTATGAGTGAGCACTCACATCCAAGTAATTGAGAGGAGCACAGACTGGCTGGAGAGCAACAGGGAAGAGGGAGAGTAGCTTCTGTGACTCTGGAGAGCTCACTGAGGACCAGATCAGAGAGTGTCTCATAAATCAAATTAAAGCCCATGGATTTTATCCTAATGAAAGACACTGGAGAGTTCTGAGCAAACTCACGGCTCGATCCCATGTGATTTTGGAAATTTCACGCTAGTCACTGTGTGAAGAATGCCTTCTGTAGGGGAGTGACATAGCTAAGTGGCCAGCTATTATGCTGTTTTAGTAACCCAGGAGAGAGAAGATGATGCCATGGATGTCGATGGTATTGGAGAGATCACCTTGAGGATGGGAGGAAACACCGTGTTCAGTTTGGGATGTGTTGTGTTGGAGATGCCTGCAACACACAAAAGATGATGTGCAATGAGATGTTGGATGTCCTGTATGGAGCAGAGGAGGGATGTGCTAATCAGGGAAATCATGGAAGACCCACGATCACAGGGGCTGCCAACTGAAGCCACCCTGTGCATGGCCTCTCAGGGAAATTGGGTCTTGTGAAGTGTAACCCCTGAGTGAACAGTTTTCCTACAGGAAGAAAACTGAGTTAGTGATAAAATAACTCTCAAAAGGAAAGTACCACAAGTATATTGATTTTATATAAAAAAAAGATTCTTTTTTACATGAGATGATAATATAGGTCAAAAATAATTATTTTTAGCAGACAAAGTAAGCCTGCTACTTTTCTAAGCCTACAGAGCACTCCAAATCCTCTTTAAAGTTCTCGTGTTAACATGAGTGCAAGTGAAAACTTCATAAAGGCTAGCAGGTGGCCATAATTTGTATTACCCAATAGGATCCCAAGTTCATAGTACATAAAGCATAGTTTTACATAGCACATAATTTAGCTACATCGTGCTCTTTCACAAGAAATTAAAAGTTGTAGTTATTTTAAATGGCATGTATTTGCACAGTACTTAGGTTAAAAAATCCTGCAAATGTTGGATATTTACATGTATTCTTTTATGTTATTGTCACAACATCATGGCAGAGATGAAAAAAGCTACAAATAATGATACCATAAATAATTGGCAAAATTTTCTCTGCTCCATATTACAGTTGAAAGTAAAGTTTTCAAACTCCTAACTTCTATTCAGAAAAGCAAAGTGGTAAGACACACAGGCTTTAGACTCAGGCAACTTAGTTTCAAATCTTGTGTTTTCCACTTATTTGCTAAGTGACACTGTAACTTAATCTTCTAAGACTCCTATTCATCATTTATAAAATAGGAATATTACCTACTTTTAGGATGATTGTGAGCATTAAATAAGAAAATGTTATTGAGATATTAGCATAGTGTTGGCTGCCAATAAACCATTCTAAACAGAGTTAACCAAGGTAAATGATATTCAATTAACAATCCAGACTTAATCATGTCAGTATCCAAAAGGTGACCAGCACAAGGAGTTTGGCTTTGTGGGCCCTTCATAATACATGTCTGCCAATGCAAACTTTGTTAAGTATTTTATACATACACCCCCCCCCCAACCCACCCACACACACACGCAACTCAGCAGCAATCTGAGAATGAAAAAGCAATGATGTTAAACAGGCCCGTATTTGAATCCTAACTTTGTCACCTAATAGCTGTGAGACTGTAAACAAGATCTAAGTTTTAATTTCCCCATCTGAAAAAGGACAGCAATATCTATTCTCCTTAAAACATAGGGATACTTTAAAGTTTAAAGAAAATAACTTTTTATAATCTATAGATAAATCTATAATAAGTCCTCAACATACACCTTTTCCTTCACCTTTATATTATTACTATTTCTATTCAAGAAACAAAGCCATGTGCATAAGAGTACAGGGTCCACGATGGTACCGTATGCTGCATGTTCTCCCTTTCTACCAAGAAATCCTAAATTAAAATGAACATCAAGGGCTGTGGTGAGAGGATTTTTTTAAAAGTGACAAAATGCAACTCTGCAGTATCCTCAGGTTTATGTAAAGAGCCATCTCCCTGGGTCACTGCCAAATGTTGTGAGTAGGACCCAAACTGCATTTGTCTGGGTAGTCAGATACCCAAGAGGTAAAGAATGCCCTGCCAAAGGTGGAGAGATGTGTGGATGTGAAAAACCAATCCTAAGGAGCACTTTTGCAGAAAATTTCTGCATGTAAAAATCACACAAGGCTTCATAATTTCTTAACCTATATATAACATATTTATATATATATTTACATATACGCACACACACTGTGTATATATATATACACACACACACATATACACACACACACACACACACAAATTTTGTGTGTGTGTGTGTATATATATATATATATATCTATATTTGGGCAAAGTAGCCTGAGTGGCACATCTAAAATCACATACAAATGAGAGCAAGCACTGGTGAATATTCTGAGATTCTGATGATAGGAGTGGAGCTCAGATTGTACTATCAGTTTTGGTAAATCCTAGAGGACCACAAATCAATCACTTGACAGTTCCTTCTTCTGTTGAGAGGATAACAGTGACCTTCCAGCAAGGCATAAACAGTTCCTAACTCTTTGCCAAAATAGAAGATTATATAAATAGTTGAAAAGTGTGAACAGCAGAGAAGAGTTTTAGTTTCCTTCTTTGTTAGATAATAGCATACTCACAATTTGATTAAAAGAGAAGAAAATGTGGAAACTGACAATAATAGTTGAATATGGTCAATTTTTAATGTGTGTGTGTGTGTGTGTGTGTGTGTGTGATAGTGTGTATTTTCCAGGTAGTACAGACTGGTTACAAAAGACTTGGGAAAATATGGGGGGCAAGAGGGAAAGTACTGTCATCTTTGTATTCACAAATTCTCTTAATGATAGAAGAAGGGTAGGTAAGTAATAGACTTAATATGGATGCACAAGGTACTCATCAGTTAATTCATAAAGTTCTAAGATCTGGACAGAAGATGTAGACAAATGGCACATAAATGAGGGCAGCTAAGGAAGAGGCAGTCTGGCATAGTGGTTAAGAACACCGGAGCCAGGTAACCTGAGTTCATATCTCAACTCACACATCTGTGAGCTGCAGGACCTTGGGAAAATCACTTAAGTTTGCTGTGCCTCGAGTTCTTCCCCTGTAAAATGGTGACAATTATACTTACTTCATGGTGTCTTTGTGAGGTACCTGCCTTATAGTGTGTATGTGAAGATTAATGAATAATCAGTTAATACGGACATATAAATTACCTAAAGCAATGCCTGCCATACAGTGAGTACTATGTAAGTGTCAACTGTTATTAAGGATTGGTAACATTTTAAAAAGTCCAAAATACAAAATACATTGAGGTGCACAACAATTATTGAAGGCAAGAAAATTTATTTTAGGAATAAGAAACCCCACATGTGAAAATGGCTAAGGTGAACACTAAGCCCTAGTTATGTGAATGCAGGGATTATTCAAGGGCTACTCTAAGTGAATTCCAGTATCCTGACCTCAGGTCAATTGCCTTTATAGGTACTCAAAGAATCCACAAGCGATAGTCCTTAGATAAGGCTGGTGACCTTCGAAATAAAACATACAAGAGTTCCTATAATTCTGAAAAATGACACATGCTGTTTCAGTTTTCTAAAAGCAATGCCATTTCCAAATGTTGACATTAATATGTTTAATATTCCAGAAATTATTCTGTAATAGATTAGCACAGTGATGAACTTCATGAAGAAAGACGGGAATCCCTAAGAACCAGTGTGTGTTTAATGAAATCAGCATGTGTCAAACTAACTTTATTATTTCCTTTGGTAGAGCTAGTAGATTGGTAACCAAAGGAAATATGGAATATACGAAAACCAGGGGCAAGGAAGACATTTAACAAGGTCTATTATGACATCTTTCATTCACTCACTTCATCATTCACTCAATGAATATTTAGTAATTGTTAAAACTACGCCAGAATAGAGTCTAATTCCTTTATTTGAGATAAGAGGTGAAACATTCATGCTAATAATTAATTCTAGTAATGGAACAGTGAGATATTTACATTGTAAAGTTAATAGGATCTACCTAATAGAAAGTGAATGAGGAAGTCTTGGGTTGCTACAAGTTTCTGAACTTGGGCAATGGTGCAGATGAATGGTTCTTAATGGTCCAGCAATAGGTGCTGGGCTGGCTGCTTAAGAAGCACTCAGGGAACTAACTACAATTGTGCATCCTGAGTGGGAGACCTGGAGATTCTGGGTTGGGGACCAGGTAGAGTCCTAGAGATCTTTTAGTGTAAAATGCTCTTCAGGTGATTTTGACATTCATTCAAGCATGGGAAATGCTGAAAAAGATAGCAATTAATGGAGGACATACTTTGGGATAAGAAGATTAATTTTTTAAAATCAGACACATCATGATCTATACACTCGGGCAAGTCAGGTCATCTTCAAAATAGTCACATAAGAGGTTATACACTAACATGCCAAAGACTATCATTTGATGAAAACATGATAAAGTGCCTCTTTGGGAATTTATTTCAGATTCTCCAGGGTTAGCTTTCAGATACTGACCATAATAGTAAATTTTGACCTACAGGTCTTGTAATCTGTAAAATCTTGTAAAAGATTTTTGGGAAAAATTCAGTTATTCAGAGCTAAGATAAATAAGATGACAATTTTTCTGAACAAAGTGGTATCGCTGAAATATATGTAGTATATCTCTGTAAAACTCAGTAAACAGTGCTGGTGAATGTAAAAATATGAAAGGTATAAAATACAAAAATGTGCCAAAGGTTTCTTGAACAATTAACTGCAAAGCCACAAGACACAGATTCATGAACATATTTAATATAACTGCACACACAGATGGAGCTATAAATTACCAAAACTGACTGACTGACTGACCTAACTGACCTTCTATAGAGACAATCATCTGTGTGATATGACTCTGGGGCTCTCATAAACCTACACCTTATTGAAGTCCTGTTTCCTTGGTCCATTACAGGCATTGAAAATCAAACCATTAGTTTTCCATTCCTGAGGCTTATAGCATTGACCATTACAAAAATGCACACATTCTTGGGAAGAATGACCTAATAAGCCTTCTCAAATATTAATGTCTTTCCATTAATAAGTCTGTCATTTCCTTCATAAATAGGGTTTTGCTGAAGTGTAATGATTCTCTTGGGGGATCCGTATGCTTGTCATGGGCACTTTAGAGGATGCCAGTGACAAGGAAAGTGAAGATGTTACAAACAGGACCTGCTTCCTTCAAGATAATGCATGGTCTGAATATATTTGAAATGGCAACCAACACATAAATCTGATAGGAAATACAATTTGGAAAAATGTTTAGGATGTTATATTCAAAAGTGATTAATTTTATGCAGGATTCTATAATGGAACAGGTACCAATGAAAAATGATTAAGTAATTTGTACTCTGCAGCCACCATTATTGTGAAACCCAAATACCTGTTAACAGTGTTAAGAATTGATATAAGCAATCATTCTGCTCCTGCGAGGCAGAAGAGGGGACAGTGCATGGTAGTGAAACATTTGTTATTTGGCCTGCACACACAAGAAGACTGTGTATCAATCCCGACCACGCCTTATACATTTACTTCATTCTCGTCTCAGATATGAGAATTTCAGTCATTATGTATTTTCAATGAACATCTTATTTTCCCTGAACATCTTATTTTCCCTTACTGTTTTTCAAAATGAATTTGAACAATTACAAAAATATCCTTTATTTTAAAAAATTAAAAGGATATGTATCATAGCATAACCTTATCAGTGAATAAACACCAAAAAAAGGAAATAAGGAAGGAAGGAAAAGAAAAAGGAAGGAAAGGAAGGAAAGGAAGGAAAAAGGCTTGGAGGGTGGGATAATGGGGAAGAGAAAGAAAAATAGTAGTCAACACAAGTAGAGAAAAAATCTAGTCAGAAACCTATTAGAAGCTTCTGGATTCTAGTCCTTTACAAATTCTGGGGAAGCAATCAGAAACAGACAAAGTTTATAATACTCCACTTTCAACCTAAAGACTTCAAATGGTCTAGAAAATTCTGAACTGTTTGTGACAATTTATTTTTTCTTTTTGAAAATATTTTTATATGGAGAAGTAAGTAGTCTAGCTTTAAAGCTGAAATTACTATGTGTTTAACCTTTACCGGGAAGGGTCGTGCTTGCAGGTAGCACAATGTGTGCTTTTCAGAGAGCTGTTGGTTTCTTTACTCTGATGAAATACCTATAGTCTATGGTAGCTGTGCAGAAATGGTGATTTTCTTTCTTTTTTTTTTTTTTTTTTTTTTTTTTTTTAGATAGGGTCTTGCTCTGTTGCTCAGGCTACAGTGCAGTGGCACAATCGTAGCTCACTGCAGCCCCAAATTCCAGGTCTCAAATGATCCTCCTGCCTCAGCTTCCCAAGTAGCTAGGACTATAGGCACATGCCACCATGCCCGGCTGATTTGTTTGTTTTGTGTCTGTGTGTGTGTGTGTGTGTAGATGATGTTTTGCTGTTTCCCTGATGGGTCTTGAACTCCTTGCCTCAAGCAATACTCCTGCCTTGGCCTCCCAAAGCACTGAGATTATAGGCATGAGCCACCGTGCCTGGCCAGAAATGTTGAAATTTCATATTCACTCATGAGCCAAACTGTTCAATAGTTAATACTCTCATTCCCAATTTTAAGTAAGAATCATGCTAATGCTCTTTTGTCACTTTTTGAATAATCTCAAGTACATTCTATAACCACTATAATTTCATGTGTAAGTGCCATTAACTTACGATCCCTGGGGGTGGGGGTGGGTAGGGAGTTGAGGGGTTAGGAAGTCTTACAGCTTTTATTGGTTCTAGCCTCACAGGATGACTAGATAAACAAAACGTGGTATCCACATACAATGGACGTTATTCAACCTTAAAAAGGAGAAATATTCTGACATATAATACAACATGGATGAAGCTTGAGGACATTATGGGATGTGAAATAAGCAAGCCGCAAAAGGCCAAATACTACAGGACTCCATTACTTAGAGTAGTCAAATTCATGACTTGGTAGTCAAATGTATAGAAACAGCAAGTAGAATAGTGATCAGTCACCAGGGGTAGGGGAGGAAGGGAAATGGAGAGTTATTGTTTAATGGGTACAGAGTTTCATTTCTACAAGATGAAAAGTTTTGGATATTGTTTGCATGCAATGTGAAATGTATGTAACACTACTAAGCTAGCTGTACACTTAAAAGTGATTAAAATGGTGAATTTTGTTTTATGTGTGTTTTTCTTACCATTATATATAACCCTGTGTGTGCATATATATCTCTATATATGCACACTTGTGGGAGTGCAAACATGTTCTCCAGCCCCTGATCAGGCCTGACTGATGACTTCCCGTGACCGTCACTGACTAGAGCTGTCTGTGCTGGCCTGGACACCTTCTTGAGCCCTTCAAGGTCTACTCTGGCTCAAATATTCCATAGTTTTCCCAGCCTCTAGAATGGAGTCTTATTTTAGCACAGAACCCCAAAAAACTGGCTCAACCTAGGAGAAAACATGAACCCCTATTAATTCAGAGACACAGTAAGCCAAACAAATACTGTGGTTCTTGCATTAGAAATCTTGTAAGATATTAACAAGAAAAGAATATGAATTATTTGGGTTGTCCCTGAGCTTTATTAGGACTTGAAGTTTCTCTCTCTTCATTCACAACAGACTAATGGCTTTAGTCAGCCGGAGGTATAACAAACACCCTCAACAACGCTTTAGGCTGCTCAACTGAAAGAGACTCACTCCCACTTCCTGTCCTATCTTACTCAGAGATTTTCACCTTTTTAATGTGAAGGTGCTAATATATAGAGGTTCTTACTTAAATCACATTTTTACAAAAAGAGAAACTTACCTACACAAATAATATACTAGCTGGAAAAAACAAAACAAGACTTGAGTCTATTTAATTTAAATCCTCTAATCCTTACCTTAGGATGTATGAGATTTAAAGTTTCTCTACCAACATATTTATTTTTACATCACAATCAGGACATAGATTCTACCACTATAAAATAAGCATTAGTAATTCTTGAAATGGTGCTGTCTATTCTATTGATAACATTAGAGCCAAATCATTGATTAAGATTACCTCCATTCAAAATAAAATAAAATAAAAGATTGTTACCTCCATTCAACAAACAATTTTGAATGCCTAATATATGCCACAGGGTATTCAGGTTAGAAGAAGAAGAAAATAAGAAGAGGAGGAGGAAGAAAAAAGATGAAAAAGAAGGAGAAAGAGGAGGAGGAGGAGCACGAGGGACAAGAAAGAAGAAGAAGGAAATTATTTCCCTCATTGAACATAATATATGGTGGAGGGAATAAAATAATAAACAATAAATCCAGTAAAAAGTAACTTATAAAGAATGCCTCAAACTGATAAGTGATAAGGCAAAAAAGAATAAGTTGAGTATGCCAACAATGCCTGGATGCAGAAGGGAGGAAGGAGGACAGGTTGCTGTGTTAAGTAGGGTAGTCTAGGTAGGCCTGGCAAAGGGGGTGAGATTCCATCAAAGACACGAAGGTAGTGAGGGAGCTGGCCAGTGCATAATCGAGAAGAGTGCTCCAGGCCCAGCACTGGAGCAAGGGCCCCAGGGTGGAATCTGGTGTGGCCCAAATGAGGACCAGCAAGAATAATAGTGCAGCTGGAGAGAAGTGAGAGACAGAAAGAAGGAGAGGAGGGAGGCTGGGAAATGAACATGCAAACCGCGCTGGGCCTCTGGACCTGTAAATACTCTGGCTTTTTCTCTGAGTGAAATGGGGAACAATGCAGGGATCTGAGTATAGGGGTATCACTCTCTGGCTGAGCTTTTACAAGGATCATTTTGGCAGCTCAGCTGAGAATAAACTCAAATGAGGTAAGAAAAACAGACAAACATCTCTTCCCTCAACCAAAAACTAGCTGTGTACAAAGAAAAGACTAACCCTCAATTGCCAGGGTAAGTCAGCTTGCATTGCTTTTAGATGAGACAATTTCAGGGTCATCCTTGTACAGGGCAAAGAGCACTGGATCAGGAGACAAGAGATCAGACCCAGCCTCTACCACTAAAACTAACTAAATAGAGAAATTACTAAATAGATCAAGAAATAACTTTCTAAGGTATGATGGGGGACCTAGTGTGGAAGACAAGGTCCAGATGATAAAGCTAAGGAAAAAGAGTTATATGAAAACTACTGGTTCAGGAATGCAAAATTTAAAAGAGCATGATTAATATATGCATAATTATACTATATATACACACAAAATGCTTGCTCTTTGTGAAATTGTTTAAAAGAGAACAATACAGTGAAGAGATTTGCCCTGGGACCTGGGACGAGCTAAAGATCTTGGCTGGAGTACCTATCAGCAGGCAGAACTAGAGGGATAAGAGGATGGTCTATGGAAATCTACACTGAATACATTGCATAGTTCTATGGGACTACGTATATTAAGGATCATTTGCTTTCAGTATAGGCTATGCACACTAAATAGAACTTTTTTCTTATTCCAATAACTCTCATGTAAAATTAAAAGACTTTAGTAAGTGGTTTGGAAAGAACATGGCTTAGGGAAGAAAATTTCCCATGACATTCCAGGGAACCAGGGTCAAGGCTTTGGCCTTGGGATGTATCAATGTTAAACTAATTAAAGTAACTTTCTACAGAGAAACTTTTCTTGACTACATTTTAAGGTGATATTACTCAGCATCCTCATCTCTTTGATTTTCTTCACGCAGAAGGAACTCAGTAAAACTGCCGGGATATCAAACAGGTATAGCACTGAAAAGGTAGAAGCAAGGATTAGAGGAGAAAAAGGGAAAGTGACGGCCAAAGTTGCAAAAAAGTTGGCACTAAATGGTAGGGGAAAAAAAAGAATGCCAGACACTAGGCAGCCTCGTGGTGATGGGAAGGAGTGTGGCATGGAAAAGAAGGTATGAAAGGTGTCTGTACTATATGCACCCCTAAGTACTAGGGTCGGGCCAAACCCTCTGAATGCCCAAGAACCCCTGGAAGCTTAGGGATAAATAGGAGGATATTCAACTAAGTGAAGATGAGGTGAGAATATTTAGAGAAGAAATAGAATATTGGAAGCGAAAGCTAAATTCTAAGCAGAATATAAACAATCACAGACAAGGGAAGGCTACATGTAAAGTATAAAAGTTCTCTCTTTGCTTTGAAGTGCTTTGTGGAATACTTAATAACATGACTGCATTTTTCTCTGAAATAAAAATAATCGCTTTAAATGAAATATGTTTCATATGCATCCCATATCACATCCATTAAGAGCTGACATTTAGTGTCACTATTCACTTAACTACTTTGACTAGGAGAGTATTATTATGTTCAAATAAACTATAAAACCCAGTTATCCTTGGGAACAAGGTTACAATATGGCAAATACCTAATGAGAACAGAAATCATCATTTAAATGAACTAGTTTCAAAGAGCAATGGGGACAAACATTTATGAGTTTGCTGATTGCTAATGATTATTAGTTGTGATGGACATTAGCTGGAAAAGATGTATATTATCATGATGCAAATTTATACAGAACTAGGAAATCTCATTCAACATGACCTTCATTAATATCACAATTCTAACAAAAAATTTACTAACATACAGTTTAGAAATGACTCAAGTTTCTCAGTTTCAGACAGAAAATTAGTAATATCTGTTTTCCACTTCAGTGTCTGGAAGAAGAGGACTGAAATTGTGAAATCTTTTAAATTGGAATCTCATCTCCATTTCATCAACGAGGTCCAGGGATTCTTCAGCAGTTACTGGGGCTGTCCTGGGCCTCAATGTCATCATGGGTAGAGGAATATTTCCTTCTCGTGCCTGCATCTGAATTCCCCTGCATATATGCAAGCCCTAGATTTTAACTTGCACAAGCTTTTGGTGGTAAAATGGCTAAAAAATACGGCTTTAGATTAAACCCAAGCTAAAACGGGGAGTACTGTAACTTTCCAATAGGATGCTTGTAAAGCTTACTTAGACATTATCTGTGAATTATTTAGCATAGCGTCTGGCATATGGTAGTTTTATAATTAAATGGTAGTTGATATGACATACTGGCTGAGCCAGGGCTTGGGAAAAGAAGTCAAAGAAGTCAGTCCTACTGCAAAAGCACTGACCAGTATCAAGAGGTTGAACTCTAGGGGGGAAAAAAAAAGAAAATGTCCACACATCTATTTACATTTATGAATTAGCACAAAAATTACTTGTAAGAGAAAAGGAGATGGAGCTCTGGCCCCTTTCATTTGGAGTTGGACATGGGGGAGACTTCTCTGATGCGCTGAGACTGTGCTGACTGGGCACAAGAGTGTAACGACATGCAGGAGACAGATCACTGTGAGAATAAAAGATGGACCAATGCAGTGTTTGACAATGCACAGTGCTGTAAGGGCCACCGGGAATGTTACTCCCGGAAAAAGGGACAGCTGGTGGTGACTCTGTCCTGATCCAGCCATCTTAAAACAGGTCAGTGTCCCTAGTGGGTCCTAGAGGTATAACGGAGGATATATTTGTCTCCAAGACTGCTCTACGCTAAACAATCTGGGCTCCAAAGAGTTCTGCAATTTCACAGTTGTGCACCTCATTGTGGATTTGAATTCATTTGAAGTGCTGGACAGTCAGCATGACTTTTCAATCTGGAAACTCCTATCTTCTAGTTCTGGGAAACTTTTTTTGCATTATTTCCTTGCTAAAATATTTTCCTGCAACTTTCTCTGCACTAACTTGGGTGTTCTTATTTATAGGCCAGGCCCTAACAAGCTGATTGGAAGGTGTAGTGGAAAGGTGGTGTTTGTCCACTTTTGCACTACAAGGAGATCTTGGGCCTGGTCACCTTTTAAACTGGCAGCCACTTAATCTCCATTATTATTATGTCATTTCTCTGGGTAGATTCGGGTTATCCGGATAAAGATCCCCCAGCCTCACTATTGCAGCCAGCTTTTGTCATCTGGCGCTGGGTAGGGAAGGAAGCTGGGCACAGGAGTCTCAAAGTTCACTCTGCAGACTTATGTGTAAGCCTGTGTTTAATCCAGCACCTGTTCCTCTTCCCATTTCCCCAGAATTATTGGTATCTTCTAGTATCAGTGAAGATGGTGTTTGAGTTTACTTCTTGCTCTTTTGTTTGCCAGTGATTTTCTAGATGGGAGGGGAATGGAAATATTTTTACTCCATCTCAAAGCTAGTCATTCAGATCATCTAATAAAGGTGCTCCATGAACTACGGTGACCTCTCAGTCACTTACTTCTTTTGGGAGTTTAACATTAAACTCCCTCGCATTTTTGAGCAGACTATATAATTTAAGGAACCATCCTGTACCATTTCATCATTTTTATTTGTAAAGCACTCTCGGCTGTCAATTATTTGAAACAATGGCCATAATCAATGCTCAGCTGCAAGCAAATAAAACCAATCTGCAAGCATTAGTATAGATTTGAGTACACCAACAAACTGGCCATTCATAAACCACTAGGGCAGTTGATGTTAGTAACAAACATGAGAAAATAACAGAAAGAGATATTCCGTGTCTATCACAGCTCTACTACTTCCACTAGGGAGAGCAAGGGCTCCTGACCTTTTCATTTTAGAAGCATCACTGTATTCGTTGGTTATCACGTTGCTATAAAGAAATACTCGAGACTGGGTAATTTATAAAGGAATGAGGTTTAACTGACTCACCGTTCCACATGGCTGGGGAGGCCTCAGGGAACTTACAATCATGGCAGTAGATGAAGGGGAAGCAAGCACTTTTCTTCACAAGGTGGCAGGAAAGACAGAAAAGCCCAGGGAAAACTGCCATTTATAAAACCATCAGATCTGGTGATAATTCACTCACTTCACAAGAACAGCATGGGGGAAACTGCCCCCATGATCCAATCGTCTCCTACCAGGACCAGGACCCTCCCTCGACATACAGGGATTATGGGAATTACAATTTGAGAAGAGATTTGGGTGGGGACACAGAGCCAAACCATATCAAGCACCCTGAACTTTCTTTTGTTGTTGTTGTTGTTGTTTTTTAAAAAAACATAAATATCCCTTTTGATTTCCTCAGAAGGGAATGGGTAGCCTACTTGAGAATCATCTTCAGAATTCAGTTAAATCAGTGAAATACCACAGTGGGATAAATCATATATATCTACAGACATCATCTTAAAATTCAAATCTTTTGTGCCTAAAGTCTGGGATGCCCTCTGTGCACCTTCATTCCAGACATTTATGACCAGACTCCTGCACTGCAAGGAGACACCTGGCCCAGTCCAGCTTTGCCATCCGATTCAGAGGTTCAGTATCAGGAAACTTACTTCACTATTGACATAAACCAACATTTTATTACTTCAGCGTTACTTATTATAAGGGTGATGTTTTGCTTTGTTATTTTTCAATTACTTTTTCTTATTTCATATTACATTCAGAGCTTATAGTGGAAGGAAGAATGGATATCTTAAACTCCAAAAGATATGATCACTTTCCAAGGAATTCTGCAAATTGACTGACACAATGAACTTACTGAAAATACACAAATGTATTTCCTACTAATTTGCATTATCACAGTATTTAAATTTTTCTCAGTTTGCCATAATTATAAAAGTTTTTATGATTGTTTTTCTTAGCAGCCATCTGAGTCATTATATGATGAGTTGATGGTGCCTGATTTGTGAAGTAAGTCACTCAAAGTCAAAAAAGATCATTAGAAGACCTGTATCTTTAGAGATCTTGAAAGCTTTATCTGTCATTGTACATACTAAACACCATTTACCATTTTTAAAAACAATCTTTTGAGGTATGTACTTTTACATCCATATCTTAGAGAGAGCAAACAGAATTAAACAACTTTCTTATTGTCATATAGCTAATGTGGGGCAGGAATATTATATTTACATGTGCATGTATACACTTATCACATCAATATTTAAATATCAGAGATAATGTGATTGTAAAAGTATTAAAGCAATGGATTCCACTTTTCTTCCTTTAATTCTGTCCCAACACTACATTTCCCTTTCTTCTAAGGGCAGAAAATGGGAAAAAAATAACAATAAACTAGAAAACTTGATTATCTTTAGAAAGAGATATTGAGAGGTAGGCATTATATATAAAGGATTTGCTGAATTCCAGTTGTTGTCATTTACTTTATCAAGAGTTAATTAAGCAGGTGGGTCACAGCCCAGAGTTCTCTCAGTGAGTAGAGACCTTGTCCCTGTTCTTCCTTGGGAATTATTTATCAAGCTTGCATCCAGAGGCAGTACAGGATCTAGGAAAAGCTGCCCTTTTGTGGGTCCTGGAGAATGGATGATGGAAGAAGAGAGGAGGCTGAGGAAAAAGAGAAGAAGAGGCTGAGGGTAAGGGGATATATGTCTGACTTCTTCTTCTATTCACATTGTCCGTGGGATGGGAAGGTAGGGTGAAGAAGAGGGAATCACTAAAGCAAAGCTGGGTGTATTAGTCTGTTTTCACACTGCTGATCAAGGCATACCCGAGACTGGGTAATTTATAAAGAAAAAGAAGTTTAATAGACTCATAGTTCCATGTGGCTGGGAAGGCCTCACAGTCATGGTGGAAGGTGAAAGGCATATCTTCCATGGGCAGACAAGAAAGAATGACAGGCAAGCGAAAAGGGTCTCCCCTTATAAGACGATCAGATCTCGTGAAACTTATTCACTAAGACAAGAAATAGTATGGGGGAAACCACTCCCATGATTCAATTATTTCCCACCAGGTCCCTCCCGTAACAGGTGGGAATTATAACAGCTACAATTCAAGATGAGATTTGAATGGGGACACAGCCAAACCATATTACTGGGCCTTTGTCCTCCTTCTCCACTCAGGACTCTAGAAAGAGGCTACCCACACCAGCTGGGGGATAGCCACCATATGAAACTGAACCTGGCTGTCCAGGAGGCTGAGTGGGGGTCACTCTGCAGCTGGCACTTCCTGGACCTCCCTCAGTTGCTGTGAGGTGGAAACAGGCTCTGAAGTGTCTGACGGGCTGCCGGGAGACTAGCCAGAGGAGGCCTTCAGAGAAGAGCCTAGTAGGAGCCAAATGAGACAAAGTGCAGACCTCATCAGGACCTAGACAGAATCCACCAGCAGGAACCAGAGGTGGAGGCAGCCAGAGAAAGCCACCAACCAAGCTCCAACCATGCCCAAACAGAGCAGTCTCTATGTTACCACAAAGCCAGGTCTCAGTCTTCAACACAAACCAGGCAAGTGCAGGGAAATGGGGAAAGGCAGCATCCTGGAGCCCAAAGGAAACAGCCAGAAGGCCCTCTTGCCCAATAATGTGCTCTCCATGCTTCAGGACACAATGGAAGCCACATACTCACCTTCACACATCGATATAATTTTGACCTGTGGGGGTAGAAGGTGGTTTCAGACCAATCCTTTCCCCAAGAGAATGAGGAGTACCTGAGGCACTGTTTTAATTATTGCTTCAAGATAAATTCTATAAGTTGTTACCTAAAACCAGTAGGTTACAGTCAAAATAAATGTGTTTTTTTTAACCTGCATATCTACCATATTGTTGTATTGAGAAAAAAATGCATCTATCATTCTGAGAAATAATGTATCCAGCATATTGAGAAAGAAAATTTTAACTGCATCACACGGGATTTTATCAAGTTGTTTTCTGAAATTAGAAATCAGGTGCCCAAGGAGAGCTTACCAGTGTTTGGATTTGTGCTTTTTTTTTTTCAGATGAGGTCTTACTGTGTTGCCCAGACTGGACTTGAACCCCTGGGCTCAAGTGATCCTCCCGTCTCAGCCTCCATAGTTGGGACATTCAGGTGCATGCCACCGCACCAGTTTACCAGTTTTAATGAGGTTCTAGATAGGTTAATAGATAGGTTAAACAGCCCATAACAGTAATTCTTAAACATTTTCAATAGGGTAATTGCAATTTTGTTTATGGTCTGGAACGAGCAATCATAAAATTGTATTAAGTTCTTGAGATACTTATAAAATCTATGATTGCTCCATTCAATCCTTCAAACACAATGATGGTTTTCTTAGAATAAGCAATTCTGGTCATTATGAAATAAAGATCCAGATCCAAATAATTTAACTCTAATTTGGTAAATTTCTGCAAATAATTTATGAATTTATCATTTTGAATACACTGGCGCCCAGATACATCATATTAATATGTATTTGTGATCAGCGAAAGGAATTGTATTTGTAACCAGGAGAAAGCCAACTTTGTTGGCATCAGCTCCGCATGATAGTGCTGGAGGGCCTAAACCTCAATACTGAACTAGAAACATTTCCCCATGAAAGTTGAGTCAAAGAATATACCTCAAAATTCCCTCCAACCTTGTATGTGTAGAATTTTTCACACTTCTTAGAGAATTAATGACCCAAAGTATTTGACAGCAATGTAAGATAAAAATTAAATAATTAACCTGGGTCTCAATGATTCTTGAAAGGAAATAAACATACTCAGAAGAGCTTGAATCAAAAGGAACTAAAACTAGACATCTAGGAAAGCTGAATAACTCTGATACAAAAGATATAATGTGTTTTAATAACAACATTTTCCCTTTCCATTAGCAGGTATAATTGCTGCCACTTAAGGAACTAATATGCCTTTTTCTACCTCCTATTACCATGATAAATTGCCAGTAGAATGCATTCCAAAGTGAGTAATGTCTTGCTGGACATTGGTAATTCACTTAAACTGGTTAACGTAATAACAGATACAATGACATAATCTCCGGATTCACATTAATATCTATAGCTTGGTCTGCTCTTGCAGACATGCTGCTGAATCAAAATTAAGGATGCTTGGAGGCCGGGCGTGATGGCTCACGCCTGTAATCCCAGCACTCTAGGAGACAGGGCAGGAGAATTGCTTAAGCCTAGGAGTTCGAGACCAGCCTGGGCAGTATAGCAAGCCCTGTCTATACTTAAAAAAAAAAAAAAATAGCCAGGTATCGTGGCACATGCCCATAGTCACAGCTACTCTGCAGGCTGAGGTGGGAGGATCACTTGAGCCCAGGAGCTCAAGGCTGCAGTAAGCCATGATCACACGACTGCACTCCTGATTGGGCAACTGAGTGGGAGACCTGTCTCAAAAAAAAAGAACGTGCTTTGAATGAAAATTGTTTTGCTCATGTGGTGTTTTAACATATATCAACATATATCATTTTCTCTATCAGAAGTGATATAAAACAAGACCAGATCAGAGCTGTTATTTTATTTTCTTAATTACTTTACCATGTTAACAAATTGTCTGAAGGTGAAGAAAATTATGACCAGAAACAAAACAGAGAGAATTATTCATCTAATTGTGAAACTTAAAAAGACTAAATGCAACTATTCTAAACTGCTTCCAATATACATCACAAGGACAATTTAAGCAAAATGTGTCAAGAAATCTTACAAAATAAAATCCTAATAAAAGATATCTATTTTTGCCAAAACATTTAAAAATTAATTCCTACATTTAATTAGCACAGAACAACAGAGTTTCATAGCATGACTTCAATAATTGAGACCAGATGAAGTATCTGAGGTAAAAAGCCATTATTTTCACCCAAAATACCTTCCCTCCTGCACTATTACAGTCACAGTAACTTTGATTATATTTAACTCTAGTTAGCACCTACATTCCAATATACCCCTCATACTGCAGTAGATTTAAAGCTACTTGAGAATCGGATACTACATGTTGCAGCACGTAGTAGGATGAATCATGGTCCTAATTATTAGGGCCCATCCAGGATCCTAATCCCTAGAATCTATAAATGTTAACCTTATTTGGAAAAAGGGTCTTTTCAGGTGAAATTAACTAAGGATCTTGAGGTGGGGAGATTATCCCGAATTACCCAAGTGGTCCCTGATGGTCATCATGTCTATTCTCATAAGAGGGAGCTCTGACCCCGCCCCACAGAGGAGAAGGCAATATTGTACACGGAGGCAGAGACTGGAGTGATAGAGTCAGGAGCCAAGGAGCACCACAAGCACCAGAAGCGGGAAGAGGCAAGGAAAGGATTCTCCCCTGGAGCCTCCGGGGACAGCACAGCCCTGTTAAAAGCTTGATTTTGGCCTCTGCCCTCCAGATCTGTTAGAATAAATTTCTGCCATTCTAAGCCACCAAGTTTGTGGTCTTTTGTTACAGCAGCAATAGGAAATAAGTACATGGCATTTTATTATTTTTTCCCTCCAAACTTCAAGTGTAATTTAGGATCAAGGAGAATCTTATTTGAATAGTGGTATACCCTTTAAAAGTGTTTTCACATACTTTTTCCTAGCTGTGTCTCCTTAATGACTGTGGGGTAAGAAAAAGGCAAAAATGCCAATGAAAAATACAATTTGTTACCTAAAAACTATAGTTAGTTGCAGTGGTTAAGATATATGGTTCTATTAATAATCATGAGAAAGGAAAATAGTTTTAAACCCTTAGGTAATATTTTGAATGGAATAATTAGTTTCTCTGTACCCAGAAAAATAGAAATGTTTTTCTTCGTGATACTTAATAAAGAGATTACATTTAAATATGTTGGGATAATTAAAATACAAAAGACAATCCTCACATAGGTAATTAGCTCCATTAAAATATTCTTCCAGGCTCCCTCTAGATATAATTTTAAATTGCGTGATTTAAGCACACTTACTTTTTCCATTCCAGTTCTCTTATCTTTTGGATATCCTATCTCTTATTTGCATCAGTTCCTCTATTTCCTTATTTGGAAAAATTAAATGCAGTTTTACAAAATGTAATATATGTTCTACTTTACATTAGGTTTATTATTTTCTCAATGCTTAGCTAAAAATCTTCATTACTCTGTAAAACTAAGTTTTGAATTCAATACAGTACATGTTTTATGAATGACATAAACAGAAATTTGTTTCCTCTTATTTTATTCAAAATTCTTCATTCTACCAAAACTTCTAAGTAACCAAAGTTAGAAAGATATGCATTGTCTCATTAAAGAATCTCGGAAATATCAAAGCCTTGAGCTTCTAAAAATTATTTTTTGCTATTAAATTTTTACAGAAATCTGTTACAGGAAAGGCAGCATGCTTTTGAACCATTTCCTGTCCTTATTCCAGTGTTCATGAAAAAGAGGAACTCTTTAGATAAACCAGCTGCTGGATTTCCTAGAATAGTAAATTACTCCAAAACTCCTATTTCATGTGATCCTGCCACACTTTTTTTTCCCAGCAGGATTTCCTCATTTTTCACAACTATTTGTTTCTACTCTAAATTAGCTTCCTATAAATAGCCTCTCGTCAGATGAGTACTTACCTCTGCAGAGTAACCATAAATAAAGAGACCCCTTGGTTCATTATACCCACATCTCTTTAAATTCACAAAGTACAACTTTTCCATTGAAATTTTGTCTCCTTCTCTTGAAACAAATCGCTGCTGTAGTACAAACAAAAAAAATCTAGATTCTGTGAACCTATTTGGAATTCTTCATGATTATTGAAAAATCTTTTAGATTTAAAAATAGCAACAATGAAAATATCATATATTTGGAGAACTGGTAGAAAGGTAACTCAAGCCTCTTTTACATTTTTTTTTAAGCTTTAGCCATTCTTACTGTTCCCAAATATTGGTCATTTTAGGGACATTCTGATAAATCACTATTACGTTAGCTATCTGAGATGCTTTAAGCAATTTTATGCCCACTCTGAGCTGACCTCGTCTTCCTGACTTGGGGTAAACCATTTCTGTGATGATCTTATTCTTAGAAACAAATAAATTTTGATTATATAAACTAAGAGAAAAAAATGTGCACCTGGATGTATCTCTTGGTGGTCTCTTTCCTTGTTGCCCTACATCAACTTCAGAATAAAGAAAACATTGTTCTTCTTGAGAAGGCAGTGGAACCTCTGAAACTGTAAACATTTCTAGAGGACAATATAAATCCCATCTGTGTGAATTATAATAATGATTATATTAATGGCATAAATAAAAGGTTTGTTGAAACTTCCAACAGCAGTGTACTGTTTCTTTGCCTATATACGTGATGAATTTCAGTTTATTCCATTTCACTACCTGTGACATTTTTCTTTACGTGGTAAAAAACATAAGTACTTTTTTAAATGAATAACACTTTTTTTTTTTGTTTTTGAGACAGAGTTTCACTCTTTCGCCCTGGCTGGAGTGCAGTGGCGTGACCTCGGCTCACTGCAACCTCCACCTTCCAGTTTCAAGTGACTCTCCTGCCTCAGCCTCCCCAGTAGCTGGGATTACTGGCATCTGTCACCACGCCCAGCTAATTTTTGTATTTTTAGGAGAGATGGGGTTTCACTATGTTGACAAGGCTGGTCTCGAACTCCTGACCTCATGATCTACCTGCCTCGGCCTCCCAAAGTGCTGGGATTATAGGCGTGAGCCACCACGCCCAGCCCAACGCTTTAAAAATAATAATAATAATGATAATAATCTAAATAGAACACTACTATCCAGCAAATATATGAAAACTTTATCATTAAGTCTCAGGAAGTTTGAATGATAGAAATGATAGAGACAATCCTTTTATTTTTATGGTGAAGTGTTAACTATTTGGGCTTTGGCATCCGCCGGCCATGAGTGTAGATTTCAGTTCTATAACTTATTAGCTCCATGATGCATAACCTTTCAGAAGCCAGCTCTTTATCTGAAAAAAGGGGGATAATATCTCTTATCCATTTTGTAAAGTTGTTATGAGGGATCACATGACTCAAAAATTTGCGAATACTGAAGCGTAAATACAGATAACTGGGTATTGTCTCTAACACATGCCTCCCTTCCCCTTCCCCTTTGTTTCAGAAGTCATCAGGTACAAATGGCCTGCACGGACTGATCAGAAATGACTGTGGCTGCTGTCGAGAAAGATGTCCTAAATTTCAAAATGTTTTAGCCTCATTAGTAGATGCCAACATGACAGTTAAAACAATGGTCAAACATTGTATCCTGAACCGTCAAAACAAAATTTACATATGCGGGGTTGGGCAGCAGGCACAGCAACCTTGGCCCTCCCATACAACGGATGACAGGAAAGAAAATCGGTATCTTGGAAGGATGGAGATGGTAAATTATAAGGCAAAAAACTAAAAATTTTTCTTGACCAAGAAATTCTGTTTACACCATTTCTACTAGTAAATCTTCAAGGATATATTTGTTCATTTAGCAAATATTTAGTGTCTACTATGTGATAAGGACATTTCTAGGTTCTGAGAAGAAAGTGAACAAGAGTCCAGGTATTTTCTCTACTGTTCATAGAGTTTACATGCTAATGAGGAAATATATGATAAACAATTATTAATTATCAGTAATATTGTCTATTAATAGATGGTATTAACAATCTTGATTATCTGTTATAGATATTGATAGTATCTATTAATAGATATGATTACTATTATCTATTCTTAATATATAATATTCATTATGAAGAGAAGAAAATGTAAAACTCTGTTTAAGAACTATGAGGATGCTTATTTCATACTCAATAGGCAGGAAGCTGCTAAGAGGAGATGGAACTTCCAGTGAATCTTGAATAAAAAACAAGAGGCAACCATAATCTGAGAAAATAGCATCTCAGACCACGAGGACCAGGAGAAGCCAGTCTGGTAGATTACATATGTAGTGAAAGAGGAAGGTGAGAGGAGATGAAGGGGAACTTCTGGGCAATGGCCATATGGGGCTCCGCAAGCCACAAATGAGAGTATAGATTTTATTAAGGTATTTTGAAAGCCCCTGTAGGATTTTAAGCAAAGGAGTGTTATGTTACGTTAATGTCATGTGACATTAACTGGATTTCTTGTCCTGAACAATCACGTCATGACTGCAGATAACTGATTAAGGACAGCACAAGAGTGGTCCTGCGGAAAACAGGTGAAAGGTTATTACCTGCACTGGTCCAGGCAGGTTGAGATGAACCAGATGGTGCCTGGAGAGTCACAAGGAAGGAGGCAGATGTGGGATGTGTTCTGAGACTGATTCAATAAAACCAACTGAGGAACTGAATATGGGGAATGAAGAAAGGAGGAAAATAACACCTATGCTTTTGCCTAGATCTGGGGAAGGAGTGAAGCCTGGGAAAGGGAGATGAGACAGATGGGGGAGAAACAAGTTTGGGGGAGGTGTGGGAAAACCTAGAGTTCTGTTTTGGACATGTTAATTTAGAGCTACTTCTTAGGCATTCAAGTAAAGATGTCATCCTTGTTGTGTGGAATCTGAATTTTAGGGGTCACGGATGGAGCTGACATATGGGGAAAATGGACCCAGACACAGTCAAAGATTTACATGCAAGGATATATATATACACACACACAGACACACACACACACACACACACACATATATATATACACATATATATTTAAAGTTGCAATACAGAATGAATGAAAAGAAACTAAATATGGGATAAATAAATTTTGGTACATTCACACAATACAATGTTTCGTATCCTTGGAAGTATGTTTTAGAATAATACTTAGAGAAATGTAAAAATGGGAATGTATTGTTATACTATGAAAGAGGTATGAGGAATGTGATCACATATTTGTGCAAATATATAAATTACCTAAGTCTAAAGTATAAAAATATTTGTAAGAATTACTTTGGAGTTTTTCGGTGGTGAGATTATAGATGTTTTGTATTGTTTTTGCATTTTTTTTGTATTTTTAAGATTAGAAAATATGGAAAAATTAATGACCATAAAAAGAAATATCATTAAAAAACATCAGCATATGAGTTGCAATAAAACAGCTGAAGACACTAAAGAAAGATGTAGCAAAAATACTTTAACAATATTTCACTTAATTTCCTAACATTATTGTAAAGTTACTGAGAATCTGAAAGTATTGATATATTTTCTAATTAATTTGCCTAAATAGGGGTATTTAAAAATAATTATCAAACACAAATTTCTCAATAGTTTTTCCTGTGTTTTACACACATATATTTTTTGCCCCGGAGAATTTTGCACACAAAATGCCACACTTCATCATTTGTATATTTTATTATGAATAAGTGGTATATAGTTAGTCCATCTATCACTCTGAATTTTATTCAAAAAATTGCAATGTGACGTCCACTGCGGTCAATCCCAAAATAAATGGACAATAGCCATACAATGTATTGTTTCACTTTAAAAGTTAATTTTGATAGCACCTTGGAAATGATCAATTGTGCAAGAATTGGGTCTTGCGATAACAAGAAGGGTAAGATCCTAGACAGGGCATTAATTCCATAACTCCAGTGGTATAGTGTTATGTAGATGTGGAGTTATACAATTAATGCACTATGTATCCTTAACAAGTTGTAGGTTCTCACCATCATCTAATAAAATGTAACAATTTAATCAATTCAGGTACAAGAAATATTGGCCAGCTTCTTGCAACTAACAATAATGTCTTAGTTTTGAGGTTAAAGCAATCATCCGACTCTCTCTTGAAATTCGTCCTAACTTTCCATGAAATCTTATGAGGCATACTTGATATTTTAAGAATTAGTCCCTCCGAATTTGGGTTTAAAGTTTGAGGTAGTGGTTGAACTGTCAGTTGTTGGCATTCAATTAAATATTCTTGACTGAAATGAAGCAATTAGGGAAAATGTGTTTTATACGGTCAAGGTTAAGCTGAAATGCGAGACTCAATTTTAAACACAAGGATTTCAGTAAGTATTCAAGGGCATATCAGAACACACTTTTAGGAAGTACACTGTAGAGATTCTCAGATTAGACAAATAAACTGATGAACCCAAGAAATATGATCCTGACTCAGGCTCACAGCATCAACTGGTTACCAATAGCTCCTACAGACTGTGAATAACAGAGACAGCCTGCTTTGCTAGTATGACCTTTTCACAGTTTATAAGACTCATAGACTTACAGAAAAGAAGTGAAAGGGAAAGTGATAAGAGATGGCTGTTGTGCAAAACATTTGTGTTATACTTATTACAAGTCTAGCAAAAGCTTGTGTCAGTGGTTAAGGAAGTGCATATTGGTGGAAAAGGATTGGCAGATACCCTAGATGTTTCTGGGCATAAAAATTCACTTAGTCCATATTTATGGAGTATCCTCCAGGTGCCCTTCCTGTGAAAGCTTCTATCTAGGGTAACAAGGGAAAATCAGCAATACATATGCAAGAGGAGCTCAGACACCAGTTAGGGACAGGAGAATAAACATAAAGTGGATGATTTCAGTTTTATTTGCTAAATACTTAGTAAATAAAGCAAGAAGTTGACTCAGGTGACTCATAATTCTTACATAAGGCAAAAACTTTTGACCTGTATATTAAAGGATGAGTAGACAGTTTCCAGGTAGAGAGGGAAAAGCATTCTAGGAAAAGAGAACATGGGCCAGCCCAGTAACACAAAAGAGCTTAGAACATTTGACTGTGGAGGATGCTGCCCAAGTTCTGGCTGTCAGTTGTTGGCATTCAATTAAATATTCTTGACTGAAATGAAGCAATTAGGGAAAATGTGTTTTATATGGTCAAGGTTAAGCTGAAATGCGAGATTCAGTTTTAAACGCAAGGTGTATGTCAGGTGCATACAAGAGTGTCACTGGATATGAGTTTGGAGAATTTCTTGAAATCAGACATTGGAAGGCTTTTTACTCCCATTCAGAATGTGTCTGGATTTTTTGCAATCTATCCATCTGACAAAAGTCTAATATCCAGAATCTACAAGGAACTTAAGCAAACTTACAAAAAAAAATCCCATTAAAAAGTGGGCAAAGGTCACGAACAGACACTACTGAAAAGAAGACAAACATGCAGCCAACAACCATATGAAAAAAACTCAACATCACTGATCATTAGAGAAATGCAAAACAAAACCACAATGAGATACCATTCTATGCCAGTCAGAATGACAATTATTAAAAAGTCAAGAAACAAGAGATGCTTGTGAGGTTGCAGAGAAATAGGAATGCTTTTCTGTTGGTGGGAATGTAAAGTAGTTAAACCATTGTGGAAGACATCTGGTGATTCCTCAAAGATTAAGAACTGGAAATACCATTTGACTCAGCAATCCCATCAGTGGGTATATAACCCAAAGCAATATAAATTATTCTATTATAAAGATACATGCACATGTAGGTTCTTTGCAGCACTATTCACAATAGCAAAGACATGGAATCAACCCAAATACTCATTAATGATAGACTGGATAAAGAAAATGTGGTACATATACACCATGGAATACTATGCAGCCCTAACAAGGAACAAATCATGTCCTTTGCAGGGACATGATGAAGCTGGAAGCCATTATCCTCAGCAAACTAATTCAGGAATAGAAAACCAAACACCACGTGTTCTCACTTATAAGTGGGATCTGAACAATGAGAACACGTGGACACAGGGAGGGGAACAACACACTTTGGGTCCTGTTGGGGGAGGGTGCAGCGGTGGGGGACGACAATAGAGAAAAGTGCTAATGCATGCCAGGCTTAATACCTAGGTGATTGGTTGACAGGTGCAGCAAAGCACCATGCCACACATTTACCTACGTAACACAAACCTGCACATCCTGCACATGTACCCTGAAACTTCTAAAATAGAATAAGTGTCTGGATTTTAATCTTGAGGCAAAGGGAGAGACATTTACACAGAGAATAAAATACTCAGAGGTGTGTTAGAGTAGTCTCCAATGTCAAGGGGAATGATTACCAGAAGGCAGTAATGCTGGCCAGAGAGACCATTAAAATATTTATTGCCAGAGTTGAAGTAGAAAACCTCAGAGCCACATAGTAGTCATGGCAAGGCAAAGAAGATAGTTTTAAAGGAGGTTTGAACCACACTGACAGAGAACTCAGATGTAAAGATTAGTTTTATTCAGCAGCCAGCTGAGCACAGAAGTAGAGGTGTCAGGAGCAATGCAATCGCGTTGCCTTGATCAAATTCGCATGCAAACAGATTCAGAGCAAAAGAAGATAGCTCTCTGGCCTACTTAAGTAGGCTTTTACACTTCTCAGCAGAGCCCTGGAGGGTCTCTTAGCCCCATGCATGAATGAAAGAATGAGATTAAAGTCCAAGATCCAGTTACTATTTAAAATTAAAAAAATATTTTATTTATTTATTCTAAGCTTGTAACTACTGTCCCCAAAAATAAATACGTAGAAGCATCATTCAATTCAACTCAACTCCATTCAACGAACATGTATTTGCTTTCTACTATGTATGCTGCTTTGTATGACTCTCCTAGGGAGAGTTAATAATAAAGCTGAAATGAACTAACAATTGGAACTCTTTATAAATAGTGGTTTCTTCTTGTCATACACTTTTACCATTTCTGTCTTGCAACTTATTTTATGTGCCTCCTCTATGTCTAAGCTGTGGATGTATTCCTAACTTGAGGAGGCCCCTGTCATTACAATAATCTGTTTAATGTACTTTTAACAGGCTTAGTATTAGGAGTATCAGAATTGAACTGGAGCTTTAATTACTCTATTTTTAGTGTGCTACATTTTGCAGGTTGTTAGTACTTTGGGTAGAAACCCAACAATTCTTGTCAACAATTGTCACTTTGGCAAACATCTTTTTATATTTGCTTTCCATGTGAAGTAGTGGGAAAAAAGGGCAAATTAATCTTGAGACACTACTTGTGTTTCTCTACCTCAACACTGTGTTGTCCCGTTGTCAAAAAAATCATGAGACAATATCATTTGACTACATTATTTTTTGAATCTATATTTTTTTAAAAAGCTAAAATGAGACATAAATTGTCAAGAATGACTCCAAAAATATTCTGTGGCTCACGTGTGTATTAAGCATTGATTTTTACACCAATGGCATGAAAATTGAATAATCTTGATTTGGGAAAGCCACCAAAATCATGTATTCAGAGAACCTAACAGTAAAAAGTTTTCAAACATGAATCTGTGCTTCATGGAAAGAAAAGGAAATAATTTTAAAGGTACATGCATAGTTAACGTTTCTCATTTCCTCCAGCAAGAATTGACGACTTTGTCTATCACTGCAACTTAGTAAACAGAATTTGATACCTGTTTACTGGCTGAGCTTTATAAAGAGATTACTATATTGCCTCCAAAGATCACTAAAAATGATTGATTTACTTTCTAGTTGGAAAACTGTCTCAGCACAGTGCATGACTGACAGTTTTTCCAATTTTTGAATTGTTCCTTTTGATGCAGGGCAGGTGAGCTCCAAATTGGGGCTTAGCACATGAGGGTTTTTGGCTTCACCCGGGAAAGAATTCAAGGGCAAGCTGGCAGTAGGGTAGAGGAAAACAGCTTTATTGAAGAGGCAGCATTACAGCTTTGTGACTGCTCCTGCAGAGTATGGCTACCCCATAGGCATAGAGTAGCAGTTCAGGGCAGTTCTTTAATCATATTTATACCTACTTTTAATTGCATGCAGATTAAGGGGCAGTTAATGCACAGATTCCTAGGAAATGGGTAGTAACTTCTGGGTTGCCAGTCATTGCCATGGAAAGAGGCAGTAACCGTTGCCATGGCAATGGTAAACTGACACAGCACACTGGTAGGCCTGCCTTATGGAAAGCTGTTTCTGCCCCATTCCTGTTTTAGCAAGTCCTCATTGTTCTGGTGTCTGAGCCCTGCCTCTGAAGCACAGTCCCACCTTCTACCTCATGTTGTCACAAGGTCTCAAGTGCACATCCCATATTATTTCTAATACAGTAATGTTTATGAATCAATGACTCTAGTTCCACAACCAAACTTCCATGTGATTAAATAATAAAAGCTGAACACTTCCATGTGACTCCATGTTTCAGCACCGAGAAGACTTAAACTTTAATCAAAGAACCAAAAAACTGGGAGTTGCTTTTCTTCCTTTGGTGAAAGGGTAACAATTTTTTCCCCTTTAGGTCTCAGAGTGCTCACATTTTCTGGCCCCCATCATCCCTCATAACCACTCTTCAGTGCAATCTGATGCTGTACAAAATAATCTTTTTTTTCTTTTTTTTAAATTACTATACTTTAAGTTTTAGGGTACATGTGCACAACGTGCAGGTTTGGTACATATGTATACATGTGCCATGCTGGTGTGCTGCACCCATTAACTCGTCATTTAGCATTAGGTATATCTCCTTATGCTATTCCTCCCCCCTCCCCCACCCAACAGTCCCCAGAGTATGATGTTCCCCTTCCTGTGTCCATGTGTTCTCATTGTTCAATTCCCATCTATGAGTGAGAACATGTGGTGTTTGGTTTTTTGTCCTTTGAGGATTTTTCCTTTAGATTCTACAACACCTACAAATATTTTAGAATGATTTAAAAAGTGATTAGAAATACATAAACCAGGGCTGGGTGCGGTGGCTCACGCCTGTAATCCCAGCACTTTGGGAGGCCAAGGCGGAAGGATCACAAGGTCAGGAGTTTGAGACGAGCCTGGCCAATATGGTGAAACCCCATCTCTAATAAAAATACAAAAATTAGCTGGGCATGGTGGCACGTGCCTGTAGTCCCAACTACTCGGGAGGCTGAGGCAGGAGAATCGCTTGAACCCGGTAGGTGGAGGTTGCAGTAAGCCAAGATTACACCACTGCACTCCAGCCTGGGCAACAGAGTGAGACTCCATCTCAAAAAAAAAAAAAAAAAAAAAAAAAAAAACAGAAAGAAATACATGAACCAATTTAAAACCACGATAGGTATTTTACCAAAAACTTCATTTTTAGTAATGATCAAAATATGTTTTAGTGAGTAAAAATGTCAAATTTTGTAATCTCAAACTATGCTTTCGAAAAGTTGAATGCAATTTTGCTATAAAAAAGGAGCTGCTTTCATTTAAAATAAATTTATTACTTTTTGTGTATACATATATTTAATGATCACTCTTTTTCTGCATGCCTGCGCATGTGCACACACACACACACACTCTATTCCTTTCCACACATCCTGCCCCTACCCACCTCTAACAGCTACCTAGAAATGTAAATTCTGTAAGGACAGGCACTTTGTCTATGGTTTATAGTCCCAGGGCGTGCTATACCATAGGAGGTCACTAAATATTTGCTGAATGAATAAATAGAATACCTGAATTCTCTAGCTTCAAATATTTAAACTAAACTCATTTACAACATGACTTTCTTTTCAGATAATTTAATCTGTTCGAATTTCAAATGACTTCACAACATCATAATTATCTTCTTCATTAAAAAATAGAAGTTATCCCAGTACTTTGGGAGGCAAAGGTGGGAGGATCACTTGAGGCCAGGCGTTCGAGACCAGACTGGCAAACATGGTGAAACCTGTCTCTACTACAAATAAAAAAATTAGACAGGTGTATTGGCACATGTCTGTAATCTCAGCTCTTTAAGGGGCTGAGGAACGAGAGTTCACTTAAACTTGAAAGGCTGAGGTTGTACTGAACCGAGATCATGCCACTGCACTCTAGCCTGGGCAACAGAGTGAGACTCTGCTTTAAAAAACAGATGTCAAAACCACTACTTCAAAAGTAGCTCCCTTTCCTAGGCTTGTTTGCCCCTACATTTAAATTTTCCTTGTTGGGATAAATAACATAGTTGAGGGGATATCTAAAGGGACAATAGAACACCGGTAATTATATCTCCATCATAGAAAGAGGCAAAATATGAGATAAATCGGCAAAATTATTTTCAACTAATTAAACTGAAAAGAGACAGTTCACGTGAAAGCATTTTGATGGGAGTGGGATGGGATAGAAGAGACACTTGTTGAGACCAAGAATCCTAGTCCCCACTGTAGGGAATCAATCAATTATAGGACATGTCCATTGATTTCACGGCATTTACATCAATCATTCAAGTGAAAGAAACAAGACATAAGAAAACATGTTAAATGATATTATTTGATTTTTATGAACAAAATTTTCAATCTTAAAAATGGGTAATGCATTCTCCTGAAAGTCTCCTGCTTGTATCCTAACTGAGAATGTGTCTCCAAATAGATATAGATTCTCATTTGTATGCATATTGGTTCCCACGGAAGCATAGTAGGGGAAATCTTTAATTATGAATTTAGAAGCTATTTACTCTCCAGAATATTAAATTAGCAAGGGTTAACCTGAAGCATATTTTCCAAATTAATTTTATTTTCAAAAATAAAATTAGTTCTCTATTTCCCCATATGAAAATATTATATGCCCCCATATTTATGTGTCTGTCCTATAGTGGTGAGGCTGACTTCCTTACAAAGTCTTTGGAAATCAGTCTTACAAATTTGGGTTATATACATATGTCAATCAGTAGTGTACACAGTACAGTATATGGAAGATGATAATGGAGTCCTTGCAGACTTGTGACGATTAAGAGACAATATGGCTAGGAACTCCCTGCCAGTTACTAGCTGAGTATACGGTAGCCATTATTGTTATGATCAAATTTCAACATAAAACATAAGTCGTTTCGTTAAAAAGAAAGTTAGAAAATAGTAATCCAGAAATGTTCATCTTCAAATGCATAAAATAGAGACTCATAAAAATATCAGGAAACAAGCAGGTATTTTGTCAGGTATTAGCTTTTGAAACAATAAAAACTATTTCCTCCAGGTAGGGCGTGGTGGCTTATGCCTGCAATCCCAAAACCTTGGGATGCCAAGAAGGGAGGATCTCTTGAGCCCAAGAGATGGAGACCAGCCGGGGCAATTAAGTGAAACCCCGTCTCTACAAAAATAATAATAATGATAATAATAATATTAGTCAGGTGTGGAGCATGAGCCTGTAGTCCCAGCTATTTGGGAGACTGGGGTGAAAAGATCACTTGTGCCCAAAAGGTTGAGGCTGCAGTGAGCTTATCATTTATTTATATAGTTTTTTTTATATAAAGTATGATATATAAAATCTATACATATATAAAATATGATATATATCATCTATACATATAATATATGATACATAGCATCTATACATATATAATATATGATACATATCATCTATACACATCAGAAATAGATGATATATATAATATAATAAATATATATCATATATTAAATACATATATAGAAAGAAATAGCCATATTTCATTCAATAGTAATTATTATTGCTGTATTGCCATAGTTACTGGAGCATATCAAAGCTTTAATAATGTGATAATACCTACATTATTCCATTATATTTCTGGTTACACAACTGGATGAATACTCTTGATATGGTATATACGGATCATTCGATCATTACCCCTTTTTGACTGATGCATGTTAATCTACAATAGCTTATGTGCTGAAAACTGGAGTAACCTATCACCTATTTTCTTCTCTTAAAAATTATCTTTATTAGCTTAATGCTTTACAGTTACCTATCTACAGCCATCTGTGAAATCTGAGTGGCTTGACATAATTTGTGCTACTTATAACCCTATCTCATTAGCCCATGATGACTTCACTGTATACAACTGGACTACAGCAAGCAACAAAGATGAGTGTCATGTGTTAAAACACTGTTTTAGTGGACTTAATGATCTTTCATGTTACAATTGTATGATAAAATTTCAGTTAAAATCATACAATTCATGAAGAAACATTTAAATCAAACAATTTTAAGTCCTCCTCTGAGTGATGTATAGCTACTCATTTATTGACACAGAGGCCTTTTTTTTGGTTCAGTTATTTTTCACTCTATTTTTAAACAAACAGCTTAAATCTACAAGAATAATAACATAGGCCAGGTGCAGTGGCTCACTCCTGTAATCCCAGCACTTTGGGAGGCTGAGGTGGGTGGATTACCTGAGCTCGGGAGTTCGAGACCAGCCTGACCAACATGGAGAAACTCCGTCTCTACCAAAAATACAAAATTAGCCAGGTGTGGTGGTGCATGGCTGTAATCCCATCTACTTGGGAGGCTGAGGCAGGAGAATCACTTGAACCCGGGAGGTGGAGGTTGCAGTGAGCCAAGATCACGCCATTGCACTCCAGCCTGCGCAACAGGAGTGAAATCGAAACTCCCTCTCTCAAAGCAAACAAACAAAAAAAGAATGGTAACACTTATATACATTTTCCACCTTTCCCAAATGATTAATGGTAGGGGACTTCCTTGGTCATATGAAGTATATATATAAATTATATAGCATGTATGTGCTTTATATTTATGTAAATATGCTTTAATATGTATACTTTAAAAACAGTGATGAATTCAAGCCTGGAATGTTGAACAAAAGCAATCAAAAGAAATAAAATAGTTATTATAATAAAAGAAAACCTTAAGAACTATTTAAAAAATATTTTTCTTACTAACTCATAGCAACTCAGTCATTCCATTTTCAGTTAACATGAGGTCAGAAAATTTCTCATCATTGTTGAAATGCTGTTCTAAAAATCAAATTTTCTAGCCCACCTAGGGACACAATCAATCAATCAATAGAACTTAATGATAAATTAAGAAGGTAGTTAATAGAGTCAGATACACATTTTCAAAACTCCTGTTATCTTTTGCTAAAAATACTTAAAATGATATAAACATCATGGTAAGTTAAAATTTGCCACTTTTCATTTTTTTCTGGTCATACTTTTTACAGGTTTATATTAATAACAATTTTAAGATAACATCCATATTGAAAGACATTTCATAGAAATCTCTGTAACATGCCAAATGCAATTATTTCTTGTGCAATCTAAGGATAAAATGTATCATTAATCATTTGAATCATTAATTTTATCAGTAACTATTGGTTGACTTCTGGACCCAGGAAAAACAAGAATGAACAAGAAAGGAATTGCCCTCAACAAACTAACACCATAGTGAGGTAGTTGGCATATCAACAAAGCATTGCAAAAGAAGTAAGCATGATTTATAATATAGGCATGCACACAGTACAGAAGAGCAGAAAAAGAAACAGTGAATTTTAAGGGGAAGATCAAGGAAGTTTTCATAGATGACCATGCCTGTAAACTGAGTTTGGAAGGAAGAACGTGAGTTTGATTAACGGACAGTGCATTTAGCACAAGGAGGCTCCTGGGATCATGGCACGCAGGTAAGGCTTGCTGCTGCTAGGTGGGGCTTGGTCAGCAAGGAGGCAGAGGAGATTGGCAGCCAACATGTGAGAGAGGGTCACATAAACCTCTCTGGGAAATTCACAGCTCACTGATTCCACCTCCAGTCACCATTGAGCAGGCTCTCTTCTTAAAGGACTCACCTTCTGCTTGGCCCACAATAGAGCCTGCTCGAGTACACCTCCATTCCTAGGCTTATACTCTTCCCTTTACCATGTTATGTGTAAAGTTAAGGGCTATTCTCAGGATCCCACTGTAGTAAAGATTTCATCTATTTCGTGTCTCCAAATTATATTAGACTTCAGGTCTGAATATCCCATGTCTGATCCATGGTCTGGCCCTGTGGTACTGAGTGAAATGCATCATTCTGCTTTAGTTTCTAGAGATTCTCATTTAAGTAGTATCAGATAGATATTGGACTTAATCAGTCTCCTTCAGAAGGAGACTCCATTTTTTTTTTTTTTTAAGATGGAGTCTCTCACTGTTGCCTAGGCTGGAGTGCAGTGGCATGATCTCAACTCGCTGCAACCTCCACCCCACAGGCTCCAGTGATTCTCATGCCTCAGCCTCCTGGGCAGCTGGGATTATAGGTGTGTGCCACCATACCCGGCTATTTTTTTTTTTTTTTTGTATTTTTAGTAGAGATGGGTTTTCACCATGTTGGCCAGGCAGGTCTCAAACTTCTGACCTCAAGTGATCTGCCCATCTCAGCCTCCCAACGTGCTGGGATTATAGGTCACTGCACCCAGCCAGAAGGAGACTTCTAAAGACATACATAATTTAATTTGTGATGTTAAGGTAAATATCACAAATATATACAATGACCATAAAACCACAAAGATAAGTAGAAATCCACAAAAATCTGTCTGTTTAGTAGGTGATACGGTTTGGCTGTGTCCCCACCAAAATCTCATCTTGAATTCCCACATGTTGTGGGAGGGACCTGGTGGGAGGTAATTGAATCACTGGGGCAGGTCTTTCCCATGCTGCTCTCAAGGTAGCAAATAAGTCTCAAGAGATGTAATGGATCTATAAGGGGGAGTTTCCCTGCACAAGCTCTCTCTGTGCCTGCTGCTATCCATGTAAGATGTGAATTGCTCCTCCTTGCTTTCCACCATGATTGTGAGGCCTCCCCAGCCACACAGAACTGTAAGTTCATTAAACCTCTTTATTTTGTAAACTGCCCAGTCTCAGCTATGTCTTTATCAGCAGCATGAAAATGGACTAATAATACAGTAGGGCTGGCATTACAACCGCATAACCTTGCTTTTTTCCTTTTATTACATTCTAAATCCTAATACGAGACTTCATAATCTGCATTTTGGCTGCACTGAAGGGCTAGAAGTATGGCATGCTGCAGGCCCTGGGAGGGCAGGACAGCATCAAATCAGTGCCATGGGCTACTCTCACCCAGGCCCTCACAGAGGGACAGCAACACAGCAACCAGGCCTGTACCCATTTCCATAGCTTGTAGATTCTTACCAAGAAATGCACCCTCAAAGCCTTTATGCCCAAAAGCTTCCCCCATAACCACTACTGTCCTCATCAGGGGAAAAATCTATAAAGGCTGAAGAAGCTATTGCAAAAATAAACAAGAAGAAGAATAAATGGGTGTGTGCAAAGCAGTCAAAGATAACATTTTAATCCGAATTATAAGCAAGTCAGGTAAGTCAGATTAAATTTACACGTGAAAGGCTTTCTGGGTACAGAGATGGACAGAGTTGGACAAACCAAACGCTGTCATTGTTTTAGATGGTTTATAAGGAAGAAGTGAGGGAACAAGACTTGGCTTTCTGGTCTGAGTGATACATGTCAGCCCAGCAACTGGCTCAACTAGAGAGATAAACACAAAACATGGGCTCATGCTCTTGACTCTAAATACTGCCCCAAGTTATCAGTACTTTCCACCTTGGGAACAAATTATGACTCATTTGGAAAATGTCACCCACTAAAACTACTGAATTTTGTCCAGTGTAAGCTCAAAGAACAATATCTTAAGTTGATTCATAATAAAAACAAGTGTACGTCTGATATAGAACTCATGATTATGAAAGTGAAAGTTCAAGCCCTTACTCCCCATCACTTTGTGAAACATTTTCTACATTTATACCTCCTTTCTTTTTTGCTTTTTCTCTCCTGCAAAAAAAAAAGTCATTTTAAACATGATGACAGTCCAAAATTCAAAATAAATTAAACATTCATTTGATATTCCTTGATCGGCCTAATAAACCACTTTTTTTTTGTCATTTCAGTATTCCATACTCAAGCTATGTTTGCATTTTGTTGTTTGATTTAAGTATTTGTTAATCATTTTTGAAATTCCAAATCTAACAAAATAAATCCAATAATTGAACACATTTATAAAAGTCCTTTAAATATAACACATGGCAAGGACTTTTTTAAATTCAGAAGTTCTCTGATTTACATGATTTTAAAATCATACTATATAATGATTTGTGATTATATCTTTACAATGCCTGACAAAGCGGATAGCTACCATTCCTTGTGTGGATGCTGTGTTAAGCCATCTGAACAAAGGCAGTATGGAGTATACCATAATCATTTCCATTTTATTTCTCAGAAACTGAGGTTTTTGAAAACTTCACAATTAATAAATGACTTTGAACCCACGGCTTTCTGATTCTAAAATCTGTGCTCATCAGGATAATCCCACACTCCCCAGGGAACTGATTGATAACTTAGTAAGTGTCACACTGCTCCCAAACACTTGTCCATATTAACTCATGTAATCCATACAACAAGCCTATGCAATCAGATAGATTTCTTTTTATTAGTCTCATTCTACAAATGTGCAAACTAAAGCACAGAGAAATTAAATGACTTGTCCAACTTTGCAAAGCTACAAAATGGTGGAACTGGGTTGCAACCTCAGGCAGTCTGACTATAGATCCTGCATACTTCAGCAGTATGCTACAATATTAGCCAGTGAATATGTCACCTGTTATTAAGATTTTTGTTCCATTTATATGCAAAAAATTTATTCATGTAACAGACCACTGCCCTTCCAGTGAAAATCATATCTAATTTCTGGAATTAGAATTTGCAAACCAGTTTCATTGCATAAGCCTGGTTATATAACTTGTTTAAATTTAGTGGAAAAGTCTTTCTCAATATTACTGAATGTATTTGTTAAGATTACATTTTCAGTTGTTCATTTTAAACAGGCTAGCTGTATTCTCCTAGCTAAAGAGAATGGTCATAGAAGATGTTAAAAAGATTTCAGTTAACAAATGTATTAAATACTATATTTAAATAATAATTACAATCTCACCAAATTCCTACATCATTTCCTTAATATCTCGAAACTAAAGTACACATAAGTATCTAATATATCTTTCTCCTTCATGTGTAAAAACCTAATAGATAAAATCTAATAAGAGTAAACACGATGGAGAGAAGCAGCAGCAGAAATTCCTTATGGTTGGTGGGGATTGGTGTGTGCATGGGCGTGTGAGAAACATGCGTTTCCTCATATATCATTTAAACATAATTTTCTCAAATATACAAAATTAATTTGGGTCATAAATTAAAATTAATTATGATTTTATCATTTATCTCTTAGGTAAGTAACATATAAAATAGTAGACTGCATTAATTAATTTGAAGAGACAACTATGGTCACAACTTTTTCCAGCTCCCTACTTGTGATGTTAGTTGACCACAGACAACACTATTTATTTTTACGGAGTTTGAGAGTTAGCTAATAATTTCACATCCGTTACCTCTGTTGACCTTCAAAGGAAATCTTATGAACTAGGTAAAGCAGAAATGATTCCTTTCATTTTTCAAATGAAGAAACTGAGGCCTAGAGATTAGGGGACTAGTATGAGGATAAATGCTGGAGCTGAAATAAAATTAACATCTTCTGACTGAGTTTAACTTTCTTTCCATAACGCCGTAAATATCATACACCAACTGTTAATATGGTGCATCTGTAAGTGGAAGCACATCAAATACCCTGTATAATAAAATTAAACTGTTTCAAAGTATAAACTCGGTAAAAAGTTTAAGTTTACATTGGCACCAGATCTATATGATATTAACCAGAAGACATCGAAACTGTCCAGTGACGTTTCTTAATTCAGTTAAAAAAGAGGGAAGATTCTATACTTCTAAATTCTGCCTATATAGGTATACATAATTACATTTATATACTTATACCTAATAGACACAGCTCAGCATGCCTCTTCATTTTACAATTGGTTGATACAGAAATAGACTAGATCTAGCCATATTTCATACCAGCGACACAAATACATGTGTTTTACACATTTTTCATTATAAAAGTAGGTACTCTGTTGAAAATCTCAACATATAACTGTGTACATGATATTAATTAAAAAAATACCTACTAGTGAAGAGACTTGGTTCTGTACATCATGATGGGGATGGATACAGTTCATTCAATCCACAGTCCACTGAGTGAGGCATAACCAAAATATGTGCCATTACTGTTCATATCTAAACAGACACAAAAAGATGACAAAATCGGTCACTAAGTATGACCTCATATGATTTGCATAAGATTATCTTTCTAATCTGTAGCATAATAATAATAATAATAATAATAATAATAATAAAAAGATGTTTGACAAGCAACCCAACAGAAAGACCTTAACCTACATACCTCTGTTGTTGTTGTTTTTATTTCATTAGCTTTAAGAATATAAATGGTTTTTGGTTACACGGGTGAATTTTATAGCGGTGAAGTCTAGGATTTTAGCACACCCATCACCTAAGTAGTGTACATTGTACCCAATATGTAGTTTTTATCCCTCACCCTCCTCCCACACTCTGAATCTCTAATGTCCATTATTATCACTCGGATGCCTTTGTGTACCCATAGCCTAGCTCCTACTTATAAGTGAGAACATGTAATACCTCCATTTTGCACACAATGTGAAGTATAGCCATGCGAACATACTACACAGTCAGTAAATATGTCTGATTCAGAAGTAAATTTACTACTAACTCAATGTAACATTACTAGAAAGCCATATGCTTATCAATAAGAAAACCAAACTTATCCCATGATGTGAATTTTTTGTGGCCTATGTGTTGAGCATTACCCTATGTATGCATACGAATTTTCATTTAGTTTTCACCACAAATCTGCAATGCAGTCATCTCGCTTTACAGATTTAAAGACTCAGGGGAGTAAGGCAATTGGCCCAAGACTCTGCCCTCTATAGAACATGCTGCTTTATCATATCAAGTGGACCATGCAAAGCAGACACTTCTTCCAATGATTAGTTGTGCTCTACGTGTCCTACAATGTAACCAACAGATATTGAGTTGATATATAAAGATACATCTCATTGGTTCTCTGTCTCCCATATAGTTCTCTAAAATGCAAGCATGGTATTCTACTCGTCTTTGTATGTCAAGATAGATATAAAGTGAGATCTCACTTTGAAATATAGTGCCTGGCACATACAAATACGTGCTGAGTAAATGAATGAATGAACAGCAACAACAAAAGTAGGCATTGGCATCTATTTTTTGCCTTAATTCACACTTTTGTTTTGTCAATCCTTTAATTTACTTGCCAAAGTTATCTTTCTGTTTGCAATACAATCTCAAGAAGAAAGAGAATAATCTGAAATATCATTTGAATGAAGTTCAAATATATTCATTCCAAAAATTACACACTAGTTAGCAGTCGGTTTAATTTAATTCATTTAGAGATCGAATTCTATTTCTCAAAAATAGAAAAGGTTAAATAATAAAGACATTTTCCAGAAAGAAAAAAAATCCATGTTTTACCTATAGATTAAGTATTGGCTTCCTAACGGGACTTACATCTATGCACCTTCCTAGATCACAGGGGGAAGGATGGCACGAATAGAGGAGAAAACTGAAGTCAAAGTCTATAGGCAGAAACTGCATGATTACTAGGAGCTAGGAAAAGCGGCTCTGGATTGGAGATGCTACAGAAAAACAGCCAGCTTGGAGACTCTAGTGGTCAGATCCCAATTTACTCTGCAGAAAAAGCAGCACCACAGCAATCTCTCCAGAGCAGGAGTGGGCAAACTCCAACCCTGCTGCCAGTTTTTGTGTAGCCTGTGAGCTAAGAATGGTTTTTACATTTTTAAATGTTTGGAACAAACTAAAAGAATTGTGCGAATTATTTGAAATTCAAATATCAGAGTCTATAAATAAAGTTTTATTGGAACACAGCCACAGCCATTCATTTACATATTGTCTCTGGCTGCTTTCATGTTACCACGGCAGAGTTGAGTAGTTGTAACAGAAACAGTATGACCCACAAAGCCTAAAATATATACTATCTGACCCCTGATAAAAATCGCTTGCTGGGCAGGGTGTGGTGGCTCACGCCTGTAATCCCAGCACTTTGGGAGGCCGAGGTGGGCGATCATGAGATCAGGAGATCGAAATCATCCTGGCTAACACGGTGAAACCCCGTCTCTACCAAAAATACAAAAAAATTAGCCAGGCGTGGTGGCAGGTGCCTGTAGTCCCAGCTACCCGGGAGGCTGAGGCAGGAGAATGGCGTGAACCCGGGAGGTGGAGCTTGCAGTGAGCTGAGATCGCGCCACTGCAATCCAGCCTGGGTGAGTGAGACTCTGTTACCAAAAAAAAAAAAAAAAAAAAAAAAATCGGTTGCTGATTTCTGGTCTAGAAAATTGTTCATGCTTGATTTGGAGGAGATTATATGACAGGAAGAGGGGTGCTTCAGGGCAGATTGGAAGCAGAGGTTGGGAACCCCTGGCCTTAGAGAAGATCATGAGCCTCAGGGGCAATGCAATAACCATCTTGAGTAGAGCAGGGTATTTCTTTGCGGACAGCAGGATTTTCCCTGTAGGAGGCACAAGAAATGAGTTCCGACTCAGTCACACTTCATGTCGGGCCCACAAGCTGAGGCAATGAGGATGGATAGAGAAAGATGGCTACCGGGATAGCGTCATTCTGCAATGTGCCAGGATGGCATTCTCTTCAAGGAAATATCCAGGGCTCTGTCTCCCTCCCTAAAGGTGCCATTCTTCAGAATGACAGATAACTGAGACAACCAGTCTTCTTGCTGAAGGCCAAAGAAAGGTGATGATAACAACAAACAGGATAACTCTAAAAAAGTTAAAAGATCCTCCATTCTCCCCCATTTAAGGGCAAAGAGTGGAACACAGCAAAGATGCATAAATGGTAAAAACGTAAAACGAAGAAAGCATGAAGGCTATAGAGAAGAATCTGCTACAGACATAATAGGACTCCCATGCAGAGGTGGCATTTACTTTTGAAAAATATCAAAGGAAGTTAAAATACATTTTGTAAAATGTCTATTTTTGAGACAACAGAGACAAAATCCCAAAGATTTATCTTCAAGCAGAGAAGTTAATTAAGCCCAAATAAATAAGAAGGCCGCTAAGTGGTTGCCCATGTAATTGCATCTTAGAGGTGAAGAGAAGGTGAGTTTTGAGCTGGAAGACTTGGCTGTAAACACCAACTCTGATATATTCTTGCTACATGACCTTGGACAGCTGGCCTCGTATTCAACAGCCTCACTTGCATCACCTCTAAAATAGAGTTTTTCTGAGAGTTGTAAGACAAAATATGAACAAAATGTCTAGAATACTGCCTGTCGCATGGGAGGTACGCAAGATTTACTAACTGCCCAGCTTGCTTTCTCTCCGTCCTCTTCTAATACTAATCTCCAACCAAAATTATTACAGCTGTAGGAAATGGTTGCCACATATTCAGTTCTCTCCTACGTTCCATACTTGACTTTGCTCCCTCTGTTTTCTCTGAGTAGACAACATCTTCTAATTTGGGGTGCCTCTCTATTTATCTGGTAAACTGCTATTCATTTGAAAAAATAATAACTCAAAAGCTAATTCTTACCAATCCCTAGTCCCTCAGGCACAAATATACTGCCATAACATTTTGAACATAATGTATATAATATAATAATATTGTATTATTATCTGTTTGCATATCTGTCTTTCCCAGGAGGTTATATCTTGGTCATCCTGTCTGATATAGTATAATATCAAGATGACTAATTATAATCTCCAGGGGAAGACAGACATGGTTTTTTAAAAAATGCCCACACATACATATTTCTGCCTATCTAACGGCCTACTCTGCCTATCTACTGCCTATACTCCACAAGGCTCTTCGGATTCCTGTTGAATAGAGGAATTTCCTTCACAGGAGTTACAATCTGGAGTGATTTCCAGACAGCTAGGTGTGCAACAGGTTCTAATATTTCTTGAGAGAAAGAAATGAAGAATGAACAAGTAAAGGAAGAATGACAGAAAGGCAACCTTGGTGAGGATTTGGTATATAAAAAATTGGCTGGGCATGGTGGCTCATGCCAGTAATCCCAACACTTCGGGAGGCCAAGGCAGGTGGATTGCTTGAGTCCAGGAGTTCAAGACCACCCTGGGCAACAGGGTGAAACCCCATCTCTACAAAAAAATAGAAAAATTAGCCTGGCACGGTGGCACACGCTTGTAGTCCCAGCTACTTGGGAGGCTGAGGTGGAAGGATCACCTGAGCCTGGGAGGTGAAGGTTGTGGTGAGAGGTAATCACGCCACTGCACTCCAGCCTGGGTGACGGAGTGACACCCTATCTCAAAAAATAAATAAATAAAAAATAAAAAATGAACATAGCATATTGCAGGTGGCATTGACAATTTAGTTATCCTGGAGATCCACCTTGAAATATGCACAAAATAAAATAAATCTCCTCATTTTATGGATGTAAGTCAACTTTAGGCAGCTCCCAGTAATGATATTCCCTCATTTCTTTAACACCTACTATATGTGAGGCTCAGTGGGAGGTATAACCTCTAAGTCAGCTATTACTTATATGTGTTCAAAGGAAGATATTGAAGATGAAGAAAAAAATAGGGAATTTTTTTCTTGACTAAAGTCACACAGATATTAGTACAGTAAGTCCTCACTTAACATTGTTGATAGGTTCTTGCTCACCTGAGTACCTGGAGAAAACCCACACAGACATGGGGAGTTTGTGCAAACTCCACACACACATTGGCCCCAACTAAGAATTTTTTTCCATCAATGTTATAATTATAAGAAAATAAAGTTGAATAAAACAAAATTATTCAAGGACCTGTTATATACTGAGTTCTTCAATCTATGCATTTCCACATAACAAATCAAGATTCTTCATTAATTTGATAAATGATGCTTTTAACATAGTATTTATTGTGTGAGCAGTTAATAAATGGTAGCTGTTGTTACTACTGTTATTAACACCATAACAAAACATCAGGGAAACAGTTTAACATTATGGAATGTTAAACTGCTATACTTATATAATACTTTATTATAATAAGAAATACGGAAGTTATACTGATATAAGGAAATGTATGTAAAATACAGAATATAAAATGGCATGTATTAGTTAACTAAAATTACAGGCAATATTGTGTATGATAAATTAGTAAAAATTAGAAGTTAGTATGCTGAAAATAATAAGACTGTGTGTTTGTAGGTAACTTATTTGAAGTTCCTCAATTTCTTTGAGAGTACGAAAATTTCCTTGAATTCAAATTTATGTTAAAACAAACATAATGTGTAATTTCTAAAAGTGGTGCTACTATCCCAGACTTTCTCCACATTTGAAATCTAATTTCTTCTGGTGCAAGATAATAAATTACTGCTGTTTTAGTAAGAGCTGTTTGTTTATCTATTTATTTCATTATTGGGAATGGAAACAGAGGCAGATTTTTTTAAAGGATTACTGAAGTGTTCTTTGAAATGGAGTCATATAAACCACTTACTTCACTTAAAATAGACATAGCTTACCTTAACACTTCCTGATTAGCATAAGCAATCTACACATTATGATGCCGACTTCTGTAGTAAAGGCTAAATTATGTTAACATTTTGTTAAGATAAAGTAGTCAACACGTGCTGAAAAGAAATTTATTTCTTATACAGTTACGCCTCACTTAACAATGAGGACACATTCTGAGAAATGCATCATTAGGTGACTTCCTCGTTGTGCAAACATCATAGAGTGCACTCACAAAAACCTAGATGGCACTGCCTGGTACACACATAGGCTCTATCATAAACCCTATTGCTCCTAGGCTATCTGTACAGCACGTTACTGTACTGAATACTGTGGGTGGCTGTAACACAACAGGAAACATCTGTGTATGTAAACATCTAAACATAGAAAATGTAAAGTAAAAATATGGCATTAGGCCAGCACAGTGGCTCACGACTGTAATCCCAGCACTTTGGGAGGCTGAGGCAGGTGGATCGCTAGAATCCAGGAATTTGAGACCAGCTTGGGCAACATGGCAAAACCCCATCTCTACGAAAAAAATGCCAAAATTAGCTGGGCATGGTCCCACCTACTCAGGAGGCTGAGGTAGGAGGATCACCTGAGCCTTGGGAGGTTGAGGCTGCAGTGAGCCAAGATGGGGCCCCTGCACTCCAGCCTAGACAATAGAGTGAGACCTTGTCTCAAAACAAAAACAAAAACAAACCCCAAAATAGCAGTATAATCTTATAGGACTACTCTTGTATAAGTGGTCCATCGTTGACCAAAACATCATTTCACAGTGCATGACTGTACAGAAATATGAGAAAGAGAGATTTTAGCAGAACCATAATAGCAATAGTGACAAAAGTAATTGCTGCAAAAGGGGAAGAATATTTGATAAGAGTGACGGCTGAGACTCAAAATCGTCTTTGTGCTCTGAGAGCTGTGGAAGGCTAACCCCACTGGGGGACATCCAGCTCAGAGCTCATCTGGGCTTCAGACTTTCATCTGAGGGGAGTTCTAACCAGTGTCACTAACTGCTGAAGCAACTGACATTCTCTTATTCTCATTGAATTATAAGAGAACAAAGGCCAAAAAAATTGAAAGAATTCTGTGTAATCAAAGCATCTTTTAACAAAGAAGGTACAGAAAAATGACCTTGAACCTGATCATCAGGGAATCTGAAGCAGCTTCTTGGGCATGAGTGGGTGGCTTTTCTTCACCACCGCAGTTATGTCCAGAGTTTTACATCTGACAGAGCCATGTCTTAAGCACACCAAGGGTTGGGTGGGCCTGGGGCAAATGGTGATATTCTGGATAAAAATGCACATTGTAGCTCGGTTTTCTTTAATTGAAAGGGTTATATGAAGAGTCTTTTTTCTCTCTTTGTTAAAATCCTAAAGTTGTTTTTTATTAGAAATAACTATTTTAGGGCACTTATTTGATAGCCACAGTGGTAAGGAAGGAATTAATAAATCAAAGAGAAAGACAGCCTTGATGAAAAGGCTCAGGTATAACAAAAATAGGAGGTGGATTCTAAGCTTGTTTCAAATTGCTACTGGGTAGCTTTATATGTGTGCTTACATTTGTAATGAGGCAACTGTCATTTCATGTTTATATTTATTGGCTATTAAACTTTAAAGACCAGTTGTACTGAAAATTAACTCCTATATTTATTCCACATGTGCTATGCTGATGTTCCAATGACTTTTTTAATGAAGTTTAAGTAAGGACAGTTAAATTAACGACAAAAATCAGTAGATTTTTAAAATATATAATTTACAGAACAGAGACAGCAGCTTCAAAACCTATTTAAATTAAGTCTACTTCCAACATTATCTAATTGGGTTGAAACAGCCCTTTGCCAGGCAGAGGATAAAGAGTTCTCTCATGAATCAGAGCTGTCACAATAGAGCAGAAGTGGTCAAGCTGTTTGATAGAGGGGTGAGGTGGAGTTTAGCTAATGCAGAGAGGAGGTCAAAAGTTAGGGCAAAGGGCCAACAGAGAGAAACTGAAAAGCAGTTTCTATTGGCATCTTCCTGAGGGAAAAGTAAAGGAAAGGAAAATAATAAATTTCAGAGAGACTCTCATCACACTTTGTAATTGCATGGAAGATGAGAACTATGTAAATTAAAGGAAGGGATACTTGGCAAACCTTCCCAAAAGGCTAAGCTGCAATCTCATTATTTTAGCCATTACATGCTCCTGCATTTCTCTTTCTTCTTTTTCTTTCTTCTGCTACTTCCCCTCTTCCTTTCCTTCTTCCTTTTTTCTCTTCTGCCCCTTCAACCTTCAGCTGGAGCAATATCATAATTAACACTGCTCATGTGGCTACCCACATGCCAAGCACTTATGACTGATTTACACGCATATTTTCTTTTAACACTCTTCCAGCATTGTTAATAGTACCCATATTTCATAGATGTTGAGGCTCATATAGACTGAATTTCAAAGCCAAATTAGCCAATGAGTGGGCAAAGATGGAAATCAAATCTTAATCTATCTGATTCTTTAATTAATAAAAGAATGATTTTCAGGAGTGAAACTGTAAATTGCGGAACTCAGTGTAACCACAGACCCTTTGCACATAAGAAATTAGGATGAGGATTGATGAACTTTGGGAACTAAGTGACCATAAGAGCAAAATTCTGTATTGGAGAGCTATTCAACTAAACATTCTTAAAATAAAAGCAATCAAATAAGTATTTAGGGAACAAACGGAATTCAATTCTGAACCTTACTGGTAGGAGGGGTCTTTATTAGGGACTGATATAGAGTTTGGAGGTCCCTCCAGATCTCATGTTGAGATGTAATCCCCAGCGTTGCAGGTGGGGCCTGGGGGGAGGAGTTTGGGTCATGGGGGCCGATCCCTCATGGCTTGGTAGGGTCCTCGATAGTAATCTGGCTGTTTAAAGTAAGTGGCACCTCCCTTTGTTCCCACCACGTAAAGTGCCTGCTCCTGCTTAGCCTTTCACCATGAGAAAAATCTCCCTGACGCTTCCCCAGAAGTCAAGCAGATGCCAGTGCTATGCTTCCTGTACAGCCTGCAGAACCCGGAGCCAGTTAAGCCTCTTTTCTTAATAAATTACCCTGTCTTAGGTATTTCTTTATAGCAACGCAAGAACTGCCTAACACAGGACGATGTACCATTTAACTCAAATGTAAAAAGAGAAAGAAGAACAATTGACACTAGTCCAGGAGACGTCTAGACTGGAGGATCAGTTAAAGGGGTAATTTTTTTTTTTAAGAAACTGCAAAGAAATTGGCAATCAGTCTAAGAATACCTCATGCATTTAAAACATGCTGAAGACTCAAAGATAGAGCCCAAAAAAGTGACACTTAAAAGTCAACTTTGAAGCCAAGGAAAGAAAAGAAAAAGAAATTTAATTATCATTTTAAAACCTAATAGAATCCATTCTGGAATGTGAAGCTTTCTATCAGAATACATCAACAGTTGCAAAATATACATTTAGATTGAAATGAAAATGATTCCCTTACAACCTCTTCTAAGCTGTCCACTAGGATGCATAATAACTCTCAAGTACTCAAAAGCCAGTGCATAACTGATTCTAAAATCTGAAAAGACCTTGGTTTTCCTGGAAATACAGTAAGAAGGCAGGCAGCCAAAAGAACATAGAAAACATTATGACCAGGGTTTTCTTGTTTTACATTTACCAGCCCAGGTACTTAGATGGCTATCTTCACTAGTCTTTGGATATTTTCCTAGTTTTGTGTTAAAGGGAAATGACTTGTGACTAAGAAATCATATAATTACCTCGAGCAGATGATGGTTTACTAATATCTTGGATATGCACGTGTCTGTGTCTATGGTATGTTTTGGAATTACAATATTTACACATTTTAAAAATTGTCTTAGTCTTTGGAATTGATAACACTTCCTTTAATGTCAAGACAGAGTTAAAGATAACTGCAGTAAGCAATCAAGGATGACTACGACTATGTTCTCATTTCCATAGAGATTGTTTGCAACAGGAGGAGGATGACTGTAGCCAAGAGAATACTTGTAACCATGTCTTCCAGCTAGGATTTCTAAGTCAATTATAGAATGGACGGTATTCAAGTCACATGCTCCTCAAGACACTGTCCATTTGGGGAACTGAAAAACCAAAGCTGAGGTTAAAATTTAAGGTAATCAATCAAACCTAAGCAAACCTGAAACCATGAAGATAAGCCACATAAATTCAATGTTGTCACTGCTTCCTTGACTCTGAATTCAGATGGAATTTGGGGCAACATCTTTAAGATGCCTCCCTAGACTAGGAGCTAGCAATACAATGATGGGGCCTAAATAGTACCCTTTCACACCCTCAGCTAGCTTGCAGTTAAAAAGACATGCACATTGTTCATCTAATCATGCTTATGATATCTAACCTGCCTCAGCCTCATTAGCCATTCCAGACCGGGCTGCCTTTAAGATATGGTTCAGAATCAAACTGCAACACCCTGTACCCAACAGCCCAGGTCAATGGCCTCTTTAGCAGCCCTTATCTTTGCTCCAGACTAACCTGTGGCTGTGCCCATTAACCTGCATGATATTGTCTCCTTGATCCTAGGAAACAAGCTTCAGAAGTTTCAAGAGCAATTTCAGGTCAGAAATGTGCAAAGAGAGATCCCCAAACAGAAATAAATGTAGGGATAAGCGAAAAACAAAGTCTTCCCCATGGAATACATTTCTTAGGCCTAACCAAAACTCAAGAGCAACACAGAAGCCTGAATAATTTACCAACAAGAGTGTAAGAGTATTTTCATAGGGCAGAACCCACACTCAGTGTGGGTCTGGGGTGCTAAAAACACAGGGCCCAAAGGAACAAAGGGAAATAGAAAGGACTGAAAACATACTAGATAGGAAATAAGGGCATCTTAAGTAAGACTTGGTGATTGGGGCGCCACTCAAAATTCTAGCTAAACTTGATAATATGGCAGGGATATAATGAATTCTCCCTTTGGAGAGAGAAGGCAACATCCATGGAGAGGTTTTTGCCCTAGGTATGAGATGTACATAAGACCAATATTAACCTTTTATTAGAGGACTTCTCCAAGTGAGTTTAAGTCCATAGTATGTGGATTCTGGGCCAGTGTGGGCCACTGGCACTGATTGATTGGTACCCTGGTGAACCCCCAAGTTTTTCTTTGTCCATGCCCCTGCCTTCAGCAAACACTGTGTGCTGAATTAATTCCACTTCTGAGGTTCTGATCAAAGTACACTTATTTGGTGGAAGAAAGCGTAGGAGCAGCCCAGGCTGCAAATACTAAAAGATCCATCTAAAATGTAAGCTGCCTGAGGGCAGGGACTCTTTCTCACTACTATATGTCCAGCACCTAGCACAGTGCCTGGCATGTAGTAGACTATTTTTGAATGGATTAGCTGTCTTATAAAAAATATAGCATCTTCAAAATAAGTCTTTACTCAAGCTTAGCAGCTACCAGCAATGGTACCGAACTTTTCATTTAATGATAACCTTACTAAAATCAAAGTTAAATCATTATTTTTATTATTTACGACTATTTATTGATGGTCTTATGTGAACTAGGTAAAATACGAAATGTTCCATGTATGAACCTTATCATTTAATCTTCATAATAACCTTGAAAATGTATATTAGCTTCATTTTACAGATAAGGAAATTGATGATTCAAACTTAGGTTGGATTTGGCCAAGTTTCCATCACTTTGCACCATACAACAACTTGTCTTTATTCATTTTCTGCTTCAGAGAATCCCTTTAAAATCAGAACTAATTTTTAGATTTAATAATTTTTGAAACCAGAAATAAGGTAAATGTCTGGAAGTAAGATGTGGCTAACTTTGGCATCGGTACAGTTATATGACATTAACTTGGCCAGCGATCCATATCCCAGTCCATCAAATGGAATTAGTACCACCAGCTCAGCAAATTAAATAAAGGTAATATTATGTGAATATGCTTTGAAAATTAAATATGTATATGTGCAAATCAGTATGCACATTCTTCTAAAATTTTCTTTTTTGAGACAGAGTCTTGCCCTGTCTCCCAGGCTGAAGTGCAGTGGCATGATCTCAGCTCACTGCAACTTCTGCCTCCCGGGTTCAAGCAATTCTTGTGCCTGTTTCCCAAGTAGCTGGGATTACAGGCACCTGCCACCATGCCTGGCTAATTTTTGTATTTTTAGTAGAGATGGCATTTTGACATGTTGACCAGGCTGGTCTCGAACTCCTGACCTCAAGCGATCTGCCTGCCTTGGCCTCCCAAAGTGCTGGGGTTACAGGCATAAGCCACTGCACCCAGCCCTAAAACGAGCATTTTCATTTCAACACTTATGGTGAAGAAAAGAAGCAGAGAGCCTCCCCATAATTAGCAAGCGCTGCTAAGTCAGCCTCAGAACCAACAGGGCAGGAGAGGTGTGGTAGGGTTTGGCTGTGTCCCCACCCAAATCTCATCTTGAATTGTAGCTCCCATAATCCCCACATGTCATGGGAAAGACCCAGTGGGAGGTAATGAATCATGGGGCTGGTTACTCTCACGCTGTTCTCATGAGAGTGAGTGAGTTCTTACAAGATCTGATGGTTTTTAAGGGACTTTTTTTTTGTTTTTTGAGACAGAGTTTGTCTCTTGTTGCCCAGGCTGCAGTGCAATGGTGCAGTCTCGGCTCACTGAAGCCTCCGCCTCCTGGGTTCAAGCAATTCTCCTGCCTCAGCCTCCGGGGTAGGTGGGATTACAGACACCTGCCACCACGCGCAGGTAATTTTTTTTTATTATTATTTTTAGTAGAGATGGGGTTTCACTCTCCAGGCTGGTCTCAAACTCCTGACCTTAGATGGTCCACCCATCTCGGCCTCCCAAAGCGCCGGGATAATAGGTGTGAGCCACTGCACCCAGCCTATAAAGGGCTTTTCCCACTTTGTTCCACACTTCTCCTTTCTGCTGCCCTGTGAAGAAGGTGCCTTTCTTCTCCTTCACCTTCTGCCATGATTGTAAGTTTCCTGAGGCCTCCCCAGCCATGTGGAACTGTGAGCCAATTAAATCTCTTTTCTTTATAAATTACCCAGTCTTGGGTATTTCTTCAGAGCAGTGTAAGGACAGACTGACACAAGGTGGCAGCCAGATTAACTTCATTGCTGGCATAGTGTTTTACAATCATGGGAAGTTCAGCTTAGCAATGGGGGCCCTGTTCTGTATTTTTAAAAAATCATATTCACATGCAAATTTATGAAAAGAAGGGACAGAATGTTTTTCTGTTCTAAAAAAAAAGAAGAAAACTTGAGGTTATTTGACCTTTTCTCATCGAAAGGGAAGTGAAAGTGCTTCAAAATATATTATTTCCAGAAGAGCACTATAGAGAATTAAAGGATGCTTCAAAATTATTTAATTTAAGGTTTTCATTATGGGGTCATTTTGCAAAAAATAGAACAAAAACTTTTTATCTCAACTAATGAATCAATGAAAAGCACTTAAAGACATAAATAATATTTTGCCTGAATCTGCTTTAATCTTTTGTGTTCTCATTTCCTTAGAGGTGATTATGCATAGATTTATAGCAGAGATTATATTAAACTTCACCAGAGGGTCTTTTTCTTAATCAGCCTTTTTCAGTATTCTTAACTACTTTCATACTTAATCTTCTAGTTTTCATTACATTTTTCTATTTTTCAGGATCTTAATGTTAAACTTTATCAAGTAGAGTGGAACTCCTACATATCTTTTTTTTTTTTTTTTTTTTTGAGAGGCAGTCTTGCTCTGTCGCCAGGCAGAGTGCAGTGGCGTGACCTCGACTCACTGCAACCTCTGCCTCCCAGGTTCACGCCATTCTCCTGCCTCAGCCTCCCGAGTAGCTGGGACTACAGGCACACACCACCACGCCCGGCTAATTTTTGTACTTTAGTAGAGAGGGGGTTTCACCATGTTGGCCAGGATGGTCTCGATCTGTTGACCTTGTGATCCACCCGCCTCGGCCTCCCAAACTGCTGGGATTACAGGCGTGAGCCACCATGCCCAGCCAACTCCTACATATCTTATAAGAAATATACTCCACCAGCCGAGCGCAGTGGCTCACGCCTGTAATCCCAGCACTTTGGGAGGCCGAGGTGGGTGGATCACGAGGTCAGGAGATCGAGACCACCCTGGCTAACATGGTGAAACCCCGTCTCTACTAAAAATACAAAAAATTAGCCAGGCGTGGTGGCAGCGCCTGTAGTCCCAGCTACTCGGGAGGCTGAGGCAGGAGAGTGGCGTGAACCCGGGAGGTGGAGCTTGCAGTGAGCCAAGATTGCGCCACAGCACTCCAGCCTGGGCGACAGAGCAAGACTCAGTCTCAAAAAAAAAAAAAAAAAGAAAAAAAGAAAGAAAGAAAGAAGGAAAAGAAAAAAGAAATATACTCCACCTTAAATATCCATTCTAGGCCAGGCACGGCGGCTTGCGCCTGTAATCCCAGCACATTGGGAGGCCCAAGCGTGCAGATCACGAGGTCAGGAGATTGAGACCAACCTGGCTAACACGGTGAAACCCCATCTCTACTAAAAATACAAAAAATTAGCCGGGCGTGGTGGCGGGTGCCTGTGGTCCCAGCTACTTGGGAGGCTGAGGCAGGAGAATGGTGTGAACCCGTGAGGCGGAGCTTGGAGTGAGCTGAGATTGCACCACTGCACTCCAGCCTGGGTGACAGAGCGAGACTCTGCCTCAAAAAAAAAAAAAAAAAAATCCATTCTAGAGAGATTAGTTTTTATAAGACAAAGCACATAGCATACACGATTTTTCTTTACCTAGTTTATGATATCTTGAATCACTTAATTCATAATAACTCCTTTTTAAGTAAATGTACAGAAAACGTTACTTTCCAACATTTTATGTGTACTGATGTGATCAAACTATAAAATTTTTGCTTAATGCCTAAATACAATCATTGGTGCTCATAAAACTATTTTTTAAAGTTTCTAATTCTGATATTCTCAGGGTCTTGCATATACTAAGTAAAATTCCTGGCCATATTTTAAGAGTTTATCTTTAGACTCTCAATTATGTTCTATCAATCTATGTATCCATCTTTATGCTAATATCACACTGCCTTGATTACTGTAGCTTTATATTAAGTTCTAAAATCAGGAAGTGCTTGTCCTCTAACTTGGTTCTTCTTTTTCAAAGTTTTTATTATTATTATTATTATTATTATTGGTCATATGAATTCCCATATAAATTTTTGGATCAGCTTGTCAATTTCTGCAAAAAAATCCTAATAACAATCTCTAATAAACGTTTTAATTCTTCTATCTTGTTTTCTCTGTCTTTATCTTTCAGTAGTTTGATCATGATGTGTTCGGACATGGATCTCTTTATGTTTTTCTGACTTGCAGTTCGTTGAGCTTCTTGAATATGTAGATTGATATGTTTCACAAAAATTGGGATGTTTTGGCCATTATTTCTGCAAATATTTGTTTTCTGCCTTTTTCTTTTGGAACTCTCATACACTGGTATGCTTGATGTTGTTTAGACCACAGTCCCTGAGGGTCTATTCATTTTTCTTCTTTTTTTTTTTTTGTTTTTCATGGATAATTGCTATTCATCAATCTTCAAGGTCACTGGGTCTTTCTTCTGCCATCTCAAGTCTGCTTTTGTGCTCCTCTCTAAGTTTTCATTTTGTTATTTTACATAATTTCTGCCTCTTTACAGATATTCTCCATTTGGTGAAGGATCACGCACATACTTTATTCTTCAACCATAGTATCCTTTAGTTCTTAGGCCATACTTACTATAGCTCCACTGAAATCCACTGAAGTTTGTATACCTAGTTTCACACCTGGAACCCTGCACTGACAGTTTCTATTGAACGCTTCTTTTTCATTAGTATGAGTCACACTCTGGAAGTCTCCATTTTCTTAGTATTTTTCATTATTAATTTAATTTTTACAGACACACTGCTTGGAGCAGCTTGCCTTTTAAATGTCAACATAAATTTTAATGGATCAAGCAATATAGCTAAAAATATATCATATTAGTTTCAGTTCGTTTGTTGGGATAGAAAGCTGAATTTGAGGAGCTGAGAAATATGTAGCTGACTCAATGGTGCAATTAATTAATTTGATCTATATTTGAAGAAAAATACTAACAAAAGTAACAAAAAAAATAATTTGGGCCGGGTGCGGTGGCTCACGCCTATAATCCCAGCACTTCGGGAGGCTGAGGCGGGCAGATCACAAGGTCAGGAGATCGAGACCATCCTGGCTAACATGGTGAAACCCCATCTCTACTAAAAATACAAAAAGAAAAAATTAGCTGGGCATGGTGGTGGGTACCTGTAGTCCCAGCTACTCAGGAGGCTGAGGCAGGATAATGGCGTGAACCTGGGAGGCAGAGCTTGCAGTGAGCCGAGATCGCGCCACTGCACTCCAGCCTGGGCGACAGAGTGAGACTCTGTCTCAAAAAAAAAAAAAAAAAAAAAAAAAAAAAAATAATAATAATAATAATAATAATAATAATAACAATAAATTGTGGAGTTGAAGAGTCTTGTCAAATAAAGTTTGTCTAGTAAACTTGTTTTTAATAGATGAAAAGGGTTGAGAATAGCACCTCAAGCAGGCACTGAACCTGCATAGAGTAACATCTGAAGATAATGGCTATTAGGTTAATGTAAAGATTAATGGCAAATGGACAGAGACAGAAAAATATACAATTAGCCAAGTAAAGTAATAATAACAGATAATTAACAAGGCTTTTTTTTTTTTTTTTTTTTTTTGAGACGGAGTCTCACTCTGTCACCCAGGCTAGAGTGCAGCAACACGATCTTGGCTCACTGCAACCTCCGCCTCCTGGGTTCAAGTGATTCTCTTGCCTCAGCCTCCCGAGTGGCTGGGATTACAGGCACGTGCCACCATGTCCAGCTAATTTTTGTATTTTTGGTAGAGACAGGCATTCACCATGTTGGTGAGGCTGGTCACAAACTCCTGACCTCAAGTGGTCTGCCTTGCCTCAGCCTCCCAAAGTGCTGGGATTACAGGCATGAGCCACCATGCCCGGCCAAAAAGGCATCTTGTAACATATCAGTTATTTAGCTTTCAAAATGAAATTCATTTGAAATTGGAACTTCATATATTTCCTTTCAGATGATCACTTCAAAGCATCTGGTACTCCATAAACTTAAGACGTGCTATGGTGTGATGTATCACCTCCAAAAACAAAGCAAGATTCACATGCATTTCTTTGGTAAAGATTTTTTAAATCTAATTTTTTTTCTTGAAAGGCAACCATTTCTGAACCACTCCATTAAGTACTAAATAAAAACATCTGTGGATTATGAAGGAAATGGGAGGAAACAGAGGATCTAACAGGTATAGATGGCTCCTTTAAGCCTGAATGAGAAGAATATCCATATTGTTTTCGGGGGTTATTCTGGAAAAAAATATTTTATTTAGACTGTCTCTATCCTAAATTCTTTTTTTTGTTGTTGTTTTTAGACCAACTCTCACTCTGTTGCCCAGGCTGGAGTACAGTGGCATGATCTCGGCTCACTGCAACCTCCGCCTCCCAGGTTCAAGCGATTCTCATGCCTCAGCCTCCCGAGTAGCTGGGACTACACGTATGTGCCAACATGCCCAGCTAGTTTATGTATTTTTAGTAGAGACAAGGTTTCACCATATTGGCGGGGCTGGTATCGAACTCCTAAACTCAGGTGATCCACCCACCTTGGCCTCCCAAAGTGCTGGGATTACAGGAATGAACCACTGAGCCCAGCCTGCCCAAATTAAATTAATGCCCTTTTATTTCCATCTCTAACCTCTGCTGCTCCAGGATCTGCAGGTTCTATTTGTAACAAAGATTACCAGGTACGCTGTTCAGTCATGCTTTGGAATGTACTGTAGTTGGATTACTGAAATTTACAGAAGGGCAACTTATTTGTTCTGCCTCCATGACGCCCTGCACTTTCAAACAGATGGTCAGCCAACGGGCCCGTGCAGGACACAAAGGATCTGTGGAAAGCATTTATCCTCTTGTCAGAAGAGACATGTCAGCAAGATTTGCCACGTCTCTTGCTGATCAACACTTCAGGTACTCCTTGCACAACAGCAGGAGTTGGTGCTGCCGGGCACTAATAGGAAAAAATCTAAAGATGTGTCATATCTCATCACACAAAAGAGGTCTGTCTAGGAGCTCGCAGACATGAACTGCTGTGACTCGCCATCATCTCTGCATAAGAAACTACGGATATGCAAGTGTTTTACTCCCTTTAAATGCAACCTTTCGTTTACTCAAACTTACTAAATATTGATAGTTGCTGACACTAATGTCCTTTGAGGGTCCTCATTTTAGAGATGGAGTTGTTAAGTAAGCCCACACGTTTCCATTCTGTGCTGAGAACTTTGCAAGACATGGAAATATAAAATGCATGTCATCATGTCCACTTTCATAGAAAGCAGTTGTGAAAAGAAGAAAAAATTCAAAAGTTGTAGTACAAGGGGATGGTAAAGAAATACACTTAATAGCTTTTAAAATGCTTATTATATAACATAGAGTTAAATATCTTACATTCATTATCTCTAATTCTCATAAGCCTCTGAGACAAGTTCTTTGATTATCTTTATTTTTGTAGATGAGGAAACTGAGCCTTACAGAGGTTAAACCATCGAAAGTTATTAGCTGGTAAGTGATGAATACTGTGATCAAGGTATTTACCAAGTACTGTAAGAACACAGAGAAAAGCACAATTGACTGATGTGGGGGCTCAGTTAGAGCTTCACATAGAACTGTTTGACATTTGAACTAAGTTGAAAATTATGAGTGGGAGCTCACCTTGAAGGAGAGAGCAAAAATCTCAGACCTGAGAAACAGCACATGGCAAGTCGTGCAGTTGTCACAGAGCCAGGAACAATCAGTCGGTCAGTAGTGCTTGAGGAAAGGTAGGTAAAAATGGCAGTGAGTGGGAACAAAGGGGATATAAATGGAGGTCAGGACTAGACTTTATAAGGGCCTCAATTATTTTTTTTAAGAAATCTAGTTTTCATAACACATGGTCAACAGCTCAGGCTCTGGGAATTAAGCAATGCTAGGTTTGAATCCTCCAGCTCTGTCATTTCTTGAACCTTGGCCAATAAATATTATTCAATCTACTGTTTCTTCATCTGAAAAACTGGGGATAAATACAGTAACTGTTTTGTAGGTTGTTAAAATTAAAGGAGATAGCATTTGTAAAAGACTTACAGCTTTTTGTTTTTGTTGTTTTTGTTTGTTTTGTTTTTTGAGAACAGGCCTGTCACACAGGCTGGAATCCAGAGGCGTGATCATGGCTCACTATAGATTTGACCTCCTCCCAGGCTCAAGCAATCCTCCTACCTCAGCCTCCTGTATAGCTGGGACCACAGGCATGCACCACTATGCCTGTCTAATTTTTTAAATATTTTTTGTAGAGACAGGGTCTCCCTATGTTGCTCAGGCTGGCCTCCTCTCATCTAGTCCTCCCAAATGCTCGCGTTACAGGGGTGAGCCACTGCACCCAGCAGTGACTTATAAGGATGGAAAAAGGTTGCAATGAAAGTTAATTATTCTCGTCATTATTAATATGGTTATTGACATGGGTAAGGCAGACATGGTTTGAAGCTGACGAAAAATAAGATGCAAGAAAGAAAATGTCTGATAAATGAAAAAGAGCTCTTTTTCACTGATCCAGAAATTAGTCTTATGCAATACACCATCCACATAAAGTGCATTCATTTGCACTTAATAGAAGCAAAGGAATCACAGCAGTAGTGTGCTTGCTGAGGCCAGATGTCTTCCTGGCTAAAGCTAAGGGAAGACAAATCCACACAGGGGCTTCTAGCAAATACTGACATCCAAGCCAGCACTGGTATTCACAGAGGTCAAATCCAGTTGGCGGGTGTGTCCAAGTAGCTGGTAAAAACACTGGGATGAAGTGGAATTGCTGTGTCTCTTAATTCACGTAAAAATATCAGTTGTTCATTGACAGTACAACCTCATCAGGATTTGGATGTTCAGACAGTAAGATTTCACTCTACAGGGAAACAGATCAGAAAAAGCATACAAGTAGGAGATGAGGTACTTATCAGGCTAATCACAGGGTAGTTTAGATCAGGAGACCTTTCTCATGGACTGTTTCAATGCAGAAAGACTGTGACAGGCAAGGACGTAGGCAACGAGAGAAGATTCAGGGCCAGGGAAGGGTTTGTTTGAGGGTACTAGATGCAAGGAAGGCTGACAACACAGCTTAATTCTGATTGCCTCATATAATAAAGCTAAGCCTACTGTTTTCCTTCCAATCCCCCATCACATCCAGCTGAGACTCCATGATCAATTGAGATGAGTCATTCCCAAACCTGGATGGCTGATAGAAGCATTTGAGAAGCTTTAAAATGTACTGATGCCTGAGTTCCACTCCCAGGACTCTGATTTAACTAGAATTGGGGTGTCCTGGGCATCAGTGTTTCTCAAAGTTCTTGAATTGATAGCAACATGCAGCTGAGGTGGAGAACCACTGGGGAAGCAACAGGCTGTGGGCAGCGTTTACATCTTTTGCCTACATGCCCTTGTTCCAAATAACAATATAAAAGAAAACTGTCCTGTGGAAAAAATGCAACACTGCAAAAGCAGTTGGAGAGTTGCAAATTAAATCTATTTTTAAGCATTAAAATAAAAAAGATTAAGCTGTTATATAAAATGGTGAGTGGGTGGGAGAAGGTAACATGTATGCATATATTGTCAGTTCATTCATTTATTTTCTCTAAAGAACAATCTGGGAATATGTTATAATTTGTATTGTTCAACTTCTGTTGAACTTTGGGATCAGATCCTAAGTAAATAGCCTAATCTGTATATAGCGGTTCATACTATATATGATTTATAGTTAAAATAAATTTTAAAAAAAAGAAAGAAAAAGAAAACCAAAATATTTAAAAATACAATAACTGATAGTCAAATCAGGATACAGCAACATGATGTCATGTGCTAGGGAAGTAAAAATCATGTGGATTTTTTCTTTTTTGGGGACAGCATCTCGCTCTGTCACCAGGGCTGGAGCGCAGTGGTGGGATCACTGGCCCACTGGGCCTCAGCCTCCTAGACTCCAGCAGTTCTCCCACCTCAGCCTTTCGAGTATCTGGGAGCAAATTTTACAAATATTTGTAGAGACAGGGTTTCCCTATGTTGCCCAGGCTGGTCTCCAACTCCTGGGCTCAAGCAATCCTCCCTCCTTGGCCTCTCAAAGAGCTGAGATTACAGGTGTGAACCACTGTGCCCTGCCATGGATCATCTTAATACATGAAAATTTGTATAACAAAAATGAGGCAAAACATACAATAATATAATCTGGTTAGTACATTGTAAAGAATATTTTAACAGATTGGAATGCTTGAATTTATTCTTTTACTTTTAAAAAATTACTTTATTAATACTTTACAAAAATGAAGAATTTTAAAAAATTCTTAATTTATCCAAGTATTAAAATAGAATATAATTAGACATCTTTAAACATAAAAGATTTAAGAAAAATTCAAAGAGCCGTGGCGGGATGGAAACTTTCTTGAAAGTGTTCTGACCTAAGCCAGGCTACTGGGCAGCATGGTAAAAAAGCTGCAGCTCAAAGAATCCACTTAGCTTTTATCATTTTCTTTCTTCAAACTTTTTGAGTTTGTTTGTTTAATTTTATTTATTTTTATTGTTAAGATAGTACATGGCTTACTCTGGTTAATATTTAAATATGAAAAAGGATCTGGTTTTCATGCTCAGGTTATAAATTCAGTTGGTAGAATTCATTAATTCTATAGAACCGTGAAACCTCTACAATACCAATTTGCTTAATTACATTTATCCAATTTTAGTTGCATACATAGTTAACTAACCCCGAGAGGGGTCTTGGCAACAAATAATTGAATGCTTTGTCCGTATTTCCAAAAAAATAAAAAATAAATAAACTACCACTCTGTAGAATACAGAACAATTTTGCTGGGATGATAGCTAACATATTACAAAGTGGAGAACAGGTTACTTAAATAAAATGTCAGGTTGCTGGAAAGAACAATGACAAGGAACTGTCTTCTTGAGGAGATAAAAATATATGCTGTCAGTACAATTTGTACTTATTTGGAAAACCACACAAGGCCTATTTCTCAAAAAACTAAAAAGGCAAATAACACGAGAAACTCATATGTGTGCATATATATATATATATTCTCTGAATCTGTAAAGATCTAGAATTAACAGCAGGTGAGGTTACGGGGTTTTCAAAAGTGTTACAAAGGTGGGATGCAGGTTTAGTGTTTTTGGTAGGTTTAATAATTTAAAGCTGAGAAATGTATTAAATTTTACAAGACGACCATAATTCAGCATCCCTTGCCTGTCAGTTTCATCCTGTAGCTCCCACTTTCTAATGAACTTCATTTAATGTGCTGTGTGTGATTTCCCATCAGAAATATTCCATTCGTTAATTTATTATTTCATTTATTCAGTTTCTTGAGCTGACAACTCCTTTTCTGATTGTAACCTCTGTACTACACAAAAATCTAAACAAAATGCTTTTACTTGATGCCATCATGCTGTTTTATCCCATTAATTTTGTTTGTATATCTTATCACTTCAGCTATGCTTTCGGCCCTCCTGAAACATATGTTCCAACAAACATACAATAGTTGCTTATTGTTAATTGGATGCCCCTAGGGTACGCTTTTTGTTCCTGGTTCTGTTTTGAAAATGAAAATAGACTAAAATCAGAATTTCAGAATTAATATGACAACAAGAGAGGGTCATCCAATGAGAATTTTCAAGAAACAATGTAAAGCACATTTTTACACACTGGAGACAATGGATTCAGATTTCATTTTTATCTTAAACCACATCTGTCACTGATTACTTCCATTCATCGGCTTTTCTGTAATTTTTAAATGTTATTTTCACTTGTAAAACATCACTGCTGAGAAATTATTTTCCTACTGCAGCTTGCATGTAGGATAGTGGTCTGTGAACCAGTCGTCTTCTTTAGACTTAGGTTACTTAATTTATAAAATATATAAATACTAGGTATCAAGATTTTTGAGATAATTTCGTGAGGTAGAATGGTAATTTCTAACCTGACACATTGAAAATTATCATGTCTTGTATATTGTGAGTGTTCAAAAATGACCATACATATATAAATATAATACGTATACATTCTACAAGCATGTATATATAGCATATATTATCTACATATGCAATCAGCTCGATTTTTGTCATTTTCTTCTTTTATTCACTACTGTTTCTCAGGTGGATTAGACAGGTGGGAAGAATCCACACCACCCCACAAACAGAGGGCTAAATTCTATGCTCTCCTTAGTTAGGATGCCTGATCTTAGGAGGATAAGGCTGGAGGAGATGCAGCCTGTCTCAGCAGAGCCTCCCTGGGCTCATGGTTCATAATGGACACGAGTAGTAATACTATACACTAAAGAAAGGATTTTGCCAGGTCTGAAAAGTTCAAAATTTTGCTACACCACTACCTTTTCTGCGTATGACCTTTCTAGAGAGACACAAATGATGGATGAACTCTTGTACAGGAATGTTTACAAACATTAAGAGCTCTGTTTTCTTAAACCAACCCCAGCATTTGTAAGGCCACATAGTTCATGGAAGGAGAAAGTGGACTCGAAGTTTAAATGCATCTGCCCGAAAAACATCTCTACTTCCTCATTGTCAGCAGCCCAGAAAGCCCATTTCTCCACATGCATAAAAGCAGAATATGCAGAGAACATACATGTCCAACCAAAGTCAGTGTCTGCTACCTATTATTGCATATAATAATCACACCAAAACATGGTAGCTTAAAATAATAATAACCATTTCTTATCCTTCATGGTTTTGTTTGGACAGGACTTAGGAAGAGTTTGGCTGAGCAGGTCTCATTTAAGGTCTTTCATGCAGTTGAAGTCACATGTTGGCTAGACCTGGACAATCTACTAAAGGATTGGGTGGGACTCTGGCCCCAGCTTCCAAGAGGCTCACTCACATGGCTGGCAAGTTGGTGACAGCTGGTGGCCAACGGCCACAACCTGTCTCCACGTGACCCTCTCACTCTCCAGGGTTTCTTCAAGATCCTCATGACATGGTACCTACAACTCCCTAATTACAAGCAATTCAAGAAAGCAAGAATGATGGCACAAAGGCTTTTGTGACATGGTTTGGAAATTACACACCACTGTTTATGGGATGAGGAAGTTACAACAGTCTGCCTACATTCAACAGATGAGAACATACACCCATCTTTTGATAGGGGTGTTTCTTCATCACACTGTAAGAAGAGCACTATGGCAAAAAAAAAAAAAAAGAAAAGAAAACAATATTCAGTCTTCACTCAGTATCCTTGGGGCATTGGCTCCAGGAGCCCCTTGAATGCCAACATCCTTGGATGCTCATGTCCCTTATATGAAATGGCATAGAATTTGCATATACCCTATACATATTCTCCCATGTATCTTAAATCATCTCTAGATTACTTGTAATACCTAGTACAATGTAAGGGCCATGTAAATAGTTGTCAGACTGCACTGGTTTTTGAATTTGTGCTATTGTTTATTGTTGTACTGTTATTTTTTTGTTGTTGTCTTTTAGTATATTAAATCTGAGATTGGTTCAATCTGTGGGTATGGAAGGCTGGCTGTACATCCCTCTCCTATGCACACAACCCACATCCAATTATGCAATGAAATTTCATGCCTGTCTATAAAACCAGTGCATCAAGAAGTCTTTTGACAACTTAGCATAATTCACATGGTATTGTATTTCAGCATCAGGAATCACTTCAAATAATTAGTGAAAAACAAAAAAATGCATATTTATATTCATTGTAATGATAGAAAACCAGTATTATCATGTCACCACTTGAGAATTCCAGAGAATTTTGTGAAGCAGCGATTTTCAGTGAATAATTCTGGAAGGAAGCTGCCTTCCAGGAGGATGAAGGAGGCCTATTGTCCTCTCGTATCCTCAGAGATTCACTGTCTTCCCAAAGTCTCTGACTTCACTGGAGCCATAACTCTAAAGGTCTAAAATAGCTCCTCTTGCACAGAAGAAGGCAAGTGGAAATAGGGCAATATTAGCCTGGGAATGACCATCTGTCCACCACTGGAGAGCCTGAAACTGGTCTATATATTGGCAACTGCAAAGGAGAATCTTTAGCCTTTGGCTAATAGTTGATGTCTAGGTTTGCTGCAGTAATTGGAAGTAAATATAATAGAACTCTGGATGCTGCCAGAGAAATGTGGGAGGACCATAATCTAATTCATTTTAATATAAATCTGAATAATAAAATATATTCTAAAAGATTTCCTTTGTATGTCTATTTTTACACACACTGCCAATCCTGATTCCTTCAAGTTCATATTGGGTCAAACTCAATTTTTTTTTCTGTGCTCTATAATTATGTAACTCCAAAGAGAGAGGATTTTTAACAGGATATATTGGAAACACTTCATAAGTTTGTACTAACAGTATGTTATGTATGTACAAAATGCCTTAAATTGAAGTTGCTTTTGAAAAGTCAACAAATGCCTCAGCAAATACTTCAAAGCTTCCCTAAAACAGGGTCAATATCAAATCTTCCTAAGGGAGCTTACTGCGGTAAGAGCTGGAAGGATCTGGTTAGGATGCTATTTTAGTCATTGGTTTGACTTAAATTATGACACACCTGCTATACCTGTTTGTATTGGGCTGTTCCTGCATTGCAATAAAGAACTACCTGAGACTGGAAATTTACAAAGAAAAGAAATTTAATTGGCTCATGGTTTTGCAGGGTGTACAAGAAGCATAACACAGACATCTGCTTCAGGGGAGGTCTCAGGAGGCACTCAATCATGGTGGAGGGTGAAGCCAGAGAGCAGGTGTCTCACATGGAGGGATTGGGAACAAGAGAGAGCAAGCAGGGTGCCACACCGTTCAACAGCCAGATCTCATGAGAACTCACTATCACCAGGACAGCACCAAGGGGATGGTGCTAAACAATTCATGAGAAATCCGCCCCCATGATCCGATCATCTCCCACCAGGCCCCACCTCCAACTTTGAGGATTGCAATTCAACACGAGATTTAGGTGAGGACACATATTCAAACTATATCACTGTTAAATACTGGAGTACTTATGACATCAACCATTCTCATCCCCACATATTCCTGATTTCAACTTAAATGTATGTATTTCTTGGGTACAAGAATACTAATACATTATGAGGGTTAAGCAAAATAATTTTTCCTCAGCAATGACTGAGTACATTTTGAGTTAAACATTTGGTATTTGGTATATGAGACAATACATTTCAAGCCTTAGGAGACAGAAAAGTGAAAGAGTAAGAACTAGTTGTTTACACTTTGGGAGGCCGAGGCGAGCGGATCACGAGGTCAGGAGATCGAGACCATCCTGGCTAACACGGGAAAACCCTGTCTCTACTAAAAATACAAAAAATTAGCAGGGCGTGGTGGCAGGTGCCTGTGGTCCCAGCTACTCGGGAGGCTGAGGCAGGAGAATGGCGTGAACCCAGGAGGCGGAGCTTGCAGTGAGCCAAGATCGTGCCACTGCACTCCAGCCTGGGCGACAGAGCAAGACTCCGTCTCAAAAAAAAAAAAAGAACTAGTTTTTAACCACATGAAAATGGCAAGGTAAGTTGTAATGGCAAGGAAACAGAATAATTCTCTTATGGATAAAATATTTGAGAAGTCAAAAATAAATTTGATTAATATTGAATATCTCTGTTAAAAATGTCTGCTAACAATTCATTTCAAGATAGATCCTCTTTTGATGATAAAAATGAGAATACTTGTGCCTGCCTTAACCCAATTAAAGAACTGATTAACTTGTGAATCACTAACAACTGATGTGTCAATCATAGAAAACCAGATTTCTATTATCAAATAAGAAATTACAACAAATTTTGCAAGTTAATCTTGGTATGTCTTCAAACATACAGAAGAGGCTATATTTGGTACGTCTCATAAAGGATGCTTGATTTCAACTACAATATGTAATCTTAGAATTTTAGTTTAAATTTGGAATTTTAGTTTAGTTTCCTAGAGGAGCATCTGTATAAATTTTTATTTATCTAGAAGATTGTACATAACATGCTACATTTTTATATTATTTACATTGAAGGAATTATGTTCAAATTATCTCCAAATTATACCCTTAAACTAAATTTATGTAAACAGATGTCAATTTCAGTAGCTAATCCTGAGTACGGAGGAATAAAAATACACCAATCTTACTATAAATTATTAGATAGCAGTAATCCAAAAAGTCAGAAAGGTAAAGCTGAAAAAAAAAATAGAGACTTTTACTTTGTAAATAGGTGTTTGGAAAGAGGAAGTGAAATGCTATTTTCCCTTTGATCCTGTCAACAAATGATTTGAAAAATTTAAACAAAAATGCCAACTTACACAAAAACATATGTATAAAACTTTTTGAAGGTAAATCTGTACAATGCAAATACATTAGTTCACTAGTCTGTGGACTAAGTCTTTGTATCAAATATAGACTGGGCTAAATTCAGGAGGAGAAGGGATGGGATTGGGCAGACTGCTGGTGCCTTGGTAGCCTGGCCACCATGCCTCTGTCTTTCAGACAAGGAAATTTCACCTGCAACTACCGCCCACAAACTTTCCCTTAATAAATACTGATGTATAGATTTTCCTATCATGACCTGAAATTGTCTGAACTATAGTACTATGTTAATTTCTATCAGGATATTGGCAATAGTCTCTGGCTTTTTTCTCCCAAACTGCGGAGTGCGAAAAATTTCAAGCCTATAGAAAAATTGAACAGGTCTTAACCCAGGTTGACAAATTGTCTACCTTTGGTCATATTTGTTTTCTCCGTCCCCCACCAAGAGCATCTTGTGGGATATGTCCTTGGTGAACTTTAGTTTGAGAGACACTGAAACCAATAAATGAGCCTCCTACTTATAATATGCATACAGTTTAACTGTGAAGTGGAGAATGATTTGAGGAGAGGTGGCAGCGGGGTTAAGTGAAGGCTGGATTTCAGTTCAAACCCACATTCATTTGATTCTCTTATGAAGAGGTGAAAGGCTTCCATTACATTTACTATTCTCCTGCATATATTTAATGAGCTGATTACTTTTGCTTCTTACAGATAGTCTACAAAATGTATTTGAGTAACTTAGTCTTTCCTCGTGCTCTTTAAAAAGCAATTAAATTAAAACGTGTGGAAATGGTTTGTTGTTGTTGTTGTTGTTGCTGTTTTTTGAGATGGAGTCTCACTCTGTTGCCCAGGCTGGAGTGAAGTGGAGTGATCTCAGCTCACTGCAACCTCTGCCTCCCAGGTTCAAACGATTCTTCTGCCTCAGCCTCCTGAGTAGCTGGGACTACAGGCACGTGCCACCATGTCCGGCTAATTTTTGTATTTTTAGTAGACACGGGGTTTCACCATATTTGCCAGGCTGGTCTCGAACTCCTGACCTCATGATCCGCCCACCTCAGCCTCTCAAAGTGCTGGGAAGAAACTGTCTTTATCTCATCACAGGCACTAATTATTTATTCCCGGTTCACCATACTGAATTTTAAAGTAGAATATATAAGACAAAGGCAATCAAAATCTTGCTTCCTAAAATGAGTCTTTCAAAAAATGCTCATTTCTAAAGATAAAAGTAGTGCCTGGGTGTGGGGAAAGGATTCAGATTTCAGATGTTAAAAATTTGTAACTCCATGACTCTTCTAGAATGTCGGAAAGATACTTTTGACCTGGCTACCATCAATAATGACTGGTAATTGAAAACCTCATGTATTATATATGCTTCACTAAATTCTGGATCAACTGTATAAGCCATATTACGTTGATGATAAATTCATGTTGCTAATGTGTTTATGGTCTAAATGAAAAACACAGGAATGGCAAGTGATGTAAAATAAATGGGAAAGTGAAGTTTGAGAGGTTGGGCAGCTTGAACTTTTGCTTAGTCACATATCTGCTGTGTGAATTTGGGCAAGCTATTTAACCTCTCTGTACCTCCGCTTTCACATTTATAAATTGAGGAAAATAAATAATCCTAACCCAAGTGTCAAGGTTTGATTGGGATACTATAATCAGCGATAAGACACAGCTAGCACTTTCCGAGAACTTACTATAAGCCAAGATTTACATACATTGTCTCCTTTAATCCAGTGGCCTCCAAACTTTTGGGGACCAGGGATCGATTTCATGGAAGACAATTTTTCTATGGAACGGGCAGGAGGATGGTGGTTTCAGGATGATTCAAGCACATTACATTTATTGTGTACTTTATTTCTATTATTATTATATTATAACATAGAAGGAAAAAATTATACAACTCATCATCATGTAGAATCAGTGGGAGCCCTGACCCTGTTTTCCTGCAACTAGATTGTCACATCTTAGGGTGATGGGAGAGACAGTGACAGATCACCGTCACTAGATTCTCATAAGGAGTGTGCAACCTAGATCCTTTGCATGTGCAGTTGACAATAGGGTTTGTGCTTCTATGAGAATCTAATGCCACTGTTGATCTGACAGTAGGCAGAGCTCAGGCAGTAAAGCGAGCAACAGGGAGTGGCTGTAAATACAGAAGTTTCGCTCGCTGGACTGCCACTCACCTCCTGCTGTGCGGCCTGGTTCCTAACAGGCCATAGCAGACCAGTACCTATCTGTGGCCCAGGGTTAGGGGGCCCTGCATTAATCTTCCCAGAAGTCCTGCAAGATTCATGCACTGCTTTTCCCCATTTCAGCGTAAAGGAATTGAAGCTTCAAGAGGTTGTGAACGCCTGCTATCTCATACAGCTAGTAGAAAACAATCTGGGTTTAACCATACTCTTTGATATGAGTATTAAAATATTTGATATGTGAATAGGAACTCAAAACATACCCAAAGGCAGATGAAATGTCATTAATATTTACTAAGTCTATGTCATGTGCTAAGCACCTTCACATGGACTGTTTACTCTAATTCTCATAGCAGCTTTTTGTGAGTATCATGATGCCCATTTTACAGAGAAGCTGAAGGTCAGAGCTTTAAAATGATATTTTCAAGGTTTCAGAAACTCTTTGCAAATTTCTTAACATACAGCTATTTTCCTTTATTTAATGTGTTTGCATAATTGCTTACGATGTTCTCCCCTCCTAGGAATAGTACCCCTCTGTTCATACTATAAATTCTTTCAAATCTTAGCTAATGAGGAAAAAAAATTACACTAGCAGGACTAGCCTACAACTGGTTGTTGCAAGTAAGCACAAAAAAAAAGCTCTGCTTTCTGGCAATCTAGACGAGAGAGAGAGAGAAAGAGAAAGCAGTTATCAGTTATCTAACTTCTTGATAGTAAAAGATAGATTACCAGGGGTATAATATCCTACAATCCCATTCAACAACGAAGTCAAAAGTCAGCAGAGTCTTAATTTCATAGCTCATGCTCCTAAGAAGTTCCGAGACTTTTTACTGAGTTTTTGTCTTAACAAACATAAAATATAGTACATTTTAGGCATCTAACTTTTAACTAAGGGTACTTTATTTTTATCTATTGTGAAGTAAATAAATCACAATCATTTCGTATCATTTTGGCCAAATGATGGCAGAGTTTGGCATACTCCATCACATTTTATTCATTCAAGATGCAAATTTCTGCCTGCTGAAAAATAGGATGCAAGGAGTTAAATGCATTGTCACTTCTCATTTCTCACAATAATTGTTTGTGTGGAATGCATTTGAAGCCATGTGGCAAGCTTTTGGAGAAATAAATAAGCTAAAGTCCTCAGAAATAATTCCCTCTTAGTTTATGGCAGAAAAATGAGTTTGCAACAGACACAGCTCTTCTTGAAGTATAAATATTGTGAAATGCTTTAAGGTAAGATAATATATATTCCCGTAACAGTATCCTTACCCCAGAATTAAAAAAAAAAAAAAATGTGAACAATTGCAATTTACCCTAGATGCCCTATTAAGGTTACACAGACATGAGATATTTTCTGGTTGATTAATATAATTTTTAAAATTTATGTAATGCTTTTTTAAGGTCAATATAACATTTATAAGCCACATGCAGTCCCCATGCATTTTTAGACAAAAATTTTATTTTATTAGGCATTTTTAAAAACTTTCGATTTGAATATTCAGTTTATTTGTAGAGAAATATATATACTAACCAAACAGGCCACATGTTAAATATTAAAAATTTGACCTGTGAGAAAACATATTGAGAGAAAAAAATCAGAATATTTTGATGTACAATTTAGCACTCTACTTATATTTCTGTTATTTCTACAAAAATATATGACATGTGCTGACAAAAATGTGTGAGTTATCAAATATTCAATGGGCTAATTTAATCTTCATTTATGGAAGTGACATTTGGGTATAGAGAGGATTATATGATGGATTGAGAGAGTCCTTCAAATTTCAAAATTTTACTTCTACCATGGTATCATTCCAAATAAAGTATCTCTTGTCTGCAAGTTTTCTCCTAGATCAAGTTCGGCAGCCAGGAGTCAGAATGAGAGGACTGAGATAAGAGAGGCATGTAAAACACACTTAAATTATCTACCTGGAAGCTCCACAAACCCAGTAAACTTGAAAAAGAAGCTTTATGACAAATTTCTTCACCACTAAGTTCAGAAACAAGACAAGGATCTACCCTCCTACTACTCTTTTTCAACACGGTACTGGAAACCCTCATTAATGCAGGTAGACAAAAAGTGAAACAAAAGGTATACAGATTGATAAGGGAGAAATAAAACTTAATTTGTGTGTAGATGGCATGACTTTCCATGTAGAAAATCCAGAAGAATCAACACAAAACTCCTGGAATTTTAGCAAGATTTCAGGACATAAGATTAATATATGAAAGTCAGTTGCTTACCTATAAACCAGCAATGAACAAGGAAAAATTGAAATTTAAAACACAATACCATTTATGTTAGCACTCTACAAAATGACAGACTTAGAAATAAGACTTAAAAAAATGTACAAGATCTACACAAGGGTAACTTCAAAACTCCAATGAAAGAAATCAAAGAACTATAAATGGAGAGATATTCCATGGTCCTAGATAGGAAGACTCAATATTGTCAAGATGTCAGTTCTTCTCAGCTTTGTCTATTGATTCAATGCAATGCCAATCAGAATCCCAGCAAGATATTTTATAATACTGGCAAACTTGATTCTATAATTTATACAGAGAGGCAAAAGACCCAGAATAGCCAACTGGATGTTGAAGAAGAACAAACCTGGAGGACTGGAATTACCCAACTTCAAAGCTTACTGTAAAACTACTCTAATCAAGACAGAGTGGTGTTGGTGCAAAACTAGATAAATTGGTCAAAAGAACAGAAAAAAGAGCCCTAAAAGAAGCACTGAATAAGTATAGCAACTGATCTTTGACAAAGGAACAAATCCAATACTATGGAACAAAGATACCGTTTCAACAAATGGTGCTGGAACAACCAGACATCCACATGCAAAAAAGAAAAAAAAATCTAGACACAGATCTTAAAACATTTATAAAATTTTATCCAAAATGGATCATAGATCTAACTATAAAATATAAAACTATGTAACTCCTAAAAGATAACAACGGAGAAACTCTAGATGACCTTGGATATAGCAATTGCTTTTTAGATAAAACACCAAAGACGTGATCCATAAAAAAAAATTGACAAGTTGAACTTCATTAAAATTAAAAGCTTCTGCTTTGTTGAAGATATTGTCAAGAGAAAGAGAATACAAGCCACAGACTGGGAGAAAATATTTGCAAAACATGTATCGGATAAAGGTATATTCATCCAAAATATACAAATAACACTTAAAATTCAACTATAAGAAAATAAATAGCCCAATTAAAACATGGGCCAAATCCTTGACTGATCGCTCACTAAGAAGATACACAGATGGCGAGTGAGCCTGTAAACATAAACGTCATATGTCACTAAGAAATTCCAAATTAAAACAACAATGAGATAAACACCTACCAGAACGGCCAAAACTCAAAGTGCTGACAAAAGATATTTTGAAAAACAAAGACAAAATTTTAAAAGGCAGATTTATGCTAATTTAATCAAGACCCCCCAAATAAGATCAGGTTAAGACAGAAAATGTTTAATAGTGTGCCCTTATTGCTGTCTTCTACTATGTTTCACACTACCCATAAAAACATCTAAAATATATATTGTTGGAAAATATTTTGGTATTGGCCTAATACCAATAATGACTTGCAAAATCTGGAATTTTGTTGTCAGAATATGACCCACAATGTAAAATCTCTCTTAATAAAACATCTGTCAATGCTGAGGAAACGAGGAGTAGTGCATAAGAACGTATATCTCTCAAATGCATGCCTGGCTTGCTTTAGCACAAAGGGAGACAAACCACCAGACCCAAGAATGATGGGAGAGCTTATGACCAAGCAGGCCCAAAACCCACAGATAACCTGGGCCATCGGCCACTCTGATTATTCAACAGTCTTGATTCTAACAGTTTTTTTTTCAAGAAAGAGGGTAACCCTTAAAACTACACAAAATATGAATTTGGAATTAAAGCCTCTACATAAAGCTAGTTTTCTTACAGGGTTATACCTTCAAGAAAACAAAGCAGTGGAAAAAGAATGTCCACAGTAAAGGAATAGAAAGATAGAAGAAATAAAGAGTGAGAGAAAGCAGGAGAGGGAGAAGGAAGAAAAAGAAGGGTGGGAGGAAGAAGAAAGGGTACAAGGAAGGAAGGAAGGAAGTAAAAAAGCAAACTGACTATAAGTTTCCAACAAGAATAAATGTTCCAAGTGCTCCTAACAACACTCTGAAGTTCTTGGCAAACAGTGGTGGAGTCATCAAAGGAGAAGAAGATGGGGGTCAGAGAAAGGATCTGGAGGCTCCAGGATCTGGAGCCACCTTCCTAGGAGATCCCTTAAATAAACTAGGCATTCATTGGGTAAAATTCGTTTAACTGAATTTAAATGCTTGAGCTATCCTCAGAGCTCAGATGGTTCCCCCATCTCTCTGACCACGCTCCTCTGACTGCTAGCCCTGAATTCGACCTGCAGCTTGAAAACAAGGACTTGACTCTCCAATTTTTACATCACAGTCTGGCTGTCCAAGAGTGAACTGTGGTTTACACCAAAAACATGCCCCTGTTTGACTGCCTGTTTCCTGGGTTCCTGTTTCTCTCTTAACGCATCCTAGTGCCCGTCCACCCAGGCAATCCTTCACCTCTCAGCTGTTGCCTTCCATCTGGTTGCCATGGCAACAGCTTAGTCTAAACCCTCATCTAGAACAAGAACCCTCATCCTCCCCATTCAGTCTCATCTCTCCAATCCACACTCATCATAATCAATTAATGTTCCTACTGGATTCCTCTTTTTAAACAAGTGAATTTTAAATGTACTTGGAATAAAATTCAACATGCTCATTCATTATAATTTCTATCACCTCACAAAAAGCTTATTTTGCTTTCCGGATCTATTCATTTGACAATGGTAGGATTTTATCTTCTGCACTTTTCATCTCAATTTCCCGTGAAACATGTTTCCTTTCTATCAAGAAGTAAATCTGAAAGTAAGTATTAATCTGTACTTCGTATAATTAAACTTAATTAAAATAAATGTTTAATTTGTTATATTTCTGGCAAAACATCCCCAAACCTTTCTCTTTATATAATTTTGTCCCACTCCCAAACAAGTGAGCCTAATTTATTTTTAAAATTCCTCATAGTTGAAATCATTTCACAAACTAAAGACAAAAATGGAAGAGACATATCTAATCTTTTCAGAAATTACTTTTTAAGGAGAAAAATAACCACAGAAATCACATTTGATACTTTTGTTTTTCAATCCTTTAAAAACTTAATCTCACCAGAGGGAAAAGGAACATTTACTTTCAGTTACATAGTAACAAAGCTGCAACAGCGAATTATAAATCTCAGCTTTATAATGCTTTAGTTTTAAATAGGACTACAAGATGACAACTACAAGAAAACTGGAAACAATAACCAGTACTGCATAGCTACAGATGACTTATTTACTCTACATGTTAATTTTCAAATTATTGGCAGTATTAGAAAGTAATTTCCATGGTTCTAGCTGGTCTTCATAGTTGTTAATAAAATAAGATGACATGCAATCAGTTTGATTAATACTTCTCCCCAATTCCTTGACTTAATGTACATGAATCAGAACCAAAGAACACATGAGGCTGCTCAGCAGTGAAGGCTTTTCAATTCTTTGCCTGTGGTACTTTTCTTTAACCCTTGGATAGTTCCTTCTACTTCCCTTATAGAGGTGTTTCTCTCTTCAATATTCTATTTCTGTCGTTGCTGTAGTCTCATTTTGTTCTTTTAGACTATTCTATCTTGCCCTTAATGTTTCATGATCTATTCTGCATTTATTAGGAGGTTTTCAATTGCAGGTAGGACAAAACCATATTCAGACTAGCTGAAATTATTTCAGATTACAAGAATCTGGGCCGGCTGTGGTGGTTGATGCCTGTAATCCCAGCACTTTGGGAGGCTGAGGCAGGCAGATCAGCTGAGGTTGGGATTCAAGACCAGCCTGACCAACATGAAGAAACCACATCTCCACTAAAAATACAAAATTAGCTGGGCATGTTGGCTCATGTCTGTAATCCCAGCTAGTCGGGAGGCTGAGGCAGGAGAATCACTTGAACCAGGGAGGCGGATGTTGCGGTGACCCACGATGGCACCACTGCACTCCAACCTGGGCAACAAGAGCGAAACTCTGTCTCAAAAAAAAAAAAAATCTGAGGGGTTAGTATCTGCTCCAGGTACATTCCAATCCAATGATGCACTAAAGATAGAGGTTCTCCCCATCTGTTAGTTGTTAGTTAGCTTCTCTGTGATGATCACAAGATGGCTACAGCATTTTCATGTCCACACCCCAAGAGGAAAAAGAGGAGACAGTGTCTTCCTAATTCTCCTTCTACTGAACAAGAAAACACTATAGAAGGTACCAGTTGATTCTGGTTTATGTCTCATAGGCCTGGACTACCACACATACTCTTTTCTAAACCAACATTTGGTAGAGAAAATGGGGTATGATGTTTGGCTTAAACTAACAATTTGGAAGTAGGATAGATACTGGAGAATCAACCTTAAATTGTCAACTACAGCTTCTTTTATATCTCAGGAATTATTACACAAAGGTAAGGTAAATAGCTTTTACTTCTCAAAACTTTGTTTGTTTGTGATGGAGTCGTATGCTGCCCAGGCTGGAGTGCAGTGGCATGATCTCGGCCCACTGTAACCTCCGTCCCCCAGGTTCAAGCAATTATCCTGCCTCAGCCTCCCAAGTAGCTGGCATTACAGGAATGTGTCACCACGCCTGGTTAATTTTGGTTATTTTTTAGTAGAGACGGGGTTTCGCCATGTTGGCCAGGCTGGTCTCGAACTCCTGACCTCAGGTGATCTGCCCACTTCGGCCTCCCAAAGTGCTAGGATTACAGGCGTGAGTCAACACACCTGGCCCTTAAAACTTGTTAATTGTTGACTAAGAAAATAAAACCCAGTATACACAATATCTAGCAAAATTAATGCTTAAAAAGACACCTTTTATTTTATGTACTGAATTTAGTCCCAAACATTGAAAAACATTTAGTATTATTCTATAGGCATTATAATATCATAAATAATGTTTGGAAGACCTTGCCTTCTTAAAAACTGTTCCTATCTGCTACATAGGTATATAGTATCAACATTTCTATGTTAATACACGGTTTCACATGATTCCAGAAGTTTCTGAGCTTCTTGGCTGGGGTTATCACACAGAAATCAACTCCAGCTGTACCTTGAGGGAAACATTTGCAAGTATTTTATATACAGATTATCCTGGAGTCACAGACATGGATGCCATTGAATAGAAATTCTGGGTTAATTTCCTCTTTATATAAACAGAAATAGCATATTATTGGGTATTCTCATTGATAGCATTTATTTAAATAATTGTAAGACTATAAGAAGATCAGTAATTACTCATTAGTTAAAAAAAAAAAAACCTGTTCTTGCTGTAACATATCCCAGAAGGGAGGGTAACAAGAATAAATACTTCTCAATAAACAAAATTAACTAAATATATTCACTCTTCCCCCGTGCATTTTCACTGGATGGTTTAGCTAAATCAAGAAAGTAAAATACTAGCTCTTGATTCTGAAGACCTTGTGGTTTGAGGTAAAGTGACAAATTCCTTATCACTGTAATACCTGGCTAAGATAGTCAATAAATGTCTCTTAGGATGGAGGCATTTTACATAGGATGAGGCACAGACCTAGTCTTTTCGCTGTGTATCCAGTGTATTTATTTGGAACAGTTGTTTCTAAATAAATTCCTGCTTCTTCTAGTCTTCCCTACTACTTACAGTTTGTGCAAAGTTATTTTATTTTTTTTCCAAGTTATCATCTCACAATACACAGCTGAATCATAAGCCTAAAGAATACATAAAGAGATGAAAAACTGAAATTGAAAGACTGAGTAACGTATCCCATTTAACAACATAACTAGTCAGAGATAGATCTAGGATTAGATCAGAGCCAATTTGATATTTGATTCATGACTCACGTAATCAATAATTATATGTTGAACACCCACCATGTCAAAAGCACTTTGCTAATAAGCTCTAAGGCTGATTTCGTAAGAACGTACTCACTGGAATTACAAATAGGAGTTTATTGGTGATTATGCTTGAAGTAGAACAATAAGTGTAGAAGCTAGACTTGCATGAGTTGAGGAAGAGATTAAAGACCAAAGACATATAGTCACTTTTTAATTTAAATCATAGAAAAGAATATTACAAGTATTAAATTGCAAATAACAAAACCAAAAATAATTAAAGCATGACCAGAATAAAGCTAGTGATGTAGTTCAGTGAAAAACACAAAGAATTCCTTTATGGTCAAATTTGGTGCTTAAACATATTATTTACATTTTAATGAGAACTTCTGACATTCATGACAATTTACCCAAATTCTGGAAAATACTGAAATATAGAGCTCGAGGTCCCATATTTCACTGTACAGAACCACCTAGCTTCATAATTGTTCTCCTATATTCAGCTAGTAACTATTAAATGGAAACTGTGTAGCTTCACCTCTTTTTTCTCTGAAGAATAACTTTGGAGAGCCAATTTAATTGTTTTCTTTGGGAAATTAATTTGAATATAATTACTAGTCATTTCCAAAGACTCCAAAATTTAAAGGAGAAGCTTGTCTGGTGTCACCTTCCCTGTGAACTCTTCCTCCGTCTTCCCAGTCAGAATTAATATTTTCTGCCTCAGGATCCATAGCTCTGTGCTTGAAATAATTACTGAATTCTGCCTTGTATTCTAATCAGTCCTATACCACAGAGATTTTCTCCAATTGTGACTTCAACTATCATTTAAATCTCTGATTTTCTCATAAGCACAAAGCTCACATTTTCAGAAATTTCTTTATAAATTATAGGGATACCCTCTTGCATCCTAAGCCCCCAAGTCCAAAACAGATTTTAACTTTTTAACTCAACAGCCTATTCTTTTAACAGTCCAGCAAGCACAGCTCTGCTTGATATACAAAAATAAATGAGACCAGTTTCCTAAATTCCATGAGTTTTAGTCTATTCACATAAACAGGGCCATAAACATATCATTGAAAATATAACACTGTAGGCACATAACCCACATGAAGGTGATATCTTTATGTTTTCATCACCTTCACTGTTATTATCAAGAATATAATCATCATCATTGTATTAGTCCATTTTCACACTGCTGCTAAGGACATAACTGAGATGAGGCAATTTACAAAAGAAAGAAGTTTTATTGGACTTACAGTTCCAAGTGGGTGGGGATGGAAGACTCACAATCATGGTAGAAGGTGGAGGCATGTCTCACATGGTGGCAGACAAGAGAAGAGAGCTTGTTCAGGGAAACTCCTGTTTTTATATAACCATCAGATCTCGTGAGACTTGTTCACTATCACGAGAACAGCATGGGAAAGACCTGCCCCCAATGATTCAATTACCTCCCACTGTGTTCCTCCCTCCCACAACACATGGGAATTCAAGATGAGATTTGGGTAGGGGCATAGCCAAACCATATCATTCCATTCCTGGCCCTTCGCAAATCACATTTCGAAACTAATCATGCCTTCCGAACAGTCCCCCAAAGTCTTAACTCATTTCATCATTAACTCAAAAGTCCACAGTCCAATGTCCCATCAAAAACAAGGCAAGTCCCTTCTGCTTATGAGACTGTAAAATCAAAAGGAAGTTAGTTACTTCCGAGAAACAATGGGGTACAGGCATTGGGTAAATACAACCATTCCAAATGGGAGAAATTGGCCAAAACAAAGGGGGTACAGGCCCCAAGCAAGTCCAAAATCCAACAGGGCAGTCTAATCTTAAAACTCCAAAATGACCTCCTTGGACTCCATGTCTCACATCTGGGTTATACTGATGCAAGAGGTGGGTTCCCACGGTCTTGGGCAGCTCTGTCCCTATGGCTTTGCAAGGTACAGCCCCCTCCTGGCAGCTTTCATGGGCTGGCACTGAGTGTCTGCGGCTTTTGTAGGTGCTTGGGGCAAGTTGTCTGTAGTTCTACCACTCTGGGTTCTGGAGGACGATGGCCCCCTTCTCACAGCTCCACTAGGCAGTGCCCCAGTAGGGACTCTGTGTGGGGGCTCTGACTCCATATTTCACTTCTGCACTGCCCTAGCAGAAGTTGTCCATGAGGGCACCACCCCTGCAGTAAACTTCTGCCTGGACATCCAGGCATTTCCATACATTCTCTGAACCCTAGGCAGAAGTTCCCAAACCTCCATTATTGACTTCCATGCACACACAGGCTCAACACCACGTGGAAACTGTCAAGACTTAGGGCTTCTACCCTCTAAAACAATAGCCTGAGCTGTACCTTGGCACTTTTAGCCATGGCTGGAGTGGCTAGAACACAGGGTACCAAGTCCCTAGGCTGCACAGTGCAGGCCCCGCCCATGAAACCATCTTTTCCTCCTATGCCTCTGGGCTTGTGATGGGAGGGCCTGCTGTAAAGACCTCTGACATGCCCTGGAGACATTTTCCCCATTGTCTTGAGGATTAACATTCAACTCCTCATTACTTATGCAACTTTCTGGAGCTGGCTTGAATTTCTCCTCAGAAATTGGGATTTTTTTTCTATCTCATTGTCAGGCTGCAGATTTTCCAAACTTTTATGCTCTGTTTCTTTTATAAAACTGAATGCCTTTAACAGCACCCAAGTCACCTCTTGAATTCTTTGCTGCTTAGAAATGTCTTCCACCAGATACCTTACATACCTCTCAAGTTCAAAGTTCCACAAATCTCTAGGATGGGGAAAAATGCCGCCAATCTCTTTGCCAAAACATAACAAGAGTCACCTTTGCTCTAGTTCCCAAGAAGTTCCTCATATCCATCTGAGACCACCTCAGCCTGGACCTTATTGTCTTATACTGCTATCAGCATTTTGGGCAAAGCCATTCAACAAGTCTCTAGGAAGTTCCAAACTTTCCCACATTTTCCTGTCTTCTTCTGAGCCCTCCAAACTCTTACAACATCTGCCTGTTACCCAGTTCCAAAGTAACTTCCATATTTTTGAGTATCTACAGCAGTGCCCCACTCTACTCGTACCAGTTTACTGTATTGGTCCATTTTGATGCAGCTGATAAAGATACATTAAAGACTGGGCCATTTACAAAAGAAACAGGTTTATTGGACTTACAGTTCCATGTTGGTGGGGAAGGAATCACAGTCATGGCAGAAGGTGAAAGGCATGTCTCACATGGCAGCAGACAAGAGAAGAGAGCTTGTGCAGGGAAACTTCTGCTTTTATGTAACCATCAGATCTGATGAGACTTATTCACTATCACAAGAACAGCATGGGAAAGACCTGCCCCAGTGATTCAATTACCTCCCACTAGGTCCCCCTCACAACATGTGGGAATTCAAGATGAGATTTGGGTGGGGACAAAGCCAAACCATATCAGTCATCATCATCATCATCATCATCATCATCATCATCATCATCCCAGAAAAGTTACTGAACAATATATTTCAAGCATTCCTCTACACCTTAATTCGACTCATTTCTCACAGCTCTAAGAGGCAAGTACTTATATGAGCCCTAATTTTAAAGCTGAAGAAACAAAGGCAAAGAAATCAGTAATTTTCTCAAAATACAGAGCTGATAAAGAGTTTTTAGTTCTTATTAAATTGTTATTTTTTTCCATAAGTTATTGAGGTACAGGTGGTATTTGATTACACGAGTAAGTAGTGGTGATTTCTGAGATTTTGGTGTACCCATCACCCAAACAGCATACACTGCACCATAGTTTTAGTCTTTTACCCCTTGCCCCCTTTCCACCCTTCCCCCCAAGTCCCCAAAGTCCATTGTATCATTCTTATGCCTTTGCATCCTCATAGCTTAGCTCCTACATATGAGTGAGAACATAAGATGTTCGGTTTTCCATTCCTGAGTTACTTCACTTAGAATAATAGTCTCCAGTCTCATCCAGGTCACTGCAAATGCTGTTAATTCATTCCTTTTTATGGCTGAGTAGTATTGCATCATATAAATATACCATAGTTTCTTTATACACTCATTGATTGATGGGCATTTGGGTTGGTCCCACAATTTGGCAGTTGCAAATTGTGCTGCTACAAACGTGGGTGCAAGTATCTCTTTCATATTATGACTTCTTTTTCTCTGGATAGTTACCCACTAGTGGGATTGCTAGATCAAATGAGAGTTCTACTTGTAGTTCTTTAAGGAATCTCCACACTGTTTTCCATAGTGGTTGTACTAGTTTACATTCCCACCAGCAGTGTAGAAGTGTTCCCTCTTCACCACATCCATGCCAACATCTACTGTTTTTTGATTTTTGTATTATGGCCATTCTTGCAGGAGTAAGGTGGTATCATATTGTGGTTTTGATTTGCAGTTCCTTGATCTTAGTGATGTTGAGTATTTTTTCATATGTTTGTTGGTCATCTGTATATCTTGTATATCATGCTTACACATGTCCTCAGCCCCCTTTTTTATGGGATTGTTTGTTTGTTTTTTTCTTACTGATCTGTTTGAGTTTGTTGTAGATTCTGGATATTAGTCCTTTGTCAGATGTATAGATTACAAAGATTTTCTCCCACACTATGGATTGTCTGTTTACTCTGCTGACAAAGCTTTTTCTGTGCAAAAGCTCTTTTGTTTAATTAAGTCCCAAATATTTTTTGTTTTTATTGAATTTGCTTTTGGGTTCTTGGCAATAAAATCCTTGCCTAAGCCAATGTCTAGAAGGATTTTTCTAATGTTATCTTCTAGAACTTTTATAGTTTCAGGTATTAGATTTAAGTACTTAATCCATTTTGAGTTGATTTTTTATAAGGCAAGAGATGAGGATCCAGTTTCATTCTCCTACATGTGGCTAGCCAATTATCCCAGCAGCATTTGTTGAAAAGGGTGTCCTTTCCCCAATTTATGTTTTTCTTTGCTTTGTCAAAGATCAGTTGGCTGTAAGTGTTTGGGTTCATTTCTGGGTTCTCTATTCTGTTCCTTTGGTCTATGTGCCTATTTTTATACCAGTACGATGCTGTTTTGGTGACTATGGCCTTATAGTATAGTTTGAAATCAGGTAGTGTGATGTCTCCAGATTTGTTCTTTTTGCTTAGTATTGCTTTGGCTATGCAGGCCTTTTGTTTTGTTTCATATTATTTTTAGAATTTTTTTTCTAATTCTGTGAAGAATGATGGTGGTATTTCGATGGGGATTGTATTGAACTTGTAGACTGCTTTTGGCAGTATGGTTGCTTTCACAATATTGATTCCAGCCATCCATGAGCATTGGATGTGTTTCCATTTGTGTCATCTATGATTTCTTTCAGCAGTGTTTTGTAGTTTTCCTTGTAGAGGTCTTTCACCTCCTTGGTTAGGTATATTCCTAAGTATTTTATTTTATTTTTTGCAGCTATTGTAAAAGGGGTTGAGTTCTTGATTTGAGTCTCTGCTTGGTCGCTGTTGATGTATAGAAGAGATACTGATTTGTGTACATTAATCTTGTATTCAGAAACTTTGCCAAGTTCTTTTATCAGTTCTAGGATCTTTCTGGAGGAGTCTTTAGGGTTTTCAAGGTAAACGATCATATCATCAACAAACAGTGACAGTTTGACTTCCTCTTTACCATTTTGGATGCCCTTTATTTCTTTCTCTTGTCTGATTGCTCTGGCTAGGACTTTCAGTACTATGTTGAAGAGGAGTAGTGAGAGTGGGCATCCTTGTCTTGTTCCAGTTTTCAGAGGGAATGCTTTCAACTTTTTCCTATTCAGTATTATGTTGGCTGTGGGTTTGTCATAGATGGCTTTTATTACATTGAGGTATATCCCTTGTATGCTGATTTTGCTGAGAGTTTTAATCATAAAGGGATGCTGGATTTTGTCAAATGCTTTTTCTGCAACTATTGAGATGATCATGTGATTTTTGTTTTTAATTCTGTTTATGTGGTGTATCACATTTATTGACTTGTGTATGTTAAACCCACTTGATCATGGTGGATTATCTTTTAGATATGCTATTGGATTTGGTTAGCTAGTATTTTGTTAAGGATTTTAGCATCTACATTCGTCAAGGATATCGATCTGTAGTTTTCTTTTTTGGTTATGTCCTTTCTTGGTTTTGGTATTAGGGTGATACTGGCTTCACAGAATGAATTAGGGAGGGTTCCTTCTTTCTTTGTCTTGTGGAATAGCATCAAAAGGATTGGTACCAATTCTTCTTTGAATGTGTGGTAGAATTCTGCAGTGAATCCATCTGGTCCTGGACTTTTTTTTGTTGGTAATTTTTAAATTACCATTTCAATCTCACTGCTTGTTATTGGTCTGTTCAGAGTATCTAATTATTCCTGAATTAAGCTAGGAGGGTTGTATTTTTCCAGGAATTTGTCCATCTCCTCTAGGTTTTCTAGTTTATGTGCGTAAAGGTGTTCATAGTAGCCTTGATTGATCTTTTGTATTTCCGTAGTGTCAGTTGTAATATTTCCTGTTTCATTTCTTAACAAATTTATTTTGATTTTCTCTCTTCTTTTCTTGGTTAATCTTGATAATCGTCTATCAATTTTATTTATCTTTTCAAAGAATCAGCATTTTGTTTCACGTATCTTTTGTATTTTTCTTGTTTGCTTGTTTCAATTTCATTTAGTTCTGCTCTGATCTTGGTTATTTCCTTTCTTCTGCTGGGTTTGGGTTTGGTTTGTTCTTGTTTCTATAGTTACCTGAGGTGTGTCCTTAGAATGTCAGTTCATGCTCTGTCAGTCTTTCTGAAGTAAGCATTTAGGGTTGTGAACTTTCCTCTTAGCACCACCTTTGCTGTATCCCAGAGGTTTTGATAGGTTGTGTCATTACTGTCGTTCAGTTCAAAGAATTTTTTTTTTTTTTTTTTTTTTTTTGAGACAGAGTCTTGCTCTGTCGCCCAGGCTGGAGTGCAGTGGCGCAATCTCAGCTTACTGCAAGCTCCACCTCCTGGGTTCACACCATTCTGCCTCAGCCTCCCGAGTAGCTGGGACTACAGGCACCCACCACCACATCCAGCTAATTTTTTTTGTATGTTTTAGTAGAGACAGGGTTTCACTGTGTTAGCCAGAATGGTCTTGGTCTCCTGACCTTGTGATCTGCCCACCTCAGCCTCCCAAAGTGCTGAGATTACAGGCGTGAGCCACCGCACCCAGCCCAGTTCAAAGAATTTTTTAATTTCCACCTTGATTTTGGTTTTGACCCAATGCTCATTCAGGAGTAGGTTAATTTCCATATATTTGCATTGCTTTGAAAGTTCCTTTTGGAGTTGATTTCCAGTTTTATTCCACTGTGGTCTGAGAGAATGCTTGATATAATTTCAATTTTCTTAGATTTATTGAGGCTAGTTTTATAGCCTATCATATGGTCTATCTTTAGGAAAGTTCCATGTGCTGTTGAACAGAATGTGTATTCTGCGGTTGTTGGATAAAATGTTCTGTATATATCTGTTAAGTCCATTTGTTCCAAGCTATAGTTTAAATCCATTGTTTCTTTGTTGACTTTCTGTCTTAATGACCTGTCTAGGGCTGTCAGTGGAGTACTGAAGTCCCCCACTATTACTGTGTTGCTGTATATTTCATTTCTTAAGTCTATTAGTAATTGTTTTATAAATTTGAGAGCTCCAGTGTTAGGTGCACATATGTTTAGGATGCTGATATTTGCCTGTTGCACAAGGTCTTTTACCATTATATAATGTACCTCTTTGTCTCTTTTAGCTGCTGTTACTTTAACATTTGTTTTGTCTGAAATAAGAATAGCTACCCCTGCCTGCTTTTCATGTCCATTTGCATGAAATGCCTTTTCCACCCTTTTACTTTAAGTTTCTGCTAGTCCTTATGTGTTAGGTGAATCTCCTAAAGGCAGCAGATGGTTGGTGAGTTCTTGTCCATTCTGTGTTTCTGTATCTTTTAAGTGAAGCATTTAGGCCACTTACATTCAAGGTTAGTACTGAAATGTGATGTACTGTTGCATTCATCGTGCTTTTTGTTGTCTGTGTACTTTGTTTTTGTTGTTATTGTTGTTTGTGTTTTTTTTTTTCTTTTTAACATGTATTTTTGTTTTATAGGTTCTGTGTCATTTACGCTTTTTTTTCGGGATTTAATTACTTTATTTATTTATTTTTTTAAATTATACTTTAAGTTTCAGGGTACATGTGCACAACGTGCAGGTTTGTTACATATGTATACATGTGCCATGTTGGTGTGCTGCACCCATTAACTCATCATTTAACATTAGGTATATCTCCTAATACTATCCCTCCTCCCTCCCCCCACCCCATAACAGGCCCCGGTATGTGATGTTCCCCTTCCTGTGTCCAAGTCTTCTCATTGTTCAATTCCCACATATGAGTGAGAACATGCGGTGTTTGGTTTTTTGTCCTTGCGATAGTTTGCTGAGAATGATGGTTTCCAGCTTCATCCATGTTCCTGCAAAGGACATGAACTCATCCTTTTTTATGGCTGCATAGTATTCCATGGTGTATATGTGCCACATTTTCTTAATCCAGTCTATCATTGTTGGACATTTGGGTTGGTTCCAAGTCTTTGCTATTGTGAATAGTGCTGCAATAAACATACGTGTTGCAGAAAAGGCCTTTGACAAAATTCAACAACCCTTCATGCTAAAAACTCTCAATAAATTAGGTATTGATGGGACGTATCTCAAAATAATAAAAGCTATCTATGACAAACCCACAGCCATTTATGCTTTAAAGAGGTTCTGTTTTGATATGTTTCCGGGATTTGTTTCAAGATTTAGAGCTCCTTTTAGCAGTTCTTGTAGTGGTGGCTTGACAGTCGCAAATTGTCTCAGCACTGGTTTGTCTGAAAAGACTGTATCTTTTCTTCATATATGATGATTAGTTTTGCCGGATAGAAAATTCTTGGCTGATAATTGTTTTGTTTGAGGAGGCTGAAGATAAGGCCCCAATCCCTTCTAGCTTGTAGGGTTTCTGCTGATAAATCTGCTGTTACTCTGATAGGTTTTCCTTTATTTTCCTTTATAGGTTACCTGGTGGTTCTGTTTCACAGCTCTTAACATACTTTCCTTCATCTTAACTTTGGATAACCTGATGACAATGTGCCTAAGTGAAGATCTTTTTGCGGCTTTCTACCTCCTGATGGTCGTGGTGGTGGCACCAAGTTCAAGAAGAGCACATGGGATGAGAAACATTATTGAATCTCTCTTTAGAAAATATAATCTTTTACTGAGCCTTGAACAATCAAGTGCCAGTCAACCTTTCCAAGTTTAACTCCAACCTCCAAGCTATTTAAAACTACTTCTTGTAACCTTGCTTATCTCAACAGTCTTTTCTTTGCCTAACATACAGTAAGTGTTCAATATGTGCTTACTGAATTAATAAGGTCATAAATAGCTCCTCCCTCTGCCTGAAATATCTTTTTACACCTATTTTCAAATACTATCCCCTGTGAAAGGCCAGTTCTGACCCTCCTGTTGGAAATATTCTCCCAGGCTGAATAACATTCCTTTCTCTGTACCTCCTTAAAGGCATGAAATAGCACCGAATGATCTCCTAAATCCAGAAGCCAAACCCCTTCTAAATCATGAAATAGTCGGAAGTAACGTATCAATTTGAAGAAATTCACCCTTTATTTCTAGTAACTTACCAATATGCACTTCTACCTTTCAAAGCTGAAAGATACCAGCCTTGAATGAAATTCAATTCAAACAGTTCTCAAGCATCTTCCACATTGCTCAACACTAACAAGATTATAAAAATTAAGGTTCCTGACTGCAAGAGTCTTTAATTTACTAGGAAAGGAGGACCTACATATAAGGAAGCACACTAAATAAAAAGGAAGCATGCTAAATAAAACAGTTATAGCATACTATAAAGGAGGTGAAGATCAAACAAAGTAGGTCAGATGTATAACTGCATAGTAACTTGCAAATGCCCAGAATCTAGTACTCATTTATTAAAGTTTTATTAGCTAACTGTTCTGTAAAAGAATAAGGGAGAAACGATACATTTTAAACAAAAGTCTTAAAAATTAATTTACACACAAAAGTATATCAGGCTTTGCCAGACACCTACATTCCAGTTCATGATAGTAAGGTAATGTCCATTACAGCATTGATGAACAATTTATTAATCAGTAAGACGAGAGTTTTCTGCTAAGCTCTCAGAAAGTCTATACTTATGGTTTATATTTCCCTATTTTGCTTATTAATAAAGCAAAGTTGTGGTCTTCTGTAGATCCAACTGCCCTTTAGAATGCTTAGATTACACACACACACAAAGATGTAGGATTCATTATCCAGAAATTTAATTTTATTGAAATCAAATTTACTTTTTATGAAATAAACCATTTTTTGCAAGTTATTTTTGCAATTACTAGGTTACTTTAAAAATAAATACAGTGATCATAAAACCCAAGAGTGCACATGAGTAACACTCATATTCAATATGGTAGGTATTTTAAAACCTCTCAATCACAGACATCTTTACAAATTGAATTATTATTCACAGTAAAAACTTTCAAGATTTTGTTTTAGTTCCACCAGGAAAATGCCTTGATATGTACTTATATATGATTAACAAAAAGTTGAATAAAGCAAATATATAATTCCTAAAATTGGTACTGCTCAATATCTGTCTTTGACTGTCAGTTCCCACTACTAGGACCTCAGTGTGGCTCCATTTGCAGCTCCAGGGCTGATATTCAGTTGTCATACATGGGTCTAGCCATACCAACTGGTAAATTATTGTTAGTAAGTTATTGTTATTATTATTTTAAGGGTTTATATTGGTTAATAAATAGCTGCTGATTTGCTCAGGTTTCATAATTGTTCTCTTGCTGCCCAGGTGCCCTGGTTCATATGCTGAGACACTGTATAACTTTCCCCCTGGAGATCTAATAAGTGACATGGCAGATCCCTGCCCCCAGCCATGTCCACTCGGATTTGTTGCTGCCTGTACTGTCTTAATTGTTTTAAATAATTTTCGCATCACCCATACTCAGTTTCTCCTGCTGATCTTCTCAAAGTATTGGCAATGGCCTCATTCCTTACCAGGTTTCACCACTGTTAGTCTGCCCTGGCTTTATACTTCATTTTACCTCTCTTTTATCACCTCTGTGAAATAGAGAGGAGGCACGAAAGAAAAGAAAGCAATAAAAGTGAGTACAGATCTCTCAACCTTTTGTTATTCTTTCAAGAGAGTAACTTGCAGATAAGGAAAGGAAGACCTTGGAACAGATAGTATGATCTACTTCTACTTCATCCAAGTAACGTACTGGGGAAATAGATTGCTCATGAGCTAGCAAAAGAGTGAGAACATGAAAGAAGCACAAAGAGAGACATGAGACCAACATCCTCAGTGTGGTATGGGGCTCAGTGACCCCCCAATCTCTGGCGCTGTGCTGCCCCGTTACCCTCTGCCATTATTACTCTTCATAAAAAATTGCTTACTAATGTACTTATTGATTTACTTTTTCTTTCCAAAGCCAATTAAGCTTGAATGAATATTAATCAATCTTTTTACAGTCTCTGAAGAGCACTGAATAAAATGAAGAGTAATTTCAAAATCAGGATGTGGGGTGCCTAACCCAATTGATAAAAAGAAAGGCCATGCTAATCCTTACCATCCACCAGCAACGATCTTCCAAAAATGCTGTCCCTCTTTGGCATTCCTTAAAATAACATGTCTCTCTAAATTTACTCTCCAGAAACATAGTTCTGGTTACTATTTTCAATAGATCCTACTTGGGAATATCAATGCAACTGTATTTTCTGGGTCTGTCTAGTTAATTTACCATGCATCCAACCTAAAATACTTCTTACTATAAGCATAAGAGGTCTAGTTTAGCGTCTGTGTATGCATATACACATAGGAGGACTGGCTGGGAAAGTGAGATTTCCAAAGGCAATTGTTGAGGTAGGGAAATGCATTTGGTAGCAGCTCTCCTCTGCAGAGAACATCATAGATGCAACCAAACAGGACCCTGACTGCAGAAAGTTAAAAACAACAAAATTCTTTTTAAAAACCTTCAGACTATACACATATGGTATACACATTAAACTTGTATAAAGTTACGTTCAAAATATATCATCCATGTTGGAGAAGTACAAGATATCAGTACAAGAAATTGCCTAAGATTAGTTCCTGGTATAATCTGGAGATGAATGAGACAAAGGTTGTCATTGGAGATACAACCGCATAATATATATAATTATACACACACACACACACACACACACTAGAATTACTAGCACACACTAGATATTTCCTGTATAAATAGGTAGATGATAGATATTATATCAGTTATTGTACAATTATCTTCTTCAGTCTTTAAAATAATCTGCAAGATAGATATTATATATATTTAACAAATGAGGAAACTTGGGATTACAGAGATTAAATAAACTCATAAAACTGGCAAGTATAGGAGTGGAATTTTACAGAGGCGATTGGTTTAGCCTCTCCAAATCTTGATTTTTTGCATGTAAAATGGGGTTCATAATATCCATCCAATGGCCAGTTCCTGCCAGACTATACTCAGATAATACCATTATGCCATTTTCATCTGGTTTGCCCCCTCAGTCATTTCTGCATCAATATGTTCAAGAAAAAAAAATAAATAGAGAGACATCAGCCAATAAGGAGTGGTAAAAGTATTATTTTAGATAAAACCAATGAAAGAGACTGACTGTCCTCAGGTTTCAACATAGCACAGACTTAAGCTTTAGATACCAGGAACAGAGAAGTTGCTACCGAATTCCTGGTCCCTCTGGCCTCCCAATGATAGTAGGTATGCTTTCTACCCCTTTGCCCTTGTAATTCTAGTTACTTTATAGGCTGCTAAAAGTAGGGAGAAGGAAATACAAAATGAATTCTAGAAGAGAGTATGCTTGCCTTTGAATAGAAGAAAGAAAATCAAGATGGGTGTGCAGGAATGAACAATAACAGTAATAATAACTAATATATATTGAGTGCTTACTAAACGCTGGGAACTTTATAGGGATTTGATGATTTCTTCCTCACAATAGCAATTGTTATTACCATCCCCATTCTATAACGGGAAAGCAAAGCTGACTGTTTAAGTAACTAGGGTGAGATCTCACAGCTGGTGAGGAGCAGGACCCTGTTCAAAGAGAGGAAGGCTGGCTCTCAAATGTGAACTACCTGTGCTTAAGCCACACCTGATCTCCATTCCACTGTAACCTCAGAGAGCATAAATCCCACTGCAGTATAGGTCAGGAGAAGTAAACATAAGCATTTTAGGGCTTGAACTGAGAGAGTGGCTCAAAGAAGGGGTAGCTGAATTTGCACTTGAAGGAGTGGAGGGAAGGACTGTAGGCTAAAAGGAAAGCTAATTAGAGGGAAGATAGATAAAGCAAGAGGTCCACATGCCAGCCTGCTCTTTTGACATTGGCTTTTTGCCTAACAGTTGGTGCTTTAATGTGGGGAATACCCAAACGCCTACATGGATTTCAATGACCTCAATTCTAAGGATGTTGGTGTGACCCTCCTTTTTGTGGGTTTCACAACTGATGGAAACAATTATAATATTTGAAGCAACCAAACACTTGAACCCTGTACCCAATATGTGAATTTTGAAAAGTTGTAAGCATAGAGTTCAAGAATTTCATTTTCCATTGGAATAAAAACTGGGATATGAGGAAGGGACTTAGTACAGTCAGAAATGTACAATGGAGTGCTGAAAAATGTTAAAGAATTCTTCAATACAAGGATGACTGGAAAGGAAGACCCAAAGGAACCAGGTCAAATATATCATTTTTTTCTTATGGAAGAATGATTCTCCAGAGGGAGAAAGAGATGAAGTATATACACCATGGAATACTATGCAGCCATAAAAAGGAATGAGGTCATGTCCTTTTCAGGAACATGGATGAAGCTGGAAACCATTATCCTCAGCAAACTAATGCAGGAACAGAAAACCAAACACTACACGTTCTCACTTACAAGTGGGAGCTGAACAATGAGAACACATGGACACAGGGAGGAGAACATCACACACTGGAGCCTATCGGGGAAGGCTGGGTTGGGGAGAGCATTAGGGAAAAGAACTAATGCATGCTGGGCTTAATACCTAGATGATGGGTTGATAGGTGCAGCAAACCACCAGGGCATATATTCAACTATGCAATAGACCTGCACATCTTGCACATGTATTCTGGAATATAAAAAATAAATAAAAAATAAAAGCAAGCCATGTGTAAAAAAAAAAAAAAGTCTGAACTATATACACATTTTTGCTAAGTTGTTTAGGTTTAGGTGTTTTTTATGTATGTATCTTCACACATATATTCAATATTAAGTTGTCTACTGAAGTGCACATAGTGCAGATTTGAGGTAGGAGATCAGTAGGACTTGTTTTTTGGTCACAACCCTGCTGACCAAAACAGGATTTGGTCCCTAGGCAATGAAGTGAAGAAATCAAATTGGCAGGAACCAGCAGAGGGCAATGAAAGCCATCTCTAGCTGCTCTCATTGCTCTTTAGCATAAAACATTCCCACTAGCATCATGACAGTTTACAAATGCCATAGCAACAACCAGGAAGTTATCACCCCATTCCACAGCCATGACCCAGAAGTTGCCGCTTCTTTCCTAGAAAGTTCTAAATAATGCATCCCTCAATTTGAATTAACCTGCCTTTGAATTTACATGTAATTAAAAGTGAATATAAGTAAGTATAAATACAGTTGCCAAGAGCCCATACATTACCAAATCTGGGCACATTGCCTGTGAGTTAGCCCTGCTCTGCAAGGAGTAGTAATGTTCAATAAAAGATTGCTGTCTCATATTACTGGCTCACCCTTGAATTCTTTCCTGGTGAATTCTTTCCTGTGTAAAGCCAAGAACCCTCCTGGGCTAAGCCCCAATTTTGAGACCTGCCTTTCCTGCATCAGGTTCAACTGGGCAGAAGTGTAGTTTTATCATTTGTATATAGTTTGTATTTAAGAACTATTGGGCATTAATAAAAAGCAGTGCTTTGACAAGCTGCCTTCAACTGAGCATCAATAATGCCTAGGGTCTGAATTCTCATTCTTCCTTATATGTAGTTCCAAGTAGGGGATTTTAATTTTCTGCTCAGTCAGAGCTTGCTAATTAAATACAAAACTCTTGCTTTATCAGCCTTACTGCTTTTGAGATTCCTATTGTGTGCTTGGCAGCCTATGCAATATGTTTTAATACTATTATTTTTAAAAAGTTTTCAAGAAACAATACAAATAAATGTTCATCTCATAAATATGCGATAAGAACATCTTCCCACAGATTAATTTAGCAAAAATATTTTTAGTAAAGGATGTATAATTTTTCAGAAAAATTCATCTGATAGAGTTTTGATAAAAAGTGGCAACCTGCCAAGTGAAGCCTGGTCTATTGTGTCTAGTTTACCAACAAAACACACAGTTCTTCTAATAGGAGCCTAGGATCTTCTAGATAGATCCTGGAGACCTGCCTGAGAACAGTTATTGGTCAACCTGTGTGAATCTACATGAAAGGTACTAATGTATCAGCAATGAATAACTTCACCAATTGTATATTTCTAGTATTTAATTATATTAAAAGAAACAATTCCTCAGAGTGTTTTGCTTTTAATATTAGTTTTTTCCTTGCAAAAATCTTTCCCTTACTGGAAAAATACTAAATCTGTGGCCTAACTTCAGTTCAGCTACAGTCTTAAGCTGTGCAAGTTTACTGATGTTTTTGAATCTCAGTTACTTCACCTGTAAATGGAGGAACTTGCAGTGCTAAGCTGTCAGGATTATTACATTTCTTAAGCAGTATAATATTGAAGTTTTAGTCTTCTCAGATGAATTTTGGACAAATGAAGAGTAAGACAAAAGAATCAGCCTATGAAAGCCTTGATCACCCTGAGTACTGATGAAAATTGGCCTGGAGAATGGGTAGATGGAGATCAATTTCACTTACCTTGTTGCAGGCAGCAATGGACTGGGTAGGTTCCCTCTTCCAGGGCAATGCTTTACACCTAAGTTCAGAGCCTTGCCCAAAGCAGCAAAGTCCTTCTTTCTGCAGACAGAGAAAAAAGACGGTCCCTCAGCAGAGCATGCAAGGTTATTCTGCTCAGATTTCTTATCAGCTGAGTTCGTCCTCAGCTGCGTGTGTGGGAAGAGTGAGAGAGTACAGTAAGGCCAGGAATGTTGGGGTAAAAGTGTCTCCCAGGAAATCAGGAATAGGGAAAAAGCATTTTCCTCTGTTTCCTGCCATATCCACTAGGAGGAAGGAGGACCAGTGTTTAGATCAGTGGGTAAATCCTATTTAGATAAAGCACACTTTTGCATGGAAGCTAAAATGTTTCCTTTGCCATGAAGGCTCTCTGTGAGCAATGAAGCATAGGTATAACAAAGATACTTCAAAGGTACCAGAGGTTGAGTTTAATATCTTACAAAATCTACCTACTATGGGAAGAAAGGGGTCATAACAGAGAATGTGGGAAAAGTTTTCAAAGGAGAAGAGCAAGAAGTTCATGAGGAAAGACAGAGCTCTCTAGGTAGGTAGGTAGGTATCTGCTGACTTTTTGGAAGTAAAAAGCAATATTGCTGGATGGCTAGAAACATATACTTAGCCAGGGCTCAAGTTTTTGTTCTGTACTTACAAGCTATGTGTGTGTGCTTCCACAAGTTATTTGACATCTTAATATCTTTGAGAGTCAGTTTCCCCATGGCCAAAATGGATCATTACACATTTTACCTCATACAGCCAAATTGTGAATTAAATAAATTAATACACATCATACCTTGGGATTAGTGTCTGGCCCACAGTAGTGTGTGAGTGTTAACTAATATTTGGTGTTGTACTTGCTTCACAATAACTACTCTGAGCTCCCCTGCACGTGGCTTTCAAAACAACCCAGAAGGGTTCAGAAGGCAAAGAGTAAGACTGAGTTTAAAAAGCAATAGAAACAGCACTGTTGATTGGAATGTACATTATTATAGCCATTGCGAAAAACAGCATGGAGTTTTCTCAAATAAAACTAAAAATAGAACTACCATATGATCCAGCAATCCCACTATGGGCTACATATCCAGAGGAAATGAAGTCAGTATGTCCAAGAGACATCTGCCTTCCTATGCTTATTGTGGCACTATTCACAATAGCCAAGATATAGAATCAACGTAATTGTCTAACAGTGCGTGAAGGGCTACAGAAAATGTGGTATATATAATGGAATACTATCTAGCCATGAAAAGGAATAAAATTCTGTCATTCATGGCAACATGGAGCTTGGAGAAGATTCTGTTAAGTAAAGTAAGCCAAGCACAGAGACATAAACACCACATGCTGTCATTCATATGTGGGAGCTAATAAAGTTAATCTCTTAGACCTACAGAACAGAACAGTGGTTACTGAAGGCTGGGAGGGGTAGTGGGTGGGAAGATAGCCAGAGGTTGGTTAATAGATATAAAAGTGCAGCTAGATAGGAAGAATAAGTTCTAGTGTTCTACAGCACTATAGGGTGACTATAATAAAACAATTTATTGTATATTTTTACATAGCTAGAAGAGCAGATCTGGAATGTTCTCAACACAAAGACATGATAATGTCTGATGTGATGGAAATGCTAATGTGGACGGATGGATGTGGGCATTACACATTGTATAAATGTACGGAAATATCACACTGTATCCCATTAATATGTATAATTATGATGTGTGAATTAAAAACAATAATAATGGGTCAGGAGCCACAGCTCATGCCTGTAATTCCAGCACCTTGGGAGGCCAAGGGGAGAAATCACTTGAGCCCAGGAGTTTGAGACCAGCCTGGGCAACATGGCAAAACCCCATGTCTACAAAAAATATAATAATTAGCCCAGAATGGTGGTGCACATCTGTAGTCCCAGCTACTTGGGAGGCTGAAGTGGAAGTCAGCCCCGGAAGAATGAGGCTGCAGCGAGCTGTGATGGCACCACTGCCCTCCAGCCTAGGTGACAGAGTGAGACCCTGTCTCAAATAAATATAAAATAAATAAATAATAAATACAAAATTAGCTGAGCTTGGTGACACATGCCTGGGGTCCCAGCTACCCAGGTAGCTGAGGCCAAAGGATTGCTTGAGGCCAGTAGTTCCAGACTGCAATGAGCTATGATTGCGCTTCTGACTGGGAGACAGAGTAAGACCCCATCTCAAAAAATAAATAGTAATAATAATATAATACTAATAAAAGAAACAGAACGTATTCAATTCAAGAGATATTTACTAATCATTAGGTCTTGTGCTTGATACTGCAAGTGTTCACAGTCCTTATTTCTGAGAAGCTTCTACTTCTAATAGAGACAGACCAGTGAACAGACCATTACAGAGAAGGAGGATCCCAAGGTCTCTTCCACTGAGACTTGACCTTTGTTTGCTCCTTTCACTTATTTCATAAATAAATTTAGAAACATTGTAATATGACTAGATCTTTCAGCCAAAGAGCACTCTTCAGCAGTGCTTAACATATACACAACTGCCACATGTACATAAGACATTCATTTACTCCTGAGGTCATACAAATGAAAACCAGAACTGCCAACTTTGAAGTCACAATCAATCAGGAATTGATGAAGCAGCAAAAGAAATACTACTTTTAGCTAACATTATCGAGCACTTACTATGTACTCATACTAAATAGTATGCAACATTTGTCTATGTCCTTAAGCCTCCAAACTACCCTACGATACAATTATTTTCATATTTGCAGAGAGACTAGATAACTTGCTGAAGTTCCCACAGTGAGTAGGGGAAGAGCCAGGACCTGAATCCAGGTAGTCTATTGTTAACATCTGCTCTCTTTAGCACTACCCTCTACTGCATAGGAAGAGGTCAGAACAGATTATTTTTTCCTCCTTCTTCCCATGAGAACTGTCCATATACCTGTCCAGAAACAAAGCCAGAGCAATCCACCATGACTTATCAACAAAACATTTCCATAAGTTCTGGATACATGCATCAGAACATGAATATATCGTACACTAGTTCCTCGAATTTAAGAAAATGGAATAAAGTAAATGGCCTAATTGCAAGTTATTTTTGGTAATAATGGCCATATATGTCCCCAAGATATTCTTAAAGCCCCCCGAAATAGCAAAAAACATAAAGTATCACTAACTAATCATCTATGACTGATATAAATAGATGATCAGCTCACTGAAGGCAAAAGCTATCCTGTTCCTCTACCTAACTCATGCCTTCCACAAGATAGGTATTGAAACCTTGTTGAAAATGTGTAAAGGGTTAGATGACATTCATTACAGCTATGTAAGTGATACCAAGAATGAGAAATGAAGATGTTCCTAACTGATCCCCCAATTTTTTTTTTTTTGAGACAGAGTCTCGCTCTGTCGCCCAGGCTGGAGTGCAATGGCGCGATCTCAGCTCACCTCCGCCTCCCAGGTTCAAGCGATTCTCCTGCCTCAGCCTCCTGAGTAGCTGGGATTACAGGCACGTGTCTCCACGCCCGGCTAATTTTTATATTTTTAGTAGAGACAGGTTTTCACTATGTTGGTCAGGCTGGTCTCGAACTCCTGACCTCATGATCTGCCTGCCTTGGCCTCCCAAACTGCTGGGATTACAGGCGTGAGCCACCGCACCTGGCCCCCAAATTTTTTCTTACACAAAAAGAAAGACTTGCAATTTTTATCCTGCCTTTCTCTAGCTGCAGAAGATCGAGAAGTTTGAAAATCCTTATTTGTAACCAGATTTTTATTGCAAAAGTAGCATATAAATATAGCTGAAAATATATAGACAGGTATAAATTTCAAACCTTCCCAAACTTTCTCCTAACCTATTTTCTAGAAGTAACTACTGACATTAGTTTCTTAACAATTCTTATGGAATTTTATGCATACAAAATGCCTAACAATTTATACAGGGGAAATTGTAAATTAAGTACAGTATATGCTGTACTTTCTTCCCTTTACATTGTGAAGGTTGTCTTATACCTGTATCAACATCTACAAAACCATCTAATTCCTTTTTTTTTTTTGAGAAGGAGTCTCGCTCTGTCACCCAGACTGGAGTGCAGTGGCGCGATATCGGCTCACTGCAAGCTCTGCTTCCCAGGTTCACACCAATCTCCTGCCTCAGCCTCTCAAGTAGCTGGGACTACAGGCACCACACCCAGCTAATTTTTTGTATTTTTAGTAGAGACGGGGTTTCACTTTGTTAGCCAGGATGGTCTCGATTTCCTGACCTGATGATCTGCCCGCCTCGGCTTCTCAAAGTGCTGGGATTACAGGCCTGAGCCACCCATGCCTGGCCCATCTAATTCCTTTTTAATTGCTTTAATTCCACAATAGAGATTTACTATAATTCAGTTGGTCCTCTATTAATGAACATTCTGGTTGTGTTCACTGTAATAATACCTTCTGTACTTCTGCTAATACATAAGTAGGAAATCATTCCAGGAGGGGAATTTGACTTTTAGGAGGAGTTAAAGGTTATGTACATTTCATAAATACTTTTAAGCATGTATGTATGTTGGTAACAAGCATCTTGCATGTTAGTATGTTGGCAGGTAATTAGCCAAATGCCTACCCATGAGTTTGCACCAATTTACACTCTCACAAAGAGACTATGAGAGGACCCATTTACCAACACCCTTAGTATACTGGGCATTAACAAACTTGTTGATCTTTGCAAATCAGTGTGTCTTATTTTAATATTCATGTCTTTATTGAGTCATGCGGTTGAGTTTTACATGATTATTGACTATTCCTTTAAATGTGAACTGTTTATTGCCTAATTTTCTATTGGGTAGTTTGTATTTATCTCTCTTTGAAGGACATTTTTCCTTTTTCCGTCTTTGTGTTTTTTTTTTGTTTTTTTTTTTGGCAAATATTATCCAAGCATATTTTTGTCATTTGACTTTGTATTTTTAGTAGCACAGCTTTTTTTCTATAAAAAGCAATACAATTTTTCCCTTATACATGAAGATTTATACATTTGATATGATTGAAAAAAATCATACTATCTTGGATTCATTTTCTTATTATCCTTGTAAGCACTTCAACATTTTATTGTTATCTTGATTGGAATTGCAATGTAGTCATAAAGAATTGACATTTTCACAATACCAAATCTCCCTATCTAAAAACTTGCCATTGTATTGCCAAAGATTCAGCTTTTTTTTTTAATCTCAAAGTGAAGTCTGAAGTGTTTGGTTTTTTTACATGTTTCTGACTGAACTTATTGCTAGGTATTCTATACATTTTGTTCCTACTGTACATGGAGGCTTTTCTCCCAAAATCTAAGTGTTAATTTCCTGTGTACCTTAAAACTACTAAATTCTGAACAATTTTTTAAAGTAGACCATGTACTAAATTCTACTCTGTTTTTCACTTATTTTCAAGGGGTTTTCTGCTTTACTAAAGACTATATTACCTGAAAATAATGATATAATATTATACTGAATTTGAAAAACGAATAATATTTTTATTAGGGGTTTCAATGTACCTATCATGCACAAAAATCCTAAAAATAGCTTTGGCTTGTCTTACTTTAATGTCTTAAACAAGGGACTTTTCCTCCATCTATTTGAATCTACTGACTGAACAAAATTCTACCTATTTTGGCTATGCTTTTCTATATCAAGTTTCATATGCAAGTGGAAGAAAGAATAGCACAAATATAACAAGAATTTAATCTGTTCTGCATCAGCTTTTATTGCTTCTCTCAATAAGTTCTATCTAGAAATTGGAATTGCAATAAATGTCAAAATCTAGGAAATTTAGTGACATAGAGCAAATGGTTCTTCATATTTTCATTCAATAAATATTACTGAATGCAAGGATATAAAGATGAACAACATTTGGCCCCGTCCAGGAAATTGTCACCTTTAAGAAGGTAACCTTTCCATTACTGTATGCAGCAGTAGAGGGCAGTGCCACAGGTAATCAGAAACAAAGTTTCTGGTGATGGTGATGAGGAAGCATCAGAGAGCAGAAAGTTCAGGAACACAGAGGTAGGGGAAGATATTCTAAATCAAGGGTTGGTAAACTACAGCTTATGAGCCACCTGTTTTGTAAATAAAGTTTCATTGGAACACAATCACACTATTTCATTTACCTGGTTTGGCTACTTTCACAATACAACCACAGAGGTGAGTAGTTGCAAGGAGGTCATATGGCCTGCAGAACCTAAAATATTTACTATTTGGTTCTTCAAATAAAGTTTGCCAATTCTGTTTCTAAATTGTGTCGTGATCAAGTTCCCACAGACAGAAAAGAACTCAACATTTTCTATTGTTCTTTTATGTATGGGCAGGGATCAGGGGATGATGGCTGAAAGTAAAAGGGACTGACACTGGATGGGGTTTGTGGCGGTAAAGTTGAGAGCTAAGAAAAAATGATCCCCTTGTCCCCAGAAGGCACTATGATAAATGAAGACTGAAGCAAAGGACAGACCACAGCCAGAGTAAATCCTTGAACACTAGGCTAAACAGTTTAGGTTGCATCTGATAGCAAGAGAGATTTATAGATATTGCTAGAGGGCATAATCAATATAGAAACTGAGAATGACAAACCTGATGTTCAAGCATTTGGAAAGAGAAACAGCAGGATGGGAACCCGTGTGTGGGGACGTTGCTTACAGTTTTGTTTCCCAAGCACTCTGTAAGGTGTCCAGCCTACAGTGAGCACACCAAATTTCTCTCCTGCAATGAATAAAAACAGCAGAGCTATTGCATTAGTTCAGGAGTAAGTTAATGAGAGTACCCCTAGGTAAGTGCTTGGTGGAGACAGAAAGGGAAAACTAATTTTGAGACAATTATAAAGAAACAATCAGACCGTACCTACCAATACTAAATAATTTGAAAATAACATTACAAGGAGTATGGTAGACCACTGACTGACAGGAAACATTAGGTGGAAGAACAATCTTCTAGTGTTGACAGAGTACTCCGTTTAGCATTGCTGAGGTCAAGTTCTAGGAGAGATCAAAAGGGCTCACTGAAAATTTACATCACGCAGTGGCAAATACAGAGCTAGAGAGGGTTCAAGGCAAAAATCTAAGTAAGGAAACCTCACAGGTAACATAACATGTTTTGGGGAGGCAATCTTTAAGATCAAGAGATTTCAAGTGAAAACCTTTTGCCTCTTTTCTCTTAAAATAATAGGGAGCCAGGTGTGATGGCTCATGCCTGTAATCCCACCACTTTGAAAGGCCAAGGAGGAACGCTTAAGGCCCGGAGTTCAAGACTAGCCTGGGCAATATAGCGAGACCCTCATCTCTACAAACATTTACAAAATTAGCCAGGTGGTGGTATGTACCTGTGGCCCCAGCTACTTGGGAGGATTGCTTGAGCCCAGAAAGTTGAGGCTGCAGTGAGTCATGATCGCACCACTGTACTCCAACCTGGGTAACAGAGAAAGACCCTGTCTCAATAATAATAATAATGAGATTGTGCCAATATTGTACCCTGTTCATGTGTGATGCTGACAATCGTGAGCTGAGTAGGGTCTCCCCTTTGGGATGGCTGGATTCCCAGTGTGCCACAGCCCCCACCGTCCCCTGATGCCTTCCCAACACTGAAGCCAAGTGTCATTTGCAGTTTATCATTGAGCTGGAATTTACATTTTTCCTTAGTAGAGAAATAGTTTCTGTTCCCTCACGAAGATCATAATAAATAAGAGAAATGTTCAGCAAAAATCAACTTAACTTCAAGATCTCCATAAATATAGGGATATCCTGTCTTCCTCCATCCAACAAATTTAGACTGGTGAAAGTATAGGCTTATAAAAATGTATGAACTGGAGTTTACTTATAATATTTCCTGTTACATGAGAAAGTTTTATGTTATAGAAGCCTTTGTTATAAGATCCCTTTCAACTTTCCCCTTGCTTCCTCAGAGCACAGCTGCCCAAGGACAGAAGATGTACATGGTGTGTACTCTGTGCCACTGGCTCTGACATATGTCAATGTGGGCTGGGAGTGCCCCTACACAACACCCACCACTGTCTTGTTCCCACGTTTCACTTTATTTTTCAAAAATAATTTTTAGAGACAGGATTTGCTCTGTTGCCCAGACTGGAGTGCAGTGGTGCCATCATACCTCACTGCAGCCTGAAACTCCAGGGCTCAAGTGATTCTCCCACCTTAACCTCGTGAGTAGCTGGGACAACAGTCACACACCACCACACCTAGCTGTTTCTTCCATTCTAATAACAGTGTTCTACACTGTTGGAGTTATATCCTGGTGATGTGGTTTGGATATTTTTCCCTCCAAATCTCATGTTCCAATGTAATTTCCAAGGTTGGAGGTGTGGCCTGGTGGGAGGTACTTTATCATGGGGGCAGTTCCCTCATGAATGGCTTATCACCATCCCCTTGGTGATGAGTGAATTCTCATTCAGTTAGTTCATGGGATACCTGGTTGTTTAAAAGAGTATGGCACCTCCTCTCTCTCTTGATCCTGCTCTCACCAAGTGATATGCCTGCTCTTGCTTCACCTTTCATCATGACTGTGAGCTTTCTCAGGCCCTCGCCAGAAGCTGAGCAGACGGTGGTGCCATGCTTGTACAGTCCGCAGAACCGTGAATGATTAAACCTCTTTTCTTTATAAATTACTCAGTCTCAGGTATTCCTTTATAGCAACACAAGAAAGAACGAATACACCCAGAAACATTTTAAAATAAAGATCTTTTGGAGATCTTGAAGAAAAATTTCAAAGCTGAAAAGACTACACACTTACTTCGTTAATAGCATTATGTTTTTCAACAAAGTCCATTGTGGTTAAATTACTGTTTTCCTTCCTGTACAAAATAAGCTTCCAAGAGAAAGGTAGCCAAATTCATAACTGTGCTAGAAGGAGACAACAATATCCTAGTTGTGTATAATCCACACTTGCTGCAATACCAAATTATCATCTTAGCCTATTTAAGGATACTCAGAAAGAGGAGCGGTTTGCCAACAACCTGGTTAAGTAGATGGGGAAGAGTCATAATTTGTCTCTACTTTATTAACACCACTTTCTGTTTACTTAGACTCTGTCTCTGAGGTGCTCAAATAATTTTTCAGACAGTATCCTATTAAACTCTAGCTACGTAGGTGGCAGCATTTCAGATTAAATTATCTCTCAGTCACTTCCTCATTAAAAAAGAAAAAAAGATGTCAAGCATATGACAAAGCATCTTGTCAAAATGATTTCACAGTTGAAAAAGCCTTGCAGAAGAAGGGCAAACTACTTCTAGTTGCTCCTGTAAACCCACTCTTTGGAGGGACAACCATTTTAGGCTCCTTGAGCTCAGTCTTATAGGGAAGTCCAATAGTGAACAGCCTCTTCCAGGACTGTACACAGGAAATGAAGAACCAAAACTGGGAATCCAAGAACAGCATGATTTGCTAATTTCACATAAGCTACAGAAGAGCTGTTTGGAATTCCAATGAGAGCTCTGACAATGAGAGCTTCTTAACAGTCTTCTACTGGGACAACATTTCTGAACCTCATCTTAGTAAATCATTAATATCTTCCTGTACAATGAAGGTTAGAATAATTAGAATGTAGAAAATGTAGAAAGAATGTGAAGTAATTTTTTCAAACACTTTATCAAGTCTGTTAATTAGGCTATTTTAAACTAGTGTCCTCAAATTATCCCTTTTCCTCTTCATATTTATTTCAGATGGTGATGAACCCAAATCAAAAAGCAACTCTAAAGAGATCCATTTGATTCAAATAGTGTCTTTTACAAACTCGATTGTGAAATCAGAAGCGAATAGCACAGTGGCTTTCCAGCGCAAGAAGAGAGAGAGCAAAATGCTTTAGAAGTATAAGAATACAGTAAAATGTTAAAGGCATATCAAAATTTCCGAGGCATTTAGTTTCATGTAAACAAAGATGAAATACCATAAATTCTTATCATATTATTCATTCAATCATTTGACAAATATTTTCTGACAGTCTACTAATTTCCAGCCACTAAGCTAGGTACTGGCTATAATGGATAAATATGAAAGATATGATACAAAACCATATGAAATTTACAGTCTAAGAAAGAACATAGACAAACCAGCCATTGCAATTCAGTGTAATAAGAGAATTCTACAGTTGAGAGCTAGGTAGGAGTAACCTAGGTATGGGAAGTCAGAGAAGGCTCCCTGGAGGAAGTGGTATATTAATAATCTGAGATACTATGAGTGACTGGGGGTTAGGCAGGTGAACTGACAGTGAGGAGAAGAGTAGGGATGTGACAGGTATTCTAGGCATTAAGGTTATCTTGTTTTTGCTGATGAAAGAAACCATAGCTCAACCAGAATATTTGGCTTGGAAAGAGTAGAAGCTTGAAAACTCTTTTGGCTTCCAGTCTTGTGGGTGCTTTTCTCCCCTAAAGAGCCACAGTCCCATCACAGTTGCATGTCCATGTGGACAGAAGTTTCAAAAAAAAGTCATGCAGAAAAGAGACATGATATATTCAACAGTAGTGTGTGAAAATGCTTGTTCTATGAGTAAGCAGAGTGGCTCATAAAAGCATGTGGGTGTCTCTGGGCTGTTACTGTCAAACCCAAGGTAGGGGCAGAAGTGCCAGCAGGGGAGAGAAAGGAAAAAACTAAGAAGTTGAGCAAGAACATAGGTGAGGTGTCTGGGAGAATATAAAAGAAGAGAAAATGAAAAAAAAAAGCCTTTGTAATGGAAAAAAGAATCGTCTTCGAAACATGCTTCCAAAAAAATAAAAATAAAAAAGAAGAACTTCTTGCTGGATTAATCTTCCTAAAGCTATGAAGCTATGTTAAGTTTGCAGTTCACCTCGTTCAAAAGTTATCAGTCACTTCCCTCCACTCCACAGTACAGCACCACTTACTTTACCAGTTCATTATTTCCCCCAAAAGATTCCATTACTCCAACACATAACTACACTTTTCTCCCTCTCCATCTCTGTGGGTATCATTCTTGCTGCCTATAGTGATATACCTTGTATCCCAGCCCCCAGAATAGCACCCGTCCAGTAATTAGCTGTTCAAATATAACCTCCCACATTACGTTATTCTAAGCCATCCTACTTACTTCTATGTTTGTCTCTTTTACCAATATTTCAATGAAATTTCGCTCTTCAACATGACCAACGTCCTTTTAATTGAAAGTTCAACAAATATTAGTGCCTACCTATCAGGGAATTGTGCAAGTTCAAAGAAAAGAAAAACATAAAATATGACCTCTATCTCAATAAGCTCATATTGTCAATCCTCAAATTTAGTGCAATAAAATGAGCAAAAGTATTATTTATTTAAAAACTTGGATATTTTTACATTGAAAAAAGCCCTAGTATGTGGAAAAGTGCAAACAGTGCTAATGGAAAGTGAAGTAGAAAAAATAAATAAAGTGCAGTAAAAAATCCCTAACTCGCAAGTTCTAAAATACTTCTTCTGAAATTCAAAATCTATTAGCAGTCTACACATATTGTTAAGAGATATTCTTTATGTGTGTATATGTTTATGTCTGTGCATAAAAGCATTACATATATGTACATATGCATGTGGAAACATATAGGTTCCTATACTCAACCTGATTTTTTTCCATTCAAAATTATATGTCATGAATATTTTCCAGGTCATCACGCTTACATGTATGTACCCCATTCTATTTAACACCTGCCAAATTCCATTAAATGAAAACACTGTAATTTGTTAAAGTTTCCTATACATAAAATCAAATTATTTTCTGTCTTCTGTTCATGTAAATAATGTTAAAATCTTATTCATGCATTTTAGTATACAAGGGAGCAAGAGCTAAAATCCTCACTCTGCAAGTTAGTGGCTGTAGAATATTGCCAAGTTACTTCCCTCATCTGAGCCTTGGTTTCTTATAATATTTAGGCTATTGGCCAGGCGCAGTGGCTTCACGCCTGTAATCCCAGCACTTTGGGAGGCTGAGGCGGGCAGATCACAAGGTCAGGAGATTGAGACCATCCTGGCTAACACGGTGAAACCCTGTCTCTACTAAAAAAATACAAAAAATTAGCTGGGTGTGGTGGCGGGTGCCTGTAGTCCCAGCTACTCAGGAGGCTGAAGCAGGAGAAGGGCATGAATCCGGGAGGCGGAGCTTGCAGTGAGCCGAGATCACCTGCACTCCAGCCTGGGTGACAGCACTAGACTCCGTCTCAAAAAAAAAAAAAAAAAAAATTGGGCTATCGTAGGATTACTTGAGTCAGAATGAATAAAGTTACATTTTGCATTACCTGCCACACAGGAGGTGCTCCAAAAATGGTATCTCTTATTTTTCCAGGACTTCATTAAGTATTACATAAGATACTGCTCATGTGCTATGAATCTCACAGTACACCATTATATACAATCTTTGCACAGGGCTTAAAAGATAAATAAATAAATACATATCTGTATTTCACAAAAAAAGTTCTTTGTTTTTACCTACATAATTACCCTTATTGTTGGTCTTCATTTTTTTCTCTATACAGTAGCTTTTCATCTGGTGTAATTTTCTTTCAGCATAAATCACTTTCTTCAGTATTTCATCTTAGTGCAAGTTGGCTGTTGACAAATTATTTTAGCTTTTGTCTGCCTGAATATGTCTTATTTAATACTCATTTTTTCTAGATGCAGAATTCTAGGTTAACATACCATCTTGGAATGCATAATTATGATTCAGTCAACTACAGATTGCATATATGATGATGGTCCCATAAGATTATAATGGAGCTGAAAATATCTTATTGTCTAGTGACACCATAGCCTTTGTAACATCATAGCACAATTACTTTATTTTTAAAATAAATTTAGTGTAGCCTATGTATACAATGTTTATAATGTCTACAGTAGTGTACAGTAATGTCCTAAGCCCTCACATTCATTCACCACCCACTCACTGACTCACCTAGAGCAACTTCCAGTCCTGCAAGCTCGACTCACTGTTAGTGCACTTTAGACATGTACTATTTTTTATATTTCCTACTATATTTTTTATTGTGACTTTTCTATGTTGAGATACACAGATACTTACCATTGTGTTACAAGTGCCTACAGTATTCGGCACAGTAACATGCTGCACAGGTTTGTAGCCTAGGAGCAATAGGCTACAACACATAGCCTAGGTTTATACTAGGCTATACCATCTTGGCTTGTGTAAGTGCACTCTATGATGTTCACCGAATAATAAAATCGCCTAAGAACACATTTCTCAGAATTTACCACAAATGTTGAGAAAAATACTTTTCCCATGTATTATTTCTCAGCACTTTGAAAATGTGGTTCCATTGTCTTTTGGCTTCCATTGGGTCTGATGTAAAGTTAGCTGTCCTTCTTATCTTTGTTTGCCTACGGATGATGTGTGCCTTTCATTTTCTGGCCGCTTTTAAGATTTTCTTCTCATCTTTGGTTACAGCATTTTGACTATAAGGCATATAGTGTGGTTTTCTTTGTATTTAGACTGCTTAGGGTTTCCTGAAATTATTAGATCTGTAGATTGCTGTCTCTCTCTGTTTGTGTGTGTGTGTGTGTGTGTTTGTGTGTGTGCGTGGTTTTTTGAAATGGAGTTTCACTCTGTCACCCAGGCTGCAGAGCAGTGGCACAATCTTGGCTGCCTACAACTTCCACATCCTGGGTTCAAGTGATTCTCCTGTAAAAGCCTCCCAAGTAGCTGAGATAACAGGTGCCAGCCAACACGCCTGGCTAATTTTTGTATTTTTTTTATAGGGACGGGGTTTCCCCATGTTGGCCAGGCTGAACTCAAACTCCTAGGCTCAAGTGATCTACCCGCCTCAGCCTCCCAAAGTGTTGGCATTACATTCATGAGCCAGCATGCCTGGTCTGCTGTCTTTTTTAATTTGTGAAAAACCACAGGCCATCAGTTATTCAAATATTCTCCCTCATTCTGTCTCTCCTAAGGAAATTCTAATTACACTAATTGGGACTGTTTGATACCATCACCCAGTTCCCAGGCATCCAATTCCATTTTTATACTCTATTTCCTACTTGCATTTTAGCTTAAATAATTTCCATTCACCTATCTTAAAATTCACTCATTCATTCTTCTCATTCATCCATCCATTCCACTATTAAATTTATGGACTGAATTTTCCATATCTTACATCATATTTTTGAGTCCAATATTTACACTGGATTCTTTTTATAGCTTCTGCTGCTCTGCTGAAATGCCACATGTGTTGATTCACATTGTCTACCTTTACTGCTACATTTCTTGGAATATTTATTATAGTTATTTAAATTTTTTTTATCTAGTAGTACTGGCATCTGTACCATTTCCAGGTTTGTGTCTATTGACTGTTTCCTTTTTAGATGATCAAAGTCATTGCTGCTTCAACATTTTGTTAGTGTCTATTTTATGCTGAACATTGTGTTCAAAGAAGAGTTGGGACTGAAGGTAACAACATATTCTCCCAGAAATGAGTACACTCCTTCTTTTGTCAGGCTGCCAGTGTGGGGATGAGTTCATCTTACCTAAATTTGAGTTCTATCCGGACTTTTCACATCCCTGATTCAGTTAACCACTGAGGGTGAAATCAGGACTTTCCTTTCATCAGAACTTGGGAACTTAGCACCAGCAAGACTCCAGATATTTCTTTTGGTTGAAGCCCACTCAACTAGTTTCCACATTGTGGGAGATCTTTAACTGCTTTATAAACTTGCTACGAGCTCATTAAGTCACTGGAAAATTCAAGTTATCTCCAGCCGTACTCCTGGATTATCGCACCCTAGGTTCACCTTCTCAGTATGACTCCGACTTCAATCAGCCTCGCTGTGCAGCTGACCTCAACGGAATGTCTCTCAGCTCCTTTTAAAGCCTTAAGCAGTTACTGCTTGTATTTGGTAACTTCCAGAGTACTTCCAAGGGGTTGCACTCAGCTCTCCTGCTCCTCTGCAGCCTTTGGACTCTTCTGTTTTGCACTCAGTGAAGACCTAAAGTTTTCTAAAGGAATTTTGCTCAGCTTCCTCAGATATGTCTCAGATTTTCACCCATGCCCTCAGCCTCGTACTGGAAAAGGTTCTGTACCATCAGTGAAGGCCCACTGGAAAAAGTCAATGGGTGCATGCAGACTGATTGTGAGGCTGGGGATCTTTAGGATTCTAAGCAACTACGTGTGCTTTCATGTAGATATTTAAAGTTGATTAACATTTGGCTTGTTTCTTCTTACCCCTTCAATGCCAGATCCCTTTCTCTTGCTGCTTCTCTGAGATCAAACGCAGCCCAGGGATTCTTAATACATTTCTAGATTTCAGTTCATGTAAGTGTCTTTGCTTTGCCACGTCTTGAATGGATTTTAAAACCAAGAAGACTTTTCTCATTGTTAGAAAAAGCTTCTTCTTCTGTAATTTTCTAAATCTTAACCTAAATTGGAAGTTCCCTAGGCATTCCTCTACATGCTTTCTTTATACTAACTTTGCAGTCCTCAAGACGCTACAGAATTATTGCTAGCCTTGCCTCAATTTTAGAATTGAAAACTCAGGCAAAGAAAGATTAAATATCTTGCTCACTTCACACAGCTAAAAAGTGGTTGAGTCACATATTTAACCTAAGGAGCACTAATTTAATTCACTATTATTCTGCTTGCTTTAATCATATTTTGAGTAATAATGAATTTGGTGGACTTTCATGAATTCACTATGCTACTTTAGCTCAGCCATTTGGTACATGCTGATCCAAAAGCCCAGAATACCCTTCCCTGGACATTCTGTGGGTCTAACTTCCATTGGACTTCCAATACTGTCCTTGTAGTGACCTTGTGTGTCCTCTAATCCCTTGAAAAGTATTTTATTTTCCCTGTGTTTCCTGACTTTTGGATTACTCTGAAGTGTATTTTTAGTATTTTGTCACCTAACAATGGGATTATTTATTTCAGTTTAAAGGTACTTCTCTGGAAAATATATGTGGAGGTTGAAGAAAACATTGAGCATATTATTTGAAAATGTAATCAACACGCTTTTAAAAAGTAACTTTTAGATAGAGACTATTTTAATTGGGGTGAAATGATATGTCATCCTTTTTCTCAACATTGCAGATAACCTATATGTAGCAATTTTTATTCACAATTATATCCACATCTATATCTAAATCTTCACTGACATATTTCAAAAGGGAGAGCTCTCTCTTAGGGGATTTTTGCACAGATTTCTGCAATTTGACAATTGATGTGAAAATAATCAAGTCATTCAGTTTGTCACTAAGAAGGTTTTACAGTGTGAGAGACCAGTAATTTTTTTTTTTTTTTTTTTTTTTTTGAGACGGAGTCTTGCTCTGTCGCCCAGGTTGGAGTGCAATGGCACGATCTTGGCTCACTGCAACCTCCACCTCCTGGTTCAAGCAATTCTCCTGCCTCAGCCCCCTGAGTAGCTGGGATTACAGGCGCCTACCACCATGCCCGGATAGTTTTTGTGTTTTTAGTAGAGACGGGGTTTCGCCATGTTGGCAAGACTGGTTTCACACTCCTGACCTCAGGTGATCCACCTGCCTCGGCTTCCCAAAGTGCTGGGATTACAGGCGTGAACCACCGCGCCCAGCCAGACCAGCAATTTTATCCACTCATGATGCAGGCCCATGTGGCAGTATAACCATTAATTAGAGTCAAATAATTTCCACTGATAGTTTATTGGGATACAAAAAAAAAATTAACTAGTAAGAAGTAACTGTGCTTTAAGAATCCAAAGAAATTATGTTCATTTTTCTCTCTTTGCTTTTAGTATAATACCTTATACTAGAAGGTCATTTTTAAAGGAAGACTATAAATCATGATTGGGGGAGACCAAATGAATGATTTTCTCACAAGTCTCAACCACAGAAATTCAAATCCCCACCATCCACTCCATGGCATTATTTTCAATATTGAAGCTAATAAACTTCCACTGTATGTTGACAAACATATGGACAATCCAAACACTCAGAACTTGTTACTAATAACAAATAATTTTAATATTATTTTTAGAAGTTTTAGATTTACAGAAAAATTGAGAAGATAATGCAGGTTTCCATATCCCTCTACCAGTTTTCCCTATTATTAGCATGTTACATTAGTATTCGTTATAATCAATAAGTTAATGTTGGTACATTGTTATTAACTAAAGCCCAATGTTTATTCAGATTTCTTTAGTTTTAAATTCATGTCTTTTTCTATTCTAAGATCCCATCCAAGATACTACATTAGATTTAGTTGTCATATATCCTTAGGTCCTCTTGGTTATTTTTGATGACCTCAAAAGTATTGAGCAGTATTAGTCAGGTAATTTGTTAGACTCCTCTCTCACTATTCATGATTGGAATTTGTCTGAAGTTTTTCTGATTATTAGACTGGGGTTATGGATTTTGAGGATGACAATCCTATAGGTAAAATGTCCTCTTGATCACACCATATCAGGGTACATTCTGAACATAATGTAATACTGTTGATGTCAATATAAATATTAATTTTGAACATTATTGTTTTACTAATATAGCTCTTATTTTCTTCAAGTCACATTCTTACTTGAATCTATCCTTCACACATACAACATGGATGGTTTGTTCTTCATTATCCCTTAACCAGACTATACACAATTTTGTCAACTTAATTTTACTTAGGAATTAAATTATCCCATTTTCCTAATTGTTTTTTGTTCTTCACAGACCTTCCTCTTAATTGTATATATACGTCTGGTACTTTGGTCACCCCAAACAAATACAGACATAGAAACATAGTTTAATCTTATTCTTGTGAGTAGGAAGTATCAAACTAGTTCTGCTTGTGGACAAAATTTAGAATAGTACTAAGTATTGCAAACTTATTTAGCTATCTCGTTTATTTTTGTTTGATGTAAACACAGTCTACCATTAACAACATATCAGTTCATGATTTTTAAAAAAATGAATATTTACTCCTCAGTAAAAATCATTTTAGATAATTTTTGGAAGGGTAGTTAGTTTGTTTGTTTTAATTAGGTTCTTTGTATGCAGTAGCCCACCCTCTGCAACAAAATCCACTTATAAGCTGATAGGTGGCATTGTTTCATTTCACTACACTAAATTAGTTTGCATCAAGTTATTTATTTCCTTTGTCAATAATTACATTACTTCTCAAAGCTGTCTTAATTTTTTGATTATTTGTCTCATATTTCCATAATACATCATTCTACAATTATTATTTATTGAGCACAACTAGACATCAGTCACTATTCCACATGCTGGTGGCATGGTGACAAGAGTGAGAAAAACAAACTAGCAAACACACAAATATATACACACATATACCCGCATCTACACCAATAATCAAAATATATAGATATATATGATGTATGTGTTACTATAGTACATGCTGATACACCTTAAAGTGTGTTTCTAATAATTTACTTGTAACAGAGTTATGGAAGTAAAAACAATACTAAGTCACAAGGTATGAGGCAAAAGAACTACCAAATTAATTTCTAGAATATTTTTACCAATTTGCAGTTACAATGAAGTTTATGAGAAATGTATTTCAATGTAAGTTTCCTAGCTATTTTTTTAAATGCTTTTCTAATTTTATAAGTCAAAGTAACATCTCAGTGCTTTAGTTACTATCTTTTTAAATAAGATTGAGTATCTTTATATGGTTGATTTTAATTTTATTTTTTCTTTTATACTCTGAAATGTCATTGTATATGATACTATGTATATAATATTTAAAAATCCATGCTCAACACTCAGCCCTTCAAATATTAGCACTTTTTCTTGTTTCAGTTATTTTCAAATAAAACAATACGGGTTCCATTGAAACCTTCCCTAATACCATTTCTTTCTCTGTTGCTCTTCTCAGAGTAAACACTATCCTGAATTTTATATTTACCTTTCCCAGGCATTTTTTTGAAATTTACTACAACTATGTGTATACAGAAATAATACGCATTACTTACATATGCCTTAACAGTACAGAACTGGTATAATAATGTATTATGTCTCTGAAAATTCCTCTTTATTTACTTTATTTACTTATTTTTGCTAAATGCTTTTGGGAGATACATTTATCCAAGTTGGTGTCACAGCGAACAGTATTCCACAGTAATAAGGCACCGCAATTTACCTATTTTCTTTTCCAGTGTCATTTAAGTTGTTTCTGGCTTTCATTATTATAGACAATGTTGCCATTAAAATATCAATATCTAGGAGTAAAACTGCTTTACTGTACATTGCTAAACTACCCTCCAAATTAGTTATACAAAATTACTTACTCACCAACATTTCCCGAGGGCTCTGCTGCATTACATTCTTGCAGCCATTTGAATGAACTATCACTTATATGAAATGCCTATTCTTTCCTCTCCAATTTTCTATTGGGATGTCTCTTTCTGGGAAGCTTCAAGCTATTCTAAATGCCAATCTAGTTTGGTTATGTGTGTTACAGATAAATTTCCCCAGTCTCTGACTTGCTTTTTACTTTTGCAAGTCCTTTTTTTTTTTTTCCCCCAAATATGCTTACGTTTGTTAAATGTATCAGTGTTTTATTCTTATGGTGTATTTCTTCCTTTCCCTGAGTTCATAAAGACTTTCTCTATATTATTTTCATATTTTAAAAGTTAGTATTTAATAGACTTGGGATTCATAGTTAAGTTGGTTTGAGGAAATGGACTAATTTTATTCATTGTGTTTATATATAGCCAGTTTTTTTCCAGCACCATTTTAAAAAACTGTTCTTTTAAATGCTAATTTGTCACACATCAAGATTTCTCTTTTATCTGAGACTATTTCTGATCTTTCTTTGTTATTTCATTGGTTTACTGTATATAACTCAGTACCAATACCATCATGCCTTAATTACTATAGTTTTCTTAATTTTAATTTTAAGTTCTCAGGTAAAAGTGCAGGATGTGCAGGTTTGTTACAAAGATAAACATGTGCCATGGTAATTTGCTGCACTTATCAGCCCATCACCTAGGTACTAAGTCCAGCATGCATTAGCTATTTTTCTTAATGCTCTCCCTCCTCCATCCCATCCCCAACAGGCCCCAGTGTGTGTTGTCCCCCGACCTGTATCTATGTGTTCTCATTGTTCAGCTCCCACTTATAAGTGAGAACATGTGGTGTCTGGTTTTCTGTTCCTGCATTAGTTTGCTGAGGACAATGGCTTCCAGCTCCATCCATGTCCCTGCAAAGTTGTTATCTGTAAAAGCAAGTTGCTACCTGCTCTTTGAAAACTTTTGTCTAGTCTTGGCAGTTAAGTTTGTCACATCTGAACAGAATTGCTCTTTTGATGACATTGCTTTTTGCTAACAACGAACATGGCACATCACTCTACTAATTATTTTCAGGAGCTTCCAGCAATGAGGGCTTCCTCTAGAGTGTGGCTACAGGAAGGAAGGAGGAATCACCGAATGTACAATATTAGGTCACCGCAAACACCAAATCTATAAGAAAAATGAAATCATTATAGAAATAAATTAAGATACGTGATAGAAAACTTCTCAGTACCTATATGTGAGGACAAGAAAGGGACGGACAATCAGGGCTATCTACAAGACGGGATGGGCCAGAAATGAAGCTATTAGAAGAATAATAGAGACATGTAATAAGCTATCTTCCCCGTTCTTTGAGGCTAATAAGCTTGCAATCACTTGTGTCCTATCTGCCTATGAAGTAATACTGGACATCACATAATAAATGCATGGAATGCCTGGAAGCTTTCTGCTGAATATTTGGTTACTCTCAGTGTATTGGAGTCTCCTTCATACAGGCAAGCAACAAAACAAAACAAAATAACAACAACAATAAAAAAATTGGCGAGTCCAGCACGTGGATAATAACCTGTGTGTGATTTCTCAGGCCTCCCCGCAGTCAATTACACAGGCTTTGCTGGGCAGGCCGCACAGGGAAGCTGCCTCCTGGCTCCAGGTTTGGTGCACAGCCCATGCCACACTGTCTCTGACGGGAACTGAAGTCAAGACCTCAGACCTCCCTGCACAGCCGTGCTCTCAACATGTGTATTCCTAGGCCCAGAGCCTTCATTTCTAGGTCTCTTCCTCTGAGGCCTTGGGCAGAGATCCTCTTCAGGTGGCTCTGCTGAGACCTCCTCAGCGGGAGAGGAGAGAAGGGGGAATTCTTGAAGATACTTTCCCCTACTCTCACTCACTACCCAGTATTTCCCCACTCCTAGCCCCTCCTCCTGATCCCGCCTCTGACCTCAGGGTCCATAAAAGTACCATTCTTTTGTTCAGGCTCTCTGAGCCATAAGACAACCCCAAGTATGTATGGATCTACCTGACTGTCAACTGTGCGTCATTCCATGGGGAACAATGGACCAGGGGGAGTCAGCGTTTCTCAGGTTTTAGCTTCTTGCTTCTACTAGTAACATATAATGTATAATGTAATTAACATCTTTACTCTGTCAATTGCAGCTTGTAGTTTTGATTTGCTGCTCAACACCTGGTAGCTCAGCTCTCTCCTCCAGCTCAGCTAAGTTCCGGGCACCACTTTTTGATAGAAAAAGAAAAAGGCCAGCAACAGTGAAATGTTTAACTAAAATTTACTATCATAAACACTTAAGTTATTGTGAAATTCTTCAAAAGAAAATTAGTGATTCATTATCTCAATTAACACAGCGAATTTATGAACATTTCTTAGAACTATTTAAGAGATTAGAAAGATACACAGTTTTTGTATATGCAACAGGAAATCTTGTTTCTATAAATGATCTATTTGATACTAGGCTGGAAACTCAGCCCCTTTTCCACTGGAAACTATTTTATTTCACCAGAAATTTTGCAGGAAGTGAACGTAATAAAAAAAGTAAAGCCCCTTTATAATTCTTGAACTGAATCCATTCACTTTTTTAGCCAAGTCATCTATAAACCAGAGCCTGAAGCAAGGATTTAAAAAAAATACTGACACTTTACTGGGGAGGTGCAATTTGAGGGTGGTGACGGTGAGGAAAAAAGAAAATGAGGCAAAATAAAAACACAAAACAATGCCATGTGATGTGATGTGATGTACTAGCTTCCACTTCACAATGACCTGGGAAGAAACAATGCAGTTGGCTAGACAGATGTGGCCGGTAGGCACTGAGGCTTTCCCGGAAAGACTGCAAGAAGAAATCACACTATGGCACAGTCCAAGGAAGAAGGCAGGGGAAATTGTTTAACTGGTTCCCTCCTATTTCCAATTGGTTAAGGTTCACACCACAGTGTGTTAACACCTCCACAATTCTGGGTTGCTTCCATGGGCCCTTTGATGGTCACTCCACAACCCAGATCCAAGGCCTACACGGTAACATTTTCTGTAAAAGAGTGGGGGTGTGTGAACTTTTCTACTAGGGCTGCCATAGCAAATTACCACAAACTGGGTGGCTTAAAACAACAGAAATGTATCCTTTCCCAGCACTGGTGGCCAGAGGTCCAAAATTAAAGTGTGGGCAGTAGTGGTTCCTTCTGGAGTTCTCAGGGAGAGTTGGTTCTACATTCTCTGAGCTTTTGGTGGCTGCCAGCAACCCTTAGTGTTCCTTGGCTCCCAGCGGCATCACTATAGGCTTCCATCTTCACATCACCTTCTCCTCTGTGTTCTCCTCTGGGTCTCAAATCTTCCTCTCCTTTCTTTTACAATAACACTGTCTTTGGATTTAAGGTCCCATCCTAAATCCAGGATGATCTCATCTCAAGATCTTTAATTCCATCTACAAAACCCCTACTTCCAAATAAGGTCACATTCACAGGTATTGGAGTTTAAGACTTGGACATATCTTTTGGGGACCAATATTCGGTCCACTACAGGGCGAATGGCACAGATAAGGCTCGGTGGGTAGGATGTGAAGGTGACACAAACTTAAGCCTTCACCTGAGACTCCAGCCAGTTTATTAAGGGGCTAGGCAATAAGTCAGGGAAATGCATGGTGGTTTTGAAAAGAAGGAGCCTGTCCAAGGAATCTGACAAAGTGCTCAAGACTGTCAGGGTGCAGTGGCTCACGCCTGTAATCCCAGCACTTTGAGAGGCTGAGGCAGGCGAATCACCTGAGGTCAGGAGCTTGAGACCACCCTGGCCAACATGGTGAAGCCACCTCTCTACTAAAAATACAAAAATTAGCTGGGCATGATGATGGGTGCCTGTAATCCCAGCTACTTGGGAGGCTGAGGCAGGAGAATCGCTTGAACTCGGGAGGCAGAGGTTGCAGTGAGCCGAGACTGTGCCATTGCATTCCAGCCTGGGCGACAGAGAGAGACTCCATCTTCATTAAAAAATAAAAATAAAAAAATAAAAAAAAGTGCTCAAGGCTGGTGTCTAAAACATAACCCTCACAACTAACTACCAGGTTGAAGATTTTCATGTGGTAGTAATTATTGTAAAAATAAAGTTTGTTCCTCAAATGTGCATTTGTTAAAAAACCTTCTATGTGCCAGGTACTGAGGATACCAAGATGATTCAGAGACAGACCTTTGGGAGCTCACAGTCCAACCAGCATAGAGAAACATTTAAAATTGAATGGGTTTAATAAATTGCACATACAACGTATGGGAGGAGGGGACAGAGACACACAGGTATGATCAATTCTGGGTGGAGACAGGAAAGTGCGAAGCACTTTAATAGAGATTGTATCATCTGACCCTCTACAATAACCCTATAAAATAAACTAATTTCAGGGGAGTAGATCCGAGACCCAGGTTGAATAAATAATCTAGATTTCCTTGTCGGATAGACATGAGTTACAGACTAGAACTCGGGCATTTTGACATCTAGTATAATTTATATTCTTCTTCACTTGCCTTTTATATGAATTAATGACTTTTGGTCTTCCCTTATAAATTTTGGTGTCTATAAAATTAAGCATAATTTTTCTTTTTGTAGAAACATATTAGTCTGTTGGTATTATTTATTAATAATGATCTGCTAATGGATTTATTGACCTTTTGTAGCATTGTCTCCTGTTTTATTTGAACTTCTAGTCATATCTTTCCCAATTTGGCTAGGAGAGTGGACTTAGGGAGCCACATAGCTGATGCTGGAGTTCAGGGTCATGCTGAATGCTTGCAATGGTTTTAGTACATAAGAAGATATAAAGTCATTACAAATGAATCATTTAAACTATATTATGACATTAAATTTGAAGAGAAAATCATAGGACTAACATCTAATTTTCACTGTTTTAAATTTCAATATGTCAAATGCTAAACAGTAAAATGGTATTGCTCTAAATACTTGAGTGCACCATCTAAAGCACAGAATTTAAAGACCTGACTGCTGTTTCTAGAAGTTAACAAAAATTCCTCCTAAAATAGCAAATTTCATTCATATAGGATTGGCAACCATCACCTTCATTTTGCCAAAAACATAATGCCAAACATTAACTTCAGCAAATTTAATTTTCCAAGGAAGAAAAATTATACTTTAAAATAAGTACATACTGAGTCATTACTCATAGAAAATATCTATTTACCATTATCACGGTAGAAACATATTCCAAGAGTAAAGGCAGATGAGGACATCTCTTTATTTTCTCAAAAGTCAGAAGCTTCTGATAAACCTTAGTAATCATCTTATAACTTGATATACCTTATTTCTATTATCAATAAAAAAATTATGGCATTTTTCAGAAGTGCCAGTGACAGTCTATTGAGCATTTCTCAATGACTGACCCAAAATGGATGTTTTGAACCCTGGGACAACAGCAGTGAGTCAGAATATGGAGAAGCAGAGATTTATATATGCCTTTCACAAGGATATCAAAGCCTATTCCATTACTAAGACTAAGTTTTGGAGCTTTTTAAAGAATAAAGTGTAAGGGCCATGTGCTTTTAGCATATTTCCATCTGTTTTAGCACTCAGAGCTCTTTAACACCCTCAGACTCTGAGAAGACAAATGATTACATTTTGTCATCTTTTCCTCTTGGAATAACGTTGGGAGGGGGGTAAGGAAAATTGGTGGAGAAAATGATGAATTCTATTTTAAGGATGACACTCGGGAAATACAGAAAATAAAAGTGATCCAACCCTCTAAGCAAGAGAAAAGCATGACATTAATCATAACTCACTTTATCCCAAGATTCAAATTATCTCATCAAAAATGTATGTGCAATTCAGTGACAGCACTATAGCTGTGCACTTTAAAATAAAGCCAATAGGTAAGCTTACAGAATATGTCCACTACCACAGCAATCATGTACCCCATTTTTTAAATATCTGTGTATCACTTGCTTAAGAACTAGAGGTGGCCGGGCGCGGTGGCTCACGCCTGTGATTCCAGCACTTTGGGAGGCCGAGGCAGGCGGATCACGAGATGAGGAGTTGGAGACCAACCTGACCAACATGGTGAAACCCAGTCTCTACTAAAAATACAAAAATTAGCCGGGCGTGGTGGCATGTGCCTGTAATCCCAGCTACTCGGGAGGCTGAGGTAGGAGAATCGCTTGAACCCGGGAGGCAGAGGTTGCAGTGAACTGAGATCGTGCCAGTGCACTCCAGCCTGGGTGACAGAGCGAGAATCTGTCTCAAAAAAAAAGAACTAGAGGCATTTACACCAAGCGACCTCTACTCATTCAGTCATGATTGAAGCCTCTTCATCACAGATAATTTAAAACAAATATAATTTTAAAAGGAAAAAGCAAGCACTCAATTTTAATACATGGTTTGTTTGAAGTCCCTAGGGATGGAATTCTTAAAATGAGGGGTCACTTTCTTAACTGCTAAGTGTACAATACTGAAGAAAAAATACAAAATAACCAGAGAAAAATTTAGTAGATTTAATAACCCATTTAAAGAGGACAGCGAAATATTTCCTTATTATTTGAAAAAAATGTATTACTCCAGGATGATAGTACCTTTAAGAGTGAATAGGAGAGGCACAAAGACAGGAGCCCAAAAACCTGAACTTTATTCACACTTCTGCACTTCATCATGTAGATGACTATGGGAGATTGACTGAAACCTTTTAGCTAGTTTCTTCATTTGTGTAATACTGATAGTACCATAAGTGTTATAGGATTTTTATGTACCCAAATAAGTTTAATAGATATGTAATTTATAATTTAAAATACTACATGCGGCTAGATATGGTGGCTCATGCCTGTAATCCCAACACTTTGCGGGGCTGAGGCAGAAGGATTGCTAGAGGCTGAGTTTGAGACCAGCCTGGCCAACACAGCAAGACTCCATTTCTATAAAATTATTATAATATTATACTACATAATAATTGAAAATTAAGAATACTTCTTTTCAGAAATACAGTTGATCCTTAAATAATGTGGGAGTTAGGGGTGGTAACCCCTGCACATATAAATTTTAATCTTTAAATTAAATCTACATATAACTTTTGAGTCCTCCAAAACTTAACTATTGTTTATTGTCAACCAGAAGCCTTATTGATATCATAAACCGTTGACTATCATATATTTTGTTTGTTATATGTACTATATACTGTATTCTTACAGTAAGTTAAGCTAGAGAAAAAAATGTTACTAAGGAAATCATAAGAAAAAGTAGAGACATTTTCTGTTGATTAAATTAAAATGGGCCAGGCGTGGTAGCTCACACCTGTAATCCCAGCACTTTGGGAGGCCGAGGCAGGTGGATCACCTGAGGTCAGGAGTTCAAGGCCAGCCTGGTCAACATGGTGAAACTCCATCTCTACTAAAAATACAAAAAATTAGCCGGGCGTGGTGGTGGAGGCTGCAGTGAGCGGAGATCACGCCATTGCAATCCAGCCTGGGTGACAAAGCGAGACTCTGTCTCAGGAAAAAAAATAAAAATAAATAAATAAATAAAAGGAAATAGATTATCATAAACGTTTTCATCCTTGAAGTATTCCTGTTGAGTAGGCCGAGGAGGAAGAGGAAGAGGAGCAGTTGGTCTTGCTGTCTTCGGGTAGCAGGGGTGGAAGAGGTGGAGGAGGTAAACAGGGAAGCAGGAGAGATGTAACCTTTACATACTTGGTATAACTTTTACTGAAAAAAAATTCTCGTGTAAGTGAACCCACGCAGTTCAAACCCACGTTGTTCAAGGGTCAACTGGAGGTTTTAGCACTCAGATTCAAAAGTTCGGAATTATGTGATAAGGAATTACCTGAACCTAAATCATGTGACCATGAAGACACAGAAGTGGAGAAAGTGACCCCTCACCTTACCCAGTTCCTAGTTGGGCCATGGAAGAGAAGGCAAACCCGACATCAGTGATGGCAAACAAAGGCAAGACCCCAACACAGAGAAACTGAACAGCAAACCACTGTCAATACCACATTCAATCTTTCTAAACTGACTGCGTGGCTGTGTCTAAAACCGCTCTGCCTATGGAGGAATATTTCAACTCTTCACCCTATCATTCAAGACTCTTTATTCCTATTTCATCCTTATAATTTTAGTTTGAATTTTTCTTTACACATATCCTATGTTGTAGCCAAAAAGATTAACTTAACAGATTATAAATATCTCATGCCATTTCCAGATTTTTGCTTTTCTTTGCTATCTCATAAGCCCAGAAAGTTCTCCTTGTTACCTCACTTACCCCCAGAGAGCACAGAGAATAAGCTCTCTGTGAACTGGGAGATGGAAACCTTTTATATCAGCTGGACTGGCCTATCCATGCATGTTTAATAGATTTGCTCACTGTCTAAATAAAGCTTAGAAAACATCATATCTCCATTTTATATTTTAATCTTATTATTAGACATTTACACGAAAATTTTGTAGATCCCTAAAAAATTGAATTAGATTTTTGAAAAATAAATCAAATGAGAGGCACAGATTTTGAATTCTCCATGGAGAGACTTTGGCTCATCTCTCTTTTATTTATCCATTCCGCATATTTCAGGGACTTACAAGGCTACACTAGATATTAATTACACCTCTTCTTTTAGGAAGCACAGGGAACATCTCAAACGAAAACATAAATAAGAGACAGGAACCATGACAGTCCTTTCTTTAATAAAAGAGAACAGGACCACCTTAGGGTAGTCAGACTTTTTATGGGGTGGCTTGGCACGTCAAGAATGAGAGCTCCAGGAGAAAGAAGGCAGAAACTGCCCGTCACATGAGGCCCGGGACTGGAAATTGGTCCAGTATCCTTCCTGCTCTATCTCAGAACATTCCAGAGCCTGCCCATATGCAAGGGTAGGGGACACCAACATCACCTCTTCATGGGAAGAATGTCAGATAATTTGTGGCTTTAATCCATCACACTTAGAAGTAAACACCAAACTTCAAGTATGCTTATATGGCAGCAGAGTAAGGTTGTTTATGACTTTGGGGATGAAATAGAGGGCGTTCCAGGCAAGGGAGCAATGTCCCTATGGAAATGGAGGCTAGAATGAATTCCCAGTCACGGGAAGTAAGGTTCACCATAGGAAGCAGAAAAGCCAGACTGAAACAGAGAATGAATGCTGATGAGAAGTGGGAAAATAAGATATACATATGTTCTTAGATTCTATTTGTAAGGGCAGACAGGTGACAGCTGAACTTTTTTTTTTTTTTTTTTTTTTGAGACAGGGTCTCACTCTGTCACCCAGGCTGGAGTGCAGTGGCACAATCTTGGTTCACTGCAACTTCTGCCTCCTGGGTTCAAGTGATTCTCATACCTCAGCCTCCCAAGTAGCTAGGACTACAGTTGCGCATCACCACACCCAGCTAATTTTTTTGGTATTTTTTGTAGAGATGGGATTTCACTATGTTGGCCAGGCTAGTCTTGAACTCCTGACCTCAAGTGATCCGCCTGCCTTGGCCTCCCAAAGTGCTGAGATTACAGGCGTGAGCCACCACGCCCGGCCGAGAACTGAACTTTTATTTACTGAGTCACTGTGGAAGTAATATTTAAGAAAGACCAATACTGCATGATTTTATTTATATGAGGTATCTAAGATCCTGAAATTCATAGAATAAAAGAGTAGAATGGTGGTTGCCAGGAGCTGGGGCGGGGAGAGAAAATGGGGAGGGACAATCAATGAGCATGAGGTTTCAGTTAAGCAAGATGCATAAGTTGTAGGCATCTGCCATATCACATCTTACCTATAGTCAACAATGATGTATTAGAAAAAATGTATTAGAAATGAATTAAAAATGTATTAGAAGAAAAAGAGAAAGAATAAAGATAGGAAAAATACCTAAATGTTAACAGTTTATAATTATGGGGATTATGAGTTCTATTTCCTTTCTTTACATAGTCCTGTATTTTCACAATTTCCTTTGAAAATGTATCAGTTGAATAATTAGAAAAAATAAAATGTCATTAAAAAGAAATAAAAAAGATCAAGACAGCAGTGACAGGTTAAGACTAAGACACCTTAGATTCCAAAAGCTCATCCAGGGGGCTTTGAGTCCAGCATAGAATTAGAGTGAGATAGCAGAGGTGCACAGTTCCTGGGGGAAAAGGGCAAAAGAATGAGCAAGGAGGGATAAGGAGAATGAGGATGCAATATTGCCAGGAAAGTCATTCACGGCATACCCTTTCAGACTCACCGAAAAAATGCATGAAAATTAGATCACATATAGCAAAAAATTCTGACCTTGGTTTGAAAATAATGCCTCATGCAATTCCAATATTAATATAATCACTGGTTATTTATTCATGTATTCACTCTATCTGTATCTATAATATGCCAAACTCTGTGCTAGGTGCTTAATATTATTCATCTCATCCTCAAAACCATTATAAGGGAGGTGTGACTATTCCTCACTTTGTTATCTGTGTTGTGCAATCGATTAGTTATATACAGTCAGGTTTAATACAAAAATGTAGCCATGCATTTTAGCTACATAAAGTAAACTGCCTTTTCTAGAAATTAGGGCTTATAAATTTTTCCCCCTCATATATTTGCTGACTGGTGATCTGAGAATTAATTCTGTCCAGTTGAACTAGGAGTTATGTAACAACAAGTGTCCGAAATTGATTCTCTAAAATGTCTGCACTAACAGTGTAAGTGTACTTCCCACTATGGAATTTTAAAACTGTGTGCTAATATAATGTGAAGCATCAAGGAAAAAGCTGCAGAAACAGTTGTTAAGTAAACTTGAGCTAGGACTCTAAAATCCCACAAAATTACCTGTAGCTTCAAACATACTGTATGTACAAAAAGTAAACCTAAGACTTTATTTTACAAATTCTAAAGTTATATCTTTTATAGTATTTGTTGGTAACTTGATATTAATCATCTATTTTGATAACCTAATCTACCAGAAATTTAACTTCTAGTCAAATTATTTTTACACGTACCCTGCAGGCAGCTGTAAAAGCGTGAATGTACAAAATGAAATTCTGTTTTTTATATCCCTGGGATGCATTATATTATAAAAACAAAACAGAAAAGTATTTATGTTCTGGCAGAAGAACAACAATATGAAAAAGTTTTTTTTTCCTTTTGAGCATCAAGATTCAGCATCATGACTTTTGAAACATATTATCAACTTTGGATAACAAAAACTGGTTCTCGTGGATATGACTAACCTGGTATAACCCAGGGTACATTTTCTACTTGCTCCCAAATTTATATAATGAAAAGGAAAACACTTCTATTCAAATAAAACTGCTTGTGGAATAATAAAATGAATGTATCTTCAGTTTTCAAATTTAGTAAATATCTCCAAATCACCGAAATTCTCACTTTAAGCACACTCAGCACTTAGACATTTTATGTTTCAGAGAAAAAGATAAAAAATTACAATTATGTAACATTTAAATGAATGCAGGAAACAGAAACTCAACCCATAAGTAAATTAAAGATAATTTTTTAGAAATAGTATTTATATCCAGCAGAGAGGTGGTATTACCCAAGGGTGGAGAGGCCAGAGGACAGGGCCATTGGAGGGTCATTTTTTCCTGTCACTTTATTTGCTTTTGAAAGTGGGAGAGAATTGAGAATGCTGAGGGGAAAGAGAGCTAGTCAGAAGGGAGATGAGGAAGGAAAGGAAGGCAGAATGTAACCAACCGACATGTCCCCAGAGGAGACAGGAGGAGATGGAATATGCTGACGTCCTGATGTCCACGTTCCTCGGTAGTGAGGAACACGTAGAAAAATGGGGATAGAAGAGGATATTAGTAATCTGCAGGGAGAAAGGGCACATGTTTGCATTTGCTGGTTAAAATTACATTGCAAATCAATCAGAGAGACCACCCAGAGAGCTCATCCTGTCAAGAGAATGATAATTTTTTTTTCTTTGCGTATCTGGAGGCATGCACATAAGCACATTAAGATTTGCTTGTATAGAATCTGTGTTAAACATACACATAACAGAAGGAAGATACATGTAAAGGAGCCATAAAGGAAAGTAGAAAGAAAGCCAGTCCCCAGTTGTCCCACAATGTAATTTGTATAAATAAATAAATAAATAAATAAATAAATAAAATCAGCTTTTGCAAATTTTGTCATCTTTAAATTATTTCCCCTGAGCTAGCTTGAGATTCAAACACCCCATCTTCCATGTATATTGACCAAAAACTGCAGCAGTTGATATCTACTCTCAGAAGGATTCATATACGATTTCTAAGTTATAATGCCTTCATTATACTATAAAGGGGAAAAAGCATTTAATTTTAAATATAATCTTGATCAGAACCTATAACCCATATAATCTCTCCTTATTCATTGGCACATTATATCTAGACTTGAAGCATTTGTCAGAAAATATAACCTTGAACTTTCTTCTCCAAATCCACTAAATCTCATTCTTGAATCAAGCCAAAATAATGAGCTGCATACATGGACCCCATCATGTTGGCTCTTGGAAGAACTGCTTTGTTGTATTTTTCTTGAATATTAGGCTACAGATCCCAATGGAGGCCATTTTGAGAAAGTCCAGTGAATTTCACTTTTGTGTTTGCTGTATTGCAGATGATATTCATTACCTCACACAATGTCTCTTTATGAAGAACTATGGAAGTTTCTCTCTGAAGCATAGGAATTACTATACATTTGTCTAAGAATCTTTCCTAACCTGAAGAACACTACATTTTATTTTGTATTTTCCTTTTTTTGTGTTGATCACTGAAAGACTATAATTTAATTTGTTTCCCACCACTTCTAAGTATATATGAAAATTGATAGTGTTAACTCATTGTTAGTTTCTGCTAATTTTTATATCATTATTTCCCTTATCTACTTTAATCTTACTGTGTTGTACTTTATGTCATTTTGAAAATCACCTTAAATTATCTTTGGAAGAAGGTGTGTAGATTTTTTTAATTGACAGGAATTACAGTGGGTTAAGGAATAATGTCTTCCTTAGATACAAGGATGAATAATATAGAAAGAGGAGAATTGCTCAAAGCAATAATAAGGGAGAAAAAAATAATATAAATGCAACCTTGGATTACAAACAACCTACTAGTTTCACTGGATACCAATCATTCTGGGATGGAGTTTGGTAGCAAATTTATCTCCTAATAGAGAAGGTGTCATTAGCATCTTCTTAATACCCTGGAACTTCTTAGCAACAAGCATTAATCCTTAAATTATGATGGGGGGAAAAAAATAGGAGTGGAAGCCCATACTCAAGAGAGGGCAGAGAAGTACAAAAGGTCCACTTCTTACACTCTGGTCCCTTTTATGTTTGGTCTTTCCATTCTTCCCCAATACACACTCCTTACACTTTCTTACAAGCTGATGGATAAATGTCCAGCGCGTCTCCTGTTCCAGACACATTTCCTGTTCAGAACCTGTTCTGGAGCCGGACTATGTTTGTTTGAATCTCAGTTTGACCATTTATTAGCCATGTAACTTTGTGCAAGTTACATAACCATTCTGTGTCTTGATTTCTCCCTCGGTGCCTTCCTCAGAGGGCTGTTTGCAGAGTCAAATTAGTATGGGTAAAGCCCCTGAATAGGGCCTAACACAGAGTTAATGCGTGATAATTATTTATTAAATAAAAATGAACACTTCGAATGTTGACAACTTTAAGGAGACAGCTAGCTAATCTCAAAATCCCATCTGTTAATGCATTTACATTACTCCTTCAGGGTATGTGGACATTACTTTTAATAAGAATCTTTTGGAGAAAATGTCAAAAGCTCTCTCACCACTAAGATTTACTTTATGGCACTGGTAGACAAAACTATCAACTGTGTTAAAATAATTCTAGGTTAGAGAAGAAGAACCTCAGAGGACTACCCATTCTGTCACTCCAAAAAAGGTTCTCTAAACACGAAAATAAAACCATATCTATTAATGAATGTTGTTTTCATTTAAGTATAATTATCAATCTTAATTGAAGATGTATAGCATTCAGTGGAACTCACTTTTATACTTATAACCATTCTTCTTACAAACTAGTGCTTAAAACAAGTTAAGGATTCTAAGGATGATATTAATATGGAAAGCAAATGAAATGTAAATAATTATAATATACATTCCTTTGAAGATTCCCTTAGACAGGGTATAAGGAAATTTAAAAAGGTTAAATAGGTCCTTGCAGTTACTTTTAAATCCAATGTATTTTCAGCCATATGTTGTTAAAATATAAATAGAAAATGTAGCAAAACAAATATAAATGATTTTTACATTTTTTTTTCTTGGTTTTAATTATGACTGTTATTTGAAAATAGGTACTTGATTTTTCATTTAGATTTAGGGACAAAAAGGACTCCAGATTCAAAATGATGGCTAAACTTCATGCTACTTCTTTGGAAATATCTTTCTGGCCACTGGTCTGTGTTACAAAATCCCCTGTCCAACTCTTCCTGTGTCACAAGAAATCCAGAAACCTTGACCACTTGTGGGAGAAGAGCAGTTAATGGTGGGGAATGAGCCCTAACTACAGTGAACATAATTCTTTTAGAGACCCCTACAGCTTTATTCAATACAATGTGCCATTTCATTATAATGAGAGTAAGTAAGACCTGTACACCTAAGGTGCAAGTAGCCGGAAGAGTTCCACCCTGATGGGGGGTCTCCCATTTCTTCTTTCTGCATTCAGATGAGCAGCAAAGTACAGAGTTCTATTTCAGAGTTTTGAGTCTGGGTCATTATGCCCATAACAATACCAAGTCAATTTCCTTAATGTTTCTGATGAGGATCTTATGCAGTGAAAACTAATGCAGGTTAAAAAGAAGTATCCTTCAAATCAAAGATTCATGAAGTTTGAAGGTTCTTTCAAAACGCATTCAAGAATCAAATGCTTTGGGTTACAAAGCTTGTACACTGATGATACCTTATGGAATTTAGGCATAATATGCTTATTATTATAATTATTATGCTTTACTTTATATATCTTCATTCCTACATTAGTTTTAAATATACTCAGCATTTAAATTTATCAGCTTAGTACTAAGATAGTAGGGACTTCCATTTTGGAATAAGCAATATATTTCTTTTTATCTGCAATCTGCTCTATTTCTTAGTTGAAACCACACCAATACAGCCCTGATCACACATTTAGCTCTGCTTCCTAGACACCCACCACTTCCCGAAACACAGCAGCCAGTCATCTTAAAAATATGGGCTTTTGTATCCAGTGGCTTGAGTATGCCTGGAAACACAGCCACATCTGTTCATTGGGAAGTAGATAGTTAATAGATAAAAGTTTATGGTTACCCCTGTCACTTTAAAAACAAGGCCCTTTTCTCGGTTTCATTTTTCTTGATAACGTTTGCCACCACCTAACATACCATATATTCTACTCTTTTCTTATGTACTCTCCTGTATTATATATTCTTTTCCTTTCTTTTCCCAAGTATAATGTAAGCTTCTTGATAACACTTTTTTTTTTCTTCAGCTACAATTCTTCAGCTATCACTGTGGCCTGTGGCACGTACTTTCCTGAACAACACAAATGCAGCATAACTGAGACTGAATTGAAACCCACAGATTTGTACCTTCCCATAAGAAACAATTTCCTTCATGGACAGAAACAAGTGATGAAACCATTTCACAAATTACTGGGTTTGGATCCACATCATAAACCATATTTGAGTCCATCCTTTAAATTAGTTTATAATCTCCTTCTTAAACCACTTTTATTTTTCTCATATCCATCAAAAGCATTATCAAGCAGTTAATAATTTTATGAAACAAAAGTAACAAATGTAACACTTCTTGATTCAGAAACTGAGCACCTCTGAAGCATGAGTGTGTTGGCCTCAGTCTAGACAGGTAACTTGCTTGCTTTTATCCACTCAAAGCCCGCAACGTTTATTTTTGTCCCTCGGGAATATGAAAGCTTAGTACACACTATGGAACTATGGCTTTGCTTGCAGATAGACCAAACCTCAAATTTAAAATCCAAAGCACTAGACAAGAAAGTACCGAACTTGATGCTTTATAGGGCTCTGATGTCATTTATGCTATACTTATTAAATTGAAAGACATAGTTGGAGCTCTCAAAATAAAGCCTGCCAACACAAATAGAAGACATGTATATAACAATCTGTTTTTTTCCGGAGTGTAAACTGTATAGATAACACAACGACACTAAAAAATCACAATCCCAACAAAAATTGCTAATATCTTAGGTTGCTTAGCATATACCAAGCATCATATTGAAAGGTTTATTTGTGTTCTTTCATTAAATCCTCACTTTTAGCCCTTGACTCTATTATTATTCCCAGTTTACAGTTGAGAAAACTGAGGCTTAAAAAGTAAAGTAACCTGCCTATGGTCATACAAAGAAAGGGGCCAATAGGCACCTGAGTGTAGATCCCAATGGCTTCACTGGTTTGACCTGAGAAAGGATGATGCAAACATCAAAGATGCATTTGGCTGAGGGTTTCTGGGGAACGACAGCAACAAGCTGTTTCATCAATGGCTTTCCCTCAAAACTGGAATGCCTGAGGCTTAAGACACCTGACCACAAAGTGGAGATGTACATCTTCAAGTAGCTAGTAAAGATGTTAGAGGTAGATAAGCTTTCAAGTGCAGCTCCTGTGGAAGAAAGGTATGTTTAGTTTTTATACGTGGGTCAGTAAAGTGGCCACAATGGTTTCTGCTCAGAGCTGTATTCAATAGAACATGCTCTGGGGAAGGGCAATTGCCTGACAGCCTCAAGCTGTCGTACTTTTTGATCCAGTGTGGTGTTCATGCCAGGCCACACTCTCTTCCACAGCCCCAGTTCCAAATGTTGCACCCTGGATACTCTCATCCAGGGATCAAGGATGGCAGGGTACCCCAATCGGGCCATTCCTGTCCACTACTTTGGCGTGGAAACTTCCCGTGACATTTTAAGAAATACATACAGTCACGCATCACTTAAGGATCAGGATACGTTCCGAGAAATGCCTCCTTAGGTGATTCTGTCATTGCGCCAACATCGTAGAGTGGATGTACACAAGCCTAGACAGTGTAGCCTACTACACACTGAGGCTATATGGTATACAACCTATTGCTCCTAGGCTATTAACCTGTACAGCATGTTACTGCCCTGAATAATGTAGGTAACTGTAACACAATGGTAAGTATTTGTGTATCTAAACATAGAAAAGGTACGCTAAAAGTACCTTATAAAAGATAAAAAACGGTTTACCTGCATAGGGCACTTACCTTGAATGCAGCTTGCAGGACTGGAAGTTGCTCTGGGTGAGTTAGTCATGAAACCAGCCCGACTCCCACAGACAGTTGTTTTTGAATAACCATAGAAATTGACCCTTCTGCTGTTAAGGCTTAAAATTTATATTTGTTTTATCCAGGAAAGGACCTTCAGGCCTCTCAAAAAAAGTATCAAAGAACTGAAACTCACCAGGACCATGGCATCAGATGCCTCCTTGTCCCTCCCTAGTTCCTGTTTTCTTATACACTGTTAGGCACCGCCCCCCACCCCCCACTATATAAACCCCTAGTCTTAGTCAGGGAAACAGATTTGAGGCTGAGCTCCCATCTCCTCGTCTACGGCACCCGATTAAAGCCTTCTTCCTTATCAATGCTTGTCATCCCAGTGACTGGTGTTTTGGTAACAGTAAGTGAGTGGTGAGTGGATGTGAAGGCCTGGGACATTACACTATCCTGGAGACTTTATAAACACTGTACACTTAGGCTACACTATATTTATTTAAATTTTTTTCTTCTTTCAGTAATAAAATTAACCTTAGCTTATTGTAACATTTTTACTTTATAAATTTTTAAAAAACTTTTTGACTCATACGCAATAACACTTAGCTTAAACACAAACACATGATACAACTGCACAAAAATATTTGGTTTCTTTATACCCTTATTCTATAAGCTTTTTTTCTATTTGTAAACTTTTTTTTAACTTTTTAAACATTTTTGTTAAAAACTAACTTAGGTCTACAAAGATTCAATGTCATCAATATCACTGTCTTCCCCCTCTACATCTTGTTTCACTGGAAGGCCTTCAGGAGCGGTGAACATGCATGGAACTGTTATCTCTTATGATAATGACGCCTTCTTCTGGAACACCCCTTGAGGGACCTGCCTGAGATTGTTTTACAATTAACTTAAAAAAAAAAAAAGTAGAAGGCTGGGCACTGTGGCTCACGTCTGTAATCCCAGCACTTTGTGAGGCTGAGGCGGGTGGCAGAGCACCTGAGGTTGGGAGTTCAAGACCAGCCTGACCAACTTGGAGAGAGAAAATTTGTCTCTACTAAAAATACAAAATTAACCAGGCATGGTGGCATATGCTTGTAATCTCAGCTACTTGGGAGGCTGAGGCAAGAAAATTGCTTGAACCCGGGAGGCGGAGGTTGCATTGAGCCCAGATCACGCCATTGTGCTCCATCTCAAAAAAATAAATAAATAAATAAAAAATAAGTAGAAAATCTACACTCTAAAATAACAATTAAAAACATATAGTATAGTAAATACATAAGCCAGTAATGTAATAATTTGTCACCATTACCAAGTATTATGTACTATACATAATTCTATGTGCTATACTTCTATACGACTGGTAGCGTAGTAGGTTTGTTTACACCAGTATCAACATATGCACGGGTAGTGAGCTGCTGCTACCACATCACTAGGTGATAGGAATTTTTCAGCTCTGTTATAATCCTATGGGACCACTATAGTTATCTCAGTCTGCAGTTAAGGAAAACAACACTATACGGTATATAATTGTATTTGGTCTCTCCTGTTCCTTGCAAACAGCTCCTACAACTTTTGAAATCTCCAAAGCACTGTGTCTTTTTGTATGCTGAGATGATTGATGGCTTTAGGGTCAGGGAGCCTTAGCACTGGCCTTGTTGCCAGGGTACCCAAATGTGTGATTAGAGGATTGGAACCTTTAGCCCCACCCCCTAACCTGGAGAGAAGTGCTGAACATTGAGTTGATCACCAATGGCCAATGGTTGAATTAATCACATCTAAATAATGAAGCCTCCATAAAAAAAAGAAAAAAAAAGGACAGGGCTCAGAGAGCTTCCAGGTGCCGGGAAGGTGGTTCACCTGGAGAAGGCTTGGAAACTCCTCACCCCTTCCTCCACAATTTGTTCTGTGCATCTCTTTCATCTGGCTGTTCATCTGTTTCCTTTTAACAAACGGGTAAGCATCAGCAAAGCACTTCCAGGAGTCCCATGAGCCAATCTAGCAAATAATTTACCTCAAAGAGCAGGTCATGGGAACCCCCAATTTATAGTTATCAGAAGCTCCAGAAGCTCAGACTTGCTATTGTCATTGGAAGTGGGGGAGAGTCTTGTGAGACTAAGCCCTTCATCTGTGGGATCTGCCACTAGCTCGAGGTGGACAGTGTCAGAATTGAGTTGAATTGTAGGGCCCCCAGTCAGCATCCTCTGGAGAACTGCTTGGTGCTTGGGGAAAACTCCCTACACATTTGAGAGTGTTGAGTGTTGAGGGTACAGTAGGATAAAACTGTTAGTTTATTTTTTCCTACTATTATACACTTCCCATCAACCTGGCTAAGACTTTCTCCTAGCTGCGCTGCAGTCTGAGGCTCTCCCATCCTTCATTGCTTCCCCTCTCCCTTCACCAGGGAGCCACCTGTGTTGTGGTTTTGAGGCCTTCCCCGCCTACTCACACTCCCCTCCCCTTTATCCTTCACAGGCATCTGCCGCCATCCCAGTGAATTTGTTGTACCTCTAAATCCACCTTGGGGTCTGCTGCTCAACAGACATATTTGCTCATGAAAATAACACTTTTAGAGTATTTGCAGAATCTAAGATGGTCTAATAGAATACATAATTAATGCCTAGTAGAATGCATAATATGTATCTATGTGCATCCTTCTTTTTTTAATAGCTAAACTTGTTCATTCATTTTGGAATATTTCCATGTTAATTGTATGGAAATACAAAGAGGTAGCATCTTGCTTCTAATAAGACACAAAATGTGTTCGCACAACTGTACAAAGATGTATTTAAAATAAGAGCATAGATGTTTTCATAGACATTAGTATCCATTCAGATGAAACCACATTAAAGAAATCAATTTCTAAAAAGAGGTATTTTAGCTTAGCTTTTGCTACAACACATGAGAGAGCAACAAATCCATTTCCATTTGTTATTTGGAATTAGCTATTATTTTCCATTGATAAACATTGTAAGGTAGGAATAAAAGATGACTAGTTTAAAGTTTTACTCTTTCTTTTGTCCTGGAAGTAAAACTGAAATATAATGGAGAGGTCAAATTATCATCACGACAGCATATTGAGCTTGAAGTTTGAAGGGCTTCTGAGCTGAAGTGTCTAGTCTCTCCTAGTCTCTGGTGTCATCCCCCAGCATTTAATTAGAAGCAAACCCGGGCCGGGCGCGGTGGCTCACGCCTGTAATCCCAGCACTTTGGGAGGCCGAGGAGGGCAGATCACGAGGTCAGGAGATCCAGACCATCCTGGCTAACACAGTGAAATCCCATCTCTACCAAAAATACAAAAAATTAGCCGGGCATGGTGGTGCGTGCCTGTAGTCCCAGCTACTCAGGAGGCTGAGGCAGGAGAATGGCTTGACCCCGGGAGGTGGAGCTTGCAGTGAGCCGAGATCGCGCCACTGCACTCCAGCCTGGGTGACAGAGTGAGACTCCGTCTCAAAAAAAAAATAATAAAATAAAATAAATAAATAAATAAATAAGTAAAAGAAGCAAGCCTAAATACAGAAAGAGTATGTTTTATCTTTTTAACTTTCACTGCTCTTTCTGAAAAAGGAATGAGTTTCTTTTTAAATATAACTGTCAGATATTAATCTAGAGTTCTGCTACAATTTATACTCCCTTTGGGTAATGAATTTGACACACTCATTAATTCTTTGTTTGCAGACATCAAGCAACAGATTCTGATGGATCTTACATTATTACACTAAGCTTACACCTTGGTGAAATCTGTTGGTTACAGTGAAAATTGATATTGGAAGTGTTAGAACATACTTAGAATCCTGCTCGATGGTTATTCAGGGAGAGATTTTAAAAACTGGCAATCACCTTTAAAGTCTGGACTTAATGAAGCAATTAATTTCTAGAATTCCTGCGGTCTTTTTCTCATAGTCTCAACCTCCTGAAACGGTCACCAGCCACTTACTGCTGTAGATATTCATGGTTGGGTAATAAGAGTAACTGTTAATTGCTTAATAATAAATAATATAATATTTTTATAGACACAAATTAGAATTAACTTCTACATGGGGCAGGTGATTTTTGTTACATGAGTAGGAACTCAAACCAAAGTTAAAAATCATTCAGTCAGTAAGTATTCACAATTCTTTTAACATGAGAATAGCTTTTTCCGTCATGTGGCCTAAATGAGGTTGATATATAAAGTACTTGAATTATACCAATAGGATATCAGTATCTATTACATAGTTATAAGAAAGGAATAAAAACCATTTTTAAAGGATGCACCTAACATTTTATGGATAGTATATTTAAGCAGCAATGTTGCATAATGTAAGAATAAATATAGATATAGCATAGTCTGTTTAAAGTGCATATTTTTTATTTAAAAATATATTGCATTTTAATCAAATAGTAACTACTTAAAAATATAATGAAATAGGTATTCTAAAATAGAGTATTCCATTTTAACAGGCAGTAGAATTTAAGAAAACAACATCACATCTTTTATGTATATGTACATTTTTAATTACTTTACTAATATATTTTGCATTCAATAATATTTCCACGTTAAGATGTGTTTATAAATTTCTTCCCATCCTTTTACTGGATGTTTCCCTACTGGTTATTAAGTTAAATATATTTAAAATATCTTATTAAAGTTTGAAATCTGTATTCAGTTGAAAATCTGATTTAAAAAATATGTTCCAGACTGTTTCAAGTGCTCTACATGTGTGAATATGTCCAATCTGTACGGCATGGGTGGAGTGAGTACTGCTATTACCCCTGGTACACCAGTGGGGAAAGTGAGGCACAAGAGCTGAAATGGCCCCTCCATGGTAAACCAGATTCTGAGTCCACACTCTGAGCTCCTGAGCCTGTGCTCTCAACACCCTGAGATGTCAGCTTTCCATATTCTTGACTTGATCCATCTCTTCTTGCCTAAATACTAATTCTTGGCAATAACTCTTGGTATTGCCTGATAAAATTTAAAAGTTTAATTCCACAGAATTATAAAAGATAAGCTCTTTTAATTTACTTCAAATTCAGACTACTATAGTGTGGTTGGTTCACTGGGCATTTATTATTATTTTATTTCTTTCTTTTGTTTTTTAGGGACAGCCTGGCGTCCAGTGGCATGATCATAGCCCACTGCAGCCTCCAACCCCTGGGCTCAAGCAATCCTCCCATCTCAGCCTCCTGAGTTGCTAGGACTACAGATGCATGCCACCACACCTGGCTAAGATTTTAACATTATTTGTAGAGATGGGGGTCTCACTGTGTTGCCCAGGCTGGAGTGCAATGGCATGATCATAGCTCGTGTCAGCCTTAAACTCCTGGGCTCAAGTGATTCTTCTGTCATGGCCTCCCAAAGTTCTGGCATTACAGGTGTAAGCCACCATGCTTGGCCTTCACTAGGCATTCATTGGGCCTATAACAGATGATGCTCAAATTTAAAACTGATACTGCTCCTTGAACACTGATTTTATGTATTAGTTCATCACTATAATGTAATTTTTAGGATCAGACCTACAAATATTCTATAAGTAATACCTCAATAGTGGTTGAGAAGAATGATTCAAAAATTTAAAGAGAGATACCTAACCAACCAAAGTTATTAATATCTTACAGTTTCAAATAATACAAACTGAATATATAACCAGTGTGAGCATTTGCAAGCCTGAGTTACCTGAAACATGTACATTAATCAGCATGAGACTCTCATGCATTGCCAAGAAAGTCTGTCCTGTTTTCTTTCCTTTTTTTTTAAATAAAGATGTTTTTATATCTAGTCATTAATTTTTTTCTAAAGATTTCTAAATGACTTATCATTGAAAGTAGAGTAAATACAAACCTACATTTTAACCATATTCATTCTCCATACTACTAACGTTGCAGTAAAGGCAATCATCTGTCCCAGACCAGATCAAAGCCAGTCCTAAAATTAACACATTGAAATCACAGGATTATTTAATGAGGTGGCAGAAACGGCATTATTTCATATTGTTTAATAGCACTGACAACAACATATAGAAAAATAAGATAGAACAGAAACAAACTAGAAAACTATAATTCATTCTCCAAATTTTAACTTAGCACTTATTTTTCATCGTAGGCTCCATGCTAGACCATAGCATTAAAAATGAGTAAGATACAGCTGTTGCCTCATAGGTGTTTGTAGTCCAGTGGCCAGAGAAAGACAAGCAAACACATTGTCAAAATATAGTGTGATGAGTCCTGCCCTTGCAGGAAAAGCCACAGTGAGAATGGCCATTACTGCCTAGAGCTGGCAGAAGTGCAAAATGATGCAATTTCTCTAGGGGCCCATTTGGCAATATATTTCAAAAGTATAAAAAATGTACGTACCCAGGAATTCTTCTAGGAATTTGTCCTGCAGAAATAGTATTAGATCCGGTCAAGAATAATTTATAAGAATGTTTTCATGCTTTGCTTATAATATTTTAAGCAGCCCCAATGGCCAAAAAAAGGGGGAGCTATTAATTATGCTATACATCTGGGATGAACTACTACGAAGATCTGAAAATCACGCTTTATAAGAATAAAGATATGAACAAATGGACATGATTTAATGTTAAAAGAGAATATAAAAGTATACAAATAAATTCCTAAGTTGGTTTTTTTGTTACTATTGTTTGTTCTTTGGAGGGGAAATATGAATTTGCAGAAAATAAAACTGGAAAGAAATATAGCAAAATGCTAATGATATTTATCCCTGATTCAAGGAGTTATGATTGATATTTATTTTTACCTTTGTATTTGTGTATTTTTCCACAAGGTACTTAAGTTTCATTTACAATCAATAATATTTTTTAAACAACAGATAACTAAAAATGCTTTGGAGGAAAACAGAAGCAACGTTTGAAATGAGCATAGAAGGGTAACAAGACTCTCACAGGGAGGAGGAAGGGCAAAACATGTAATTGACAAAGGCAACAACCTGCAAAACATGTTCTTGACAAAGGCAACGATGTGCAAAAACAGCCATGAGATGCTTAAGGCAGTGGTATCTATTTCCTATATTGTTAACCGGTCCAGGGCACCCATACAATTCTAAATTAAGACAACATAATTTGAAAGCCGGAACTCAACCCCCAGTAATTCACATTGCTTAAGTGATCACCTTCCTAACACGCAGGGACTTGAATTTAGGTCTTCTTCCAAACCTATGTCTCTTTCCACTCCACTTTGTTATACTGCCTCTATGATACAATTTTATACACACCCACAACATGCATACACACACACACACACACACACACACACACACCAGAATGTGACAATTCATCCTAAATAGAAACCTGAGAAAATTAGGTCTCAGCTTTAAGTACAGTAAATACTGTAATTAACTATTATCTTAGTAGCATCTATTCTACTTAATATAAGAGAATTTGGAACCATCTGCAAATTTCACCCCCTACCACTTTTACTTTTGGTCCGAATCAAAGTTGCTATCTAGATCAACTAGTGGAATAGAGTATAAAAAATCATTTTCTAAATAGTACCCACCCTTCCATTTTTAAAGTCTCCTACAAGCTCATACAATGACCTTCATAGTCACCTCCCTTGCAAGTTTAATGTGTGTTGGGTTGTATTGTTCCAGTCTTTATATAGTAATTTTCTTTTGTTCTTTTTTCGAAATGATCAGCTAAAACTCACTTTCCTTTAAAAAGACTTGCTTGATTATTGCATTACTAAATACCTATATAGAGTTAAACATGCTAAAATTATAGTAATAATGTCTTTGGGGTTTCACCAGATAAAGTAAATTGAGCTGTCATAAGCCCCCTTAATTTATTTGCACAGCACAATTGTAAATGCAGCAGAAAACAGCTTACTGTAATGTAAACAGACTTTTCCATGTTCTGCTCACAGGACAAGTTTATTTAATGTAATATATTACACTCACCCATCATTGCTACCTTTCAGTTTATACTTTTATGGTAACAAACGGTTATAATAAACAGAGCCGTTGTGTTAAAATCAAATAGAAGGCTAGGTATTCATTCTGTAGTTGAAAAAAATCTGATATTCCACAACTTCATACTTTTTGATACTGAAGATTTTCAGACCACGGTATTTTAAAACTAGAAAAGTCCTCAAATCCTAATGTTGATGTTTGAAGAGTCTGGGTCTAAAGTTTCTGTATCTAGCTCATTGTCTAGTCTCTGTTTTCATGCTGCACCTGATTTTAAGATTGAAAACAAAACAAAACAAAACAAAAAACGAACAAAAAATACTATTGGGTGCTTTATAGTAATGATTATTATCAATAGTTCTACCCCTTTTAAATTGCCTTGTAACTACAGCCTATAGCAATATTTTAGTCATGAGGAGAGAACTCTGTTATTGTATCATTTTAAATGTTTATAAGAAACTATTTCAGTTTTTAGACAACTTGGGGAACCTTTTCTTATATGAGATAAAATAGAGCTCAGAGCTGTTACAAACTTGATAGAGTGTTCATGTTTTAAAAAATCAATTATCTTTCCCCAAACCTCATAATAAATATTACATGTCCTTCCTCAATAACTTCGCACAATAATTCATTAAATCTGAAAAATTACTGAATGGAATCTATTCTAGACTCCAACCTAATATATTAATAATTTAATACGCACATGCTACTTTATATATAATCATTTTAAAGTTAATAATTTGACTAATCAGTGACTAAAACCCCTCCAGTCTAGAAAGTGAATTTTACATTGCATCTCCCTTACAGAATCTACAGTGGATATCCTGATGGAGGTGGATTTAGAAAAGAAACATTTATTGAGCATTTATGATGTTGCTCACTATTAATGTTGCCATTGTTATTATGTTATCACTATGTGCTAGGCCTTTTCCTGTGTTGTCCCATTTAATCCCCTCAAATCATTTTATAAGCTATGGTCTTCAGTTTTATCATGAGAACAACGAGGCTGAAAGAGCTTGAATAATTTGTCCAACATTATGTCATCATGAAACGGTAGAACCCAGACTGGAATCCATGTCTCTCTAAACTTAAGTGCACGTTTTGTTGAGGACAAAGTGCTGGATTGGGTTTACTCTCAGCAACGTGCCTGGGATGGATCTAGCATTGAATGATGACATATCAAACCCAGACAAAAAACAAGAAGATATTAAAAGGGACGTGGATGCTGAGCAAAACATCCTAATTTATAATGTCAACTTCAATGATGCCTTCTCAATAAACTGTTGTTTTTTTTTTTTGAGATGGAGTTTCGCTCTTTCGCCCAGGCTGGAGTGCAGTGGTGCAATCGCAGCTCACCGCAACCTCTGCCTCCCAGGTTCAAGCGATTCTCCTGCCTCAGCCTCCAGAGTAGCTGGGATTACAGGCATGTGCCACCACGCCTGGCTAATTTTTTTGTATTTTTAGTAGAGATGGAGTTTCTCCATGTTGGTCAGGCTGGTCACGAACAATAAATGTATTCTAATTTTATGGCTCTGCTTACCTACTTGAACCAAAAGCTTCTGGTCTGCCAGGTATTTTTGTTTGTTTTCTTGGTACCCAGGTGCTTTTGAAGAAAAGAAAACATGCAATTTATTTTCTTCCAGAACTTTCCCTCCTGCCATTCTCTCTCTCTTCCCAAATTCTTGAGATATTGTATCAAAATATATATAGAAACTAACTTGTAAAGGTGACTTTACTTAATCCTCTCTTCCTGTGTTTTTTTTCTTATGAAGTTTCTTATGACGTTTTTCTAAAATAATATGTTTAATATTGAGCTGTCATGAATCCCCATTTTGTTATCTCTAAAAGAAAAATATACTTCCAGCCCTATCTTACAAATTACGGTGAAAAAAACCAAGATGAAATACTTTGGTGAATATTTGAAAATGCTACTCAAAGTTGAGTTGATGAAATTGATTGCACGTACACATGCTCATGAATTAGATTCCAATTAAATAATATTTGCAAAGTACTGACAAACCGAAAGAAACAAAAATTGCTTAGAGGCCTGTTACTCAAAGATAGCCATTAACAACAACAAAATCCTTTTATTCTGAATATCATTATTTTAACTATTTTAAATACATAGTTTTTGGATCCTGCTTTATTTCTTTAATGATACTTTGTGAGTAATTTCCATGCTCCTAAATAAACATTACTAACATCCTTCTAAATGTTCCCTTAGAACCACTGTTTACCTAACCACTCCCCACTTCTAAATGGATACTTTGATTGCACCAACTTTCCACCACTTCAAATAGTGCTGAAATACAAATGCACATTGCCTTCATCATACTTAATATTATTTCAGTACTACAGGCCCTCAAATGTAGACTTTCACATTGCCAAGTTGTTTTTTCAACGGATTGCACCATTTATATTCTTGTTGATCATGCATGAGCTAACCCATTTCACTGGAAATTGACAGTCACTGAAAATATCAAAAATCTCTGTCTTATTTGCCAAGTGAAAAGGTAGCTCATGATGGATTTAATTTGCATTTCTAAGTTGTAGTGTTTTTGTTTTCCTTTAGACATTTTCATTACTATTTAGTAAATGATCACATACATTGATCACTAATCTATGAGGTGCTTACTGATTTCTTAGCAGATTAAATGATACTATTATCTACTAAAAACGTTAGTACATGTTTCCTATAGTTTGCTACAAATCATACTTACAGCTTATTTGGCTCCTAATTTGATTTCTTATTCAGTTTGAGAATTGTAAATACTAATGCATTCAGCTCTGTTTGTCTTTGTTATTTCTTCTGTCTTGAAGGTTTAGAAACTGCACACTGGCCAGGAACAGTGGCTCGCGCCTGTAATCGCAACAGTTTGGGAGGCCAAGGCAGGCAGATCACAAGGTCAGGAGATCAAGACCATCCTGGCCAACACTGTAAAATCCCATCTCTACTAAAAATACAAAGATTAGCCGGGTGTGGCGGCGCACACCTGTAGTTCCAGCTACTCAGAGGCTGAGGCAGGAGAATTGCTTGAACCCAGGAGGCAGAGGCTGCAGTGAGCTGAGATTGCGCCACTGCACTGCAGCCTGGGTGACAGAGCAAGACTCTGTCTCAAAAAAAAAAAAAAAAAAAAGTGCACACCATTCAAGATGTCATAATTCATTCAATCTCTTCTTAAATGGGTCAGTACCCTCTGTAGTTGGCAGCTTTGCCTCCATTTCCCATTATACTATTCTTCATGGCAAATTCTACATCTTTTATCTCTGGATTCACCCCTGCCGAGTAGATAGCATTCGTATTTACTGGCTCGATGGATGGATGATGATAGTAATAATAAGAGCTAATATTATTTGACTTCTTATTAAGCACTATTCTTGAAACAGGACTCTAACCACTTTTATAAACACTAGTTTCTTGGTGCATTAAATTTTCTATCATTAACCACATTTCTACAACAATCCTGGAAAGAGAAATCCACCTTATAAAGTCTCCTTTTCTAATGAAGGAGCATTGGAAGATAATTGTCAAACTTCTACCTCCACACCACATCTTAGACAGTGGCTACACAGTCCACCTGCAACACAGGCATGTACAAAGTGCTATGAAACATTAATGCCATCCTGTTTCCATTCCATCTCCTATTGTGAATCCATTTTCCCTCCCCAAGCCCAGATGCCTGAGTCCTGAAACTTCTCTGCCACATGGCTGATCACTCTCTGTTTAGTTCCATATATATTTTCTCTTCATCATTAGAAAGAAAATCATGAGGGTGCTAAGAAGGTAAATGGGAAAATACTCAGGTAACACCTGGCTCCTGGTATGAGCTCAATCACTCCTAGCCATTCTCATCAACATCATTATTAGACCAGCTAGCATTGCCCATGTATTCATTCTTTCTCCTCTGGCAAGTTAGACACAATTTGGAAGACAAAAAAGTATTTCACATGTGCATGGTTCAAATTCCTCAACTTTCACATATTCTTCAACATTACAGTTGGATTATCATTCATTAAGATAATTCCTCCAACATCAACAATCTCATTGTTGCCAAATGCAGTGGCCAACTGCACACAAGGAAACCATCATCTATCACCTGTTGATCTGCTGATCCTCCTCTCTTCTTGTCTTTACTGCCAGAGACCTCAGTGACATCTTTGTTCTTTCTTTTACTATCTCCGCCCCTACAGGTAAACAATCAACAAATCCAACCTCTCTACTTTAGGAAGACACTCTTCCTTTTCTACTCCCACCTCTTAGTTCATGCCATTCTTCTGGGCCACTAAGAAACACACAATATTCTCTGGTCTTTTAAATTTTTTTGTCTTCATCTCGTGTATTTTGTATTTGTTTGTTAGTTATTAGATTGGTGCAAAAGTAATCGTGGTGTTTGCCATTACTTTCAATTACTTTTGCACCGACCTAATATAATTCTGATTGTATCATCTAGTGGATTTCCACATTCTCCTCCCCAGGTTCCCTTCCAGTCTTATATCTTCCTTTGAATTCATCATACTTGACTTCTCTCCTTGACAAAGTCCTATTCACCCTTCAGGTCCCAGCTCACCTGGCAGGGCCTCAAATGGTCTTTCTTATTCCCTCCAGCACAAATTAATTGCTTCCTCTTTAATAAATCCCTAGTATTGTATATACTCCTCCATTCAAAACATTCTTTTTATTACAGTTGTGCATGAAATGTCTGCTTCTCCTATTATATTGTAAAATGTCTTGTTTATCTTTGTGTGACCTATGGTAACTCAGTAGAATATGTGTGTTCTTTAACACTTTTAGATCTTATTGTAAAAGAGGAAGCAACTTAAAATATATGGAGACAGTTAAAATAGAATAGGATGGGCTTTTGTATTTTGTCGGGTGCAGACTAATTCCGTGACTCCTGAACAAAGACCCACAGCCAGCGTCAGGCGTTTTCCGCATGACTAAGGCAGGGTCCTTACAATCAAGCTGAGAGATTCTTGAAAGGCCCAGAGATGGCACACAACACGCTAAGCCTGGTGCCTGACTCCCAGTACTCAAAAACTGTGACTGCAATTACTAAGAGCAGACACCTTACAGCCTACTTTTTTGGTAAGCATTAAGAAAGACAATAAATGTAGATGGATTTTGAAAACTATAAAATCTGAAACATGTATTTCACACAAAAGAGCCAAAGTAAAATAATTGGGTGAAGGAAGACTCCAATGTGGATTTCAATTCTCTTCTACTGTTTCTCCAATTTTCTCTGATGAGTGAAGTTTCACTCAACTAATTTTGGATATATCTAGCCTTCGAGGAGTTAAAATATTATACTGACTAATGCTAAAAGAAGAAAAGTATTTCTCTTAAGATTTTCTTTTCCTAAGCGTTTCTTCAGATCCTTCATTAAAGTAAGCACTTTCTGACAAAATAGTCTGGATTTATTATTTCCAGCTTTCCATGTCACAGGCACCTTAAACAGCCGGAAAAATCTTATCCTAGCAGCAGTTTTTCTTCACAGACACTTTGATGTGATGTCTGCAGTTTCAGCTTCATTTGTGCTTACATAAATGGAGGTTACTGGAAGTTTTTTTTTCTAGATTTGATGTTCTCATAATTATTTATTTAGAGAAACTGATATCAATTTTGCATTCGTGACACTACAAAGAGAAGCTTCCCTTCGCAAACGATAGGAAACTTGAATAGGAAATTCTCATTTTAATACCATATCAGGAGACTCTATGACGAAAGACAAATTATACTATCATCAGATTATTCCTCAAACACACAACTGCCCATAAATGACTTTCATCCTCTATGAACACCAAAAACTGTAATCACACATGAGCAAAGACAAATATTGTAAATTCACTTCAAATATTTTTATGTGAGAACAATTACCTCAGACTTTTGTAATTCACTATTAAATGAAATAAAATAAGCTTTGTTATCTCACTATAAATTAAATACATAAAACCATCAAGCAGTAATAAATACTTGGCACAGCCAAATAAAAACGTTAAGGATAGGTGGCTCTATTAAATTAAAATTGGTATTTTATCCTTATTTGTCAGTACATTTATTAAAATGTCAGACTTGATTAAACTACAGTCATTGTTCCTTCTACCCCACAACACAAGGGCTTGTGCACAGGAACAATTAATGTATCCACTGCCAGACAGAGAAATTCACACAGCACTGAGAATTCACCAGAAAAGACGCTACTTGAGCTCCTAGTGTGAAATGAGCATTTTCTTTCTTCTCCCGTATCTGTTGACTGTGTGAAAATGCTTGAGTATCTGCCACTTCTGGGCCCCTTGTAAATTCAAAATAAGACCTGGGTCATAAGATTAATCAACTTTTAAAAATTCCCTGCTTATATTTTTCTCTTCTCCAGTCAGAACAAAATAGTGAAAATATGCACTCTCAGAACAACCTCAAAGAGTCTGATCCAAATTCCCCAATTATGCTTGAAGTTCCCATGGGCAGGATAAAGAAATATCACTGCTTCTGGCCTCACACACTGGCTTCCAGAGACAGTTCACATCTCTCACCCTGAAAATTCTTAAACTCTAAAAGAAAAAAAAAAAAAAGGGTTTTCTCTACCTACACATGCATCAAGAACTAACATGTATTTTGGCCGGGTGTGGCGGCTCATGCCTGTAATTCTAACATTTTGGGAGGCCGAGACGGGTGGATTGCCTGCGCTCTGGGGTTCGAGACCAGCCTAGCCAACATGGTGAAACCCCATCTCTACTAAAATACAAAAAATCAGCTGGGCGTGGTGACAGGTGCCTGTAATCCCAGCAACTCGGGAGGCTGAGGCATGAGAATTGCTTAAACCCAGGAGGCAGAGGCTGCAGTGAGCCGAGAATTAAAACTGGCTCAAAAAGAAAAGAAAAAGAACTAACATATATTTAAACTGTCTTTAATGACAAACAATATTAGACAACCTCCTGACGCTGAACCCTGCTGTTGAACTGAAGCATTTGAGAAGAGATATATATTATGTACATTTTGAAAATTAGTATGTGGTCTATCTCCTTTCTAGGTATAAATGAAAATCAAATAATACTGAATGCTTAAAACATAAATTATATGTTTGGAATTTTATTTTAATGTCTCTTAAACATATATTTGCTATCAAAGACTTTTAAATACTTCACAATTGTGCTTGGAAAAGTGAGGCAATAGTTCAGCTGATAAGAAGTGTATGGATTCTTACACACACAAACAGCTTTATAACAAACTGGTCACAGTAGGTTTGAAGCAGAATTTTGTTTCATTTATAATTAGTAGCTACAACTATAAAAAATTGGCAAAAGCATTAACCGCCTGAGAAAGCCTTTCCCAGTCTCCTCCAAGGGCTTATTTGAAAGAATCTTCAGTGCCTTATTTTATCACAGGTCAGAAATGAGTTAACATTTACATTATCTATGTCCATAGACCTTTCCAAAATGTGCTAACAGTTGGTTTTGTCCACCCCTCTCCTACATATGAGCAAAGTCAGTCTCTTGGTTTGCAGACAGATATGTGAACTATAGATCTGTTAATTCCTACACCCTCAACTTGCAGATGCAATTCTTCTCAAATGTAGAGAAATATTGGAATTTCTGTATGAGAAATGAAGCAATGGAAATGTCAACTCACCCTCTGACCTTTTATAGGGATGAAAGATATTAAAACATCTTAGTAGATACTGATGAAAGGTACAATAGTCTAAGACCTTACTTAGAATGGCACAGAAAAGCATGCAAACGAGCTCCAATTTAGGTAATGACTGTGTTATTGTTTGCCTTTTTCTTTTGTCTCACTTTTGGTTAACTTACCCCAAAACCAGCAGTTCTAATAACTTTTCCAATTATAAGCGTGCCTTCCCTTTTTTTCCACTTCAGATCTATTCATCAGCAAATAATGATGCGTACTTTAAATCATAGCCAATAGTTTTAGAATTTTACAATCCTTCCATTAGTTAATAATCACTATGAGGAGACTCCATTTTTAGCTTATTTTTCCATTTCTGCCCTCAATCTGCTGGTTTATGAATTTAACTGTCAACACTAAGAGCACTAAGTAATCAAAAGACTGTCAAAATGATACACCACCCAGAGTAATGTCTGCCTTACAAACAAAGTGTAAATGTCAATTCAGTCATTCCAGGAAGACCAAACTGTTTATGGAGTTTAACTATTGAGACATTTAGGCTAATATTGCAGGTTTCCAAACAAAGATTAAGAATTTATTTAATGAGGTTCAATTCTGGGGTTGTACTATTTTAGCTCTATTACAAAGGATACATCTGTTAATTGGCTGAAGAACAACAGAGCACTCAGACCTGTTCTCTGACAAAAATAATTCATTCGATAAATGTCGAGTAATGCTTTGACTAAGAGAAACCAAAGAAAATATCACTTTAATGATAAATATGCTTTATAGTCCTCTAACTTCCAAATTGGAACAACTTAACACCTGAATGTAGAGCTGGCCCTGCCCTTAATTCTAGCATTTCTCCTATATGAGATACGTGCATATTGTCCAAGACCAGCAGCCTAGTTTCCTACCTGCATTTTCTGGTCTCTTGTCTTTTTTATTTTAATTTAAAAATAATAAATATTTTTAGCAGCAGGGTCTTATTAAGTTGCCCAAGCTGGTCTTGAACTCCTGGGCTCAGGTGCTCCATTGGCCTCAGTCACCCAAAGGGCTGGGATTATAGGCATGAGCCACTGCACCTGGCCTCTTGACTTCTTTTCTCACATTTTGTGTGTGTGTGACTCATTTTCAAGAACCACCTACTACAGTTTGGCTTATGTACACATAAATTTACAAATTTATCACGCTCAGGTCTCTAAATTAATGTCCCTACAGAGAGGCTTTTTTTTTTTTTTTTTTGAGACAGAGTCTCACTCCGTCACCCAGGCTAGAGTACAGTGGCACGATTTCAGCTCACTGCAACCTCCAAATCCCAGGTTCAAGTGACTCTCCTGCCTCAGCCTCCTGAGTAGCTGGGATTATAGGCGCACACCACCATGCCCAGCTAGTTTTTGTAATTTTAGTAGAGACAGGGCTTCACCATGTTGGTCAGGCTCGTCTCGAACTCCTGACCTCGTAATCTGCCTGCCTCAGCCTCCCAAAGTGCTGGGATTACAGGTGTGAGCCACCGCTGCCGGCCATATAGAGAGGTTTTTACACTTCCTGATATCAACCATCTTCTTTGCACACCAATTATTTCCTAAAATCTAAAAACATGGTGCCAAGCCCTAATAAAAGGCATGATGATCACCTATTGCTCCCTACCTTACCCTCTCTGTACCGACAGCCCCCTTACTCTGTGTTCCAGACGTGGCCAGTCTTCACCACTCATGTACAAAGACCCCAGGCATAATGATATGCAATGACCATAATAGATCATAATCAACCAACAAGTCTTAAACTTAATGGAGCTTTAATAATTAGTACCTTGATCTTAAAGATCAGTTTTTTGTAGTAGATTGGTTGACTGCATTATCCATTATTCCAAGAAAAACTAACAATTTATCAGGATTTATCCAGTAAACGCTTTCTCACCCTTCTTTGACCCTATTTCAATCCTCCTCTCATTGTTCTTATCTAGTTCCAGGTGTCCATTGTCCTGGCATTGTCAACTAGCAGTCCAAAGCCCTGACTCCAGCCCCTCATTTTTACTGTCCACAGGAAATATCACAAATTCAAATATTACTTATTTCCCCCCAACTGCATTTACATTTTCCCATAAGTGACTAAATATAAAAGCTATGATATGCTAATGTTATTACTATAATTGTCAGCAGAGCGATTCAGATTTAGGTGTCAGGAGATAGTTACTATCTTGACATGACCACTTGGGATATTCCAGGGGTTCTAATCGGATACAAACCTAAGGACCACGTTTCAAAGTATTTTTATTGACCAATATTTAAAGACCTTCAGAGGAATCTCTGGCCAACCAAAGCACAGTGTGCCTTTTCAGTTTCTGCCACTAACTGATCTGAGCCTGCAGATTTTCACACTAAGTATGCCAAGAGAAGATGCTGCTGCAATTATTTAAGAAATTGGATATGAAGCTAGGCCCAACTTACACAACTGCTCAGGAGGGGAATTATTATGTTCATGAAGAAAACCAGTTTGCACTGTGCCTTGATTCCACATTAAATATTATTTGTTTCTAGAGTCCTTGAGATACCTTGATTTGGTTTTCTATTTTTTAATGACTGGTGCACATTTGGGCAACTTTTTGCTTATGTTATATGAGAATTACAAAATAGGTTTCAGAAGCACATCACTACTGAAAAATAGTATACTGAAAAATAATTACCTTTTTTTTCGATGCACACTTATCAGAAAGCCTCGACATTCTTTACAAGGGATTCACACCTTCATAAAGGTAAGCATTATCTCCCCTAACAGGTAGATCTCTTAAAGCTTTTTGTAGTCCATGAAAGCCTCCCAAATCTCAAAAATAATGACACAATAGCCCTGCCAAACTCACAGTAACCATGGTATTCACTATGCTCCATATCATGAGGATAATCTACAAGAAGGAGATTATATGATAAGCTGTGGTGTATCAAAGTAAAATATAGAAATGAACGCCACCAGGGTCAGGACACCAAGATAAAGCAGAGAGATGTCAGTGGGCATATGCCCACATCCTATTTAATGTTTTACCAAGTCAAAGCAGAATCTTGCTCTTTATTAGTTTATAAAGTGTAACTCCACTTTCAGCTGGATGTGGGCTTCAAATCAAACACTGGGCTAGCTTTACTTGAGTGTGTGTGTGTGTGTGTGTGTGTGTGTGTGTGTATGAAAAAAATCGCCATTTCTAGATAAGATGTACGTTTTACATCCCAGTACTACAGCTATAGTTTTATAGAGTAAATCTTTCTTAACTATTAAGAAAAAAAATTCTATGGTGGAAATAAATGTAAATGTACTTAAAATATAATAAAATGTAAGATAATTTAGGTGAGAACATTAGCATGTTTCATTATGCTTTAAAATGTCATATGGTTATGGCTGAAAGAGAAATAACAGTGAAGAAGTCATTACTGAGCTTTAGAGTCTGTGGTTCTATCTGCTGCCTCCTTTCCATGCGACTTTCACCATGTGATCCCTCCATTCCCTACAACCATTACCCTGGTGAAGATCATACTCACCCACTGAGCAAAGTGTTAGGGACATAATAGGGCCTTAGAAATTTGCAACAATCATTCAAAAGTGTTTCTCATTTTGTCTTAAATCCAGTTTAGACAGTTTGGCCTTTTAGTACCACACAGGAAATCCTATCAGTGGTCTCTAGTTTCTGATTTCAGACTCAGATCCCCTGAGCTGCTCTAGTGAACCTTTTGGCCTCTCATCTCTATTTTGCCAACTTTCCTCTCCCTCCACTTCAATGGTGTGCACAGGCCCAATAAGAGGGTGTGGTGACGCATGCCTGTAATCCCAGTTACTCAGGAGGCTGAGATAGGAGAATCACTTGAACTCAGGAGGCAGAGATTGCAGTGAGCCGAGATCGTGCCATTGCACTTCAGCCTGGGTGACAGAGAGAGACTCCGTCTCAAAAAAAAAAAAAAAAAGAAAAAGAAAAAGAAAGGCTTTCCATGTCACCACAATTCTGAGTTCACCCATCACACCAGGGGAACAGATTGTGTCCCAGAGAACAGAGAGTGGCAGAATTTCAGAGCTCTGGAAGAAACAACAATGGCATCAAGAAATAGTTAAGTGGGGCCAGGTGCAGCGGCTCATGCCTATAATCCCAACACTTTGGGAGGCTGAGACAGGAGTTTGAAACCAACCTGGGCAATGTAGCAAGACCCTGTCTCTACAAAAAATTTAAAAAGCAAGATATAACGGCATGTCCGTGTAATCCTAGCTACTTGGGAGGCTGAGGCAGGAGGACTGCTTGAGCCCAGCAGGTGGAGGATGCAGTGAGCTGTGATCATCCTGCCACTGCACTCAGCCTGGGGAGCGTGACCCTCCCCGTCTTAAAAGGAACAAACAAAAACAAAAGAAATAGTTTAGTGGAAAAAAAAAGTTTAAAAATTTTCATTACCCCCTAGATTATAAACAGTGTAGTGTTATTTTTTTTTAAGAGTTCCTGTGTGAGATATGGTGAGATACAGTGTGGTCTGGTGAGCCATTCATGTGTTGGCCCGGAGTTAGCAATCCCATGAGAGATCACCTCACTAGAGGTGTCCTTAATGATAAGGTAAAACAGAAAATAGATAGGCAAAAGCACCAGTCCCCATGAAGACGTAGTAACAGCATCCCTTAAATCAGGTTTTTAGGGAAGGGTGCTGGGGAAAAGACCAAGTAGAAAGATAAAACCCCACATGGCTACTAAAATGAATATCTTTGCCCTAGAAAAGTAGCTGTCAATTACTTAGAGGTCTTGGAATCTAATGCATTTGAGGGAAGGAAATTACAAGAAGCACCATAAAGAAAAAGTATCTGAGCATGATTAATGAATGTGAGAAAAATTCATAAAGCTTTTCCTCTTTCAATCAAAATAAGGATGGGTGACTATCCCTTGGCTGTTCCTGAATGGTTGGTGAGACAGATGAACAAGCAGAGCCGGCGATTCAAAGGGACACATAAAACTGTGTTATCTCCAGACTGCACACAGCACCGTGCTGCCCACGTGAAAATCCCTTGGGGGTAGGGGCAGCCAGACCATTCATCTCCTAATGGTCCAGTGAGAGCAGCAGGACATAGAGCTCTGTCCACTGTGAGGAGAGCAGCATCAGCCCTGCAGCCTCTGCTCTGCGACACTCAGGACCAACGGGATCCCAGGGCCTCCAAATTCCAAATCGCTTGCATCCCTCAGACGCAGCAGCTCAGAAGTGACTTGACTAGCCCAAAGTGGTACCTTTTTAATTAATATGTTTACAATCTGCTGGAAGACTTCAGGGAAAGCCTCCATAACCAACCTTACTGCCTTCTATAATGCTAAACCATACAACTAAAAGGTCTGTCTCTCCCTCTTCCACACCCATGAGCATACACATGCACACACACACACACACATCCACAGATTCATTTTAAAGATACTTGTCTCACATGATCATTATTCACAGTCTTCCACGACTATTTTCAAAAAATACCCTATATATCCACTTTGTCAGCTTTCCACTTCCCCACTTTAATGGTGAGCACAGCCCCCAAAGAAACGTTTTCCATGCCACCTCAACCCCTGAGTTTGCCAGTACTATCGGGGGAGCAGCCTGTGGCCCAGAGCAGAGAAATGTGCCTCTAAAGAGAAAGGTGATCCTCCTAACATTGCCTTATACATAAATATTTTGCCCAATAGTGCAAAATATCACCTATGGAAATGTCAAAAAGAAAAAATAATCGTGTAAAATTATTTTCAGGAAAATCAAAGGTTCAAATTCTTATAAATAATATGTATTAACACAGTGGAATTTGTTGCCACTAGGATACTCTTTCAGTAAAGCGCAGAAAACACTGGGCACACTTTTTTTTAAGTATGGACACTTACCAAAAAGAAACATAAAACTTCCAAATGTCTAGCCTACATCAGATATGGATTTGAAGGCAAAACTGCGAGCCCAGGCATTTATTTACTTCTTTATTCAGTATTTCCTTGGGGATTTCATCAAGTACAAATCCCCCGGCAGTAGTGAGAGAAGATTTTTTCTTTTTTTTTAATTTTATGAGAGAGAGTCTCACTCTGTCGCCCAGGCTGGAGTGCAGTGGCGCAATCTCGGCTCACTGCAACCTCTGCCTCCCGGGTTCACGCCATTCTCCTGCCTCAGCCTCCTGAGTAACTGGACTACAGGCACCCGCCACCACGCCTGGTTAATTTTTGTATTTTTAGTAGAGATGGGGTTTCACCATATTGGCCAGGCTGGTCTCAAACTCCTGACCTCGTGATCCGCCCGCCTTGGCCTCCCGAAGTGCTGGGATTACAGGCGTGAGCCATCGCTCCCAGCTGTGGGGGAATTTTCTATTGCACTCTTAAAAGCATTAAGCATTACTAAGTAGTTTTTTTTAATTTCCGAAAAGTTACATAACTTCATATGATTTTCTTTACTGCTACATTTTACTAAACATTTATTAATAGAAAGGAACTGGGAACAATACTGAAATCCACTGGGAGTTGAGTCCTATAATGAAGGCATGAAGCAATTAGCAGCATGACAAGGAATACAAAAACCTCAGGAAGCAGTATCGAGGAGGTCCACTTCCGTTTCCATAAGCTGATAATTTGGAAATTTCAAATTCCCAACCAGAATACCAATGATTGTTTCCTTTCAAAGTATTACAATTCCACATTTTCATCTCAATCCCGCTCTCCTATTTTCTTTCCTTCTTCTCTTTCTCTCCTTCTCCCTCTCTATCTCTCTCTCTTTCAACACCAAGCAATATGCTAGCATATAAATTCATGCATGCAGAAATTTTTGTCTGTTTTGCTCACTGATGTATATTGAAAGCACTTAGTGTCTAGTACATAGTAGGTACTCAATAAATATTTATTGACTTGAACTGAATATGCCCATTACTGGGAGAGTGGCAAATAAGACACAGTTCCTGCGCTCAAGGTAGCCACTACCCATATAAAGAAGCCAACACGGTTATCATATAAACAGATGTGGTAAATTATAGGAGGCACGCACACAGTGTTCTTGGAATACTGCAGGGCGGCACAGTAACACTGCTACTATATAGATAGAGAGTCTTGGGAAATATGCCAGAGAAGATGATGTTTATCTTGAGTTATGAAAGAGTTGTAGGAATTAGCTAAACAAAGGAGGCAAGAAACAGCCTTCCAGGTAGAGGAAACAGGACATGTAAAGACGTGGAGTCTGAGATCACAACACGTTGCCTGCAGAAATAGAGAGAGACTTATTCAGAAACAAGAGTACAGAAGTTATCAGGCATAAGGGCAAAAGTGTAACTGAGGGAAACCTTCCAAGAATTTCCAACAGGGCAGTAATCTGATGAGACTGTGATCCTTAAAATAGAGCTTTGAGATGGGATTTGGAAGGAGTGGAAAGATTGGAGGACGGATGCTTGATTAAGAATTAACTGCATGTGTTGAACCACTATGGAAAACAGCCTGGAGATTCCTTAAAGAACCAAAAGTAGAACCACCATTTGACCCAGCAATCCCACTACTGGTTATCTACCCAGAGGAAAATAAATCACTATACGAAAAAGATACCTGGCCATGCATGTTTATAGCAGCAAAATCCACAATTGCAAAAGTATGGAACCAGCCCAAATGCCCATCAATCAACGAGTGGATAAAGAAATTGTGGTATATATGTATACACGATGGAATACTACTCAGTCATAGGAAGGAACAAATTAATGGCATTCGCAGCAACCTGAATGGAACTGGAGACTACTATTCTAAGTGAAGTAACTCAGGAATGGAAAAGCAAACATCATATGTCTTCATTCATAAGTAGGAGCTAAGCTATGAGGATGCAAAGGCATAAGAATGATACAATGGACTTTGGGGGCTTGGGGGAAGGGTGGGAGGGGGTGAGGGCTAAAAGACTACAAATTGGGTTCAGTGTATACTGCTCGGGTGATGGGTGCACCAAAATCTCACAAATCACCACTAAAGAACTTACTCATGTAACCAAACACCACCTGTTCCCCAAAAACCTATGGAAATAAAAAAAGAAAATTGCATATGTTGAGTCAAGAAATGAGTCGAGCCTAAACTAACACAATAGGGATGCTATAGAAGAAAAGAGATTTAGGAGCCAGTCATTAATGGCATGGCTGAATTAGAAGGAGGTGGTTAGAGCAAAATATGGGGAGTTAGGCTCCAGGGGAGTTTTCCAAATTGAACAACTGAGAATCTCCGAGTTCCATTCACTGAGACCACAGATAAAGAAAACAATAGCATTCTTTAGATTCTTACTGTAAGACTCTAGTATCTAATGTGAGACTATAAACCTATTCTTAGAATAGGATAAGATTCTTTAAAAATATGTAGGTTGTGGTATTTGGGGAGCAGTCAGTTTGGGTCATGAGTTTGAGTTTGGGATTCAGGGTGCCTGATGGAAATGTGGATAGGAGGAGAAAGCTAGAAATAAAGGTAAAGATTTGAAAACACGGCGCTGAGCTGGATGAAGACAATGTGAAGTGACAGCTAAAGTTGTAGGGGAAAAAGTCAAGACTGGAAATGTGTTATCTCAGAGAGTAAAAATAGGACAGAACACAATAAATAGTTGTTGAATTAATTAGAGGAACAAGAATACCATCCTGGGAAGCCCAATATTCAAAAATAAAAGAACCCGTGAAAACGGCTTAGAAAGCAGTATTTGCAAATTATTTCACAGGCCAATATGATCATTAGATAGAAAATGGATTTGACTAGATTTGACAGTTTCCGTTTCCATTTTGAAGTACCAATAAAACCTCAATCTTCTCCTTAAATTAGTTTACTAAATGATACCATAATTGATTTTCATACGTTCCTCTATCTTGCTGATTATCACATCACATTTTCATATAATGAATGTCAAAGCTAAGTTTTCAAAGTAAACAAAGTAAATGTCCTAGCACAGCACTTACAAATGAGATATCCTGGGGTCAGCGTAAGCCCAAATTAGCAAAAGCAACTCTGCTCATCATCTACATATAAAGCATTTTCCCCATTCACCCTTCACATAACAGCAAAGCACACTGGTATCTAATTAAGTAAGATTAGACACAAATGAAACCCAGATGACTGAAGAGGAGACTCAAAATGTTTCAATATCAATATAAAATATGAATTACTTTCCAAATCTATCATGACAGATCAGCAGGAGCATAGGCCTGCTGATTTAATGCCCCTGAGAAGTTATCAACAAAAAATATGCTGTTTCTAGGAATTTTTTTTAAATGTTTATAAAATGACTGTGTAGGCAATCACCAAATAGACCACTTCCAGATGAAACTGTGAACTTCTCACCTGTCTTCTTCCTCCTCCTTATCCAGATCCCCTTGACAGTCACCATCCACAAATGACAAACCATCTTAAACACTGACATACTCCTATCTACAAACCATTTTGGCGTGATCCATCGAGACTTCACGACTACCCTTAGAGCCACATCCTTCCAGGATAAGGAGATGGAAGGAGGGTGTTGAATGAGGAACACCTGGGAGCCTGGTTCCTACTCTATACTCACAGCAGGGGATTACTGGGGTTGTACAACTTGTCACATCTATGATTTTAGTGCTCTGGCAGATTTAAGTAGAAGATTCCTTGAGTCTCGAGGGGAAGTATCTGGATACAGTAATGTGGACATAACATTAGTTTAGGATTCGAGTCTAGAGGTTTGTTTAGTTAATTAGTATTTCAAATTTTCTAAGGATTAAGGTACCCTTTTCAGCTTAATTTCTTCAAAGGGTACCAAGCACTGTTCGCTACCTCTTTGTATCTTTCATAGCACTTAATAAGCACTAAATCAATGAAATGAATCTTTGCACACTCAAAATGTTAACTATCTTCGACTGTGAAATACACAGCATCGGAAAGGTGGGGATCTCAGGGAATTTAAATTAAAGCTCTTGTCTTCAAAAAGCTGTGCCTGAGCTTGAACACTGGGTTTATTTTTGTTCCAACTTAAGTCCACATATAGCAGTTTTTAGAGAAAAAATTTATTTCTTTGTTAGGAAAAAGGCAATTGTGTCATGTAGAACCACTGAACCTTGTTAATTTCATTATTTGGCATGTGTAGTTATATCCTCAGGCATTTTAATTGCTATTTTATAGCCTTTAAAAATCTTTTTCCTGCAAATGAAAAACAATTAAGCAGATTTGATCATCTGTGGAGGATTACTAGAACAAAAAATCTACTATGTAATTAACATGAGTCATATAAATTTATTTTAGGGGGACAATAAACAAGGTTGCATAGATTAAATAAATTAATTTTACTCCTAATATACACGAGCATTTGACCGGCATAATAGGTACCTATAAATATTTCATATACAAGCAAATACATGAATTTTATTTTACTTTTCAATATGAAGGATTTTGAATGTCCTTTCCACTCATTCACAGTAAAGAGTTTGGTTCCACAGTATAATGTATGGATGGGGCACAGAGATTAGTTTAAAAGAAACTCCAATATTGATTAAAAGTAATAGATATTATGATTTTACATAGTACATCACTATGTTGAAAATGTGTTTATATTATTCATTTAATATCAAAAGCAACTAGGATTTCCCTAGACATTGTTCTGTTTTCATGCTTTGAAAACTCCTTTCTCAAAATTCACCTATTGTAGAAAAATCAATGTACCAGGCAACATTCCAAAGCAAAAAGAAATGCCAAAAATAAAAGCAAAAAGCTAAACTCTAATCAGACTCTTGATACATATGGAGAGTAGATACCTTGATGTATGCATACATATGTGTGTGTGTGTGTGTGTGTGTGTATATATATATATATCTAGTACGTGTGCACACATCTTAATATCTTGAAGAGGAAAAAATCTTGTGATTTTAGGTATGAAAACTGCTTTTTAAAATTGGGTCTACCAAGTTTACTGTTTAGCCAGTTATCTCTATCAGTGTTCTCCCCAAATTAAGCTGAATGTGGTTTTCCTATAATCACATTGGCCAATGAATGAAAAAACATCTAGTGGTCACACGAAAACCATACCTATTAACTTGTAAATGTTGTACCTATTTTAGACAGATGCATATCGGTGATTTGCAAGAGTTTTTAAAACTGTATCTGTTCTGGGCATCTATTTAGTTAATCTGGAATCAAAGTGTGAAAATTTTTAAAAATGTGTAAAGTTAGATATTTCTCCTATTTTTATACAGTGCAAAAATATTTAACAGATTGTCTGGGGGCTGGGTGTGGTGGCTCACACCTGTAATCCCAGCACTTTGGGAGGCTGAGGAGAACGGATCACGAGGTCAGCAGTTCAAGACCAGCCTGGCCAAGATGGTGAAACCCCGTCTCTACTAAAAATACGAAAATTAGCCAGGTGTGGTGGTGGGCGCCTGTAGTCCCAGCTACTCAGGAGGCTGAGGCAGAGAATTGCCTGAACCCAGGAGGCGGAGGTTGCAGTGAGCTGAGATTGCGCCACTGCACTCTAGCCTGGGCAATAGAACGAGACATCTCAAAAAAAAAAAAAAAAAGATTGTCTGGGTGTTTATTTACTTAGTCAAATGGTTTTTACACACTTTGGGCATTTATTTCCTTTAATTTCAATCCAAACTTTAATAAGTTTAACAAGCATAAAGACGGCAGAACCCATGTGTAGGAAGTTTAAGAAAACTTAAATGAATTACTAATGAGATGTTAGAGGAGGAAAAAAAAAACTCCCTACGAGAAGATGGACAAAATATACTAACAGAAGGGAGAAAATAATTAAATGTAAAGAGAAGAAAAATGCAATCAGACTAACCAAATAAAAATACCAGACATGAAAAATCAACACATTGTCATCAGTGTAAGGGAGCGAAGCACTGAAAATATGTGCCTCACACATGAGCTCTGCAATGGAACATGCTGAAGAAAATGCTATGAAACACATTCAATAAGCACTGATTAACAGCAATTACATCCTGGTTTTATAGCATACGTTACACAGGGTATGACTACTAGATCACAGCTAGCCTTTTTGATCTTGTTTGAAGTACAGAATTATAGTAAATCATGATTAGATTGAAATAAATCACAGATAATGACTTAACAATCATGTATTATAACCTTACTTGCTAGATTCAATTCAGTTCAATCAGTATTTGTCGTCTTAAACTTTGTACTCAGGGATAATGGATTTCAAGTCACTTTGTTCATTTTCTTCTCAGCCAGAGCTACCACTATATTCATTTGACAGGTGGAAAGATAAAAATTACTAGATTTTCGCAGGCAAAAGAGTTGTTAGACATGCAAAAAGCTAAAGAAAATGCAAGTGTATTTACTCAAAAGCAAGTTTAAGAATTTGTAATATCAAATGTACTTAAATTGCATCAAGATTCATCATAATGCTTTTGTTCTTCAACCTAGTAATTTGATTTCAAGAAAGCCAGAAATTTCCCAAGGAAATAACTCAAAACTCAGTGGGGAAAAATTCTGGGTACAATGCCCTCATGTGTATATTTCTAAAAGTGAAAAACATGAATCCACATAAATACTCAGAAACAGCTAAGATCACCTTGCATCTTCTGCACAGGCTCTTATTCAGCCACTAAAAATGATTAGAAAGTAATATGGAGAATGCTCATGCTAAAAAGCTAACAAGGAAACACTATATACAATTATACAGACAATATATTTTAAAAATGCACATAAATGTTTAATGTCTGCAAAATAAGTGTATCAATGTGATAAATAGAGTTATGCTGGCATATTATAAATTTTGCTGTAGTTGTTTGGTTAATGAAGTTGTATTTTATAATGGGAAAAAACAAACTAAAATAGGGAAAATATTTTACTAATCTTTTGCTAAGGTGTCAAACAGTATAAGATGAAAACATTTTCTCTGTCAAGTATTCTTATGACTAAATGTTATTGCATCTTTCAAAAATTTTGTTTTATTCAACACACATGTATGGAATGTGTGCTATGTAATGTTCCCTGTGCTATATGCATTTCATTCATACTCCATAGGGCTGTTCCCCTGACATTTCCTATTAAATACAAAGACTGCATCTTTGTCCTGTCAAGTATCTCCCAGGCTATGATTCCTGACTCCTTGTCAATTCACAGCCAGGCCATATTCTGCACTCTGAAATATCTACTCAACTGCACCAGACCAAGACCACTGTTGCTAATCCTTTATGTAAAATAATCCACCACTGTATCTGAAACGGAGAATACCAAACTCTTGCTCTTGCGTCTGCTACTGTCAGACCCTAAGGGAGCTGCAGAAAGGAGCAGACTACTTCTTTAACCATTGTCACTGCCTGCCTTCCTTGGATAATGTCATGGTGGCTTGAAATTGACAATGACCTGTCTCTTCTCTTTCGAGCATGTGCTTGTAGAATCAGGGTAAAAGATGGAACAGGAGGCACAGGGAGTGAGGAGGAGTCTACTATACAGGGTGACAAACCTTCTACCCCTATCTTCCTGTTAGATGCAAAAACAATGACACTGAGGTTTGCAAACTCGTTCCTGTGGCTTCTGCCAATTTCATAACCTCATGTGTGCAAATAATAGCCAGGACTCTAAATGGCTACTTTGCTGGGAATTCTTTGGACTCTTATTATTGTACTTTGATCCTGCACATGTGACAATGTTGTTTCCTCTTACTTAGAACACTGCCTTTTCTTTCAGCAAAACCACTCACTCATCTAATCCTTTTGGGTGCCACTTCTCAGGATCCTCCGTCTGCTTGTCTCTTAAATGTGGGTGCTTCTTGAGGTTCCATCTTGTCTCAGTCTCCTCTGATCATCATCTCATTGGTTATTTTCCACTTGCCATGCCAAGGTCACTATTCCACCATCCACCCTTCTTGACTCTGCCCTGGGCCCCAGGAGGATGACCTCTATGAAGCCTCCAGGTGTTTCCTTGCCCTTTGGCTTCATGATGGATTTGGCCAACTGGGGCATGAAGATAAGATGGTGGGAAAAGAGGGAGGTCAGCATGTACATTCCCCAGGCTCCTTCCCTGCTAGGCTGTGGGCTGGCAGTGGCTAAGTTCCTCTACTGAGGCTAAGGTCCCATGGCCAACCCTCTCCTACCACCACACCCACAGATTTAGCTCCTGCATCTCCATGTTGTAAATGCTCATTCTGTTCAACACTCCAGGCCTAGGAGAGGTCATGGCTCTCTGTGGTTGCTAGTCCTGGTGTGTTTCATCATCTCAGTTGGTTTTCTGAATCCTGCCCACAACCTTTATATATAGTCTTGTCATCAAATTCTCCGTAATTATCCCATTTGAATGTGACATCTGCTTCCTGCTGGGATCCTGACTAACACTCCCTCTTATTCTCACTCAGCTTTAATTACTACCACAGGAAAATGACTTTAAATCACTATCGCCCAATCTCTTTCCAATTTTCACACACGTATTGCAAACTGCCTGCTAAAGATTCCAAAATAACTTCAAATTAACATGTCTCAAATGGAGCCCACCTCCTTCACTCACCTCTGCCTGCTCCACCCACCCCTTCCTTCAACCCATTTCTCAGCCTGTATTTAGAGAACAGACAACCATCCACCCACCTGCACAATCTAGAAAATTGCCAATTATCCCCAATTCCTCTCTTACACCTGTTCTGAAATAAGCTTGTTTTACTTCCTACATAATTCTAAAATGTGTTTCCCCCTCTCCATTAACATGGCCTGTACTTCAGTTCAGAATCCATGCTCATTATGTTGTATAGGAATTTCTGTTGTTGTCTCTCACTAACTAGATTGTGTCCAATTTGAGAAAAGAAACTATTGCCTGCTATATGCACCAGTAAGTGTGTTGGTTGAATGAGTGCCTGAATGAATGAAGCCCAAAATGAAGATGAGAATAACAGAATTCCACTTTTTTTCATAGGTCTAACAAATAGCTCTCTGTCACTTCAACCTGCACACACATATGCTCACACACTCATGTTTAAGAATACATTGAACCCACTCATCTTAATTTTGTTTCGTTTTGGTTTGGATTTTTTTTTTTTTTTTTTTTTTTTTTTGCGGGGTGAGTTCGAAGCAATGGCGTGCTAGAAAGTCATTCATGACTGGCTTCCCTGAGGAAAAAGTCAAAGGCTTGATTTGTAGCATTTGCCAATTTCCATGGTGAAAAATACTCCCAACATTGCCAATTTCAAGCTACTAAAGTAAATCATTGAGTAGAAAAAGCTGTGAATCGCCACACTGATTTCCACAATGGTTGAACTAGTTTACAGTCCCACCAACAGTGTAAAAGTGTTCCTATTTCTCCACATCCTCTCCAGCACCTGTTGTTTTCTGACTTACCGGGGCCTGTTGTGGGGCGGGGGGAGGGGGGAGAGATAGCATTAGGAGATACACCTAATGTTAAATGATGAGTTAATGGGTGCAGCACACCAACATGGCACATGTATATATATGTAACTAACCTGCACGTTGTGCACATGTACCCTAAAATTTATGTATAATAAAAAAAAAATAGCCTTCCTAAAAAAAAAAAAAAAAGTGAACAACTGGCTCTCCTGAGCTGGTATGAGCTGGCTTCAGCAGAACACTGAATGGCTTTTATGAGAGACCCATATGTCACAGGGGAGGTTAGGTTAACTAAATTACCAGAGATTTCTGAAAGGACACAATGACAAGGAATGGAGCGTTTTAAAATTCTACATGAAAAATAAATCATTTACCAAAACTAGTAATAATAAAGAACTCCAGGGGCATCATCAGAACCTGATGATCATTTGGAGATAATTTAATTCTGTTTTGTGAAGTTTCCTGCCTGTGTATTCTTTAATTTAGTTTCGCTCAGTGGAACAATCGTTTACCATGTGCCTTTATTTTGTGGGTCTCTGTTTAAGTGAGGAACCAAGTGTCAAAAGGAAGTTGTTGATTTAACACCTACAGATGAAGTCACATAACTTAATGCATGAGGGTTGTGCCGTTTCAAATGGGGAAAGGATGAGTGAAGGCTGCTTATGCGTAACTGGGAAGACCAGTGAAGGGCTCTTGGAAGAAGTTTTTTTTTTTTTTTTTACTTTGGTAAGAAAAGCTAGGATAAATTGAGACAGAGGAAAGGAAAATTGAGGGTCGCAGGAGTACTTGATATAAAGCTTGGCACATAGTAGGACCTCAGTAAATACCGAGTAAATGAATGAGTGATTCAATGAATAAATGATTGAGTAAATAAATTAAAGGGAAAACACAGGAAAAGGAAGAGATGTCAATGAGCATAGGTATTGGATTTGATCTATGTGGCCCAATAGACTGAGTCCTGCACTGCTTAACCCCAATATTTCCTATTCAACATTAGTTCTTATCACTGCTAAATCACTTGTGGTGAAGTTGTCATTTTTTGTGTGAACCACTGTGTCCATCTTCTCTGTTTCCGTCACTACACTTGCATCCAAGCTTCTATCATCTCTCAACTGCCTGGTTGCAGAAGCCTGTCAATCCCTCTGCCAGAATCCACCCTGGCTGTGCCCCCATGCATTACCCACTCTGCAGCCAGCATGAGCTTTGCAAAATGCCAACAGGAACATCTGACGGTGGCTGAACCCCTACACCAGCCTTTAGGACTTAGGGTTGCTCAATGGTTTGTACTGTTCTTATAAGAAAGTCAGCAATCCTGGATGTGGCTTAAACAGCCCTACATGATCTGACCCCTACTTGCTTCTTCAGCCTAACATCCCAGCACTGTACCCCTCCATCCCCACAGCCTTCTTTTAGGCCATTGAGTGGAGTCTGTACACACTACTTCTTTTTGCAGAAATGTTCTCCACTAATTTCACATATATTCTGTCTTCTGTGACCAAGTCAGACTGTCTCAGAGCACCACAGCCCTCTCTTTTGTAGAATTTATCAGTTATAAATGTGTATTTACTCTTATGACTGTTTGATGAAAATTGATTTCTCCCACTAGTTTGTAAGTCCCAGAGGAAGAAGCTACATCTGCTTTTACTCAAGTGTTTGGCACATTCAAGTGTTTGTTGAATGAATGAACAAAATGTCGTGTCCATTTCAGTCTCCACAAGATTGTCCCCATTCCTGAGGTGACCTCACACCCTCCCACCCCCACCACAAATGCAGATCTAATATTTATTTCCAAGCCTAGCTCAAAACCCATTATTTAATTCAATAAATATTCATTAATGAATGATTATGTTCTAGACCCTGTGTTTGGGACAAAGATTATATGGCCACATAGAATCTTAGCAGCTCCCTGTGGAATGCCTGTTCTACCCAGGAGGATACACCACTCGTTGTCATGTAGTATGTTAGGAGCACTAACAGATGTGTGGCCAAAATCTATGGAAGCACATTGCACAACTAAAAGAATAGCCTCTGGATATTCAATAAAGCTCCAGAAAGAAAGAAGCATTTGGCTTGCTTTTTTTTTTTTTTTTTTTGAGACAGAGTCTCACTCTGTCACCCGGGCTGGAGTGCAGTGGCGCGATCTCGGCTCACTGCAAGCTCCGCCTCCTGCGTTCACGCCATTCTCCTGCCTCAGCCTCCTGAGTAGCTGGGACTACAGGTGCCCGCCACCACGCCTGGCTAATTTTTTGTATTTTTGGTAGAGACGGGGTTTCACCATGTTAGCCCAGGATGGTCTTGATCTCCCGATCTCATGATCCACCCGCCTCGGCCTCCCAAAGTGCTGGGTTGGCTTGCTTTTTAAAAGACTTTCTTCTTTAATGCTTTCCTATTTCTTAGAAAAAATATGTTAATAATATGTATTTCTTTAAAAAACCTACTATTTACTGGGCTTCTACTCTGTACCAGTCACTCTGATTGAGGCTTTTTATAAATTACTAATTTAATCCTACCTTAGAATATTTTCTGACTCCTAAATTTTAGTAACATGGTTTTGCAATAAAATTCCACTCAAATATATAATGCATGGTTGTTATTTAAATTGTTTCATTTAATGTCCTGGTTTCCCAAAATACTGCTCCAAAGCTGCAGTCTGATATTGTATATTTTCTGCATCCCCGCCTCCATCCTCCTCCATAGTGCTGTGCTAGACACAGTAAGTGGTTAATAGACACCTTTGGATAAATGGAATCCAGGTGGCCTTTGAGTGTATGTGGTAAAGAGTTTTTATTACAGTCCAAGAGTTCTACAAATAAGTTATCATGCATCACAAGAAGTTTCACTTCTTAATTGCGTATGATTTTCTTTTAAATGCAAAAATATGAGGATCATCATTGCACACCTGCCGTACATATTTTTTAATGCATGTTCTAAAAAAGATCAAGAAAAAATGTGGAAGAAGATAAAATTTCTTTGGAATTTCAATCTTTTCCTGAGATTACCTAGGTGCAGGCACTATGCACGTGCTTCTGACATGCTGTAGTTCATTGAGTCCTGGCTACAGCCCTGTGACAATGACATCTCCAACTAACAGATAAGAAGGAAAAGATCAAAGAAATTTCATGAAACTTGGACCAGATCAAATAAAACTGGCACTCAGAACTTAGGATCTTTGAAGCCCGCCCTCTCCTATCATTCTTTTATTTCCTTCCCTGCAAAACTATCTCCCCAATGACTTGTTCTATCTGACCATTGCTTTCATGTGTTAATGGGTTTTCTTCTTGTCAAAGTGTATTTTCATAAACAAGTTATGATCTTTATAAAAACTTTGTTTTTTTTAGACAGAATCTCACTCTTGTCACCCAGGCTGGAGTGCAGTGGTGCCATCTCTGCTCACTGAAACCTCTGCCTCCTGAGTTCAAGCGATTCTCCTGCCTCAGCCTCCCGAGTAGCTGGGACTACAGGCGCACGCCACCATGCCTGGCTAATTTTTTGTATTTTCAGTAGAGATGGGGTTTCACTGTGTTAGCCAGGGTGGTCTCTATCTCCTGACCTCATGATCCGCCCGCCTCAGCCTCCCAAAGTGCTGGGATTACAGGCATGATCCACTGTGCCCAGACAACTTTGTCTTTTTAATTGCGTAAGATTGTCTTTTAAACATGAAAATGGGAGGTTCAACATAATAAAACTGCAATTCATATTTTCCCAATGTTTGTTCTGAGGAAACGAGGTAAAATAGAAAAAAGTCAAAAAATAAAAGTAAGGATTATTTATTGATGTCCCAGAAACTCCCTAAATATATAAACTAGGTAAGCTACTTTCAGGATTTAATGACCTAAGACATTAAGTTACTGCACAAAATAAAACTCTCAACCCTCAGCTAAAGTCTGCAACAGAAAAAATGTAGTCTATGCTCAAATATTGGAATCTCAAGGCTTCCTTATGGTAGTATTATTGAAATTACTGCCTGTTCTTGCATGAAGTCAAAGCATTCGGTAAAATATAAAAGAAAGATAAACTTTCCCTTTTTCTTGCCATAATAGGTAAGCTGTTTCTTGCATCATTTATTATCTCTCAGCTAACAGGTCCCATGGCCCTCATTTTCCTGTAATGTTATCTGTGTTATAGCTTTATGGTGACATCATCTAAAGAGCATAATTGCATCTGAGAGCCTTACAATTATTGAATTTTGCACATTCCACAGTGTAAAATAAATTACAACCTGCATTCTTAACAAGTGAAAAGAAAAGAATTAAGCATATTATTTAGCCTAGTAAAAAAAAAAAATCTGGCATCAGTATGGTGTGGTTTGGCAACGAGGAGTAAAGACTGTAAAACTAGCCTAATATAGAAAAATGGAGAGATGAGGAATACAGTAGAGATGAAGCATTCCACAGCATAAGCTTCACCCTGATGGTTGGAATATCTGAATAAAAGGTTAAGAACACCTGATTTCCTAAACCATGTAATAAAGGTCAATTTAAGAATGATAGATCAGTTAATATCTTTAGAGAGCAAAGAAGTTATTTTTATAAACATTAAGTCACACATACACAACATATATAAATCAGCACATAAATATAGTTTTAAAAACAAACATCATGTGCAGGGCATTTTAAAGGGGGATTTAATGTTTAAATGTAATTATGTGATAAATATTTATTAACAAAAAACACAGTAAACCTTATAAAAACAAAGGCACATTTATACTTCCAAGTCATCTTACTCTAATGGAAAGGTCAGTGCCTCTATATAAAGAGCTGAAAGCACTGTGGCATTTCATACAAGGGAATCAAAAAATAAAATGGGCATATGAGGCCACTACTTATCAATAATGATGCCATGTTTCCAAGATACCTGCTTACTCAACTTGAAAATTAAAAAGTACTAAAATCAGAAAGAATTTTTTAATAAGCATTGTGAACATATAGCAGAACTGTGTCATTTTATGACAAACCAATGTACGGTATGCCTTTTAAATGCACAATAAATGTTTGTTGAATAATGAAAAAAAGGTTGGGTCAATCCTTAAAAAATATTAAATTTGGATATATCATTGTTTATTTCCTCTTTTTAAAATAATAAGTGTACTTAGTAAACCATCTATTTTAAAGGTCTTATGCAATCTTTATAGCCTCTCTTTACCTTTTTCTCCCTCAAAAACAAAATTTCTTAAGGAGAATAACTTGTAAGAGATTTGATAAGTTATGGAATGACCAGCACACCTACAGGTTAAATGTGAGAAGGAATAATTTACATCACAGTGCTGTGGTTTCATTGTTTTAATATTATGGTATATTTATAGAAGTTTCATTTTCTTTTCTTTCCTTAAAAATAAAAATATACTGAGGTAAAAGATACATTTAAACTTCTAACCATCAGCATAAAACTTATTAAAACAGAATAACTGGGAAAGCAGGCATAGTTCTCCCAAAGGATTTATACTGAAATCAATACCTGTCATAAAAGATAGAGGGTATTTTTAATAATCTTACCCAGAAGGAGCAAAAACTGGAGAAACCCCCTACTCTTTCTTATTATGAAACACATATTTAGGTCAAAATATAATGTTCCTTAATTACAGACTATTGACGCTCTAAGTTTGCAAAAACTCAAGGAACACCTAGCTCAGTGGTTCTCACCCCCGCTGTGAATCAGGACCTCCTTGTGGAACTTTCCAAATCTAAAATCTACCAAATCCAAATTTCCCAGGTGGAATCAGGGAATCCGACTTTCACAGACACTCTGCAAGGGGTTTGAGAACTCCAGCGATAAGTCTATTCATTCAGCGTATGCTCTCTGGTGCCTACGACTCTGTGCCCACTACCATGCGGCTGAGAGAGCAAGGATGAAGAAAACATGAAATCTTTGTAAATAAGGAGGAGAAACAGTTGGGTACAATAAAGCAGGTGAGTGTGAAGGCAGAAGTAAGTAAAGAGAGTGCTTTGGGGTGATGAAAAGGGACCACTAAACCAGATGGGGTTCAATGAGAGAGCTCAAGTCTCCAAAAAGAGAAGCCTTCTTACTCTACTCCTCAAACTACAGGCCCAGCTTCTCAACAGGCCTGAGCTAGGGAAGGAAGACCTTGTCTTAAACCATCGTCATGAGGGCTAATTAGCCTAATTACTAAATAAAGTCTGTTTGTATGATAGGAAGACCAGACAGTCAGCGGACTGCCGAATTTTCAGACAGGGGCAGGGAAATGATCAGTCTCATTGAAATAACATAAAGGGACGATGGGAGAAAGATGTAAATAAAATTGTTTTATATGGGTACCACACAGTTGTGCTTGTTCAGTTTGATGGTTCCCTCGAGAAGCTCTTACAAGCCCATGAAGAATGGTGAAATGTACAGGGAAAAGGCTGAAGGTATTTTCATTTTGATCTTTATGTATGATACATTGTTTCGCATTCATGTCCTGACAGGTATTTGTGGGCATTGTTACCATTTCATTTTACTGAATGCTGGAATATATAGACAAATGGACCACAGAATCCCCAAGTCTGAGAGCTTTACTCATACACGGTCTGAGCCCTCTTTTATCTATTACCCCTAAAAATAACAGGAAGATGAACTAAAGCACCTTATATGTTCTTCCCTTGTGACTTCCTGACATCAAATCTTAGATCCAATTGTACATATTGTCACAAACCAAAAGAAAAATCCAAATGTCAAGACAAGTTATATCTACTCATGATTAAAGATAAGAAAACTGTAACACATCCACTGTGACTCTTCCAAAAAGGTTAATCTGTTAAAAAAAAAAAGGCTGGGTCGGCCTGTTAGTAATAAAATGACTATAATAAATAGACTGTACTTATAAAAACCCTCTTGAAAGCTGGACATCTAAAGTCTGATAAAGTCAAATCAGCAAATTTCATTGAGACAATAGCATGAATGATAGGAAAAAAAAGGAATAGATGTTTCTGCCTTCACAAAGAAACATATATGGAGATAAGCAATACGAGAACCCTTAGATTAGAATGTGGCTATTAGTATTGCCTTTGACTTCCTTCCCTCCTATTTTAACCGTATGTTTCAGACGAACTAGGATCTGTCCCTTTCCTTACTCCCAAATGTGTTCTACCAGGGCGTCTCTGCACATCCTCATCTAGAAACAGGAATATCTGAAATCCTCCAGGTCTTTAAAGGTCTATTTCAAATGACATACTCATGCTTACTCCACACTAGATTTTGTCTTTCCTCAAAGTGGGCCCCCATCCTGTTCAAAGAATGAGGTCACCAAGAATGGCTTGCCATCTGCTGCCATTAGTGTCCTGTGAAGTAGAGATGAGGGAACCAACCATTCAAATGACTGATTATCCTGGGCACTGTTTCCCTTCCCTGGAGTTACACTTTGTCCCACTGCAATATCAATAGCAACAGAAATTTTTTCCAAGAAACACTTCGAGGGCAAAGAGAATGCATTGAAATGTTTAGTTTCTTTGATTTTCTAAGAAGCAAACAGATTTTAAAGAACTGTGTTGTGTTGTTAATAATTAAAAATTTCTCAATGTTTGCCAGAAGTGAAAAAGAAAACTATTAAAAAAATTTCTCCCCAAAACATGAATATTGATAGACTTAAAATTACGAAATGCTTCTAAGATATAGGTTATAGTCCAAGAAATAGAAAACTTTGCACGCACAGTATCACATACACATACCACATACACAGATGCTGGTCCCTTAATGTAGAAACTGAAAAATGACTGTTTTCTAGATAGAGATGAACCTCAGAAATCTTTTGTTTGCCCATGCAACATTTTTTAAAGATACACACACACACACACACACACACACACACACACACAAAGCAACGTCTAAGCACTGCTAAAAGTTATGTTAAAAACTTGATTTTAAGCAGCTCTTAAAAACATAGAAGATCTGCCAGCAGAATGTCAGCATTCTTTCTGGTATTTTTAAGACAGGCTCAGTTTTAGCAGTGCTGGGTCTTCAGAAGGCCACACGCTATCTGTTTGACTGTAGTCCTCTCCCAGGGGGTTCATCTGCACATCTGCCTGGCCCGCTGCCTTGCTACTGCCGGCATGTGAATGTAGCACTTTTGGTTCAGCTTCTAAGTGTATATACATTTTAGCAAACATTTATGAAACATAGAGTTAACAAACCAGGCACTACAGTCTAAGCAATCTGAAACTTAGCTTTCTTATCAAGAAATAGCAACCTATCACACAGTTTTTAATTCAGACGCAAATGTTTAGTGATGGTAAATAAGAAATTCCATTGAAAAGGAAAAAAAATCTGTTAGAACTGATTATCCACTGTCAAATAGTCATAAAAAGTTTCATCACCTGGATTATTTTTTCTTTCATTGCTTGCATTTGTCCAGGGCTAAAGATTTGTTGCTTTTCAAATTGTCTTTAATTAAGAGGGAAACCTATGTAACTTAGAATTAATTTCTTGTTAATTTCTAAAATTTTAAATTAAGAATACTTGAAAGAGATGTCTTTAAATAGTTAAGAATAATTTGAATGCCAAATCACACTCTAAATGTATATACATATGTAGGTGTAAAATTAAGAGAAAAAGCAAAAAATAAAACAAATTAATCTTATCTATTTTCTCAATCTGACATACTGGCTTTAAAACATTATTTATGGTGAATGTCTAGGAAAATAAACATTTCACCATGCACTTATGATTTATTGTTCATAACGAAGTTAACCGTTCCTCAGCTTCTATGATAATCTACTGAAACTAAAGATGTAATTCTGTCCTTCAGATCTGGCAATTCAGAAGGGCATGTAGGCATAACTCTTTAGACAACCAAATGGAACAAGCTCAGAATTTACCCAGAAGTGCAGACCACTTGTTCTGAAATATACTGTAGTACATTCTTATGCTACCATGAAGTCTATGAATTTCATTTCATAAAATTTTTCTCCATTCACACATTTTTCCTTTTGAAAACAGCATGTGTGAGCAACGCATATTCACAGCTGAAATTGTTTTCTTCACATCTTAGAAGGATGATGAAAAGTTCACATGCATCTTCCTTCACTCAACTCAGAAGCAGATGGTAAGGCTGACTGCAAAATCACCTAGTCAGTCTGTTGTTCAGTGGCCTCTGATACCAGGGGATGCTGTCATTTTTCAGGCCTTTTTTTCCATCCTACAAATGGATCCCAAAACTCTCAAGACATTATAGTTTATCCCCTTGTTAAATACTCAGTCCATGAAACTGACAAGCCATCTTTGCTACCATGTTCCTCCCTACTGTTTTTCCCCCTTTCATCCTCACCAACTATGGTGTTACCTGTTACCTTGGTAATTTATTTTCCTTTTCTATCCATCCTCATACTTACTGAGAGGGTTGAGGTAGCTTACTGGCTGGCAGGCATCTGGGCTTCCAAATTATATGTCTTGCTAATCTACTGGAGAGAAGAAACATATATAAACCCTTCCAGAAAGTCTCCTAGCCTTCCAGTCACAGAATATGTGGAGTATATTCCTTGTTAAACCTGACACTTCTTTAACTTAAACCTTTTCCTCTTGACATAAACATTAGTGGTTCTTGAAATCATTTTCTGAAAAGAAAGAAAACATTAATTGGCAGCAAAAAGAAGAAAACAATTCACAATTGCTACTGATACCTCAGTCATTAATCCAGACCAGTATGTTTCCATTGGAAAGAAGATAAAAGTATATTTCATTCTTGTTCATAATACTGAATATTATTCTTCCAAACCATAATACTCAAGAGAAAACAGATAAAATATCTGTCAGAAGCTGTACTCTTTACCACCGAGAGTAGTAGTATTGTTCTGTAGAGAAAAATCTCTCTTTCAATCAAGACAGGGTTTGAAATCCTTTACTGCATATGCTCGTGGTTAGTTCCTGTATCAATAGCATATTGCCATTTGTTTGAATCTAAACATTAGGAGAAAATCAGTGATCAAACTGATAAAAAGTAGTCCACAAAACAAAACTTTTATTTAATAAAAATCAACCTATGACCACTGGAAAATCTTATGAAGGATGGTCTCTAAGATTTTATTTCTTTAAGATAGATTTTGAAATCCAGATCAAATTTAGCTTCCCCACAATACTTAATTCTGTTTCTGAAGAGCGTCTTTTATTTCTCTCAACAGTGAATAATCAAAGAAGGTACGCCCCATAGCAGCATCCTGCTACCATGTGTATATTTAGGCTCTGCTTTTCTTCCTTAATTTTTACCAAGTAAGAAAATCTATGGCAAACATTAAAATTAAGTACTTCTGCCTGTCATATTTTATACCAACAATGCATTATTTACGTAAGACCACTAAATCAGCATCCAAGTTGCATAGAGAACATTATCCTCAGTGCCTAGATGATACTACTTGGATGAATGAAGTGATATATGATTAGAATTGTGTTAGAAGACTACACTGAAAAATGGTTTTCTCCTCTCCAGCTCTTATGTGAACAGCCACATGTCCTTCTTGCTCTAGCTTCATTTGCTAATTACAATTTATTATCTTGGTTGAGCCACAGCAATATACTAATGAACAAACAACTACACCTTTAGCTATGTTAAATTTTTCCCTATCTGAATGTGAGTTTCTTCTTTGTTTACAACTTTATATTTTCCTCAAGTTCCCTTTATTTTCCTATTTTCATATTTTATTCTGGACTTAATTTATCTTAATTTAATGAGTTCTTATATAACAGAGAAGAAGGAATATTTATTTATTTATTTTCAGACAGAGTCTTGCTCTGTCGGCCAGACTGGAATGCAGTGGCACAGTCTCAGCTCACTGCAACCTCCGTCTCCTGGGCTCAAGCAATTCTCCTGCCTCAGCCTCCCGAGTAGCTGAGATTACAGGCACGTGCCACCATGCCTGGCTAATTTTTGCATTTTTAGTAGAGACAGAGTTTCACCATGTTGGCCAGGCTGGTCTCAAACTCCTGACCTCAGGTGATCCTCCTGCCTTGGCCTCCCAAAGTGCTGACGTGAGCCATCGCACCAGGCCGGAATATTTTTAAGTATCATGTATAAAAAACTTAGACTTTTTTTGCTTTGTATTTTGTCTATGTGATTTGTTTGTTACTTTACTCCAGAAACTGAAACCAGAGTGAGAATCAGACGTGCATTTGTTTGAAAGCTGCTTTGGACAAATTATTTAACCTGTTTGTAGTTCATTATATTCTGCTATTTAACATTATACTCAACTATGAAACTCATACATTAAATATTAACCCCTTAATATTATTTTAGGATTAAATGAGATATTACAAGAGAAGTACTTAGAGCTCCTCAAACACAGAGTAAGCAAACAAAAATTTTTGTAAATGCTAATATTGGCATTTTTACCAATAAATTATTCTGTATCAAAGAGTCAAACTGTGGTTTTTCACAAACTAGAATCTCACTACTCACCACGTGTTCCTTAAGGCCAGAAGCTCCTAAGAAACTGACCAGCACGCTTTGCATAAAATGCATATTCAATTTCTACACTCTCCATTGAATTGATCCTCCTTAATCTCAGCTGAATTTAATGGAAGAAAGTATATGAAATCAGGCATGCTGCCTATGCTAGACTAGCTTTTCAAAGTTTACATTACCCAACTGAAAATATTTTGTTCTGTTCCAGCTTTTCTACTACCTGCTTTGAGACAAACACAAGTGAGAGGTTGATATTTGTTTAATGTCACACAGCGCAGACAAATTGAAAAGGTTGGAGGACGGTTTGTTCCAAATAATATCAAACTGCTGTAAACATGTGCCTTAGGTAGACACAACCTAAATGAATATTCAAAATTACTTAGGTTTATTGAAATCAAACTGAGGAAGAGATTAACAACTTTTTTTAAGTAGGCCATTTGTGTTACTCAGTGTAGAATTATTCTTTTCATTTATGTCAAAGGCAAGCAGTTACCTGTTATCAAAGCATATGTGTTCAATACCAAATTAATTGTGAATAGAAAGATAGCAAAGGAGCAGATGAAACAAAAAAGCAGAACACTTACAAGGCACGCCAGAGCCCCAACATTCAGACACAAACACATTCAGATTTTTAGCTGGAGAGACGGCACCTGCTCCTACTGGCAATACAGAGATTGCTCATAAAACCACCATGGAAGCTTTACAAACGACAAGGGCCTAGCAAAGTCTAAAACTCAAATTCTTTCCATCAGGAACCCTGGTTTCTCTTCAACAAACACCTCATGCTTGGGTTTGTGTTATTTCGATATCTTACAAATGATTTAAAATTATATCATCAATACGATTTTTAAAACCAAAGTGAACATTTACAATGACAATGAAAAACAAACTGACATTTAGCCCTTTGTTTAAAAACACGTGCACATATGTGTGCATGCCCTCCACACCGCAGAACTAGGCTAACTTTTCAAAAACATCTAAATCCATCTGATCTTGAGCCTTTCCATTTAACTAATTAACTAAATAATCCAGATAAGTGAGTTCTTCGTTTCCACATAGGCACTCATTATTTTGTGTCCCATAGTTTTGTCCAAAATAACATTGATTGTAGCTCACAAAATATAGAACCCTACTAACAGGTGGCCAGGTGTGGTGGCTCAGGCCTGTAATCCCAGCATTTTAGGAGGCTGAGGGGGTCAGAACACTTGATGTCAGGAGTTCAAGGCCAGCCTGGCCAACATGGTGAAACCTCATCTCTATAAAAATACAAAAATTAGCCAGGTGGAATGGCGGATGCCTGTAATCCCAGCTACTTGGGAGGCTGAGGCAGGAGAATCTCATGAACCCGGGAGGCGGAGGTTGCAGTGAGCTAAGATCCCACCACTGCACTCCAGCCTGGGCGACAGAGTGAGACTCGGTCTCAATAAATAAATAAATAAATGGCGCCAATACATGATTTGAATCCAGATTATGATTCACTTCCCATCTTCATGGAAAAGGAGCTTGCCTTGTTGGGCCAAAGGGTGGAAGGCGTGAACAGCAGTGGTGAACCAGTAAGGCTTGGTTAGACTTAAAGGGAGCATCCTTCTCTCTTTGAGCTGATATCTGCTCTGATTTACCTTTGTTTTTTTTTTTTTTTTTCGTTTTTGTTTTTGTTTTTTGAGACAAAGTCTCACTCTGTCACCAGGCTGGAATGGAGAGGCATGATCTCGGCTCACTGCAACCTCCACCTCCCGGGTTCAAGCAATTCTCTTGCCTCAGGCTCCCGAGTAGCTGGGACTACAGATGTGCGCCACCATGCCCAGCTAATTTTTGTATTTTTAGTAGAGACGGGGTTTCACCATGTTGGCCAGGCTGGTCTCCATCTCTTGACCTTGTGATCTGCCTGCCTCGGCCTCCCAAAGTCTGATTTATCTTGAAATAAGTCTGCTTTCTGGTGGACCATTAATAATAATCTAATAATTATGATTATATAATTACCAATCAAGCTCTTAACATGTTCTACAGCAATCTCTTATTCTACTCATTTATCCTATAGAACCATTCCTATGAGACAAGATAAGAAAAATATACACAGCAATAAAAGCAGGATATACTGCAGCAGTGAGACTGTTTTGGGGGTGCTTGCTATGTTCTGAGTTATTTGTGCACACATATACTCATTTCATCTTCCTGAAAACCAGCAGAGGCATGTACCTGAACAATTGTTCTTACTCCACAAATAATGAGACTGAGGAACTCTGGAGAAAAGGGACAATGGTGGTGGGGGGATGAGTAGAGTGAAGGAAACCCCAAGACTATCCCTATATGGCAGGCCTGGAGAGGAACAGTGCTGACTGGAGGAACTAGTGCTGACTGGAACAAAAGGATAGACAACTCCTGGAGGAAAAGAGGGAGGGAGGGAGGAAGGGAGGAAGAAGAAAGGAAGGGAGGGAGGGAGGGAAGGAAAGAAGGAAGGGAGGAAGGAAGGAAGGGGAAGAGATGGGGAGGGGAGGGGAGGGGAGGGGATGGGAGGGAAGGGAAGGGAAAGGGGAAGAGGAAGGCAAGAGAGGGAGGGAGGAAAGAGGTGGGGTAAGGAAGGGAGAAAAGAAGGGTGAGAAAGTGAGAGAGGAAGGAAGAGAGAAAATGAAGGAGAACGACAAAAAAAAAGAAAAAGAAAGGGGAGAAAAAGAGCGGGAAGGAGGGAGGGAGGACCTGAGACAAGTAAGTATTAATTCAATAAAACCAAAAAATAATACAAAAAGATAATATCATAGTTCACTAAGTAATTCAGCAGTGAGTAATATATAGTCAAAACATATTAAGTATTAATATAACCAAAATTTTTATATGATTATCTTAGAAGTATAAAGAAAGAGATTTATAAGAGGGCTAAAATTTTCTACAGCAGGAAATGAATTCTAAAAGCCAAAAAGCAAAACACAGTAGTCTATGCTTGCTATTTAGAAATATGAAAGTAAATAACAGAAAAAACAGCCTAAGAATATGAACGTGGTTTCCTCTCAGGAGTAGAAATTGGGGATCGTGCGCTGAGGACTGCTATTATTTTACCACAAGCCTTGAGAATTATGTTACTTCCTAAATGACATACAAAATTAATATTAAATGTAAAAAGATAAATAACAATTAAATTAGAGTCCAATCCCAACTTTTTTTTTTTTTTGAGACAGAGGCTCTGACACCCAGGCTGGAGTGCAATGGGGCGATCTTGGCTCACTGCAACCTCCGCCTCCCGGGTTCAAGCGATTGTCCTGCCTCAGCCTCCTGAGTAGCTGGGGTTATATGTGCATGCCACCAGGCCCAGCTAATTTTTGTATTTTAAGTAGAGATGGGGTTTCACCATGTTAGCCAGGCTGGTCTTGAACTCCTGACCTCATGATCCACCCACCTCAGCCTCCCAAAGTGCTGGGATTACAGGCGTGAGCCACCGCACCCGGTCCACAACTTATTTCTTATTTGTTTTTCTTTCATGCAGGTCTGCCAGTTAGAAACTCTATCTAACTTACTTATGTTTGCTGTCCAAATAAGCTACATGTTAAGTAAAACAAAACATTATAAAAGTGAAAGGCACAATGCTTTAAGAGCACAGATCCAGGCCACCTAACCCAGACAGGAGGCCAAGCAAAATCCTGACATGTTGCAGGCCCCACAAGTCATTTCTGAATCTCTAAAAATGAAGTCACCTACCACTGTTTCTGTCCCATAGGAGAGTTCAATACATTTTATTTCTTCCCTTTCCTTCCTTCTTCAAACCTAATGATTGTGTGAGCCAACACTAAAGCATTACAAAAGCTTAAAAACTCGTTAGTGACACAGGAACGCAACAACTGTGTAAATCACATTTAAAAACAAAATACAGTGAACATATCTAGGCAATGCTTTGTCTCAACCATACTTCAGTGGTGAAAAGAGGCAGATTTCCCAGTCAGAACAAAGCACGTTTAAGGACACCCACAGCAATAAGGCTGAAAAAAACAGTGAGAAGCTGGAAGATAAATGAAATCGTGCTCAGAATTTCTTATTTTGCCTCAGAAAAATATATTGATCTTTTCAACCGCTTGGAAACTAAGCATGAAGGGGCAGTGTGGTAGAAGTCTTAATGGAAATCCTTTAGAGAAAGCGAATGAGTCAATATAGGAGCTAGGTCCAGAGGGGTCAGCGGATCTTAACAGAAAGATGGTGCTGGAAGAAGCGGGTGTAGAAGGGACACTGCATAACAAAGGCACAGGGCAGAACTTCTCCAGAGAGGAATCCATATGGGAGGTAAAAGACTATGAGATGTCACAGACCATGAGATCACTGCTGTCTCACCGTGGCCAGAACACCCTGACACCAGGATGTGTCTTCTGCCCTAGGAAATGACTGATGCATGCATTTTACAGAGATGGTATCAGCCCTCTAGGGCTTGAAAATGGGTTCTTAGAGGGTGAACAACATTTTGGGTTTTGCAATGGTTTCTGACTCTCTAGGCGGCCACATTCTATAAAAAGATACACAGTATCTAAAAGTATATATATATAAAGTATATGTATGGTATTAAAATTTCATGAGGCGGAAAGGTGCTTGGGAGAAGAAGGCTCCTTAGTGGGGCAATAATGAGAAAAATCCCATTGAGAAACACTGGATTGAAGGAAAACTTAAGAGGAAAAATTATGGCTGGAGAACTGTGGACTGTAAATTGATAAAAATTTAGAAGACTCTCTCAGTTCTGGGAGCATGAGAGCATTATATGACTGAAAACCATTTTAAAAACTGGTAGCAGACATCTCAATACCATACACTAAAATGCTTCTTAAAATGATAGAAAAGAAAGAACACCAGATAACTTTAAATCGAGACTGCTCTAGTATCCAGAGCATAGATTTTGTTTTAAGAAATTCTGTATTCGCTGAATTCCTGGTTACCAAGCCCAAACATTCTGCTATCTTTTTTTTTTTTTTTTTTTTGAGACGGAGTCTCGCTTTGTCGCCCAGGCTGGAGTGCAGTGGCGCGATCTCGGCTCACTGCAACCTCCACATCCCAGTTCAAGTGATTCTTCTGCTTCAGCCTCGCAAGTAGCTGGGACTACAGGCGCCCGCAACCACCCCCAGGTAATTTTTTGTATTTTTAGTACAGACGGGGTTTCACCATGTTAGCCAGGATGGTCTCGATCTCCTGACCTCGTGATGCGCCCACCTCGGCCTCCCAAAGTGCACATTCTGCTATCTTTTAGAGATCAGTAACTAAAGCTCATGGCAAGCCCAAATTTTACTTCATCACAAACTTCCATGTGGTCCTAGTAAAACAGCCTCAAAAAATTTTTAAATATCTGCTTAAAAGTCACACCCATGTAAGCATTGTTTTCTGATTCTATTCAGAGCCCAAAGGTTTTCACATAGACACGTGAGATGGGAAAAATTCAAGCAAACTGAGATCCCGCGCCCTGTCCAAATAGTTGATAAACTTGCAGGTGCAACAAGGATTAGGTGGTCCTAGATTCCAAAGAAACAACGTCTCCAGTGAGTATCTTCTACACAACCAACTTCAGAATACAGTTTACAGTATTAGGGATATTGATCTTCTCACCATTATGCCCACATCAGCATCTTGAAAACCAGATTACGTATTGCATCCTAATATGTTTAAAGCTACTTCTCAACAGCAATAAAAATTAGCTGGTCTTCTTAAGTCCCAGTAAGCCCCGAACTCCAAGAGGATATCTCCAGTGCAACATCCTGACCTTGGCAGCTGCTCAATAAATATCTGATGAATGAAAAAATAAAATAAAATAAAAGAATACAGTATCTTCAAGCATGTTTAACAATATTTGAAGACTTAGATTTTAATGTGAAAAATCTGACAGAATATAATATTTAGTTATGTTAAAGTGCTTCAGAATAACTGAAAAACTAGAAATCATATTCTGGAGACCAGCCAAGTAATGTAAAAAGTGAAGTGTCTTGTGGCACATCAAGAGCATTCTGGAGGCCGGGCGTAGTAGGTCACGCCTATAAACCTAGCACTTTGGGAGGCTGCAGCAGGCGGATTGCTTGAGTCCAGGAGTTTAAGACCAGCCTGGGTAACACAGTGAGACCCCATGTCTGGAAAAAAAAAAATCTAGCCAGCCACACTGTTGTGCACCTGTAGTCCCAACTACTTCGGAGGTTGAGGTGGGAGGACTGCTTGAGTCGGAGCGGTCAGGCTGCACTGAGCCGTGATTGTGCCACTTCACTCCAGCCTGGGCAACAGATTGAGACCCCATCTATTAAAGAAATAATTTTTTAAAAGAGCATCCTGGGCCAACATAGTCTTGATTGCTGTATTAGTCCGTTCTCATGCTGCTATAAGGACATACCCAAGACTAGGTAATTTATAAAGGAGAGAGGTTTTTTTTTTTTTTTGACGGAGTCTCTCTCTGTCGCCCAGGCTGGAGTGCGGTGGCGCCATCTTGGCTCACTGCAAGCTCCGCCTCCCGGGTTCACGCTATTCTGCCTCAGCCTTCGGAGTAGCTGGGACTACAGGCGCCCGCCACCACGCCCGGCTAATTCTTCTGTATTTTTTTAGTAGAGACGGGATTTCACCGTGTTAGCCAGGATGGTCTCAATCTCCAAGGAGAGAGGTTTAATTGACTCACAATTCCAAAGGGTTGAGGAGGCCTCAGGAAACTTACAATTATGGCAAATAAGTCTGTCCTCACATGGCAGCCGCAAGGAGACGTGCAGAATGAAGTCGGGGAAAGCCCCTTAAAAAACCATCAGATCTCGTGAGAACTCACTCACTATTACGAGAACAGCATGGAGGTAACCACCCCCAGGAGTCAGTTACCTCCCACTAGGTCCCTCCCAGCACACATGGGGATTATGGGAACTAAGTTCAAGATGAGATTAGAGTGGAGACACAGGCACACCATATCAATTGCCTATCACATTTTACATAGTGGTACCTTGTAGGTACTCAGTTGCAGATTTCCTAAGGTATGCTTTAGAATTCCAAAATCAGAAAAGCCCTTCTCCATCTTCCTCTTCCATTTTATGGTCTAAGGGATTTCTTTACTTCCTTTTTAATGTATATGCTCATAATTAAGTCAATGAACATTTACATTTTTTTTAAATTAGAAACTAACAAGTTGGTTCTCTCTCATCTACTTCTAATAGAAAAATAACATTAATGGAAACAAAGCTGGGCATATTCATGGAAATCTGATCGAATGTGCTAATTTAGTTCATTGTTCTTCAGGTGTACCACGCTATAATTTACTGTGAGTGACAGTATTAATGGTGATTTCAATATAAATGTTCAAAAGAAAAGGTCCTGGAGGGAAATAATATAAGGGTGGGTTTGTCAGTTTTCCTTTCTGCAATAAGAAAAATAAAAGTGGGATTGAGCATTCATTCTGCTAGCATGTATTAAGAGCCCACCCTCCTGAGACAGATAGCGTTCTAAAAACTGGAAATTTAGCGTGCTCTCTCTCTCTCTCTATATATATATATATTTATAGTCATTGGTCTCATAGAGCTCATATTGTAGTGGGCGTTAACAGACAGTGAGTGAAAAAATAAATATATATTTTGTCAGGCAGTGACAGATGCTATGAAGAAAAGGACAGCAGATTCAGAAGATGGTGAATGATGAAAGTGATGCATGCCACTTAGAGGAAGTGATCACAAAACGCAGCCTGATCAGATGGCATTTGAGGACAGCTCTAACAGAAGTGAAAAAGCAAGCTATATAGACTTCTGGAAAAAGATCGTTTCAAACAGATATAATAGTAAGTGTAAAGGCTCTGAGGCAGAAGGTTCTTGATAGAGACAACAACAAAAAAAGAAAACAGCAGGAAGTTTTTCACTTGTAAGGTTAGTTTTGCCTGGATCTTCTTCTCTATTTAGACCTTACTGGTCCTTTAAAGTATCTCTCAAGTGAAATCCCTTAAAGGAAGAAATGCCTGGTATCTCTCCAAAAAGATTTGGCTTCTTCACCCTCTGATTCCCAAGAACAACTTGGCTCAGACAACTCTATTTTACAAGTTAACATATTTGTAGATTATAAACACACATCTAGGGTCAAGACTTTGCTACACAATTTTTTTATCCCCTCCTGAACCTAGCTGCCTTATAATGATCTTGGCCAAACTACCTTGGAAGTCAATAACAGCATCTGTAATTGAGAGAGGCTTTGCAGAAATGTAAAGGGTCAGCGGGCATTACTTCTTTATAGCTTAGTCTGGTTTGGACTTGGAAAACATACAATATGGAACCCTGACCCTGAGTCTTCCAAAAGACTTACTGAGTTAGTTATTTCTTTGCTGGAATGAGGATGGGTGGGCTACTCAGTAGTGGGGTTTGGGCCAACTTTCGGTTCAGTAATGGCGATGTTAATGGTGATGTTAATCTTGTTCTGTGCATGTGACTTGTTGGATTTAACTTTGGTTCATAGTTCATTTTCTTTGGACTCCTATAGCTGATGGTGGATCAAGGGAAGGAGTCAGGCTGAGAGTATCAAATTTCTTTGTTTCTTCTGTCATCACTGGAAAATAAAGCATTTGTTTCTCGCATATTTGAAAAAATTGCATACTCCCCGGAGCCACCAGGGCATCCATCTATATCTCATTTTTCAAAGCCTATTTGAACTTTTTCACATAAACAGAACACTAGTCAAAATACCAAGGGAGTCTCTGTTAATTTACAAAATACATGTGACTTTCAAAAGAACTTCAGCCAGGCACGGTGGCTCACGCCTGTAATCCCAGCACTTTAGGAGGCCTAGGCGAGTGGATCATGAGGTCAGGAGTTCGAGATCAGCCTGGCCAACTGGTGAAACCCCGTCTCTACTAAAAATACAAAAATTAGCCAGGCATGGTGGCGGGTGCCTGTAGTCTCAGCTACTCGGGAGGCTGAGGCAAGAGAATTGCTTCAACCCGGAAGGCGGAGGTTGCAATGATTGCAGTGAGCTGAGATCGCGCCACTACACTCCAGCCTGATGATAGAGTGATACTTGCCCTCTATAAATAGAGCAGGTAGGCAAATTGAAAACCAAATGCCAGGGAGTAAAAGAATGGTCATATTTAAAACATACAGTCCACGGAACATAACAGCAACTTCTAACTGTCACTCATGTGAAACTAACAACATTTTTTTTTTTCACATCAAGAGGCATTTTGAATCTTTCAAAACTTGACCCGCTCATTGGATACACAAATGCAGATGTCTGCCATCTACTGGCAAAAATCAGTATTGGTAGTTTAATTTTTCTAAAAGAAAAAAAATTTTTTTTTAAAGAAAAATTTAATTTAAGCCCCAGCTTTAAAAGGTGGGGGAACACTGAGGCCTAGAGAAGGCCTCAGGTCTAATTGGCCAAACTGCCCTACTACACCCATCTATTCTAATCTTGACACCGAGTAGAAGCAGGCTTGTTTAGATATTCCCTTACAAGTACTAGTCCAGCTCCTGTGGATTTTCACAAAGACATAAATCCCACAAAGGCAGCGTCTTGTCCTGCTTATTCATCTCTTCATCCCTAGCACTTTTAGAACACTGCCTGACACAATTCAGGAGCTTAAAAAAAACGTAACTAGCAAGTGAACTACCAGTAGAATGGTTGGAAATAGAAGAGACTGTGTGTGGGTCACCTGGCTCGAGGGTTTTGCTACCACAGGAATTTCTAAACTTCTGATGAACAGAGTGATTATTAATTTTGTTTTCTTAACCTAATGTACTACTTTACATTAAATTCATGAAAAAGTATTAGTTGTATATGATTTTTGAAATTTACTTATTTATAGAAGACCTTTATAAAATGCCCCCTAACGGATGTGCAAAACCAACTCTGTCCATTTTTTAGACTGTTCATGATAATCAAACTATTTTGCACATAGACAACAGTTCTAGACTATGTTGTCTTTGCTTTTTTGACATCCTGCTGTTTATATCAATAATATACACGATTACTTGCTCAGAAATGTAACCCCTAAATATAGCATTATACCCATGCAAAAATATGGTCTGTTTTTCATAGTCAGCTCCCTGATAGAACTCAAGAGACAAAGAAAACAAGTTAAGAACTGCGTATATTTGAGATAACACTTTCTGTTTTTATAGTACCCTGTGAACATTGTTAACCATATTTTCCCGAAATATATATATATATAGATATATAGATATATGTTTAGATATAGCAGGATACATTTAATGGAAGCAGTTTCATCTTAATTTTCCAGCTGACATCTGAGTTCTTGCTCCATTGTGTTTAAATTCCAGTGGGAAAGAAGACTCCACCCTTTGCAAAGCCTGAGAAACATCTCAAGTTGAATATGACTCATCTTACCAGAGAGAATGACCTGAGATAATGTACCCCTTGCCAATCCATGCTATTAATCTAACTCAGAAAAATAAATAAATGTTCCTCTTTCTTTCTTTCTTCTCTCTCTCTTTCTTTTCTTTCTTTCTTTTTTTTTTTTTTTTTTTTTTTTTTTTGAGACCCTCCTGTCGCCCAGGCTGGAGTGCAGTGGTGTGATCTCGGCTCACTGCAACCTCTGCCTCCCGGGTTCATGCCATTCTCCTGCCTCAGCCTCCCGAGTAGCTGGGACTACAGGCGCCTGCCACCACGCCCGGATAATTTTTTGTTTTTTTAGTAGAGACGGAGTTTCACCGTGTTAGCCAGGATGGTCTTGATCTCCTGACCCCATGATTCACCCGCCTCAGCCTCCCAAAGTGCTGGGATTACAGGCGTGAGCCACCGTGCCAGGCATCTCTTTCTCTCTCTCTCTCTCTCTCTCCCCCTCTCCTTCCTTCTGAAATGTTGAATCTTAAAATTTAGCAAGCAGCAGTACTATCTAAGGTACGGTATTTAGAATGCAGATTGACAGACCCTGTCCCCATTTTTATTCAGCTGGTCTGCTTTCAATCCCCAAGGTTGAATCTTTAGCAGACATCCCATATGATTATGATGTATATGATCCTGGGCCACACAGGATCACCCCTCCAAGTGCCTGTGATTGAAAGCTTTCCAGTGGTTACAAAAACCTTCAAGAGAGCTTGCTGCTTGTGGCATCTGATGATCAGCCAATAATGACGACTCAAAAAATACTGGCCATTAGAAACTAGCTGGTGAAAGGAACCATAATTTCCAGGAGATCCAAAAGACTACCCCTCTCAAAATGTGAGGGTCACCAGTGTAACCACTATATCTACAAAAACAATGCTCCAGGCAAGGGAAGTTCTGAATCTCAGTCGGAGAAATTCTAGTATGTTCTGCATATAAGTCTTCAGGAACTGCTTACTGTTTACTAATAGATAAACTATTTTGTCATTATCAAGGTACATTGAAGACTGCTAAAACTCATGTTTCTTTTTCTCCCCCAAAGGGAACAGTAACAAGGAACTCACGCAACAACAAATACTTAATGAAAGTCTATTATGTGCCAAGCAGGCCCTTGGAATAGATGAGTGAATAAAACATAAAAATCTCTGCCTGCACAGGGACCTAAAGCATCATTCCATTTAGTGTTTCTACAAGGTGTAAAGTCTACAAGGCGTATGGAGAAATAAATAATCGGTGGCTTCTGATGAGAAGCTCAAAATCTAAAGGAAAAGGAGAGTTATTTACATAATTTATTTGAAGGCAGATAAGTATGGTAAATGTTATAATAGATGTGAGAATAACATACTAAAGGAGCACGGGGATTGAAAAAGATGTACAGTCAGCCCTCTGTATCTGTGGGTTCCACATCCGTAAATTTGACTAATCTCGCATCAAAAATATTCCAGAAAAAAAAATTCACAAAGTTCCAAAAAGCAAAACTTGAATTTGCCTCATGCTCAGTACTATGTTGAATCCACTCAAAGGAAGTGATGCGGAGGCACTGCATTAGGTATTATAAGTAATCTAGAGATGATTTAAATCACATGGGAGGATATGCATAGGTTATATGTAAATACTGTGCTGTTTCATACAAGAGACTTGAGCATCCTGTGATTTTGGTATCTGCCAGAGGTCCTGGAGCCAATACCCATTGGATACTGAGGGACGACTATATTTTCCTGAGGAATTCAGGCCTAATATTTTTAGGACAGCTACAGCCAAGCTAGGGAGAGTAAATTTCAGGAAGTGTGGTTTCCACAGAAACCTAGAGGCAGGACAATGGAGTCACATAAAGAACCACAAGCAGGCTGATGTGGCTACAGTGACATGACAGAGCAGGGAAAGGGAGATGGAATCAAAAGTTACGTAGAGGTAAAATTGTAGGTCTTGTTACAGAACTGTAAAATCCAAAAGAGACTGAAAGCAGGGGAACAAGTTAGAGGCCACTGGAGCCTTGTAAGGGGGAGATGATGGGAAAGACCTGGATCGAGGAGGTAGCAGTGAGAACAGGTGGCAAGTAATTAATGTGATGCAGTTTAGGAAAATTCAACAGGACTTACAAGCTGCATGTAAAGAGGGAAGGTATCTTTGTAAACATTCAAAAGAATTCAAGTCTGAATCCTTGCTTCTCCTTGGAAGACTGTGATGCAATCAATGCATATAGGAAAAGTAGGAAGAGTGGCATATTTTGGAGAAAGGTGATGCATTTCAATCTCCAAATCATACATTAGAGGTGCCTGATGGATATTCTTTGTAGAAATGTCTAAAACAGGGCCAGAAATGAATATGTAGCACTTGGGAGGGGGTTTGACACTTGAGATCTGTTTCTACTAATACTTGATGCCATAAATGCCATAAATGCAGCTGCAAACAACAAGAGTGAATAAAGAGGCCAGGTCATCTCCAGGCAGTGACTTAGCAGGAGTCTACATAGAAACTTAGACATGGAGTCAGAAGATCCAGGCTTAGAGTTTTGCAGCTTTGGGTGTGGCATTCAACCTTCTCAGATTCCAGGATCCTCAAATATAAAATAAGAGGCCCCCATTAGATAATCTTAAAAATCCCCTCAAAGTCTGCCGGGCACGGTGGCTCACACCTGTAATCCCAGCAATTTGGGAGGCCAAGGAGGGTGGATCGCCTAAGGTCAAGAGATCAAGACCATCCTGGCCAACATGGTGAAACCCCGACTCTACTAAAAATACAAAAAAATCAGCTGGGTGTGGTGGTGTGTGCCTGTAGTCCCAGCTACTCAGGAGGCTGAGGCAGGAGAATTGCTTAAATCCAGAAGGTGGAGGTTGCAGTGAGCCGAGATCGCACCACTGCACTCCAGCCTGGTGACAGAGAGAGACCCCATCTCAAAAAAGAAAAAAGAAAAAAAGGAAAAAAGAGAGAGAAGGATTTTGGGATCAGGAGAAGACAAAATACAGAATGATAACTTGAAAAGTTGCAAGGGTAAGAAAAAGTGTACTTTAAGGAAAGTCAAGTCAAACGTGCCATAGTTAGAGGAAAATATCTTACAGAGAAGCAGGATGGAGAGTGCCAGTGTGGGAGGAAGAAGAAGATCTGAGCGTGCAGTAGATCAGTGTTATGGGGCACAGATTTCTGTTTTTGATGAAGCTGGAGAATGGCCACAGGCTGTCTCACTTGCCACAGCCTTCAGACCCAGGTACCAGTTTCTTTATTCAGCCTGGTTCCATGTTGTGGCCTGACCCTTGATAATCAGTATTTCATCTGTAGCTTAACATGGTCTAGGCCTGTCCCTAAGACTGTGGGAATGTTTCAGTCCCTCCCAGAATCAACTTTCTGATTTTCTTTTCAAGCCTAGACCCTTGGGTTGTTCTCTTTTCGCCTGGTTCCTGCTTCTGATGAGAAAGACATGCATGCATTTCATATAAAAGGCAACATGGTACAACCTGGATTCACTGAGCTTCTGTGACATTATCAGCTGTTTAAGCTGAGGAAAGTCCTCAGTATGTTTCAGTTTCGTTTTATGTATATATGGAAAAGATAATAACAATTTCTATTTAAAGAGGGTGGTTGACTGCATGGTACTGGCATAAACACACACACACACAGACCAATGGAATGGAATAAAGAGCCCAAAAATAAATCCTTGTATTTATGGTCAACTGATCCTCAACAAAGATGCTAAAAACACACAATGAAGAAAGGATACTCTTCAACAAATGCACTTGGCAGAATTGGATATCCACATGCAGAAGAATGAAATTGGATCTTATCTCACACCAAACACAAAAATCATATCAAATTGGATTAAAGACTTAAATCTAAGACCCAAAACTCTGAAACCACCACAAGAAAACACTGGAAAATGTTTAGAACATTAGTCTCAGCAAAGACCTTTTGGGTAAGATCTCAAAAGCACAGGCAACAAAAGCAAAAATAGACGCATGGGATTATATCAAGAGAAAACATTTCTGCATGGCAAAGGAGAAAATAAACAAAGTGAAGAGGCAACCTAAACTATGGGAGAAAATATTTGCAAACTATCCATCTGACAAGGGATTAATAACCAGAACATATAAGGAAGTCAAAAACTCAATAGCAAAAAAGAAAATAATCTGATTAAAAAATAGGCAAAAGATGTGAACAGAGATTTCTCAAAATAAAACATACAAATGGCCAACAAGTATATAAAAATAAAACTAGTGGCCAAGCGCGGTGGCTCACGCCTGTAATGCCAGCACTTTGGAAGGCCGAGGCGGGCAGATCACTTAAGGCCAGGAGCTTGAGACCAGCCTGGCCAACACGGCGAAACCCTATCTATCATAATACAAAAATTAGCCAGGCATGGTGGCAGGCACCTATAATCCCAGCTACTTGGGAGGCTGAGGCAGGAGAATCACTTGAACCAGAAGACTGAGGTTGCAGTGAGCCAAGATCATGCCATTGTACTCCAGCCTGGGCAACAGAGTGAGACTCTGTCTCAAAAAAGTAAAATAAAATATAAATAAATAAATAAATAAAACTACCATAGGATCCAGCAATCCCACTACTGGGTATACATCCAAAGGAATTGAAATCAACATGTCAAAGAGACATCAACACTCCCATATTCACTCCAGCACTCTTCATAATAGCCAAAATATGGAACCAAACTAAGTGTCTATCAACAGAAGAATGGAGAAAGAAAATGTGGTATATATACACAATAGATACCATTCACCCTTAAAAGAGAAGAAAATTCTTCCTCTGCAACCAAATGGTTGGACTTGGAGGACATTGTGTTAAGTGAAATGAGTCAGGCACAGAAAGACAAATGCCAGATCTTCTCACTTACATGCAGAATCCCAAAAAGTGGAACTTATAGATGAAGAGTAGAATGGGGGTTTCCAGGGGGGACAGGGAAGGGGTGATGGTTGGGGAGATGTTGATCAAAAGGTACAAAGTTTCAGTTAGGATGAATAAGTTTGAGAGATCTATTGTACAACACAATGACAACTATGGTTAATGATAATGAACACTTGATAACTGCTAAGAGAATAGATCTTATAACATTCTCACAGCAAAAAAAAAAAAAAATCAGAGGTCTTGGATATATTAATTAGTCTGATGTAATCATTTCACAAAGTACCACGATGTCAAAGCATTACACTGTACACCATAAATATATATAATGTTTAATTGTCAACTATACATGAAAAAAGAGGGCTGTTGATTCAATGAGATATTGTCTGAAGATCTGAAGCCTTATAATTCATTGTAATTATCAGCAGTCATCATCATCATCGCCATCGTTACCTGTTCTTTCTTCAGGATATCTTGCATTGGCTAAAAGTTACTTTCTTTGCCCATGGTTGTTCCTGGGGTTTTCAGGCCTTCAAAGAGACCTTGGCTCCAACATATTACTTTGTCTTTTTTAATCTGCTTTCAAAGTATTCACTTCCTTTCTTTTTCTTTTTTCTTACCTTAATATATGGGCATTTTTTTGTGGGTATAATTTTAGACTATACATTTCCAAGTTATATCCTGCTTGCTTTCCAAAGAGAATCTGAGAATGCTTATATTAAAAATGAAAGGTTAAGAAAAATCCTAAAACAAAAGGGAAGTAATATACAGAAAAAAACAAGCAAAACTGGCCACTGTGATTGAATGTTATTTTTAGGTCTAAGTTTCCTAGCAGCCAATGCAAAAATGAAATAAATATGGCTTAATTTTATTATCAGATAATTCCTCTTATTATTCCAAAGGAGGTTCAATTTTCACTTGTATTAAAGTCTACAGGAAACACACAATACCATATGGGAGGATACATATTAACTATACCAACGGACAAAATGTTCAGGGGTTTGATAGAAGACGTAGAAATATTCTTTATATTGGCCGGGCGTGGTGGCTAATGCCTGTAATCCCAGCACTTTTTGAGAGGCCGAGGCGGGCAGATTACTTGAGGTCAGGAGTTCGAGACCAGCCTGACCAACATGGTGAAACCCCATTTCTACCAAAAATACAAAAATTAGCCGGGCGTAGCAGCACACACCTGTAATCCCAGCTACTTGGGAGGCTGAGGCAGGAGAATAGCTTGAACCCAGGAGGCGGAGGTTGCAGTGGGCCAAGATCATGCCATTGTACTCCAGCCTGGTCGAAAGAACGAAACTCCATCTCAAAAAGAAAAAAAAATATATTATTTATATAATTTCACTAATCCAGACTGCAAAAGTCTCCTATTGATTCAAAGTTGTAATCTTTTATTGTCTTACATTCTACTTTTAAGTTTCTTCTTCCTAAGATATAGTCTCCTTTGCTGACATCTCTAGGTTCCTCAAACATACTCCTGTCCTCCCTCTACCCAGGAAAATGACCTTCCCGAGTTCCACAATAGAACTATTTTTTAAATGACAAATATGGTATCAGTAACAAACATTCATCATTATGAAGACTTATCTCTCCAAAATTCCAAAGGGAATATTGATGTTTACTTCTAAAAGAATTTTCTTTTCAACAAATGCCTTATTTTGTGCCCCCAGTTACTTGCATTCTAAGACACGGCTCACACATTTCCTTTTGTTTTTCACACTGCTTCTTCCTAAATTGTAGTTTTATTAAATACACTAAAATTTTTGGTATATCCTTTACAACATTTTCTATATTATATATATAATACATATTTCTATATTTCTATAGAAATATATATTTCTATATTTCTATAGAAATATATATTTCTATATTTCTATAGAAATATATATTTCTATATTTCTATAGAAATATATATTTCTATATTTCTATAGAAATATATATTTCTATATTTCTATAGAAATATATATTTCTATATTTTTATAGAAATATATACATATATATATAAATACATGTATTTTTTGAGATGGAGTCTCGCTCTGTTGTCCAGGCTGGCGTGCAGTGGCACGATCTCAGCTCACTGCAACTTCCGTCTCCCGGGTTCAAGCGATTCTCCTGCCTCAGCCTCCCGAGTAGCTGGGACTACATGCATGTGCCAGCACGCCCGGTTAATTTTTTGTATTTTTAGGAGAGAAGGGGTTTCACTGTGTTAGCCAGGATGGTCTCAATCTCCTGACCTCCTGATCCACCCATCTCGGCCTCCCAAAGTGCTGGGATTACAGGCGTGAGCCACCACACCCAGCCACAACATTTTCTATATTTTTATTTCAAATTTATATTCATTCATGGAACAAAAAGTAATATACCTATAAATATGTGTGTTAGATGATAGATAAATATGTACACATTCAGAATTCAAAATGAGTCACCTATTCTTTATGGAGCTAAAGAATTTGAAAACTTACATTTCAGTATAAAATTCAGCAATCTGAGAGTTCATGTCATCAAATATGATAATTTTAACTTGACATCAAAGATAAATGATTACTACCCCACCAGCAGTTCATCACTCAACATTAGCCTAAAGACATAAGTATAGCTTGGAACTTCCGGGGTAGTATTTGTGTCTTACTGTTACAAATCCGAAGTCTAGCACAATCTGAGGAGCAGAGAGAGAAATTGCTGAATAAAGGCATACTTAAGTGATCAGAAATTCAAAGCAAACATATTTCTACATTGCTAGGCCATTTTAAGCAGATTGGTTTTTATGCAGTTAAATCAGTCAATCTTTTGAAATAAGTTGCAGATTTTAAGAAGAGGAGATAGATTTACATTTAAAGTCAAGTTGCAAGAGTCTATTATTATCCCAGTTTTGTATAGAGTAAATGTTAGAATATGTATAGAAAAATATCAGAGTCAATCCTGTCGTGGCATCAAACTGTTAACCATAGTTGTCTTTGGGGGTATTGGGTTATGGTGGACTTTTACTTTTGATATATATTTCCATAATGTTTGAATTTTTGTATCACATATATTACTTTTATAAGGAGACAAACAACAAAAACACTATATTTACTTTTTTCGAGACTGGATCTAGTTCTGTTGCCCAGGCTGGAGTGCAGTGGCACCATCACAGCTCGCTGCAGCTTTGAACTAATGGGCTCAAGGGATCCTCCTTGCCTCAGCCTCCCATGTAGCTGAGAGTACAGGCAGGTGCACCACCTAATCCAGCTGATTTTTAATAATTTTTGTAGAGATGTGTTTTTGCTAAGTTGCCCAGGTTGGTCTTCAACTTCTGGCCTCGAACAATCCTCCCACCTCAGCCTTCCAAAGTGAGCCACTGTGCCTATTTACATATTTTATATGTGAATGTGCATATTGAGCATGTATGAAGAAGACTCTGCACTAGATACTTGAAAGCAGTCAAAGACCAACAAAACACAGCATCTTTCAAGGAGTTCACAGTCTGATATTTCAAACAATTTGTGGCACACACACATTAAAACCAAGAGTGAATGTAATCAGGGATAAAAGTGAAATTCTGCTGGAGTAACAGAAGATGAATTCGTTTCAAGTGGTCCTTGACAAATTGCTAAAATTTGGATCCCTGATGATGTGGCAGCAAGGGCATCCTACGCAGCAAGAGAACATGGCAGAGGATGAGGATACCTGCAACAGCAAGTACCAGGGTGAAGTGAAGGGCGACCTTGAGACTCGAGACTGAACTCAACATGCAAACCCAAGCCATGAAGCAGGGTGAAGCTGATGCGAGACATTTAGTCTTTATTCAACAGGTAATGGAAGGGGATGTCAAAGAAGGTGTTCGAGGGTAGGAGAAAGATGATCACATTTGGTCTTCAATAACAGTAATCTGTGTAAAATGGATCAAAGGCAATCATGTGGTCAATGAGATCATCTGGGAAGCTCAGAGACTAAGAAAAGATATAAAGCTAAAACATAAAGCCTTTCTTCTCAGTGTGGTCCGAGCACAGAGGAGCAGTATCTGCATCACCTGAAGGCTGGTTAGAAATGCAGATTCTCAGGCCCCAACTCAGCCCTCATGGATCAGAGTCTGCATTTTATCAAGATCCCTATGTGATCTGAATGCACATTAAAGTTGCAGAAATGATGAATTAAGATATTGATAGCAGGAGGGGAAAGTGCCAAGAAGGTTGAGATCTTACTTGGTTGAATCATTAGAATTCGGTACCTGGCTAAATGTGGGAGGTGAAGGAAGAGAATAAATCAAGATTGAGAATAAATCAAGATTACTTGATTTATTCATAACGTTTGAGCTGTAGGATGGTCATGCTGTCCATAGAAATAGGAATCCCAGGAGGGGAACAGGATGAGGAAGAAGGAGGGGAAGGCTGTGCTATCCAGCAAGCACATGGAAATGCTCCTTACTGAAGCCAAGTGAGGCTTGGAGATGAGCAGATGAGTGTGACCCGCATGGAAAGGGTATTTGAAACCGTGAAGACAGAGGCAGATATGAAAGGAGAGGCAGGGGAAGAGTATGGGAGTCAACCAGGGAGAAATTGCTGGAGAGCCCTACACTCTGCAGAAGATGGGGGTGGGGAACAGGAAGGAGAGAAAAGAACCAGAGGAGAGAAGAGAGCTAGGGAGGTATAATTCTCTGAAAATTAAGGGAGTTTAAAGGGGTTGCTAAGAGATTAACCAGGACAGACAAGGAAGGGCTACCCATTTTATGACTAAGAGGTTACAGGTGACTTCTGGAAAAGTCATTGCTATAAACCTCATGAAGGTGGATGAGAGGAGTCAAAAGATTTAAAGTCAGAGGGTAGTGAGATTAGGGGAGTGTGATTGCTGTTCAGTGAGTGTAATTGAAAAGGTTAAGAAAGATCATGAAACTTTAGAAGTGGCACATAGGACCAGGTTGAAATAACTTTAAACTTCTCAACTTTAAAGATTTTCTTATGGAAGAAAGATCAGAAGTGTTCTCATCATAATTCTCAGAATTATTAAGAAGGCAAACAAGTACAATGAGAGTTAGATTTTTGGCTCAATGTAAAGAGGATCTGCATCTCACTGCTCTGTGAAAATGGAATGACCCCCTTGGTGAGTGTTAATTTCTCAAACATACAGACTGCACAGTTTAACACAAGAGAGAGGTCCGAAGCCGATAGTTGTTCATTAATGACATCTGCAGTGGTCTGAATGGTAGTCCCTCCAAAAGATGTGCCCACCTCCTAATCCCCAGGTTCTGTGATTACCTTATATGACAAAAGATGTGATGTAATAAAGTTAAGGCTCTTGAAAGGAGGAGCTTATCCTAGATTTTCTGGCTAGGACTTCACTGCAATCACACATATCCTTATAAGACAGGCATATACAGGAGGAGACAGTGAAAGAGGTGGAGGAGCCAACGTGACCACAGAAGCAGAGACTGGAATGATATGCTCACAAGTCAAGGAATGCAGATAGCTACCAGGAGCTGAAGGAAGAAAGGAAAGATTCTCCCCTAGGGTCTTTAAAGGAAGTGCAGTCTTGCCAACACCTTGATTTCAGACTTCTGGCTTCCAGAATTGTGAAAGAATAAACTTCTGTTTTAAAACCTAAGAAATTCATGCAACATCTAACATCCTCTTCCAACCCAGATTTGTTTAGCTACACTCACATTGATCATATGCTTCTGAAAAGCAGAGCCCTTGACTTACTGTGTATCCAAAACAGAATGTCCATGGTACTTTGCAAATTAGATGATACTGATATGAAAGATGTGATAACGGATATATATATACAACTCCTACGTAAATGCACATAGTGGATTAGATATAAAGAGATAGATAATTGATAGGTAGATAGATGGAGTGATTGAGTCATTTACTCATTCTACTCAAACATGTATTTATTATATATTTACTTATATACTCTCATGAAGGTAACTTCTTTGGAGAGAATCAAAATAAATACTACCTAGGTTATCCTTGAGCATCAAATTTTATATTAAAAATGGTAAGTGCCACTAGTATTCAGAGTAGAGGGAAGTGATTTGTAGTTGTTTAGTCAGACCGATTTTCAGTTTCTAATATTCAAATGAATCAAGGGATTTAAAATAATTAATCACAGGGAAAACAGAATGATAGCTGTGCTCAAGGAAAGCTGGAAGAGTTTGGCTGGTCCTTGCATGATGGGAAGGATCTAGGGTGAGGAGAGAAGAAAGGAGGACTCCATATAAAGAAACATCATGGCCATTCCAGATTCCCATCATCTCTCCCTTCACACAAGCTACTGCATGTGGCATGTGTTATTGGGCATGTGAGAAAGCACAGGAAACACGGCAGGAGGATCATCACGTCTATTTCAAGTATGAGAACTTCTTTTCAATGTAAATCGTTTGAGAGACCTCCCACAACAGAAGTTGTGCTTTTAGACTATTTTGCACTAAGAAAATTGAAAAATCACAAAAAAGACTGTGTTCAATAACATTTGTAAATGACTATGGATATATATTTAAATATAATCATCAACATATTGTCAATTTGAAGCCAAAAACCCAATAATATTTAATATTTATATGGCTTCCTTCCTTTCTTTCTTTCGTTCTTTTTTTCTTTCTTACTCTCTTTCCTTTCTTTCTTTCTTTCCTTCTTTCTTTCTCTCTCTCCCTTCCTTTCTTTCTTCTTTCTTTCTTTCTTATACTCTTTCCTTCCCTTCCTTCCTTCCCTTCCTTCCTTTCTTTCTTTCTTTCTTTCTTTCTTTCTTTCTTTCTTTCTTTCTTTCTTTCTTTCTTTCCCTTCCTTCCTTCCTTTCTTCCTTCCTTCCCTCCCTCCCTCCCTCCCTCCCTCCCTCTCTCTCTCTCTTTCTTTCTTTCTTTCTTTCTTTCTTTCCTTTCTCTCTTTCTTTCAGAGACGGGGTCTTGCTATGTTGTCCAGACTGGAGTACAGTGGCTATTCACAGGTGCAATCATAGTACACTATAACTTTGAACTCCTGGCCTCAAGTGATCTTCCTGCCTCAGCCTCCTGAGTACCTGGGACTACAGGTGTATGCCACTATGCTCAGCCAAAATTTATATGGATTGTGAGTCTATAAAATACCACTGGATTAGGGTTCAATGGAAGTGAGAGCTAGCTCAATGGAATGTCTAATGGCTGTGGGCAAGAATTAGCCTGTATGTATTAATAGTTAGCAGTAACCAGGTTTCTCTCCAGTCTGGATCCTATGGGCAATTCTAGTGGGAGAAAATGTACTCCAAAGTGACAAGTCTTAAAAAATGTAGACAAAGGCTGTTAGCAGCTCCTTTTTCCTACAGTTTAGTGACAGAATATTTGTATGTTATCTACGTCTATAGCCATAGCTACCTGTGATAAATTAGAAGGCTTCAGTAGAAGAGCACCGAAACACCTCGCAGCCATAAATGCAGGGAAGTACACACTTGGTAGCCCCTCTCTCTGGGGACTCTCTCCAAAACAGGCTGAAAGTATTTTACCTTGGTTTAAACTCACCTGAATTTTATCTGAACAGCAGTAGTTGGCGGATATCCTGCCCGAACCAGGATGTCTACATTAGCACCACTTCCTGTGCTAGAGGTGACAGAAGGTAGACGATGTCATGGCTCAGCTGGCATGCCAAATTTCAAGGGAACAGCGGGGACAGGAAGCAGGCTAGGGCTGGGCTAGAACAAATGACCTAATGAAGGATTGATTCTGTAGTGGATAGTCAGCCACTCAAATTACATTGCTTGGGAGAGGTGTGGAGAACTGAGATTTGATCCTGCCAACAATGACAGACAAGGAGAATTTATTTGTCAAGTGGAACCGGGCACTACAAGTCTCAGGCAGAAATGATGCACTGTCAGGAGAGGAGCTGTGCCTTAGGTCCAAGGGTTTGTCACATTGAGATTGAATCAGAGAGAGAATAGAAAGAAAGGGGTCTCGCTCCTGGAGAGAAGTTCTTGGCAAGGGCGAGGCTGACTGCCAAGGTCATAGCTAAAATTTTCCCAGGCCAGACATTAAATCCAGTACTGAAAGTGCAAATTGAAAACTCAATAAAATCCTAGTCCTATGAAATGGTAAATATGACAGGAGTTAGAGAAACTGAGGTGAGGGGGGCATGAGAATTGCTAGAGCTCACTAGGGTTAGGACAGACTCTGCACTGGTTGTAGAATCAGAAGGGCCAGGCTCCTGAGTCCCATGCAGAGCAGGCTTGGAAAGGCAAGTTCTCAAAGCCCACAAGGCATCTGCCAGCTACTGTTTGTCAAATTGGTTTTTGTTTTTTGTTTTTAATTTTTGGCCACCATTGTTTTTCTCAAAGTGTTCATATTCCGGATGGCTTCAGGATGAACTGGCACAATTGGTGAGAAGCTGGCAGGGGCTCAGAATATTCCTTCTGTTGACTTCCTGTCATCACTACTGGACCCTAGGTCTGTGTCAATGTGGCAAGCTGCAGCTGCAGCCTCAGCAGAGGAAGCTAAGAAGGTGCATGTCAGCCAGAGTCCTTGGCCTTCAGGAGGGGATGAGCGGGAAGTTCCAACAGGTGGGAGAATGCAGATCGCCAGCCTAAAGAGGAGAGCCTGCCAGGGGCTGGGGAATCTGCAAGCTGCCAAAACTTCTGGATAGAAAACAACACACAGAGGCCAAAAACTGAGCCAGAGGGCCACTACACACTGGCGCTCAGTGCTGTCCATCATGGTGTACTGAGGGGGCTCTGGGTTCCAATCAAGCACTGCATTTCAGAGTTTGTTCAAAAAGCACATCCACACGCACTGGATTCTCAAAACCAATCCATGGTATGGTCAGGGCAACTACTATGGTCTTCAAGTGTATAGTGGGGAATGAAATGCTTGAGGTCACACAGTTATCATATAAGCCACATTATGGTTTAATATTTTCAATTGCTTCACCAAACCAAAATTACTATTGTGATGATGATTATTTAGAGACAGAGTCTCAGTCTCTCGTACAGGCTGGAGAGCAGTGGCATGATCCTAACTCACTGCAGTCTCGAACATCTGCATTCAAGCTGTCTTCCCACTGCATCTTCCTTAGTAGCTAGGAATACAGGTGCACGCTGCCATGCCTGGCTAAGTTTTTACATTTTTTGTAGAGATGGAGTCTGGCTATGTTGCCTAGGCTGATCTTGAATTACTTGCCTCATGTAATCCTCCTGCCTTGGCCTCCCAAAGTGCTGCCATTACTGGCATGAGCCACTGTGCCCAGACCAAAATTATTTTTATTTCTTGCATTGAAGACAACACTAATGGAGATCTATACTGTCTGGGGCATGCAACTGCTAGGGAAGGTAGCAGGCTAACAGAGCTCTCCAGGTGCTAGTTCACTGATGAAAAGGGAAGCCTTTCATGAGGCAGAGAATTGCTTGAACCTGGGAGGCGGAGGTTGCAGTGAGTCAAGATCATGCCACTGCACTCTAGCCTGGGCAACAGAGTGAGACTCCATCTCAAAAAAAAAAAAAAAAAGTGAGGGAAGGCTTTCATACCTGCACACCCTCTCCATGGAGGGTGGGCAGAGGGAGCAATGCAGTGATGAGTGATTTGAAGAAAGAGTCTGCTTAGCATTTGATCTGAACAAAGATATATTCCTTAACGGAGAAGATAGGGCCTTTCAGATACCAGAAACTAACTTCTAATTTAACTGATTTTGCCTCCTGTCATATACATTAGATTATCTCTTCATAAAATCAAAACTTTCGGTTGATGTTGAAATTTTATTCCAAAGTTCTGAAAGGCTAGTAATTTTTAAGAACAGGGCTTCTGCTGGACTTGCTGAACTTTATAGATGAAAAATATATTGCATCTAGGAAAACACTATATTAAACAATTCAGCATAAAGGCACATTTTATTATGCTGATTAACTTTTAAAAGTAAACATGGTAGAGGGATTTGATTACAATTTTATTAAGCTCATAGATACCTTTTACAATAGTCTTATGTAAGGAGAATACATTTTAAATTCACAAACATAAAAGACAACATCTCTAGCTACTCACTGATCCTCCAAAATCACACTGTGAGAATAATGCTATTAGTCATCATATGATATAAAATCAGGTTCCATAAGTGAAGGACAGATACACTTCCCTGCATACTGATCAGTCTCCATCTTCATATGATTCACGGTTCATTCATCTCCTATCTAAAGTGCCACTACACCACAGCTGTTCCCAATATAAACTTCCCGGCACTGCAAACAAGACCCAATTTCTTAATAGTCACATTGGAATCGTCCAGGCCATTTAGCAGTAAGCAACTGAGCTTGCCAATGATAACAAAGTTATTAGGCAAGAACAATATGTTGGCTGGGAAAATGACAGAGATTTTTAACTAAAAATCTAAAAAATATATTAATTTATAATTTACAAATACATAAGGCAACTTTGCTTTTAAACATATCGTTTAACTTTCTGTCCATTCAATTTACAAGTGTGAATCTAAGAAATTGTATATCTGCCAATTTCACATTTTTTCCATGCTCTCTTTCAACAGGTTGCCTGCAATTAAAGGCTAAAATATCATTAAACGAACTTCGCAATTTTACATACTCTAACTTAAAATAACAAATTTTCTTTGTTAAGAAAATAAATCATTTGTCTTTATAAGGAAAAAATGAGAAGGTACACTCTAAAGAACTTTTACACATGCCTAAATAATCTTCATAAGTAAATAATACTTTTGAAGTGACATTTTACTTCCCCCTACCCCAGAATAAAAATAGGGTACTGAATATTCATCATAGATTTCTCTAAATTTTAAAGCAAACTTTCCTAAATAAGCTTAAATGTGGGTTTAATACAGAACTATTCATTATAACACTTGTTCTTTCTTGAAAACTTGACCAATTCCACATTTGCTCCTTTTATCAAATTACATTTTTCCCTTACAATAATTTTCCACACAGAAAATTTATAAAGATTTTTCAAAGTCTACTTTTTATCTCATTTTCTTTTTCAACTATCATGTTCATTTGAATAATGACCCAACGTTATTTAAAAAACAATATTTTGACATTGCTATTTTCATGCTACATTCGATCTCATAATACCCCCCAACCTAGAGAAACATTCTAAATCAGACCGGCAATGTCATTATTTTTAAATTAGTAATTAAAGCGAACGTTATATTTCCATATGGAAACCACTACAAAAATAACGTGCTTTCTAGCCCAACAATAGCTAATTATGTATTAAGCTAATTGAGACAAACCATGTAAACAAAATCTAAAGATAGACTATTCGGCGGTAGAAGCTATGATGTAAACCACATTTCTGTGGCATGTTGGAATGCACACTGAAGAAGCAGGCATGTTCCTTCCACATGTATACTTCGGAATATCAGCTCTTATAACAAGAGGGTGCACTCAACAGCTCGCCTATCCCACAATATTTGGAACAGAAATACCTTAGTTTTTTATTAACGTGCTACCACTACAATGCTGCCTATATGTAGGTATCTGCTCTAGGTTTAGCTTTCCCCTTTCTGAACTATAGGTTCTTATGCATAGTCTCTCTTAAGTAAATACATGGGCATTGTTTTAAACACAGGAAATAATGATGAATGGTTCATGCAATATAACGATCTCACAATATGAAATTATGTGGACTATATATAATCACTGCACCCGGTTAAAAATTATTTTTCAAATAGTAACCTACAAAGATCAAAATGGGGGCAGGGGACAGGTTATCTGTCTTGGAACTCAGAGGGCAAGAGAGAAAGGAAAAGTCTGTGCAAAGCATATTGTGAAATAACCAGTGTTCTTAACCACACATCGCTTTGATAAATACATTTCTGTCCTAAAGAGGGCTGCCCTTTCACATTGCAAACACGGACACGGGCGGGGATCGAGGGAACATATCCTTGCAGCCTTTGGACAGGTTCCAGTAACACTTGCAGACAAATGAAGGTTTGCATTCTTGAAACCTATCCATATGGTTGCAGTTCCCAAATCCCTGCTGCCTCTACCACTTCCAAATGCGTGCAAGGAGAGTCGGACACACGCACAAGCATGCAGAACAGGATCTCAATTCCAACACTCATACCGCGAAGTGGACAAGGGAATTCTGCTGCTGGAGTCGACTGTCCGCCCGCCGCCGCCGTTTAAAAACACGCAAAAATTAACCTCGCTATTAGGAGGCTATGCTGAGGAAGTGTTCCAAAGAGGAGAACCGGTGCAGTCCAGCGGCCGCTGCCTCGCGAGTGCAGACTATCCCCGGGTCAGTAAAGATGCGCACTAGACTAGGTACCTTCGCCCAAGTGTTACTCGAAGTGCCAAATTTGCCTTCTCGCCCCCTGAAATGCAATCCGAACTTGCGGCCCCACTGCGAGGTTGGCGGGTGCCAGCTTTAGCCTTCTTAGAAATGACAGGAAACCAAATGGGGAGATGGGAGACAAACGCTCAACACACGAGTGCGCTCACAAACACACCCCGAGCCCAGTAGCTCCTCATGCTCGGGCACTTTGGAGCGTCAGATCCGGCAGTGGGGAAGAGAAAATCGAAGCGAGGGAGAGCGGGGTGGGACGTCCCCGGCTCTCTCCCGGCCACCGCTCGCATGATTCCCGTCCCTTTCGGGGCACTTGGGTGCCAGCGGGCGTTCCCCACCCTCAGTCCCAGAACTCCAACTCCGCACCAGATCGCGCTGTCGGAATTCAAGTGCCCCCATCTTCCCCAAATCAACAGCCTCTCTCGTCCTTCCCCAGCCCCTTCTTTGGATTCCAAACACAAGACCTCTCCTACCCGCGCCGAAAACTTTTTCCTCCTTTCGCAACGAGATAAGGCAAGAAACCAGGTCAGCCGCTACCGCCACCCGCTCTGCCCAGCGCCTGGGTGGCGGGCGCCGTCCCTACCTGGCAGCTGCGCTCCAGGTGGCTGTCCCACGCCGGTCTCCGCGCCTGCCCGGTGCGCGGGTGGCGTCCGCTCCACCTTCCCTTCGTCTCCTCCGGCTCAGCGTTCAGGGAGCGACTGTCCTTAGGATCGCGCGCCTCTGCCCAGAGCCGCCCTTCGGTTCATCGCCCGTCTTCCCAGAAGCGCTGCTGCCGCCCCGGCGGACTGACGAGGAGCCTGGAGATCCGCGATGGCACCGATGGCCCCGCGGTGTGCGCTCCGGGGTCTGAGAGCGCTCCGCCCGCGGGCAGCTGCGGCCGCGCGTCACATGCCGCCTCCGGGCAGCGGCCGCGGCACCTGCCCAAGCGGCAGCGCTCCCGGCTCCGCAGTGCCTCCCCCGTGCCCTGGGCTCCCCTGCGCGCTCCGGCCCTTTCTGTTCACGCCCTTTTTCCTCTGTCTCCCGCTTCACTTTTTCTCTTCTCTCCGTCTCCTTCTTTATCGTGTATTCCCTTTCTCCAAAAGCAGAGAGAAGGCGCTCCAAGGGGGAGGAGAGGTCTTTTCCTCCCCACGAACTCTTCCTCTGCCTGGTGGTGGCGGTCGTGGCTACTGCTGGCCGCTCCTCCTCTCCTTCCTCCTCGCGTTCCTCCTGCTCCTCCTCCTCCCTGGACTGAGAGAGCTGGTGTAATGCACAGGCTGCCTGCTTGAGACCCAAACCTGCCCGGCTTCTGAGCATGCCCAGTTGCCCTGCCGGCGCCTAGCTCCATTCCCGCGTGCCCGCTGGGCTCCGCGTTCTCCGCCTGGCAGGGGGCGAGGAGATCCCAGGGTACTCCTGGGGTGGGTTGGCTGAAAGCGGGACACCAAGCAGGAGAGAGGGGGGCCTCACCCACCCAGCATGGCCTCACCTGTTCCCAAATTGTGCCTCCCGCGGCGCTTCAAGGATAGATTTTGCCGGTCTGTTAGTTTTGTTGTGTTCGCTTTTAAATTGGTTTCCCTGGACTGCTTAGAAGGACTGGAAGGAATTCGATTCCTTGGGCACAACTTATCGATGAGTGAACTTCAGCTCAGTTACAATATACGACTCCATGGCAAACCCTTCTCTAGGGAACAGTCTGATGCATCTACTTTTTGACATTTAGTGAGTCTCTTTCTGCAGAGCAGTGTAGTAGAGGATGACTTGACTTTTCCCTCCCTGGACAGTTACACCTTGGAAGAAAATAAGACAAGCATCCATGAAGAAGACACTGACGTGCACGCGCGCGCGCGCGTACACACACACACACACACACACACACTTTTTTAAATCAGAAAATAAAATGAAAGGTATAACATTGCTAGCCAGTCTTTTAAAGCTCAAGAGGAATGGAAATCTAAGAAAGAAAGAGAGAGAGAGACAAAAAAGGTTATTATGTACTACTGCCAGCTAACTATGTAAGGAAAAAGTGGAGAGATACCAAATTTGAAAAGATACCAATGAGGCTGTCCCACGGCACTCTCGAGGTTTTGTTTAAAAAGCGTGTAAGGAAAGATGACAGAGGAATCTCACAAGAAAGGACAAGCGTAACAATGATAACTGAAAAAAAAAAAAAGAAAAGAAAGAAAAAGGAAGGAAGGAGGAAGATAAAAAGAAGAAAAAAGAAAGCAAGAAATTGAAGCATAGTATGAAATGAAATATTTAACAATATTAGAGGCAGCAAATTATTTTAATTCTATTTGGAACAAGAAGATAAATAGGAAAAGATAGAGCTCTTTGAAAAATTAAGTAATGCTAAGAGATTAGAGAAACACCAGTATATGAATTCCTTTCTGAATCTATATTCTCCTCTAGGTAGAACAATCTTTAGGAGAGAAGAGACTAAACTTTGCGTAGAGAGGATTGAGAATCATGATGGGAAAATAGCTAGTGAGAAAGCATGTGCCTACTTAAATTAATTAAAATATCTAGGCTTAGGTAAATTGCATCCAGGATACTAGAATAGTAATAATAATATCAATATTGTAGCCTTTTTATTGGGCTACCTCTCAGAAGAAAATATAACAGTTACTTTCAGATACTTCTTTAATCTTTAAAACAGTCAAATGAGTATTTTATCCTTGTGTACTAAAGGAGAAAGGAATTTAAAGGAATAATTTAATTGTCCATTATACAGCTAGTAAGAGGAACATGAATTCAGATTTAATATCTTTCCCATTACATAGAATTGTTATTTGCCTGTGGGAACAGGAGTAGCTTTGATAATATTTGATAATATTGATCCATTAAGAACAGGCAAGGACCAAAAGAATGGACAAGTAGTGATTATGTAGTTTTCAGAGAAAGACAAAAGTTATTAATTTTTAATGAAAATATTCTGGTATGTATACAATGGTTAAGTTTGAGACTGGCCTCTGGCAATGTTCTGGAGAAGATCCTGAAATAAATCATTTGTGACTAGTGAGAAAAGAAAAGGAAGCAGCTACAATTTAGTAAAATAAATCATACCAGATTAAATTCATTTCCACTTGTAAATAGTCACTAAACTCATAATACAGTATTTCCTGATTTCAGCCAACCTTCCTATTATCATTATGGACAAGGTAAATGTAGATTGCATGTTTGTATCAAACAAATTACAGTGTAGACAGAGTTGCCTCCAGTTTCTTGGTAAGTGGATTCATGCTGGGCTTGAATAAGGTATTGGTCCTGACCTTGGTGCCCTATCATTCAGCAGATTTATCAAATTATATTTCATAGGAAAATATAAATGGGATACTTAATAGATTTGAGAATGAACCAAACTGGAGGCAATGCTTATTTATAGGATGCCAAAAATCAGAAACCAAAGAGTATTTGCCTTTGGATTTTGGTCTAAAATGAAGGAAATCAGCTAGAACTGGAAAATACTTAGAAATCCTGCATTTTAGGTTTGTTTAAAAAATACACAAGATAAGCAAAGGATTTATTCAATTATGAAATGAGACTCTGGTTCTGGACAATTAGCTAATAGCACTCACTTGCCTTTCTACCATAAAAAACTGTATCAAACAACATTTTTTACTTCTGAACCATAACCAACATAGTGCTGCAATTTGGGGTAACTGGAGGCACATGGAATGAGTCCATTCCCATGGATTATTTTTCCTCAGGGGAAATTTTTTTCAGCAGAAGTTTTGGGAGGTTGAGAATAAGCAGAGAGCTACAGTTTCACTGAGCAGAGGGCATATAGCTCAAGAGCTTGGAGCTATATAAAGTAACTAAGGTTTCTGGAGGTAAGCAAGGGGACAGAGAGGTGAGTACCAAGAGGCAGCACTGGAAGTCAGTGTGGCAATTCCTCTCAGTTCATTGGCTGAATTGCTAGGTTGCATGTGTGCAGAGGCAGGATTCTGGAGACCTGACAGATACAGTGCAGTGGCAGAGAGGCTGAAATTTGAGTGGAGATTTTAGAGATCACACAATTCTGAGGAGATGTTGGAGTTCGGTTCCAGTCAGAGTGGAAAGACTTTGGTGAACACCTCAGGCATTAGGTTGAAACCCTTGAAGGATACTCCTTAGATAGAAGGATGATGTCCTAAGAGAAAGAATAAACTGAAATAGATTTGACTGAACAAAACAAAAACCAGGCTTCTGTAGGGTTAGGGTGATCTACCAATGATTTAACCACCTGCTAGAACACAACTCAAAGTTTATGAGAGGAAGAAAACATAAGCTAGAATTTCTACAAATGCAGCATGCAATCAAAACTTACCAGACATGCAAAGAAGCAGAAAAGAGTGCCTGATGGCAAAAAAGAAAGAAAGAAAGAAAGAAAGAAAGAAAGAAAGAAAGAAAGAACGAACGAACGAACGAACGAACGAAAGAAAGAAAGAAAGAGAAAGAAAGAAAGAAAGAAAGAAAGAAAGAAAGAAAGAAAATACAGTTAATAGACAGAGCTCAAGAAATGATACAGATTTTGGAATTAATAGGCAAGGGTTTTTAAATAACCATGAAGTACCCTGGAGATGAGCAAAATGGATTAAAAAACAGCATTTCAGCAGGATATTAGGTTTCATAAAAATAATAAAATGAACTTTGTTGGATTGCTAAATCAAGAAGTAATTACATAAGTTTAAAAACCACCTGGATACTACACAAATAAACTGATGGTCTCATATACAAATCAATAGAAAATATCCAGAGAGAGCAGAAAGAAGAGAGAGAGAGAGAGAAAGAGAGAGACTAGCAGAAACAACATTTGAAAAAATCATGGTGAAGAACATGAAAGATATTGATATGGTTTGGCTGTGTCCACATCAAAATCTCATCTTATAGCTCCCATAATTCCCACATGTCGTGGGAGGGAGAGAATTGAATCATGGGGACAGGTCTTTCCCTGTCATGTTCTCATGACAGTGAATAAGTCTTATGAGATCTGATGGTTTTAATAATGGGAATTTCCCTGCACAAGCTCTCTTCTCTTGTCTGTTGCCATGTGAGATGTGCCCTTTACTTTCCACCATGATTGTGAGGCCTCCCCAGCTACATGGAAGTTAAGTCCAATAAACCTTTCTTTTGTAAATTGCCCAGTCTCGGGCATGTTTTTATCAGCAGCGTGAAAACGAACTAATACAGATATCAACCAAGAAATTCAAGAAGCCCAGTGAACCCCAGGCGAAGAAAACCCCATCTAGGCCTATGAGAGTCAAATTGCTGAAAGAGGAAAAAGAAAATTTAAAAACAACCAGAGGTTTAAAAAAATCACCTTTGGGGGAATAATATAAATGAGCATTGTTTTCAGCAGAAATATCATGGAAGGTAGAAGATAATAAATATATTTCAGGTACAGAAAGAAACAAATAAAAACTATCAAATCAGAATTCTGTGTCCATTGAAAAGAATCTAAAAATGAAAAAGATTTAGACTGACAAAAACTGAGAGACTTCATTGTCAGCTGACTATAAACTACAGAATTTACTCAGGGTTATTCTTCAAGCTGAAGGGACATAGTCTCACATTGAATCACAGAAATGTAAGCAAGAATAAACAGCCCCAGAAAAGGTAAATGATTGAGAATATATAAAAGACTAACTGTTTAACACATAAAGAATAAGAGTATCTTGTGGGGCTTATACTATTTATTAAAGTCAAATATAGAATAACAACTTTAAAAGGATAAATATAAGATCCTTGCATTTGATGATTTAAGGTAACAGTGTTAAGGATGATGTTTTAAGTGTAACCAATGAAAGAATGACATCAAAAAGCACAACAAAAAAGGTAATACAGAAAATAAAATTGAATTATAAACCATACTTGACTGAGGTAAAACAAGGCAGGAAAAGAGGAATTAATGAACAAAGAACAGATAGGGCAAAGAGAAAATGATAATAAGATAGTAAATTTAAAACTCAACTGTGTTATTCATTACACTAAATATAAATGGCTGTGAGTGTGTGTGTGTGTAAATTAATAAGCTGATTCTGAAATTTTTATGTATATATGAGGAACCAAGATAAAACATTATTAAAGAACAAAATTGGATGTTTAGACTTACTATCAGATTTCCAAACTTATTATAAAGCTACAGAAATCAAGATATTATGGTATTGTCAGAATGAAAGTAAAATAGACCAGTGGCAAATAATAGAAAGTCCAGATATAAACCCACATTTTTATTTTAATCTTAGCAGCCATCAAATCAGTCAATAACAGAGGAAACTGATTTATGGTGTTAGAGAGTTACTTGGTTAGAAGAGGGTGAAGAGAGTATTTACAAAAATGGGTAAATAAAAAATACATGGGGTGATGGTAATGTTCTATCTTGAGCTAAGTGGTAGTTACTAAAATAAATTGATATGTAAAAATCCATCAAACTGCAGACTTAAAATGTGCATGCGTTACTGTGTGTTTATTATATCTCAGATTTTCCAAATTGTATGTTGAGTATTAGATACAAAGCACTAGGGCCCGGACATGATGGAGAGCTGAAACTTAAGGAACATCAAATTCCTGCTCTCAAGAATGTGGATATCTGGTTTTGCAAAGTTTATTGAACCAAAACTTGGAGTTAATTGTTAGAAAACTTTCTTTTCATTGAGGGACTAAACAGTAAACAGATTACATGAAGTAGTAATTCCTTAGTACTCTATTTTCATTCTTCTGAGTTAATCTACCAGATTTAAGGATAAAGTGATTGATTGAAAAACACTTATTCTTTCATGAATCTCTTTACTCGCTTACTTGAAACCACTCTTTGGACTTTGCTAAATGCCAGATACTAGGAGGTGCTCTAGGGATACTAAGACATCAATCAATAGTTAAAGGATGTAGCTCTTCATAGAAGTCTTAGAAGATGGCCGGGTGCAGTGGCTCACACATGTAATCCCCACATTTTGGGAGGCCGAGGCGGGCAGATCACCCGAGGTCAGGAGTTCAAGACCAGCCTGGCCAACATGGTAAAACCTCGTCTCTACTAAAAAATACAAAAAATTACCTGGGTGTGGTGGTGCGTGCTTGTAATCCCAGCTACTTGGGAGGCTGAGGCAGGAGAATCGCTTGAATCTGGGAGGCAGAGGTTGCAGTGAGCCGAGATAGCGCCATTGCACTCCAGCCTGGGCAACAGAGGGAGACTCTGTCTCAAAAAAAAAAAAAAAAAAAAAAAAAAAAAGGTCTTAGAGGACAAGAATGGCTCTCTCAAACTTTTGAAGAAAGAATAAATTATGCAGTTCTAGAAGAAGTAATGGGGATATAAGTGCAGCTCATGATGAGGAAGACTTAGCTTAACTTTCATAATGCATCTGTCTGGCCTAAGATGTGGTGAGCTTTTTATGTCTGAAAACATTCCAATATAGAATGATAATAATAATCATTTCTGACCTCCTTTTTTTTTTCTCTCCCTAGACTGTGCGGCAGAAACTCCATATTTTTCTTAGGGAAGTGGCTATGCACTTTGTATTTATATTAACAACTACCTTATCAGGAAATTCATATTGTTGCCCTTTTATGGATGGGGAAACTGGACAAGTGACAGAGCAAAATCCAAACACAGCTGGGAATTTCCCTCTTTTAGATGATGATTTTAAAAGAATGCTGCCAGAGAGATTCTTGCAGTGTTGGAGGACATATATGACCTCTAAGATATTTTCCAACTCAGAGAGGCTATGAATGTATCCTGAATGCATGGATGAACCTCAGTTTTGCAGATTCTGTAGCTTATACAATTTGGTGGTTTTCTTTAGAAGAAAATAACACATTTATACATATTAAAATAGGCCCAAGACCTTACAAGGGCATTCATACAAATAAGAGACTCTGAAATTTGAGTTTGTTCACTTCCTAGTTAATTATCTCCTGCCTGATTGTCATAAATGCGTTTAGTAGGGAGCTGCTAATGACAGGTTCCTCCAACAGAGTGTGGAAGAAGGAGATGACAGCTGGCTTCCCCTCTGAGACAGCCTCAGAGCTAGCGGGGAGACTATGTTAGCAGAGTGATGCAGTGACCAAGAAAATAGCACTAAGAGAAAGCTGGTCCATGAGCAGCTGGTGAGAAAAGCGGTGGTAATCATGTATGCCCTTTCCTGTTTTCTTTTTTATTGGGTTTCCTTTTACCTCTCAATTCCTTCTGACAATACAAACTGTTGGTTGGAACATGGAGCACTTGGAAGTCTGGTTCATTTTCTCTCAGTCTCTTGATGTTCTCTGGGGTTCACTTCCTGTTGTTCTCTGTTCTACACTTGAGCAATCTCCTCAATAGCCAAAGCTTCCACAATGCAGATTTTGTGATGACAAATTCAGCATCACCCAGTAGAACTTATGTTTTTTTCTGTCCTCCGTTTCCTGACCTTTTTCTTCTGAGTGCTTTATGTCACCTCGTGAACCATCCTCTCCTCAGTCATCTACCTAGCAGTCCTGATTCTTTTGACTTGTCTCCCTACACCTCAATAAATCACTAATTACTATGGATTCAATCCCTAAAATTTGCACAAACTTGCAAATAGATTACGGGTTGAAACTTAGAGAATTCAAACTTGAGAAAAAAGTTTAAATCAAGAAAAATGACCTTTACCTTGAGAGTAGAGGCAATGTAATTTCCAGGAATAATTATAATAATATTGTGTTTAATATTTGTATGTAACATTTGAATACCTTCAGTGTTCTTATTTGTGTTATTTTAATCTCTTGATGTTACTAACTCATTTGGTAGGGAAGAAAACATGCTAAAATAGGCATGGGTGTCTTATAAAATGTGACAAGTGAATAGATGGCAGAAGTTGGATTCATATTCAGTTTTCCATCACCCTGGAAATCACGCGGGGATGATTTCTGCTTGCAAATAAAACTAACCCAGTGAGGGGAACAGCTGCTGTTAGGTGAAAGCAAAACAAACACCCCAAAAACCTTTATTCTCTTTATTATGAATCAAATTTTTCCTCTCAGATAATTGTTTTATTTATTTATTTATTTATTATTATTATTATTATTGTTTCCAGTCTCACTCTGTCACCTAAGCTGTGGTACAGTGGCACGATCTCTGCCCACTGCAACCTCCACCTCCTGGGTTCAAGCGATTCTCCTGCCTCAGCCTCCCAAGTAGCTGGGACTACAGGCTGCACCACCACGCCCGGCTAATTTTTCGTATTTTTAGTAGAAACGGGGTTTCATCTTGTTGGCCAGGCTGGTCTCCAACTCCTGACCTCAGGAGATCCGCCTGCCTCGGCCTCCCAAAGTACTGGGATTACAGGCGTGAGCCACTGCGCCTGGCCATTGTTTTATATTATATAAATTTTTAAAACATGAATTGCATTTACTTTGTATTATCTGAGGTACAAGTTCAACTCAAGAATTTCCTGCTTACCATCCTACCTAGTTTGTGTGTTCTGGAGAACATGTGCCAACGAACACAAAATAATTTTAACAGTTGCCAAAGGAAGAAATATATAATTTAGAAATTGAATGTACTCATAAAATACTACATAATTAATTTAAAAAGTTTATATATATTTTCTTGATTATCTGTTGAATTATTAATGCTTGGAATTAAGACTTAATTACATATCATTAACTATGTTGGCCGATGCTCCCAGAGCCATTTACCATGTGGATTGTGCAAAAATGACCTACAGGCTTTCATAGACAGTGGGAGACTGCATTTTGACCTACAACATAAACTTCTATTACTGTTTCAGTCTCTATCTATATAAAACTTTCATTTGGTTTTCAGTTTTAGAGTTTTCTTTCCTCCTCCTCATCTTCTTCTTTTCTCTCTCTCTCTCTCTTTTTTTATTTTCACTGACAGACATTTTGGGGTTCTGAATTTTCCTTCTCCCTCCCTCCTTCCATCATTCTTATCTTCCTTCCTTTCTTCCTTCCCTTCTTTTCTTTCCTTCCTTTCCTTCTTTTCTTTCCTTCCTTTCCTTCTTTTCTTTCCTTCCTTTCCTTCTTTTCTTTCCTTCCTTTCCTTCTTCTCTAGTATTCCAAAATTTTATAAATCAATAATCCTCTCCCCCAAAATTTAATAAATACGTAGCACCATTTATTAGCACTGTATATTGTCTGGCACGAGCATTTTACTTGCCTAGTGCACTGCCTCCTTCCTCCTTAGTCGGTCATTGGATTAATTCCTCAATTGCATCCGCTCTTCTGTACTTCTACTTCTACATTTTATTTATTTATTTATTATTTATATTATTATTATTAATTTTGGAGACAGAGTCTTGCTCTGTCACCCTCCAGCGGCCCAATCTTGGCTCACTGCAGCCTCCATCTCCTGGGTTCAAGCGATTCTCCTACCTCAGTCTCCTGAGTAGCTGCGATTATAGGCACCCACCACCATACCTGGCTAATTTTTGTATTTTTAGTAGAGACGGGGTTTCACCCTCTTGACCAGGCTGGTCTCGAACTCCTGACCTCAAGTGATCCGCCCATGTTGGCCTCCCAAAGGGTTGGGATTACAGGTGTGAGCCACCTCACCTGGCCCTACTACAATATTTTAAACCAATGACACTTCTTTCCTGGACTTTAGTGAGAAGATCTACCTTGCTACTCTCCCAAATTCCACACTTCATCCTTTCCAGTACATATAGAATAATATTTTGAAGCCTTTGGTAATGCAACTCTTATGTTTCTATTCCCTGGGAGAAAATAACCTTTAAAACAAATTCCATAATATGCCCTCTAAAGGCCTTCCAAGTTTTAGCCCCTACACATTTATCCGTATTCATCCTAATGCAATCCTCATGTCAACTCCCACTGCCCCCGCTACCTTATAAACCTTCTCTTTCTCTGAGAATTCTTACCAACTCTTCCCCCTCTTAGAATACTCTTGAATCTCCTACTCACCTAGCTTGCTATTGTTCGTCCTTGAGGTCTCAGCTTAGAGGTCACTTTCTCGGGGAAGCTCTCTAGACTAGGTTGAGTTTCCTAGATGCCCTATATTCTTTCTTTTGAAAAAAAACCTTATGCTCAAATTCTGGTGTTCCCGTAGACAGTAGCCCTGTAGGTGCAGGTATATTATTGCTTTTCTCATTACCATATCTCTACTACTCCAGATTTATTCTTTGTCTAGGTCATCTTGCCTATTCTTAATTTTTAACATTTCCATATGAATTTTGCAAGTAGTTGTTGCTTTTCACAAAAAATCCACTGAGATGTTGATTGGGATCACATTCAGTCTACAGATCAATTTGGGAATAACGAATATCTTCACATTATTGATTCTTGCAATCCATGAATACAGTTTATCCCTTTGTTAATTTAAATCTTCTTTAATTTCTCAAAAAGGCATTGAGTTCACCTTGATGTAGATGACCTTAATCTAGTCTGGCTTGAGTTGATTTTGAACTCAGTTTTTTCAGTCTTGGGGAGAGTTGTACTGTTTCCAGGTTTTTATTCCTAAGAGGCTCCAACTAAATCTCTGGGGTGGTTGCAAGGGACCCTCTTACTTGGCCTGCCCTGAAACTCAATTCTGGTTTTTCCATCAGAAAGATTTCTGAAAGTGTCCTCTGTAACCTAATCTTTTAGTCCTTACATTCTACTTGGCTATTAATCCACCTGGCTCAGGGAAACAAATGTCTCAAAGGGAAAGGTAGAGTGCACCATGTCAATCTTACCTGAATGTTCTTTTCTCTTCTCTGAGATCTTAGTCCCTGAATCCAGGTTGCGTTGAGAACAGTTCAATCTTTGATTTTTTACAAAAAAATAATTTTAGTTGTTCTCCTTTGAAGAAGTGATTTGATTCAGTTAAGGAAGTCAACAGTAGAGTTATATATTTGAAGTCCATATATTCAACAAGTCCAAGACCATGTTAAATTAAAGGTTATAATTGCATAAGAAAGGCTGAAAATGCCTTTGTGACCCTACTTGTAAGTGACAATGCTAATGTCTTACCTCCTACTCTTGTTAGGCCCATTTCTTGACTCTTAACCTGAGTTTACTCTTCTATTCCTGTATGTGTGCTTTCGGGATTAAATTTAACATATGTAAAACAAAGCCTCAATATTAATCTCAAATAAGTTAGAGGCTTATATATCCTACCCACAAAAAAAGACCTGGAAGTATACTAACACCACAGTCATCAGGAAGGCATGTTCCTTCTAGCTTTCTGCTTTGGCATCTGTAATCTTGTAGGTTTCAAGTTCACCTTAGGGCCTATAATGCCTGCCATAGTTCCTGTAATCATGTCTGTGTTTGAGGCAAGAAAAAGAAGGACATGGTAAGAAGAAAAGGTAAAAGGGCTTATCTCTAGCCTGGGATGGTTCATGTCAACGTTAAAAGATGCCCCCTTACATAACATTGACAAATCTATTTGCAAAGGAGGCTATGAAATGTAGCCCTTTGCTCAGAATAGGATCGAAGCTTTGTAAATATGAAAGACAGGGAAAATGGATATTGGATGAAAACGTTAACAGTTCTGGAGTGGTGGTGCATGCCTGTATAGTCTCAGTCACTATGGAGGCAGAGGTGAGAGGATTGCTTGAGCTCGAGAGTTTGAGTCCAGCCTGGACAACATAGTGATACCCCTCTCTCTTAAAAAAAGCAAACCAACACTGTCTCTGCTATATTTTTTCTTTCTCATTGCTGTTAGGATTAATGTATAACATATTTGGAAACATTACCTTCTAGCTATAAAATAGCCTCTGACACATAATTTTTTTTTTTGAGATGGAGTTTTGCTCTTGTTGCCCAGGCTGGAGTGCCACGGCACAATCTCAGCTCACTGCAACCTCCACCTCCTGGGTTCAAGTGATTCGCCCTTGGGTTCAGCCTCTCGAGTAGCTGGGATTACAGGTCTGCGCCACCACACCTGGCTAATTTTGTATTTTCAGTAGAGACGGGGTTTCTCCCTGTTGGTCAGGCTGGTCTCAAACTCCCGACCTCAGGTGATCTGCCCACCTCGGCCTCCCAAAGTGCTGGGATTACAGGTGGGAGCCACTGTACCCGGCTGCCTCTGACACATAATTTTACTCATCCTTTTGTAATTCTGCTGCAGTCCACATCACTGCTAGTATCACTCTATTTGTAAAATAGACTTATCTCTGTAACTGATTACATTGCTATACACACATAGCTATACTGTCCTAAACAAGCCTCATCTAAGACTGGGTTAAATTTAGCTAAAAAACATATGGGAATAGTAGGTACTAATAGTTCTTTTTTATCTTCTAAAGTGTAGTTATGAAATAAATTTTATTCATTTACATACTCTCAAAGCTTAGTCAAAACCTCATCCTATAATAAAACATTGAAGTCATTGAAATAGTCATAGTAAACAAGTAAGAATACAAATTGATTGAGAAAGAGTAAAAGAATTTTCAAGACTCCCGGAGTTGTGGAGTTTTCACTGATATTAATGACCTGAATTTTAAGTCATTATTAGCTGATTTTTAGGCCTGCATTCGTGCCTCTTGCCAAGCAAAGGGCATGGCATGCTTTTTAACAAATGTATTATTTTGTAAGCTTACATGGCTACATATATTTTGTCTACTTTAAATGCATGCCAAAATTATACTTCTTTAAACCAAAGATAAACCAAAGATATACTTCTTTAAACCAAACACATGAAATCAATCCCTTATCTCTGGACTCCCTGAGCTCAGTTTAGGCATGTTGCTTAGAGATTCACAAACTCTGTTGGCATTAGAAGTCACCTAACATCATTCTTTTTTATTGACTTAAGTTTTTTCTTTAACTTCAAGTTTGATATACTTTTAAATTGTTCTAAAGGAGATTTAGGCATTACGTTTTTATCATTGACCAACTGTTTATTTCTCAGTCTCTCTCTGTGTCTCTCTTTCTCTTTTATTTCCTGTACCCATCCTAAAATTCTATAACCAGCTCAGTTGCCTTTGCATGGTACACCCTACCACAATCTCATTATATTGTCAGTCTCTCCCTAATTATCAGAATGTATTTTATTTGTGATTTCTTTTGTTTTTAAATTATACTTTAAGTTCTGGTGTACATGTGCAGAACGTGCAGGTTTGTTACATAGGTATAAGTGTGCCATGGTGGTTTGCTGCACCCATCAACTCATCATCTACATTAAGTATTTCTCCTAATGCTATCCCTCCCCTAGCCCCCCACCTCCCGGCAGGCCCTAGTGTGTGATGTTCCCCTCCCTGTGTCCGTGTGTTCTCATTGTTCAACTCCCACTTATGAGTGAGAACATGCAGTGTTTGGTTTTCTGTTCTTGTGTTAGTTTGCTGAGAATGAAAAAAAACTATAATAAAATAAAATAAAATAAAGTTCATCACTGATCGTTAGAGAAATGCAAACCAAAACCACAATAAGTTACCATCTCACACCAGTCAGAATGGCTATTATTTAAAAGTCAAAAAATAACAGATGTGGGAAAGGTTGTGGAAAAAAAAGAAAGCTTATACACCGTTGGTGGAATGTAAATTAGTTCAACCATTGTGGGAGACAGTGTGGCAATTCCTCAAAGACCTAAAAACAGAAATATCATTTGACCCAGCAATCTCATGACCCAAAGGAAATATAAATTGTTTTTTCATAAAGACACATGCACACGTATGTTTATTACAGCACTATTCACAATAGCAAAGACTTGGAACCAACCCAAATGTCCATCAATGATAGACTGGATTAAGAAAATGTGGTTCATATACACCATGGAATACTATGCAGCCATAAAAAAGAATGACATCCTATTCTTTGAAGGAACATGGATGGAGCTGGAGGCCATTATCATTAGCAAACTACTGCTGCAACAGAAAACCAAATACCACATATTCTCACTTATAAGTGGGAGCTAAATTATGTGAATATGGATACATAGAGAGGAACAACACACACGGGGGCCTACTCGGGGGTAAAGGGTGGGAGGAAGGAGAGGATTAGGGAAAATAACTAATGAGTATTAGACTTAAAACCTGGGTGATAAAATAATATGTACCACAAACCCCCATGACACAACTTCACCTGTATAACAAACCTATACCTGTACCCCTGAACTTAAAATAAAAATTAAAAAAATTTCCTCCTGGCCTTTTGTAATTCTTCCCTTCTTCTTGTCTGATACCCCCAGGCAACCACTGACTTGCTTTCTATCACGAGAGACTAGTTTTCACTTCTAGAAAATTTATATGAATGGAATTACACAGTATGCAGTGCTTTTTGGTATGGTTTCTTTTATTCAGCATGGTATTTGGGGATTTATCTACGAATACTATAGCATGTGCCTATAGTTAATTTCTTTTTGTAGTACTGAGTAGCATAGTTTGTTTATCTGATTACCTGTTGATGAACATTTGAGTTTGGACTATCATATGTAAAGACTCTATGAATGCTCCTGTATGAATCTTCTTATGGATACATATACATTTATCTGGTCTAACTGCCTAAGTATGGAATGACTTGATCATACAAAAAGTGTATGTTAAACTTTTTAAGAAGCTGCCGAAATGTTCCATTTTATATTCCCACCAGCAGTAGATAAGCATTCTAGTTCCTCCACATCTTCCCCAATACTTAGTGTGGTCAGTCATTTTAGTTTTAGCCATTCTAATGGGTATGCAATAAAATTTGGTGGTGGTTTTAATTTGCATTTTGTAATAACTATTGATGTTGAGCATATTTTCATGTGCCTATTTGTCATATATAATATATATATCAGGATTTCTCCCTTCTGCCACAGCATCCAGAATATTCTGGGGTAGAATAAAGAAGTCCTGATAGAGAATTCCTTAGAGAAGAAGGGCATATGGTCAAAGGAATAGGCAGTGCAATTGGTTAAAAGGAGCTCGCATAATTGTCTTTCACAACCAGAGGAGAGAAGGCAAAGATAAGCATGGATATGGAAACATAAATGGCCGAGCAGAACTCACACGAAATAAGGGACATAACATCTCGCTATTCTCATTCCATTCAAGTATTGCCTTTGTTTAGTCCCTGGCTCACCTGAGAGAACCTTTGTTGCAGGGTGGAAGAGCTCTGTGACAGAGAAATTGAGTTACATAGTTTAAGGCATGGTGCTCCTCTAAGACAGATAGTCTTAATGCATCCACAGGAGGAAACTACAGACTAAAACTTTTTTTAGAGAACCAGACAAAAGCAGTTTGGGGACAGTAGACATAATGATAAGTGGGAATTTGGATAAGTTTTTGGAAGCCTTGCTATTTGTTGAACTCTGTTAATATTTCCTCTATAAAATTCAGTATGGAGTCTCATTCTTCTTCAATGCTTTTGAAGTAAAAATTGGGTTTCTTTTGAATACAAAGATTTTCTAGGACTAATGTTATGCCAAGGTTTAGATTTACATGCTTAAATACACAATTTGTCTTTGGCAGGGTGAATGTGGGAACAGGTCATGCCTAATGGCTAAGCAGAACTCATACAAAGTCGGGGACAAATATTCACTGATAGTGTAGAGGATTTGTTTGTATAGTGAGTGCACTGAGAACAGTAAAGAATAAGGAGCTTTCGGAAAATCATGAGAGATGAAAGAATTTGAAAAAAGTCAAGTTACATTTTTACAGATTGTTCTGAGGTCTCAGCTAAGTTGTACCACCATAAGATTTTTATTTGTAGCTACCCTAAGCTTCCAGGATCTAGGAGATAAGAAGTTAGATCATGGTATTGAATGCTCTGGGCCTGTGTGGTATAAGCATGAGACACACACTGGGCAGGAAAGGTGGAAATGCAAAGAAAGTGAGAGTTTTAGAGGTATATTTTGTTGTTATCAGGGTAGTGAAATCTACCACTGAACTTTATCCTTCAACTTGGCTTTGTCAAGGAGTTTCCTGATAAACCCATTCTTTCCATTTTATTTATTTATTTATTTATTTATTTAATGAGACAAGAGTCTCAGTCTGTCGCCCAGGCTGGAATGCAGTGGCATGATCTCGGCTCACTACAACCTCTGTCTCCTGGGTTCAAGTGATTCTCCCACCTCAGCCTCTCGAGTAGCTGGGACTACAGGCATGTGCCACCATGCACGGCTAATTGTTGTATTTTTTTAATTTTAATTTTTATTTTTAGTAGAGATGGGATTTCGCCATGTTTGCCAGGCTGGTCTCTAACTCCTGACCTCAGGTGATCCACCTGCCTCAGACTCCCAAAGTTCTGGGATAAGTGGTGTGAGCCACCGCACCCGGCCGATTATTTTTATTACTGTTATTACCAGTTATTGGTACACCACTGTCAGTATATTATGAATGATTGAACAAGTACAACACAGTACATCTGTGCATTGTGCCAGGGATACTAAGATAACCAAGACTGTGCCCTGCGTTGAGGCACTCTCAGCATTTGCACTTTATTTCACAAACTTGTAAGGCCTTTCACATCTTCAAAATGGTCTTATCACATCAGTATTTCATAATTAGATAATTCCTAATATTCCTTACAATTAAAATTATTTTGAACGCTATTCCCTGATGTTACATAATACTGTCCTATTGTCTGACTCTTTTGTGGACAATTTCTCCATTTTATATTTCCTTCACCTCTGTAAAACAAGATATCTATTTTGATGAGAAAATATTTAAATATATCAGTTCTGGTGCTCTGTAAAATGACAACTGTTTGAAATTCTGTTCTACGTTTTCTCATTATTTTTATGGAAGTTAAAGCTTCTTGTTCTTTTTCTATACTTACAGTTGTCTCTTCATTTTAGTAGTTCATTTACTTTTTCCCAATATTATTACAGCCCTGGGATATGAAAGAATGTTTAATTGCTCCATTAAGCCACATCTTTTGTGCTTGTAAAAAAACGGGGCTTCTAGCCAGATATCTTTACCTCTCCAGTCATTTATTAATGGACCAATAAAACATACCCTAAAGTGTCTTCATGTTGTAATAGAAATCATAGCAGACATTTATATAGGGGCTTCTTTCTGTGATATTCAAAGCATTTGGCAGATTTTTGCTATCAAGCTTGCTGAATTTATGGAAAGCAGAGTAGTAATTGATTAAGTAAGGAAAAGAAATGATTTCTGAAATACAAAACTCATAGAGAGTGGTTAAATGAGGAGGAAAAACATTTTTATGTTTTTATCATATTACAAAACAATGGTATCTGCCATACAGGAAAACGTGGGATAGAAACAAAGTTACAAAAATGTGCTCTGAGGAGGGCAGTGATGGGTTTGTCAAATAAAAGGGAGGAAATGCAAGTTAAAGAAGGAGTCTGTGGGGTAAAAGGAAGTAAAGGAATACGGGGAACAAAATCAATGTTTCTGTTGTGTGTGGTGCTCGCTTTGAACCCTACCCTACATATCATCAAAGATAAGATGCCAGCAGCAAAAACTAATTTCTAGGTTTGTCCAGCTGGTACAGGCTATATGGGGAAACATTAGGAATAATGAAGTCTGAAGATACAAATGCCATAATATCCCCTTTTTTCCAGTTTCACTTGATAGACGATTTTGATACTTACGTTTCACTGGCAAGGATAATGAAATTGACACTGAATTTCACATTTAGACGTGGTATAAGAATTCAGATGCACAAAAATTATGCTTCATAATTAACGGGGGAAGTTTACCTTCCAGGTTGAATACATGATATAGGAAGAGTTTAGAAGTGTTGAGGGAAAAGAGAGATTTCTCTTTTACCCTGCAAATAGATAAAAAGCACAAGAATATAGCATAAAATCGAAATCATGCTATTCTTCCTTAAACTTTTTGATGAAATTAGCAAATAATTTCATACAAAATTTTAAAACTAATGTAAGTTGAATTTTATTATTTTTGAGTAGAAAGCGAGTTCATGAGAGCTTCTAAGATGAAGGAGAAAGCTTTGGAGAAATCTCATGCTTGTCCTCAGACAGTTTGAGCTACATAGTCAGCTACCCGTCCACCACAATACCTCAAATACAATTTCATACTCCTTTATCTTAGGAGGAATTTGGTGGATAAGTTTGAGCTTTATTGCCATAAAAGAACAGGTTAAAGTGTCCTAAATGGACTCTGACAGGCAGTCTGGAAGTTATCAAAGCGTCGGTAAATCTAGTTGGTACTATTTGAAAAGTAAGTTATGAGAAAAATGAGAAAATGAACCATTTTATTGCAAGAATGCAGCGTGAGTGACTCCGTGTAATAGCCTCTAATAAAATGTGTTTAATCACCTGCTGCAAACAGGAATTTCCTTTCAGCATTTCTAGAGTCAGAACAAAGGAACTATTTTAGTTTTCCCTTTTAATGCCTTCTCTCATTGCCTGTCCTCGGTACAGCTGAATTGGCAACCTGTTATGTGAAAGGTGGAGCACAAAGTTCCACCTACTGCTGGGTCTCCCCTCCCTTTCGTCTAGACACTTCCTCACCCTTGAGGAACAATACAAGTCAGGTGACTGGTGTAGAGAAGGTCACTTATATTCATGTGTGTTACCTAAGAGGGTTGTATAAGAAAGTGGGAAGAACGCAGGGCTAGCATGGAATTTGTGGGCTTGTCTTTCTTAGTCAATTTCCTGTTAACATGATTTACTTTGTAATATTCTTTAGAAGCAGATAGAACTTGTTATTCACATATATTAAATATGTGTATATTTAAAGCTGTAGGCTATTGAGGCATTAGGAACTATCCAAGCAAGGGATAGATTTGGATTGAGTACTGGTCGGAAGTTGCTCCAAGCATGGGGAAACAAGGCAACGGGTACCCGTAAGACTCCCAACTGTGTCCTGTTGACCACCGGAAAACATGTCCAACTGACAGCTTTGTCCAAAGCAGGCCTGCCTCTTTATAATTTCACGGAATAATGAAATCAAAGCCTTGGGATAATCTTTTACATCAACACCTTCATTTTAATAAAGCAAGAAGCTGAGGTTTTAGAGAGAGAAGATGATTTCTATATAGTCTCACTGCTAGGTAATGAAAAACCTGGGACTAAAATATGGATTTTCTGGTTCTCAGTTTTGTGTTCTCCCTTTATGTATCATGGATAAAACTTTCATCCAAAATACACAGAATCGGTGCCAGCAAGTTAAAAAACACCAGCCATAACTGAAAACTATTTTACATTTTTTCTAATAAGGAAATGGAAAAGCTGGATGCCTGTAAATTATACTGGGTTGATAGAAACAGATATATAGTAGAGGCACGTCATTTGTTAAGTATCTGTCCTATTTTGATTTTCCTAAAGCCAGTGCCTGAGAAGAAGAAATGGGTATAGATCATTTATTCAGGGGGACATTTTAGGAAGCAGAAGTGAGAGAGGTAGGAAAATGAGAAAAAGAAGGAAGAGGAGTCAGCTATGTGCTCCAGGATGCAATTGCTTCTGTGAGGAAGTAGAGGCTCAGTCCCCATAGAGCCTCTGAGGAACTGTACAGAACAGTCCTTAGCATTGTCTCCTTAGAGGACAGGATTTCCGGGGCCTTTCGCAAGACTCCTGTCTCTCACTTGTGAAGGATTTATCCTGGGGTATTAATTCCCCTGCCTTTGTGTGTTGAGCTAGCTTGCAGCTCCATGGTCTCCTGCGGCAAGGGAGAAGGCCTTGAGCAGCAGACAAGCATTCCTGGTATGGGCACTGGCTATGCACGTGGAATGGCCCACCAGTCGTGTGCTGAAAACAGCTGGGCTTAGGGGAATTTGCACAATGAATCACAACCATTGGCTATAGCCTAATTCTCAACTATGACAGTTTTATGAGTTCTTTATCAAGTAATAATTCTTATGAAATTGCAATTGAATCTCTTCTAGGGCTCTCTTGAAGAAGATTTGTGGGTTCTTTGTAAACTAGACCATTAGGCATATATATTATTCATTGAGAAGATGTAAAATTCCAGGAAGAAAATGCAATCAATATCAATAAAAATAATGCCTTTGAATGATGTCTTTGAATTCAGGTAAACTTTTGACTTTTCTCAAAATTCTTTCTCATATATTATCTTTTTTGTTCTCCCAAATCTCAAATCTCTCACTATTCTATGAACATGCTTGTCACCTTTTCTGCTTCCATTCTCTTGTGATATATAATTCGCTCTTCAAATGTCTTTTTTAAAAGTAGACAAATCTTTGAAGATACAGGTGAAATATCAGGTCTTTCATGAAGTCTTCCCCGTTTCACTAGAAAGGCAGAATTAGTGGTTTTCAACTGTGTTCTAAACTTTTAGGCACTTTTTTTTCTAGGAGACAATACCACTTCTGGATCTTAAATATGCAGATTCAAACAAGATGATATTCATTCTCTACTACTTTGATTAATATTTAGAATAAAACTTAATACCCAGCATGGATATGGCAATATAAAACATGTTGAATACAGTATTGTTATTAATTTGGAATATCTGAAGGGCAATGTTTTCTATAATCTTGCTTGTTAAAAAGAATGTCATTGTTAAAATTGAATTTAATGGATTTCTGGCATAAGAAGACAATTTAGCAAAGTTTCTGCCCCCACCAGGAAGCAGAAACACTGATTTCATCTGTTATTAAATTAGGAGTTATCTATAATTCTGAATCAAAACATATAAAGGTGCAAAGATGTATGAATAATAAATTACTTAATAAGTTAGAGAAACTTCAAACACACACACACACGCATACACACACATACACACATATGTACCTATAAAGGGAGTTATCAGTGAGAAGAAAGCTGTTCTTTAGAATTCATGTAAGGACACTTTAATCTGTTCTTTTATAGAAATTCTTTTGACTTGCGAGGCTGAGGAACCAGGACTATACGAAGAAGTGTGTTTGGAGATGGGACGTAAGCTTGTGGTAATTTGGAAGTTTACATTAAGAGCAACTAGATGTTCAGGACAACCTCCCCCTCCCCAGAAGTCAGGCATGTAAACTGGATCAAGAATTTGAGGAATCCTTAGCTAGAGAAACTGAACCATCCCAGAAAGTAAACTTGGATCACGCCAGTTAGTCATTTCCAAAGGCCACCTGATTATTTCAAAGTGAAGTCTACCAGTCAGAACAATCTGCCATTCACACAGAGCTTAAAAGCAAGCTTTAAATATGAACAGATAGCTTAGCATCTTAAAACTTTTGAGAAAAGCCTCTAACATAAAAAGAGAAAAAGCAACAAATGATAAACAGGGAGCTGAGAAGGAGAAGAGGCAATGTTGAAGGCAAAAACAGCTTTGAAGAATCTGCACTTAATACACTCAGAGACATAAGATGATAATGGGCCCATTTAAGAAGAGCAGAATGCTATGAAGAAGGAATGAAGAGCAGAACGCTATGAAGAAGGAATGGAGATTAAAGTAAGAGCTATAGGACGTGAAAAATACTGTAGCAAAACAATTTTTAAAAAAAGCAAGAGTTTTCCTTTCCACAGCCAAGGAAAACTCCTAGAAGGTAGAAGATATAGGCAAACACGTGGATTGTAAGAAATAAAGCTATGGCCATTTTAGGAACAATTAAGGCAATGTCCAAATAATAGAGATTCCAGAATGAGAGAAAATAGACACTAGAGAGGAGGAAATCATCAAAGCAATAATACCAATATGGTTTGGCTGTGTCCCCACCCAATTCTCATCTTGAACTGTAGTTCTCATGATTACCTCCCACCAGGGATTTGGCGGAAGGTAATTGAATCAAGGGGGAAGTTACCTCCATTCTGTTCTTGTGTTAGTGAGTGAGTTTTCATGAGATCTGTTGGTTTTATAAGGGGCTTTTCCCCACCTTCATGCTGCAGTTCTCCTTGCTGCCACCATGTGAAGAAGGACATGTTTGCTTCCCCTTCTGCCATGATTGTAAGTTTCCTGAGGCCTCCCCAGCCATGCTGAACTGTGAATCAATTAACGTTTTTCCTTTATAAATAACCCAGTCTTGGATATGTCTTTATTAGCAGTGTGAGAATGGACTAATACAGTACAAATGAAAATTCACCAAAATAGGGACATGAGTCTGCAGATTGAAGGGAATCTGTGGGTGTTCAGAATGATGAATTAAACAAAAGACTTAACCAAGTCACATTTTGGGAGGATTCAAAATATTAGATCATGAAAATTCCAAGAGTTAAAGGACAGGTCTTATGCAAAGGATCACAGCTAAAATGGGCACCAAACTTTTCTGTAATGGCATTTGAAACTAGAACACACCAGATTAATGAATTTAAAATTGTGTGTCCAAGTGTTACAAATTTGGGGGTGTAGCTCAGTGGCAGAGCGTTTGACTGCACAGATGTTATAAGTTGGTATGAGAGGAGGTTTGCAAACACACACACACACACTGGAGAATGATGGGGAGAAAAAGACCCTCCTATATCTGTATTCATCTACTCAGTCTTATCTTCAGATGTAGTAGGAGAAGCATCAGAACCTTATCAAAGGCCAATCCTGCATTTGAGGTCTGAATCCCATTCCAATTAGTTTACTCTAGAACCTTTTTTCTACAATGATCCTGTTTCTGTACTGCATCATTTTTCTTCCGCTTCACTGAATAATCCCCCTTAGCACACAGATAAGCTCTAATCAGTCTTGAATTCAAAAAACTTACAGACAGTGTGTCTCCAGCTCTTATTCCCTTTATCTGCCCATATTCACAGCAAATCTTCAAAGATCTGCTAAGTTCTATTTTTTATTTCCAATTTTATTAGCTCCCATTTACTCTTCAATATTCTTTAGTTGGACTTGCATTGCTATCACCGTCACAAATTGCTCTTATCAAGATTATCAACTATCTCTATATTGCCAGACGCGATGACCAGTTCTCTGTTCACATCTTCTTGCCTACTGAACAGTACTTGACATTGTAAACCACTCTCTGTTCTTTGAAACGAGTTATTTGGTTGACTTCTGTGATACCACCAAGCACTTACTTTCTTGCAATTACTAGGTTCCTCTTTCTTGGTCTATTTCTCCTCCTCTACATGACTTCCCTATTGAAGAGCTTACTCAGATATTCAACAGACATCTCAAAATATTTCCAAAATAGTACTCTTGTTTCTCCTGCTCTCAAGTACACTCCCATCCCAGTCTTCTCCATCCCATAGAATGGCCCCCAACCATCCATTTACTCATGATGACAACTAAAATCATCTCTGTTTTCTATATCTCAGGTTGCAGTGAGTTGTGATTACACCACTGCACTCCAGCCTGGGTGATGGGAGTGAGGCCCTGTCTTAAAACAACAACAACAACAAAACAACCAAAAAAAGGTAATTCATATTGTAACCCCTCTTTAGAATGTTTTAAATATTTCTCATTCTGCTTAAACCAAGACTTCAGACTACGACATACAAGGCTTTAAGTTAAGCCACATACCTAATGTAACATTTTCTAATAAGCACTTTAGAAAAAGTAAAACAAGTGAATTAATAGTAATAATATTTTAATTTAATCCAGTGTATCTCTAAATTATCATTACAATACATAATCCATATAAAAATCATTAATGAGATATACTATATTCTTTCTTTACACTAGATCTTCAAAATACAGTCTACATTTGTGTTTTACACCCGGAGGGCATCTCAATTCAGAGTAGCTTGACTTCAGGTGCTCAGTAGCTACATGTGCCCAGTGGATCCCATATTGGACAGTAGAGCTATATGTGGCTTAGGCCTTAATACTTCTCCCACCTCAGCTATTGATCTCCATATTTTTTATCATACTCTAATCAAACTGACTTTCCTTCTAATCCTCAAGTATGCCAAGCTTATTCCCACCCCAGGTCTTTGCACAATCAGTGCCTCTGTATAGATTTCAATTCCCCAGAGCGTCTCAGGAGTGGCTCCTTCTTATCAATCAGGTATCAGCTCAAATGCAACTTTTTTGCAAAGGCCTCGCCTTCCTCTTCAATCTAAAGTAGCATTCCTTCCCCCAGGACATCTGAGTCCCATTAATCATGTTTGACATTTTCATGGAACTTATGTGTTTCATTTTTACCTGCACCATTATAATGCTATCTTGAGTATGTGGGCTTTATGTAGCTTGTTCGCAGAGCTTAGAATAGTTCCTGGAATATTTGCTGAATGAATGGATGAAATAATAAATGAAAGAATGCAGAGATAGTCATTAAAATGTTAACTACTAATACAAAGAGTAGAATGTATTCCATTGCATTAGAATTTATAAAACACAGTAACAATAAAAGGTTTTGTACTAAACTAACAAAAATACTGTGAAACGACTGTATGTTGGGTTATGTGAACAATCAACAGTATCAAAAAGATACTCTTGCTGATGAAGTGAATACAGTTCCCTCCAAATAAGAGATTTAACTAATTTGCAATATACATTCGATGGAATGTTTTTACACTTGATCCTGAGCTAACCAAGAGTATAGTTTATCTCAAAGTTTGCAGTGGATGGATATTGCTTATTTCTTGACTCTACTCTTCTTGATATTTGGCATGGGACCAAATTATAGCACTCACGTGTGTGTGTGTGTGTGTGTGTGTGTGTGTGTGTGTGTGTTGCATACACAATTTCTTTAGGAGGCACGGTAGAAAATACTTGAGGTTACAAATAGCCTTTGCCTTAACCCTAACTCTGTACCTGAATATGGTGATATCCAAATGTTTGATTGTTCCAGGCTAATAGTTGTCATTTCCCAATCTGGGAAGATTGGAAGATTCTTGAAAGCATGTATTCTTATTGTGGCAGCCCAGGAATCTGCATTTCTAAAAGTTCATTCCAGGAGACTCTGCTGTCCTTAGTTGTGGAACATTGCCTAAAGTCAATGATCCGTTCCCTTTTGCAGTGCAAGTTCTCCTGAGGAGAATAAAGTGAACTACTGTGAGCTACTAACCACTTAGAGGATGATATTTTCAGATCTTTTCTAATTGGCAGCTTGCTGAAAGCAAAGTGTAAAGAGAAAAGGTTAAAGATTTTTGTAGAATTCAAGAGATGCCTGGAGAAAGAGTCTGTTACAATGGAATTCCTGAAGCTGCTAGGGCTCAGGTAGCATTAGAAGACAGGACATGACCAGCCTGCATGAAGATGGAAAGACACTGAAGAGAAGCAGTGCCCACTGCACAATGTTACCAAAACGTGTAATTAAACTGGGAGAAAAAAAAAAACCTTAGACATAAACACACATTCAAATTCAAAGAAGAATGAAGAAAAATATTAGTTGTTTGGAGCATAGACTCACAGGTAGCACAATCCCTAGACCCCTGATAAAAGCTGGTTTTAGAGACTTACATAGCTGAGATGCAGAAGGATGAATTGTTGGGCATGTAACTCCAGCAGCTAACAGTGCTGAGAAATGAAGCTTGAATCAGGGCTCTTAAGGACTCTGAGTCACCTGGCTATTAGCCTAAAGCGGAATCAAGAAACTATTCTATCTTGTCTTTCCCTCTAAGCTTTAGATTTAGTGAGCCAGTTTACACCTACTGTGGATGAATCATCCTTCTAAATGACCCTGCTAAATCATATGCAGTTAATTATAAAGATTTTAGTGCTATGTTTTGTGCGTGGGTTGCAGAATACCATTGCCAGACCACATCCTCAGTAAAACCTTGAACTGCCATCACGCCACGAATAAAAGAGTGAATTCTTCATTCCCCATAGCTTCAGAGGGGGAAAGAAGTGACAGACTCTCATATCAGGATGCAGCTCTGCTCCAGCCCAGCATCTCTCTCTGTACACAGCTAACCCAGACCTCCATGCAGGTGTCTTATGTATTGTTACTTGAATCCTTTGTATCTTTGTAGATGAGTGTGTTCATGGAAATAGCATAAATATCCCGTTAAAAGGTAAGTAGATCTAATATCAGCAAAACAGAATTGTATGGGGGGAAATATGGGTTTCTGTGGTCAGATGATTTGAAGAGCAAATTATTATTTTAAGTAACACATTCATTAACCAAGAGAGCCAAGCAAAGGCGTGCAGTGTCTTCAGCATTTGTTCCAGAATAAAAACGATTCTCTTTTTCCATATCATAGGGAATAAATGTTATCAGAGTACAGGCTTTTCAGTATTACATACCTGAAAGTTCTGATTAGCTTTAGAAAGAAGTAATATTTGTGTTTAAAAAATAATTGCTGGTCATAAATTACTTTCCAAATCAAGAATTCACATTACATATATCAAATTTGCAATTATTTCAGTTTACATTTATCAGAATGTACTACTGCATTAACTTAATGGGGGAAAAACGCTTTTTATGCTATTTCCTAGGCAGGAAGCATTTTAACCTGGCTTAGTGCGTGTTTTTTAAAAGCCTTTTTAATGCAAAAATAAATGTATTTTTTTTCCACTTAACTATAGTCTAAAATCTAGAGTTTTAACAGCAATCGCAAACATTTCTTAATTACGGGAAGGAAACATATGAAGTTATAAGCCAATAAAGCTAATTTCAAGATATTTATTTGAAAGAAGCAAAATAAAATATATTAAAATTCTAATACTTTACTGGTCATAGAACAGAATGTAAAGTGCAGAACTTTTCTCCCAGAATTGTTTAATTTTTAGTGTACCCTCAAATTTATTTTAGTTGAATTTTTAAAATTTACTTATTACATATTTTGCAGAAAATAGTGCATTTCAATGTGAAATGATTTAAGAATATAGGGACAAAGAGAAAAAATCCTCTGTCTCGTCAACCCTCAAAGGCTACAAAATACTCATTTGTTTGATGAAGAATTTGTTTGAACAAACCTCAAAGTGTTGACTAGTTCTCACCCAACTATTAGCCTTTACAATCAATGTTATAATCAAAACTTTTGTTCAGGTATTGTTGACACTTATCTGAGTAGTCCAAAAAGTTTCTACTACTTTCTAGTGCCATTAAGAATAATATTTCTAAATACCATCTTTTCTCCCACTTCTCAATAAACAGGTCAATAAATAAACACATATAAATTTCTGTATTAATATGTATTATTTAATTGCTAGTCAAAGTGAATGTTTTCATATATTTATTATTCAAATTTATTAGCTATTAATTTATTATCTCATTCTTTAGCCTATTTTTTAAAAAATAAAAACTACAAGTATATTTTTTGAACTTCAAGTGCATTGAGTTGAGCTAATTATACTCATCATCACGAAAGAACATAATTATTATCAGCGATCTCTGAAAAGTCCAATCCTGTTTTGTTCTTTGTTTCTTGTTTATATTTGTTGATACATCCATGTCCCCCCTTCCATTTCTCATCTCCCCCTACACAATTCCCTGTACTTTTTAAACTACTTACTGTATAGTAAGTATAGTTTTTCTTTGCATGTGTTCTTGTACATATGTTGTTCTTTTGCACACACACGTACTTAGCTCACTTAAATTGCTATGTTTAGAACTTATTCTATTTTATAATTTTCTCATTTATCACAATGCTTTGTAAAATATTAATCCATGTTGCTTGGTGTTTATCTAGTAATTGCTTCTTCTAACTTTTGCAAAATATTACATGCTGTTTACTCATCATAATTTCCATTTCTAATATCCCAGGGATGAGCACCCAGATTGACCCTAACACTCCACTTGTGCAAAAAATATAGTAATTTTTGGTAAATTATACCCAGGAATGAATGTAATTGCTGTGCTATTGGGTAGACTTAACATTTTTGATTGGGCACAGCTTGATATATTGCAAAATTTCTTTTATTTTGTGATTTATATATGTGTGTATGTATTATGTAATCAAATCTATCAATTTGTTCGTGATTCTTTCTGGCCTTGGCATCACAGTTAGAAAGCCCTCCCAATTCATTAAACATTCATCATTTGCCTATGTGATTTATTTTATTAAATTTATAACTGTCTCAATTTAAAATTTATTTTGCTAAAAAGAGAAGGTGTGGATTTCATGTAATCTTTTTCACGTTTAACAAATGTATCAACTTGATTCAGTGAATAAACATTTCTTGCTGCACAGAGTTGAAATATTAGGTTGGTATAAAAGCATTACTTTTAAAAGCAATTAAAAGTAATGGCAAAAACCACAATTGATTTTGCACCGACCAAATAAACTCATTTAACTCTGAATTCTATTTAAATCTTCTCTGGACTTGCTATTCACATTTATTAATCATTTTATTTTCATGCATATCTAATACTTTTCGATAAACTTAGAGTTATTATATGGTTTATTGTCTAGTTAATCAGGATAAATTTTTCTTAATTAAAGTTTAGATATAGTACCTGCTTCTCTTTTTTTTTTTTTTTTTTTTTTTTTTTTTGAGAGGAGATCTCGCTCTATCATCCAAGCTGGAGTGCAGTGGCATGATCATAGCTCACTGCAGTCTTGAATTCCTGGGCTCAAGTGATCCTCTTGCCTCACCCTGCTGATTAGCTAGGGCTATGGACATACATCACCACATCTTGCTAAATTATTTTTAGTTTTTGTAGAGGTGGGATCTCGCTATGTTGCCCAGGCTGGTCTCAAACTTCCGGCTTCAAGCTATCCTATTACCTCAGCCTCCTAAAGTATTAGGATTACAGGCATGAGCCACTGTACCTGACCCCTGCTTCTTGTTTTAAAAAATGAAAGTACAATATGTAGAAAGAAAGACTCTCCACCTCCTCCTCATAATTTCTTACTTCCCATAGCTTACCAATTGTTAACATTTTCATGTCTATACATCAATAATCTTTTTGGTCTTATATGAGCATATCTTTATTCTATTTAAGTGGAATTCTAATATACACATTATCCTACCATCTTCACTTTAAAATATATCATGGACATGTTTTAAATTTTTTATAAATAAGAATTTTATCAGTTATAGTCACACTCTGCTTCAGTAGTAGATAATAAATCATTTCCAAATTTCAGTGATTTGGACATAAAAGGTTTACTTCTTGCTCAGCTACATGTTTCTTTAGGCTGCCTGGGACTCTGCTCCACATTGTCCGTACTTAGGGCAACAAGCAAGTTACCTCTATGCCAAGGGGAAACAAAACACAGATAAAGCATAGGCTCCACGACTTTCACCCAACATAGCAGCTCTCATTTATTGGCCAAAGCAAGATACATGGATGAATCTGGAGGATATCAGACTAAGTAAAATAAGCCAGGCACAGGAAGACAAATACCACATGGTCTCATTTATATGTGAAATCTAATGAAGTTGAATTTATAAAAGTGGAGAGTAGAACTATGGTTACCAGAGGCTGGGAGTGGGCTGGGGAGGGAGGGGAGGAATGGGATGTTTTGTCCAAATAATACAAAGATGTTATGAAGTTTCTGATAGACAGGGGAGTGGAGAGTTGTTAATCAAAGGGCACAGAGTTTAAGACAGGAGGTATAAGTTTTGATATTTATTGCACACTAGGGTGAATGTAGTCAATAATAACGTGTTGTAGATTTCAAGTTAACCAACTAATAACATATTATATATTTTGAATGTCTCATCATGAAAAACAATAGGTAAGTGAACAATAGGTGATGGATATGTGAATCAGCTTTATTTAATCATGCCACATTGTATATATGTGTCAATACACTGCATTGTATCCCATATGTGTATACTGCTACAACCTATCAATAAAAAATTAATACATAAAAACAGAATGCTAAAGATCTAGAAAGAAAGACAATCTTCAAGCTTAAACCAACATTACTGATTACTGCGAAAATGTCAGGGCATATATGTAGCCTTAAATATGTGATTGGGAGAGACTAGATGGAACTAGAATCTATAAGAGGAGGTTAAGAAGAAATTTGCAACACAGTGAAAGAAATTCTGAGACCTTGAGGCCATGAAAAGCATCCAAGTGAAAGGCAAAGCTATGGAGAGAGTTAAAACCTCAGCCAGGGGCAGTGGCTTAGGCCTGTAATCCCAGCACTTTGGGTGGCCGAGGCGGGTAGATCACTTGAGGTCAGGTGTTCGAGACCAGCCTGGCCAACATGGTGAAACCCCATCTCTACTAAAAATACAAAAATTAGCTCAGGGTGGTGGTGTGCGCCTGTACCCCCAGCTACTCGGGAGGCTGAGGCAGGAGAATCTCTTGAACTCAGGAAGTGGAGTTTGCAGTGAGCCGAGGTCATAGCACTGCACTCCAGCCTGAACCATAGAGCAAGACTCTGTAGCGAGACTCTGTCTCAAAAAAAAAAAAAAAAGAGAAAGATCCTTGGTGGGGGTGGGAGTGGCGAATGAATAGGTGGAACACAGGTGACTGATTTCTAGGGCAGTGAAATTGTTCTACACGATGCTGTGACAGTGGATACATGGCATTATACATATGTCAAAACTCATAAAATGTACAACACCAAAAGTGAGCCCTAGGGTCAACTGTGGACGTTAGCTAATAACTATGTGTCAATATAATCTATAACGAGTGTGCTACATTAACAAAATATGTTAATAATAGGGGAAACTTTTTTCAGGGAGAGGGTATAAGGTACTTCTGTACTTTCTTTTAATTTGAAACTGTAAACCTAAAATGCTTTGTAAAAAGTCTATTAATTAAAAAGAGATTAAAAATTAGAAACTGGATATTTCTAAATTTCTCTAAAAGACAACTTCCTCAAGTTTGTGATGCATTTGCATTTCAATACACTTTTTTATGTTGCAGTAATCCCTCTTTTAGGCTTATGTCTCTTAATTAGACCTGAGCCAATTAAACCAAATTTATTGGAATGGATATTAACCAGGAATTCATTTCTATATTGTATTCTTCTGTCATCTTTTCCTATCACAAAAAGAATGAAGTGGTTAACTGATTTGGGGAATTTCTTCTTGATTAGCTCTTCAGAGGGGGTCTATTCAAGGTCCTCTTTGTCATCATTATGCTCTCAAATGAAACGAATTCAGAACCTGTGCAGACACTGGAGACCCAACGTGACTCTAGACCTTTCTCAACTGCTGTAAAGGAGTGACAGTTGGCTGTAAAGAAATTCCATACGTGACATCAGTCAGAGTTACTGGATATACTAATTTAATGAGATGAGCTTTCAATGAATTAGCGAGAGAGAGAGAGTGTGTGTGTGTGTGTGTGTGTGTGCATGCCCTTAAAGGTCTTGATATATTTTTTAAAAGAATAAAAGATAAACTTTCATTGTGACACATTTATGAAGTGTTTATATTATTCTATTTTATTATTTAACAAACACCTCTTGTAGGGATTATTAAATATTGACTCATTGAATTAATCTCTTGATGGCGTCACTCTTCTTGCCTGAGCTGAAAGCAGCGGTGGTTCTCCAGCACCACATTTTATATACAGCTACATCAGGTCCCTGAAATGCCAACTTCTGTCACTCTTCTTTGCTGTCCCATATTCAGCGCCTTCTATGTGTAGTATCCTTTCTTCTTCACTGCTTAGGACCAGCCTCTTATCCTTCAGGCCGCAGTTAAATGTTAAATTCCTCTGTGTAATTTTCCATAACTCTACAGACATTTATTCTCATGCTCCCATATTGCTTTATAGGTATCTTTATTCTAATGCTTATAATGTCCATGATTTTATTTCTCTATGATTTTGGGGAGTTTGGGGTCCCTCAAAGCAGCATCGGCATCTTAATCATGCTTGTATCTTCAGTGCCAAACCCTGGGTCATTCCATAAATGCTATGATTGAGTGAAATCCGAGCTCCTTTGGGGCTAGAATGAAGGGAGTCCAGGAGACAGAGATTCCTGAACACTTGTTGGTTGGCAATTTACTTCATCCTTAATGGTAGGTGAATGCGAAAGCATTTTACTCTGTCCTTCATCCACCTTCACGCCTTCCTCCAGTAGGAGCGTCACTCTGCTACCTAAGGCTAGAGTCTTATGGCACATTAAAATGATGATGACATGATCCATTCAGATTCTTCCTCCTATTGAATGACCTTAGTGATGACACTGTAAAGGTGCTTTATTATGGAAGTGGATTGGAAGCCAACTCTGTCATCTCTCTTCCTTCTTCCTTTACCTGTCCAGGTGGTAAGAGTGTCAGCAACCAGCATGAGGCATCACTCTTTCTTTCAAATGGCACCTGGATCCAGTTGAAGAAAATAGTAAAAGGCCAGGTGGGGCGCCTAAAACAAGATTGATTGATGCCATCTAAATTGATGTAGCATTATCCATCAGTGTAAACCGAGACCCTTTTCACTGCAAACCTAGCTGTGGGAAGAGGGTAGATGTTCCAAGTGCAACCATGAGGACTTGGAGAGGTATAGGCTGCAAACCTGCAAAGAACACAGTAGACTACATGTTTAATTCACATTTCTCAAAGTTTTGCCCAAGAAACGCCTTTATTATAAATACTCAAGGTGTTTTCAAAAATTAAGAGCTTTTGGGAAGAAAGATAAAGGGGTCAGGAATCTTCATTTGTGAAAACATGGCTCCTAGATAATTCTTTTGCCTACATAAGTCTGAAAAGTATTCTTGTCTAGTCTCCAAGCTGGCATTTTTTAAAAGATGTAAATGGCAGTTCTCAGACTGCCTTAAATATTTGTGATAAAACACGTTCTCTCCCCTAGGAGGGTTGAGTTTTTATAACTTTAACCTGTTGTGTCCTTCTCTCTGATGTCACAGGATTGTTTTTCTTTTCCATCAGTAAACTAGGTCTTTCCTTAGCTTCTTCAGTTTTGGAAACAAAAGTGGTGGTGGAGATTTCCTGAAATCATAGTGAGAAGATGAACTTCTTTCCTTTGTTCTGACTCACTATCATTTGAAAATAAAATTAGTGATTATATTATTTTAGTGATTTTGCAAAATCCTTTGGCAAGCATTTAGATTTTTTCCCTGAAGCTATTCATATCAATGACTGCACAGGAAGTGTGGGAAATCGTATATATAAACACTGTATCAGGAGAGTAATCAACCAACATTCTAAATCATCCCAAGACAAGAAAGAGCTCATATTTGTATTTCCACTGAACACTGCACAGTGATTGTCATACAATTTATTAGCAATGGTGTCAGTAGAGTCTGATAAGACAAATGTATGTGAGGAGAAGGCTCAGGTATTAATTTATACTGAAAAAACATTAAGCACACTTTTAGTAATTAAATGGTTCTTGACTTTTTAGACCATTCAACTACAACTACATAAATACCACACACACACACACACACACACACACACACATATATTGTTTTTTGAGGCAAATAATCTTTGTTTGAACTCTCAAGGATTAAACCGCAAGGGTATGGAAAATATTCTTTTCCTCTCAACTGGGAATTCTGTAAATCAAAAATCATTTAGAGATCCTGCTCTGAGGGCTAAGGGCTCTACAGCATCATTGGTCTTCATAATCCAATTATAGCAGGTGGTGAATCAGGTAATTCTCCCAGAGCTTTGGAGAGCTCCACAGCTGCAAAGAGATGTAAGGCAAGGGAGGCAAGGAAGTTTGTTTGAGCATTGGCTCTATCGCTGTGCAGATAAACACCCTCCTGCATTATTACCATGTCTAATCATTAACGCGCAGGCATAAACTTTCCACTCCTTCACACCCCACTCAGTTCAGGGCTGAGGGAGACCAGAGTTAGCTTTCTCTTTTTCATCTACCAATCTTTGCCTAGGGAATAGCTGTGTTTTATCTCTCAGAACTTTTATTTCTTCCTCTCTATAACTCTTCTCAGGCAACAAAACTGCTGAAATCACTTCAAGCTAGAAGGAACAAGGAGAAAAAAAAGAAAAAACAAGCTAACACATATTCTTTTAATGTTGCTGCCTCTTTCTGCATTGCCCTGTTTCTTTGCTTTCCTCCCCCACAAAACTACTTATTCTTTTTTTTTTTTTTTTTTGAATTGGAGTATCTCTCTGTTGCCCAGGCTGGAGTGCAGTGGCGGAATCTTGGCTCACTGCAAGCTCCACCTCCCGCGTTCACACCATTCTCCTGCCTCGGCCTCCTGAGTATCTAGGACTACAGGCAACGTGTCACCACGCCCGGCTAATTTTTTGTATTTTTAGTAGAGATGGGGTTTCACCGTGTTAGCCAGGATGGTCTCGATCTCCTGACCTTGTGATCTGCCCGCCTCGGCCTCCCAAAGTGCTGGGATTATAGGCATGAGCCATGGCGCCTGGCCAAAATTAATCCTCCTTTCCTATTTTCTTCATCATCTTTTTTTTTTCTTTCTTTTGGGATGGAGTCTCGCTCTTGTTGCCCAGGCTGGAGCGCAGTGGCCCAATCTCTGCTCACTGCAAGCTGTGCCTCCCGGGTTCAAGTGATTCTCCTGCCTCAGCCTCCCAAGTAGCTGGGACGACAGGTGTGCGCCACCACGCCCAGCTAATTTTTGTATTTGTAGTAGAGACGGGGTTTCACCATGTTGGTCAGGATGGTCTCAATCTCCTGAGCTCATGATCCACCCACCTCGACCTCCAAAAGTGCTGTGATTACAGGCGTGAGCCACCGTGCCTGGCCCATCTTTTTCTTTTTTAAAAAACAAAACAAAACAAAACATTTTCAATCTTTTTGGTTTACCCCACACTTACTTCTAAAACTTGTCTCTAAGTACCACATCAAATGGTACTTAGACAATATGGTCTATAGCATTTGGGGTCGATGGTTACAATAATTGCGTCCAATAATTAGTGTTTCTCACCACTCTGGCATTTGTGTGAATCTCTCCTGTATTTCCTCTGAGCGTGACCAATGGAATGTCAGCAAATGTAGAGCCAGTAGATACTTTAAAAGGACTTGCTGAAGCAAGATTTTTCCCTGGTGCAGCTCTTGCCGCATTCCAAAACAAAACCAACAGCTTCCGCTCGCCTTCTGGAGGTTGACAGCCAGGAGGGGAAGAACCAGTCATGCCACCTGTCCCGACCAAGGACATGAGTGAGCAAAGACAATTCTTCTCAGCTGAGCCCAGCCCCAAGTGCCAACTCACAGAATCACGAGCAAATACGCAGCTGTTATTTTAAGGCATTAAGTTTGGAGACAGTTTGTTTCCGAGACTAGGTAACATCATCTTCCTGGAAACATAATTTCCTTAGCTGCCATTTCATGTTATCGCGGGCTCCTGGTTCCTTCTCTTACTCTTTCAATTATCTCTCTGTCTTCTCTGCTTTTTTTTTTTATTCCTTTTTAAATGTAGTAAAAAGTAGGATATATTAACTTTAGTGAGGTTAGGTCACAAAGCAGGAATAAAAAGAACATCAGTACACAGGCAGTTCTCTGGGTACTGCCATCTCCACTAAAAACTGTACATGATTGGCCGGGCGTGGTGGCTCACGCCTGTAATCCCAGTACGTTGGAAGGCAAGGCGGGCGGATCCCGAGGTCAGGAGATGGAGACTATCCTGGCTGACACGGTGAAACCCTGTCTCTACTAAAAATACAAAAAATTAGCCGGGCATGGTGGTGCGTGCCTGTAGTCCCAGCTACTCAGGAGGCTGAGGCAGGAGAACGGCTTGAACCCAGGAGGCGGAGGTTGCAGTGAGCCGAGATGGCGCCACCAGGGCATCAGCCTGGGTGACAGAGTGAGACTCCGTCCAAAAAAAAAAAAAAAAAAAAAAAAAGTGCATGATGGATGGCTCAGCTAATAAGGAAACCACTCTTCTTTTGAGTCCCAAGCTTGTAATCAGAATGGTGGTCGTCATTGTTTGCATGCTATTTATGAAACTTAAGACTTTCCTAATGTTTCTTTGGAAGAAATAACGAAGGTTTTAATGTAGCATGTGTATGAACTATTGGCACTCTATACTGTAACCAGGAAAAGTGAAAATTTTGGTTTCTGGTTTCCCATATCTATTTTGCATCATTTGTTGCTAATGTGTAACTTTGTGCATAGACAAAGGTTATTTATTTAGCCACAGTGAGTCACTATATAGCACATTTAATTAATCATGCAATTTTCTCTATGGTTATTTATGTACAACAGTAAAAACCAGTGCTTTGTATATTGAATACTGCTTTAGTGTGGACATATACTTGACCAACAGGGTATTTAATTAAATGGGAGGTATTTTTCATTCCACTGTGTGATGCCATGTTTCTGACTTTAGTAAAATCAGATGACAAAACTAAATAGTTTTCTTGCAGTTAGACCTGCCAATATGTTTTTTCAGATATGCAGTGAAGCTAGACTCCTTTTTAATAGTGGAGTCTTCCTGTTGGTTATTCCACTTACCATTTATTCCTGACATTATTGAATGTGGAGTTTTAGATGTGGAAGGGTCACTTTTTGGCTGACCCATATTAAAATATAGTCCTTAGTCATCATAAAAGTACTAAACAAAGCATGGTAGACTCATACCTTTAGAATTTCCTTTAGATTTTAGATACTGGCAAAGCCTTTGAATGATTCCTCTAATAAGCACAAGACAATAAGTATTTATTAAATTGTATTAGGTAAGAACATGGTTAGATTAATTTAAAAAGTCATTACTCAATTACTTTTCCTCTAATATCTGCCTGCATGCCAGTAAACAGAACATGTTTTAGCTAGTATTGCATAAGAGATAGTAAATCCAATAATTTAAAAAAATCATTGAAAAGAAATTTTATTTAATTCCCTCTAGGTTCTTGTGGCATATTTGGAAGATAGTGTTTAGGGCTAGAGGTTTCAATGACATTTCAATGACTTGTACGTGAAATCATTTAGGGTGAGCTAGCTTGAAGTATTTCTCATAAGAGAGAAATAATGAAAATACTACTTAGCATAAAATATAATTTATTTCACCAAATCAGAATTATATGAGTGGTGCTGTGTTTGTTTCTCAGCCCTCTGGAATTCTGCCTTCAAATGGTTTTGGTCCTCTTTTTATCTCCAACAGAAACAATCTTTTAAAAAGTAAACAATATAATCCACAAGGCTTTGACCACTGAGGTCTGTGACTATTGATGAATATGTAACTCCTGTTTTCACTAAAATTCTTCGTTGTTAGGACTGGTTTCTTTCTTTTTTTTCTTCGTTACTGTAGACTGGCCCTGAATAACTTCATTTCCCCAGAATCATTTTTTGTAGCTATTTTTACTATTTGTTTTCTTTGTCCAATTGCAATAGAAATAGTTGGAAGTGATACTAGAAACAAAGCTTACATTGGCCAATTGTATAATTTTTTATCTCTTTAGATTTGAAATATCTTAGGCCAAGAATACAAACTAGAAAAGATATGGAAACTTCAGTAGAGTTCTTTTTTTTTTTTTTTTTGAGATGGGGTCTCACTCTGTCACTTACGCTGGACTGCAGTGGTGTCACCTCAACTCACTACAACCTCTGCCTCCGGGACTCGAGTAATCCTGCCACCTTAGCCTCCTAAGCAGCTGGGACCACAGGCGTGTTCCACTACACCCGACTAATTCTGTGTATTTTTGGTAGAGATGGGGTTTCGCCATGTTGACCCTGCTGGTCTCGAACTCCTGAGCACAGGCAATACACCTGCCTCTACCTCCCATACTGCTGGGATTATAGGCACGAGCCACCGCATCTGGCCAGTAGAACTCTAACTTGAGTCCCTGAATTTGTGATGACCAATATGATATTTAATCAGAAGCGAAGCCTAAATTAAAAACATGATTTCAAGCATTCTACTAAAAATGCAAACCTGTTTAAACTAGTTTATTTAAAGTGTATTATTTCCAAATTATAGAAGAGCTGGTCTATTTATTATGTTAGAAAGTCCACAGAAACAAAACCTGAAAAATGGAGTCTTTACCAAAGTTCTTATAACCATACATTTTGGAATTCTTTTTAAATTAATTTTCTGGTTTTCAGATATTTATGAGAAGCCAAAATGTTTTATGACCCTCCCTATGTTACAATACACTCCTGATTACTTCTTCCCCTTCAAAAGTAAATAAAAATAAACATACTCATTTTTAAATGTTCCTTTTATTCTTAATTTAGAATGCTAGCTTGAAAGTTTTACTGTTGTGAAGGTGAAAAGTAGTTTTCAGACCTTGGAATGCTGATATTTGGCTGAAGCTACCGATTGCAGCATAAACAGTGATTTTTCTAGAATTTGAGCCTGAGTGCCAGGTTTACATTCTGACTGTATCATGTAGTTGTGTAACATCACTTACCCAATCAGTTTCTTAACTACTCAGTGAGCTGTGACTACCAAACGTGTCAATACTACCGTGTATAGATCAGTGCCACAACATGGTAGAGGCTAACAACACATGATACTGCTCTCATTGCTATTTCTGTCTAATGATTTGAGATTAACTTTTGTAAATGGTAAACTAGAAACAATAGTTTATCAACAACTTTGGGTTAACATTCTTGTTTCTCGAGGAAGGAACATACGAGTGAAAGACTAGATTGCTGTTGTGGCCTGGGTAGGTTTCTACTGGAGTGGAAAGAGCAATAACAGTGTTACTTCTCTATTCCATTGAAAAATAGTATTTCCTTGCATGATCACATTAAGGCTGAAGGCTTCAGTAATAGTTGCACAAAGTACAGAAAATAATCCAACTTCTGCAAATGAAATCATGCTCTACATGATGCTTGTATTTGCTGCTTGTTTTGTGCTGCTTGTTTTGCTTTTTCTTGCTATTTTGGATGGAAAAAAGTTTAACTTCAATTATATATTATACTCTTCTCTGTAACAAAGACTAATTTTGTTAATCAGTAGACAAAGTAATGAAAGAAGGCGGAAATGAGATTAATTAGAGGGAAAAGAGACTTCTCTTTTAATTCAATTCTCTTATGTAATTAGAGGTATTATGAAAGTTTGTAAGAGAGAAAATCTAAGTCAGAGTTCCCACCAAAACGCACACCATTTAAACTACCAACAGTTATGCAGAAATCTAGTCATTATTTACCTTACTCCTGGCACTTTCACTCCAAAATCTGCATATATATACATTTGATCTATATATGAAGTGACTCTTATAGGTCTTGTTTATATCTGTGCTATGGAACTTGTCACCCTTCATGTTTAAAAATGGACAGAATACTTTTTATAAGAAAAGAACTTGGGTTGATACTTTAGCAATGTAAACGGATTTGAGTCTGTGCAAACGCATCCATTGTCCAATATTATTCTTAACCAATGATAGAGGTATCAAAATTATTCTAGTTGATCTAAGAGGTCACATTTGCAAAGCATATTCATTGAGCCTCTGCTAATCCAATATGGAGAGATTGAGCAAACCCCAAGTGTCTTCAATGTTATTAAAAGGATAATACTAAATGTTCTCCCTGACTCAATTTTTCCACTTCAATTGCTATATTTGATGACTAAAATTTTGCTAAGACTATTACACAGCCAACATTCTTTTTTTCTATTAAAGATTTTTTGTATTAACTTTCCTTAAAATCCTCTTGAAACCACACTTAAAGAGCACTGACATCTCTCTCAGAGGCTGTTTTAAAAACATCTACAGCCTTATCTTTAGAAAAAAGTCTACGTAAGCCTTTGAGATGTCAGCTCGGTTTTCACAGGGAAAAATTCATGAGATTATTGTGATGTTTTTCTATTTTATTTCAGCATTTGAGTTTTGTTAGTTACAAAAATAGGCTTACACTTTGTGAAGAAGACTTTGACTCTCATAATTTTTTTAATTGTAAATTGTTTTACTATAGGCTGTGAATCTTAGTGCTTTGGTGAATAATTCATCAGCTTTTTTTCTATGTTGCCAATCATACAGTGCCTTTTTTTGAGTGACATTTACAACTGATAGGAGCAGATTTGCCCAGCAAGCCCATTGAAGCTACAAAAAGAAAAATGCCTATTCTGAAATGAATATTGTTTTTGTTGCTTATTTTCCCCTATTGAATGTGAAATTTTACATGTCTTTCTTCTTCTCTAATTTATATTGCTCATCAAAAGGTAAAAAATTTCCAGTGCTCTAAAACACAGTCATCATTACCAGTAGTCTCCCTATACTTGCTTCTGTGTCCTACATTTAGGAAGTTATAATAAATTCCCATGTGGAAAGTAGGGGTCCATTTATTCAAGAATTATTTATTAAATATTATTTAATAATTGTTTATTGGACACCCATAAGCAAAACATCATTTAAATGTGCAGCTAGAAGGGTCCTTAGAGATCTTTTAGTCAAAACCCCTCATTGTTTAGGTGACTATTTTAAGGCCAATGGGTTGAAGTGACTTCTCTAGAGCCCTACAAATATCTCTTTGGGTAGAACAAAAGAAGAATAAATGCACAGCAGAGGAAGGCACAGAAAGTGGGAACATTTGACCAATTTTATTTTCTCCCTTTTTTATTGACTTAGCCACAAAGACCTGCAGGGAACTTCCTTCATAATGTTCCCCACCACTCAGCTTTACCACCACCAAACAAATCCACATGTCTGTAAATTAACGTTGATCTATTTCAATGCTTACCATTGAGGCTCTTTGTCTGATCTTTAATTATTAATCCTAAGGTTCCCCAGCTGTGTGGACATTCATGCCAAGGAGCTGAAGTTATCTCATAGTGGGGGCTTCATATTTTTTCTCGTTTAACTCTACCTAGAATGTCTTCTATATCTTTCTCCTATCTATATGTAGGAGATCAATTCAGGCCTCGGTAAGCAACCCATCTCTCATTTTTTTAATGTCAGGCAGAATCTACTGTAAATACTTCTTATGGTTCAGTGAGACTGAATCCAACAGACTTAGTTTCCGAATTTGGCTCTACCACTTCTAGCTATAGCGCTTTAGGCAAACTACATAACCTCTTTGAGCTTGTTTCTTTATCTGGATTACTGCAGTATAAAGATTTATTTTAAAAGGCAGATGTGAGATTCAAACAATATAATATATTGGAAACACTTAGGACTATCACATCGTAGGCAGACAAAATAAAATTGATCATATCTATTACTACTGTCTTGTATCATTGGTTATCTTTTTCTTTGTATGAATGCATTATCTCCAAACTGGACCCTAAAATTCATAAGGGTTACATAAATTTCTGTATCTCCACTATTTGGAGCTGTGGAATGGGATATAAAAGATCTTCAACTAATATTTGGGATGGAAATAGAATATTGTTTCTAATTTTAGTAGTTTTATATTAAAATTTTTCACTTTTACTATACTTTATTACGAAAAGACTTTCACTCAAGCATAACCTGGTGGGCCAGCTAAAAAATTATTTTATGAATATATCTATTCAGGAAAACATTGAAGTACATTATTTTTATTTTGAGATGAATTACAGTTACAATGAATTCTTAGAATTATAATGACTGCATTTTCGCTGCAGTTCTAATATGAACTATAGTCTTGGCAACAATTTCTATGGCTTTGGATAACATCACACCAGTATCTTGCCAACCCTACAAAATGTGGATGAGCACGGTTGTGCCTCCTTCTCCCTCACGAGAAAATGTGAGAATTATTAATTCTATGCAAAATGTTTAAGTCTCGAATGCAAAGAGGTCTGAACCCATATTTAAAACACGTGGGTTTGAAATTGTGGAATGCCGGAAATGGGCATCATTTGTTCTATTCCTAAACTTGAAGGAATTGAATAGTTGTTTTTTTTGTTTGTTTGTTTGTTTTTCAGTTGGAGCCTAGCTCTGTCGCCAGGCTGGAGTGCAGTGGCGCGATCTCGGCTCATTGCAACCTCCGCCTCCCCGGTTCAAGCAATTCTCCTGCCTCAGCTTCCCGAATAGCTGAGATTACCAGCATATGCCACCATGCCTGGCTAATTTGTGTATTTTTTTTTCAGTAGAGATGGAGTTTCACCATGTTGGCCACGATGGTCTCGATCTCCTGACCTCATGATCTGCCCGCCTCAGCCTCCCAAAGTGCTGGGGTTACAGGTGTGAGCCACCGTACCCGGCCTTGAATAGTTTTTTTAAAACAATTTCATGGTTGGGAATTGATCTGTTCCCACTGTTGTGGGACATCTTTTATTATTATTATGTATTAAACCTAGTCTTAAGAATAAAACGTTGTTTGCAGCTCACTTCATTCTCTTTCACACCCATTTCCCCACATTTCCCATGTGCTTCATAGGTGAGATGCCTCTGTTCTCTTCTAAATTTGAAAGCAGAAAGTGCTAATGTTTATACAGTACAGGAGAAGTGATTCATGAATGTTCTGCTTGCCTCCTCTGTTACTCATGAGTAAGAATGGTCCACTCAGCTGGATACTGATATTGCATCTTCAGTTGTAAATAATTTGTATTTCAAATATTTGGCAAAAACACTGACCTAGTATGTGATATTTTAATAAATTAATTTTAATAAATGAAAGAAACTTATGATCTTTTCATCTTGCAAAATAATTAATCTGCTTCCAAAAATAGCATCAGGTTTTAGGAGGTGGAAAGCAATATGGTATTTTTAATTTTGCCAAATATGCAAAAATAGATTTATATGTAAGATCTCTCTCTCCCTCTCTTTCTCCTCATAATTTACCCTTCAATATAGATATTACTTAATTTTAATGATAACACAAAACCACATAACAGAGGGATAATGTGCTCATGGTCTTAGATCTTACTAGTAACAAACTTGGCATTTCAATTTAATCTTCTGATAGTAGATTCAGTTCCTATACTAGATCATAATTACTAAGATCTTGAAACTGTTTTCTCTTGCTAATCATACATACAGCATTTTTTTGTGAGAATGTTAAACTGCTTTGCCATAATGTAGTCTACAAATAGATTATTACCTCCCTATATCCCCCAAAATGGATCTCTACCTTTTTCAAAAACCATTTTAATCATGTGTGGGCATGAAAGACTGAACTTGGTGCATGGTAATGGTAACTACCATAAACTATTCTGCAATATATATATTTCACTATAAATATGTTAGTAAACTCTAGGAAACTCTATTCACTGATAAGTCAATAATAAACTCACCCTAAGTCAGTCAGTTTATTCATAAGTCAGTAGTAGTATGTCTTTACTCATGAGTTATCTTTATTCGTAAGTCAGTGCTCAGTTCAAATCCCAACCGTGTTTATTTATTTATTTATTTTTATTTTTTGAGATGGAGTCCCACTCTGTCGCCAAGGCTGGAGTGCAGTGGCATGATCTTGGCTGAGTGTCACCTCTGCCTCCCGGGTTCAAGCAATTCTCTTGCCTCAGCCTCCTAGTAGCTGAGATTACAGGCACATGCCACAACGCCCAGATAATTTTTTTGTATTTTTAGTACCCACAAGATTTCACCATGTTGGCCAGACTTGCCTTGAACCGTGACCTAAGGCGATCTACCCTCCTTGGCCTTTCAAAGTGTTAGGAGTACAGACGTGAGCCACTGTGCCCAGCACCAACTGCATTTAGAGGTAAGCTCCTCACCTTTAGTTTTCTAATCTTCCTTTACATGTTTCTTTGGTACATTTTTTCTGGAGTACATTTCACATTATAACTGAAGGCTTAATTTCTCGCTTATACTGTGAAATCCTTGAGGATAAAGTCCAGTCTTGCTAGTTTTCCTCTATCAACAGCATTTAATATAGCACTTGGCCCAGAATAGGTGTTCAATGAATGTTTATTCGAATGAATACACAGACTTTTTCTATTATAGTTTGTTTCTCAGGGAAGTTAAATTTCTAAGAACATTGGTCTGAACTTCACCTCAGTGCCATTTGTTCCAAAAGAGTCCCATGAGTTACATAAATTATGTTCCTTAACTTAGAAATAATGATGTGGCCATTTCAAGACAGTGAATGGAGAAAGCTGGCCAGCATCACAGTGTCCCAGGTGTTGTGGCTCAGGCTGAGCCGGGGTCCTGCCTCTCTGCTCTGTTGCTTCCTCTCTCATCTCTCCCAAGGGTCAGCATTATGAACAATCTTATGCGCACTTTGAGTTTTCACATTTACCTTGTTGTAAATCCTGGCAAATAAAATAGAAAGCAATGTTTTTTTGTGGTCACAATTAATTTCCTTTTTCAAACTAAATATATTCATGGGTGACATATCTGAAATGTAGGCTAGTGGATCCTAATATAAAAAATGGATCTCACTTTGGGAGGCCGAGGTGGACGGCTCATGAGGTCAGGAGATCGAGACCATCCTGGCTAACATGCTGACACCCCGTCTCTACCAAAAATACCAAAAATTAGCTGGGCATGGTGGTGTGTGCCTATAATCCCAGCTACTTGGAAGGCTGAGGCAGGAGAATCGCTTGAACCCTGGAGGTGGAGGTTGCAGTGAGCCAAGATCACGCCACTGCACTCCAGCCTGGGCAACAGCGAGACTAGTTTTATACTAAGTCCAAGATGAATAAAGAAAGAAGGTGTAGAGAATATAAAAAAGAATCCCTAAACAGAATATAACACCCAGCTTCTGATTTACAGGAGTGTGTGTACACATAAACATATAAACACACAACACTTCAGTTTTATTCACCTAATTAAAATTTATTCCAAATGTTTTAATTCCATTATTTTATCAGATGAAATGGTATTTTTTCCACAAATAAAATGTATCATATTTGTGCACTTATGAATGTGAAGTTTTTATTTTTATTTTTTCTACCTCTTTATTCACGGCACAGAACAGATGGTCTAGTGTGAAAACATGAATTTACCCAGTATGTATGATGAGACCAAGGCACTGTTAGATTGTCCAGCAAGACACAAGCTGATACGAATGTGATTTGTGAAATATTGAAGCTGTTGAATCATCTCATACTATTGAGGAGGTTCCTACTACTTATTGTGATACTAGGTTTAAGGTCAGTCTCTAAGAATAAAAGAATTTCAAATGCCTGAGTTGAATTATATATCTCTCCTGCTCCCTATTGGGTCACAGAGCTGGTGACAGTTTATTAATCTGTGAGTATTTTCTGAGTTTCTTTACTACACTCACCAACAAGCTAAAGCTTGGGCTTTAGAGATAGATTGATTTGGAGCTTCTTGGCTCTCACATTGTAAATTTGGGTCAATCACTGAATCTCCCAGAATTTTATTGTTTTGACTATAAAATTTGAATAATAACAACAATTTAGTTTTTAAAAGGATTGTTGCTAATATATGTGATCCACTCAAGAGGTGATTGACAAATGATAGGTCCAAAAGGCATGAAATTTCTCCCAGGATGCCTTTAGAGTGTTGAAAATATTCCCTCATTCATATGAAACAATTGGCAACCATACATGATGATATATAGATGAATCCTAAGATGTAAGCTCTACACCCTTGTGAGCTATAATTTTTTATGGTATGCTGACCATTCATTGAATAAGATTTTTGAAAGAGTCAAATTGAAGACAAGGATGAGTTTGAGATGATTTCTTGGAGGAAGGGGTTTTTTAATAAACAGTATTTTGATAGCTAGGGGGAATTGGGGATAATTTCAGACAGGAGAAAGATGTGAGCAAAGTTATAGAATTAGAAACAAACATGAGACATTTTCCAAGCATTTTAGGGAAATGGCTTTAGAAGTACAGAAAGTAGAAGTAGAAAATGTACTTGACATGGGGGCCAGATTAAAAGAGTATTGAAAATGAGAAAATAAGAATTAATTAAAATGTTGCAAACAAAATGAAGTTAATCAAGTTTTTGGAGGAGCTGAGTACAATAATTCAAAAAATATTTAATGAAAATTAAGAAATGTGGGCAACAATATAGTCGAGGGGACTTATGAATGGAAAAAGTAATAATGGAGCCATTGGAAAGCAAAGCCTTAGGAGAAGTAAAAGGAAGCACTTGGTTTTACTTATATTGATTTTTAAAAGCGGTGGAATGGCTACTTGAAAATAGTAGGAAGGATCAGAGACAAAGATTTCAGGGATAACAATGTTTTACACCTGAAATGTTTTACCTTCAATGTTTTAGATCTGAATGAAAAAAATTGAGTTCCTGGGAAGTTGAGACACTAGCCTGTGAATTGGGTTCAAGAGTCTGTCCCAAATCCCTGTCTGGTATGATTTCCATCAAAACGACATCTTACTAGTGAGAATGAATGAACTCCACAAAGGAAAGGTCATTAAGAGAAGAAAACAGGCTGGGCGTGGTGGCTAACACCTGTTATCCCAGCATTTTGTGGGACCAAGGTGGGGGATCACGAGGTCAGGGGTTCAAGACCAGCCTGACCAACATGGAGAAACCCCATCTCTACTAAAAATACAAAATATTAGCCAGGCATGGTGGCACGTGCCTGTAATCCCAGCTACTCAGGAGGCTGAGGCAGGAGAATCTCTTGAACCCAGGAGGTGTAGCTTGCAGTGAGCTGAGATCACGCCACTGCACTCCAGCCTGGGCAACAGAGCAAGACTCCATCTCAAGAAAAAAAAAGAAAAAGAGAGAGAGATAGAAAAGAACAGAAGGCCTGAATATTTGGAATGCAAATTTCCAGAGAGAAGAATAAACTAAGTGCATAATGAATATCAAAGGGATGATCAGAGAGACACAGAATTAGTATATTGTAGTTCATGGAAACTGAGGGAGGAAAAATTCTGTGGAAAAGGGATGATCAACTGCTTTAGGGCTGAAAGGAGAAGAATGACAAGTAGAAGCCACTGAATTTGTCAATGACAAGTGGGAAAGTTTAAGGCCAGTAGTGGGAACAGGTGCCTGATTGAAAGAGGTTGTGAGAGAATAGGAAAGAAATAAAGCATTGAACATTTTTAAAGAGGCTTAAAAAAGGACAGTAGAGTGATATTGACTAATTTTTAAATTTCAGAATAAAGTAAGTTTACCCAAGGCAGGAGGATGGCATGAAGCCAGGAGTTTGAGGTCATAGTCAGCTATGAATGCTTCATTCCACTCCAGCCTGGGCTACAGAACAAGACCCTATCTCAATAATAAATAAATAATACTGATTTTAGTCAGACTTGAAGACAAAAAAAAAGGAACTAAATCAGTAAGAGAATTCAGATTAGCCAACTGTGGAGAGCTGTGGAAAAAGAGGTCCTCAAGGAGGAGAAAAGGTGGTCTTTAAAGACATCTAAGTTAGCTTTAGCAAAGTGAAAAGTAATTTATCTCAAGACTGAAGGGAGGGACGTGAGGCTATGTCTCCTTACACATGGGCAAGTGTTAAGATAAGCGAATGCTTATACAAAACATATTTGCTGTTTTTTTTTTTTTTGGTTTCTTGGTTTGTTTTGAGTAGAGTAAACATTGAACTCACTAACACACGATGAGGCCATGAGAAGTGGTGAGTTCTTACTTCAGAAAGGATAGAATGTCTTCAGAATTTGGTGTATGGAGAGCAGAATTAAAGGGTAATTGTGTTAGAAATATGTTATGAATTAGGAATGTGTTGAGAGAATAACAACACAATGGCTGACCAACACTATCTTAAGACATTTAAATATCTCCCATTATAGGAAGCGTAGTGGTAGGTAGCTCTGACATTGGTCCAGCACCTCAGTGATATCGAAGCATCAAGTCAGCTTCTGTGCCTTTTTCTTGGCTTCTTCCTCATGGTCCTGTTGATGTATCTTCACGGGAACAACAAAAGCTGGAAGGAAGGGGCAATGAAAACAGAAAATTTCCTCATGATGTTTTTTGTCTTTTATCAAAATCTCTCCAAGGCGTGCCATTCCTCCTCAACAACAGCTTTTACCTTATATCTCAATTGCCCAGAACTGGGCTACAAACCTCAGAATTCAAGATATTTCCATCCAATACCCAAATGAAATGGCTAAAGTAACAAGAAAGAAGTGAGAAATAATTTTGAGTAGGCAAAGAACTATGTCTGTCACATGGATTATCAGGCAATGGGCCCGTCTACCATCCATGTGCTATTTGTTGAAATAGTGGAGACAAATAAGGTAGTCTGGAGATTAGAAGCAGTCAGTTCATTGTGCATCTGTTAAACCTATTTGAAATAAAAACAAAAATCTTAATGATTCACATAGAGTTGATGGCAGGTATGGGAGTTTCTTTGTTTCTTTGTTTTTACAATTTCCCCAGAACAAATTATAGCACCTGTTAGGAAGAAGTCCCAGGGACATACGTTTTGAATAAACCAGTAGAGAAATCATGAGCAAAAAGAAATGAAATGAGCTTAGATGAGAACAGCACACAAGAAGAGTGGACAGCAAAGACTGAATAAACTTAAAAAGAATAAAGTCAACATGAATGAAGATAGAGGCAGGAACAGAAATGGGAGCAAATATGAGATAAACAAGAACTTTAGAGAGTGTATATGAAGCAAGTTTTTGCCTGTGCACAGGACCAGTTACAGGCATGCTTCAGCTACATCTCTATAAATAATCGATCACCTAAGAAGTAGAATGGAGAAAAACTTTGGGACAGGGGGTGTTATGAAACTTAAGAATTCACATCAGCTGGTGAATAGGTGGCAGGAATCTCTAGATTACCAGTGAGAGCAATATAGAGTTGCTGATTTGCCAGACCTCCTTTATGAGCGATTGCAGGTCCACTTGGTCCTGTCTGTCTCTGAAGATATCAGCATTGCTTCTTGGCCAGGGTGGTCTCAGTGAAGGTTCATGCTGATCCTGTTGTCACAAAGGCAACCACTGCCCCCCGTAGAATATTGCTGTCCTTTACTCAATTTCCAAATCGCCGTCAGTTCACAAGCATACAGCATAGAGACCATTGATTGAAGGGGGGTGTAGGGAAGCATCCCATTGAGAATGGACCCAGCAAAACCACTGCGAATATCTTTGGTAGATATTTATCGTTCCTTCTCCAGAGGAACCTGAGACAATTGGCAAGAGCAGAAATATGTGGGGGAAAGGATAATATGAAAACTTTTCAAGAACTCTTAGTTTTAGATCTGAGCTTAAACGTATACCAGGAAACACAATATGCTGCCACTGTCTTCCTTTTGGAGACTAGGTGATAAATGGAGTTTTGGCCAAGTCCAACCTACAGCGGGTTCAATAGGTCCATGAATATACCTTATTGGTCTAGCACTGAATATACTTTCAGTGATAAGATAATTGGCATTTGGCAGTTATCTCATACAGTTCCGTAACCTGTAATGCAAGAGCAACTTTTGTAGGAGGGATCAAGTGGAAGTCTCTGAAATGGTCTGATTCCCGGGCAATGCAGTAAAACAGAAGCAATACCACATCCCAGGAGGAATGACAGAGATTGATGCCATTATAAAAGGCTCTATTTTGTAGGATATCTGGGCAAAGACTGCTGGCCAGAGTCTAAACTACTGGTAGAATATTTACTGTGACCAGAGGGCACATTAACTCTTTGAAGTAGGAAGGCTTAAATTACTGGAATCTCCAGTGATGATAAGGATCCAGTTCTGGGTGTTCGCAAGAGGTAAGAAGATACGACAGGAAAGGAGGTTTTTCCTGGGGAAGAATAAGAACATAGAGGACAGTCAAGGTTCTATAATGCCAAGGTCTGGCATGAGGCTATGTTGATTTGAGGATTATCAGAAGAGGAAATGGAATCACATTAATGAAATGGATTGCAGAATTTTGCAATTACAAAATCTTATGTATAGGTGTTGAAATCATTGAAGAAAACGGTAATTTTCATTTGCTTTTTCATCAGATATTTTACTGCAAGGGGCATAAAATTTATCACAAAAAGATATAGTACTTGAGGAGAAATACAGTAAAAAGTATTAGAAAGTACTCCAGCATATCTTAGTGTTATGATTCAATTGTTTTGACCCTCTCATTATTAATCATTTTTATTATGTCATTCCTTTACAAATTTGCTCTTTTTAATATACTACTTGCACATGTTTAGAAACAACAAAAATGCAAGTCACAGCACAGATCCCTAGTTCAGAAAAAATAACTAGCCCATACGCAACTTTTTTACTATACTATTCTGTTCTTGAGTTTAAGACTGAGTAGCCAGCCAAAATAATAGCACTCAAAAAAATATTTCCCATCCTACTCCCTGGAACCTGGGAATGTTATCTTATTTGGAGAAAGAGTCTTTGCAGAAATAATGAAATTAAGCATCCTGGGATGAAGATATCGTCCAAGACTATGCAGGTGGGCTTTAAATCCAATGACAATTGCCCTAAGAAGAGACACACAGAAAAAAAAAACAACACACAGGCAGACGTGAAGACAATGTGACCACAGAGGCCGAGATGAGTGATGTGCTCGCAAGCCCAGGAGTGCTGACAGCTGTCAGAAGCTGGGAGAGGCAAAGAGCATTTTCTGCCCTAGAGTCTCTGGAGGGAGCACAACCCTGCCACCACTTTTAGTTTGGATTTCTATCCTCCATAAATGTAAGAGAATACATTTTTATTTATTTATTTATTTAGAGACAGGGTCTTGCTCTGTTCCCCAGGCTGAAGAGTGGTGGCACAATCATGGGTCACTGTAGTCTTGAACTCCTGGGCTCAAGAACTCTTCTCACCTCAGGCTCGAAAGTAGCTGGGACTACAGGTGCATGTCACCAGGCCTGGCTAACTATTTTTTAATCTTTTGTAGTGATGGGGGTCTCATTTGTTGTCCAGACTGGTCTCAAACTTATGGCTCTAGATGTATAAAGAATAGTAGATCGGAATCATGGAATAGATTAAGGACTAGCAAAAATGATCTGATTTTAGAAGAACTAATTTTTTTTATTATTATACTTTAAGTTCTGGGATACATGTGCAGAACATGCAGGTTTGTTACATAGCTATACACGTGCCATGGTGGTTTGCTGTACCAATCTGAGATACCATCTCACACCAGTTAGAATAGCGAACGTTAAAACGTCAGGAAACAACAGATGCTGGAGAGGACGTGGAGAAATAGGAATGCTTTTACACTGTTGGTGGGAGTGTAAATTAGTTCAACCATTGTGGAAGACAGTGTGGCGAGTCCTCAAGGATCTAGAACCAGAACTACCATTTGACCCAGCAATCCCATTACTGGGTATGTACCTAAAGGATTATAAATCATTCTGCTATGAAGTTTTTATCCTAGACTCAGTTTCAAAGGAGAGCGAACTAAAACTACTTATTTATTTTTCAGGTATAAGGCATTTCCTTGTTTTTTTCAGTTCTTAAAGGAATTTTGTGAAGTATTTAGCATAATTCTTATTTTGTAGGTGTGGAAACTGAGGTTTATAGAGAGGCTTATTAATAAGTGTCAGACATAAAATTCAAACCTAAGTCAGTTGGTCTGCCTGTCTGCAAATCCTGTGTTGTCATTCTTCCATATCATTGTCCTAAAGGAGCAATAGATAAACCAGGGAGTGGGTAAAGTCCTGCAAGAGCTTTACACAAACAGGGTGTGAGTTTATGAGGATTTTGCCCTAGCAAAGGTGAACTACTGTGTGGCTGAAAATCACAGAACTTAGGGCAACTTTAAGATTGGAGGTTAGACATGGAAATCTCTAGCATCTGCCTTATATATTGGGTGAGCTTCTGGATACCCATGAGCAACTGTGCTCAACAGCATTGGGGCCTTCCAGAACCATGCTCTGAGGTGCTGAGGCTGTTTCAAGTTTCTTGAGTATGAAAGCCAGATCTGATATAAAGTCTCTACTTAGCATCCTGTCTCTTAGCCTCTTTCCCACTCTCTATTGCCGCCTTCTTTTCTTTCTTCTTCCCTTCCCTCTCCTCCTTCTCTACTGTTACATTGCTTAAAGAAATCACTAAAATGATTAACATGCATAACAGCATCAATTTTGATCCTGTTTTAAAAAAAACCTCTATTTTATCTGCATCCTGTGAAATAATCCAGGTAAGAAGAACTTGTTGACAAAGTTTGATCTTTACTCTCTTATCTTCTTAAGTGGTCTCAAATTAGATGTGATGAGTTCAGTTACCTTTTAGGGACTGCCTTGCTTTTAATTACAAACATTTAGTGATAATGTCTGAAACGTGATGAATATAAAACCTGCTCAGTCTATTTGGCTTTATCATTATCTCGATTATTCTTTAGTGTCATGTACCAAGAATAGACTCACTCATTTGACACCAAAAAGAATTTTATATTTTCAAACTGTAGGGCTGTACTATTTCCTTCACTCATCTAATGGCCAAATGCAAAGTTTCACTTATTGAGCTATGTCAGTCCAAATATAATAGAAATTTAGTGTTTTGCTTCTTCTACTTAACATAATACAGTAATTATAAAATTCAACCATGTTGTTGTGTGTATTAGTATTAAAATTACTTTATGTGTAATGTACAGGAAACGTGCAAGACTAGTTCAAAGAATTTCTGTGAACTATTGACCCAGGTTACCGAATTATTACATTGGCTTCTCTTTCTTTTCCTGAACCATTGGGAGGTAGTTGTACACTTTATGTCCCTTTACCCGAAATACTTCATATGTATTTCCCCCAAACAATATTATCTTACAGAACAACAGTGCAATTATCAGTCAGAAAATCAACACTGATAGTATAGTAACATCTAATGTAGACATCTTAGTAATAGTCTATCAGCTGTCCTATTACTGCCATCACTGCCCTTTACAGAAAAAGAGAAGAGTGAGGAGTTTTATTTCAGGATCCAATGCAGGATCAAGTACAGTGTTGTTTAAATTTTCAGATATCTTTGGGATCATTTAATCAGGAAGAGTTCCTCAGTCTTACCTTGTCTTTCATAATCTTGACATTTTTGAAAAGTACAGACAGGCATTGTGTAATGTCCTTCAATTTGTTTGTCTCATATTTCATTATTAGGTTCAGGCTATGTATTTTTGGGAATCATTATTCTTTCTACCACACAGGAGTTTAAGGAACTGAAGAATAGAAGAAATTATATAGAATGTATATATATATATTCTTAAAATATGTGATTAACTATATTAAATATAGTATACTGAAATATATGTGTACACACACACACATACAGACAGACACACACAAACATATTCAATTCTGTAGTCTTCATGTGCTTAAGCAGAAGGCATGAAGAGGCTTGGAATGATGATGTGGCCTGGAAAAAGAGTCTATAGGGGAAGTTGTCAAGACTAGTGTTAGAGGAGGGTATAATTTAAAAGTGGCTTTTGAGGAGGATGGACATCCGTTTTAACTGCCTAAATTTTAAAGAAGTACTTGGTGCTCCATGCTAACCCATCTAGTGACCTAATTAAGAGGAAGGGCCAGGTGAAGTCCTTAGTTCCGGTCAGATGTAGCAGACAACGCCAAGGGTGGGAAATGGCAATGCACTAAGATATGGTTTGGCTGTGTCCCCACCTAAATCTCATCTTGAATTCCCATGTGTTGTGGAAGGGACCCAGTGGGAGGTAACTGAATCATTGGCGCAGGTCTTTCCCATCCTATTCTTGTGATAGTGAATAAGTCTCATGAGATCTGATGATTTTAAAAACGGGAGTTTTTCTGCACAACTCTCTCTTTGCCTGCCGCCATCCATGTAGAATATGACTTGCTCCTCCTTGCCATCCGTTATGATTGTGAAGCTTCCCCAGCCATCTGCAACTGTGAGTTCTCCACTAAACCTCTTTCCTTTGTAAATGGCCCAGTCTTGGTTACGTCTCTATCAGCAGCATGAAAACGGACGAATACCCACCACTTCAAAGTGCTAGTCCCAGTTGGTATCTATGATGAAAATGGGGAATCAGCACAGAAGTACACTTTGTGAGCTGAGAACTGACATTGAGTGAAGAAGGCAAGGCTTTAGTTGAGTAAACATTGAGTTGTTTGTGCCTACATACCAGAATTGGCACAGGGTCACTGTAACTAGACATTATTTGAAGATGAGATGTGCTTAAGTGTATTCGCAGGATTAGTCCTTAATTGCTTGAGTTCTAGAATGGTCTATATTTGTAGACCTTATGGTTTCAGTAGTCATGGTTGTGCAATATGGGGAAAACAATAATTTAATAATCAAATGCATTCAATAATAAACTTTGTCTTAGAGACTGCACTTAAATTTGAATAAAGCTTTATTAGAAAAATAATAAACCTTATTTTTGGAAAAGTTTTAGGTTCACAGCAAAATTAAATAAGAAATACAGAGGTATCTCATATATCCCCTGTCCTCGCACAAACACAGCCTCCCCCACTATAGACTTCTCACACAAAAGTGGTAAATCTGTCATAATCAATGAACCTATATTTGCACATCATTATGACTCAAAGTACATAATTTACACTAAGGTTCACTCTTCATGTTGTACATACTTTGGGTTTTGACCAATGCAGAATGACAGGTATCTACAATCGTAATATCATGCAGAATATTTTGACTGCCCAAAACATCCTCTGTACTCCACCTATTCATTGCTCCCTCCACACAAACCACAAACACTAATCTTCTTTACTGTTTTCATAGTTTTGCCTTTTCCAGAATATCATATAGAATGTTGGAATCATGCAACATATAGCTTTTTCAGACTGGCTTCTTTCACTTAGTAATATGCATTTAAGTTTCCTTCCTGTTTTTTTCCTGGCTTGATATAGTGTTTCTTTTTAGCATTGAAAAATATTCTATTGTCTGGTTGTTTATTTTTCAGCTCACCTACTGAAGGGCTTCATGGTCACTTCCAAGTTTTGGCAATAAAGCTGCTGCATACACCCTGTACTGGGATTTTATGTGGATATAAGTTTTCAGCTCATTTAGGTAAATACCAAAGAATGTGATTGCTGGATTGCATAGAAAAAGTCCGTTTAGCTTTCTAAGATACTGCCAAACTGTCTGTCAACATAGCTGTAACTATTTGCATTCTCACCAGAAATGGATGAGAGTTCCTGTTGCCCCGCATCCTCACCAGCATTTAGTGTTGTCTGTGTTTTGGATGTTGGCATTCTTATAGGTATGTAGTAGGATCTTATCATCGTTTTGCTTGTCAATTCTCTAATGACATATACTATTAAGTACATTTTCATATACTTACTTTCCTTCAGTAGATCTCCTTTGATGAGTTGTCTGTTTAGGTCTTCTGTCCCTTTTTAAATTGGATTGTTGTTTTTAATATTGTTGAATTTTAAGAGTTCCTTGTATATTTTGGATAACTTCTTTATCTGATGTGTCTGTATTAGTCCCTTTTTTACATTGATGAAGAAGACATATCTGAGATTGGGAAGAAAAAGAGGTTTAATTGGGCTTACGGTTCCACATGGCTGGGGAGGGCCTCAGAATCATGTGGGGAGGCAAAGGGTACTTCTTACATGGCAGCAGCAAGAGAAAATGAGAAAGATGCAAAAGCGGAAACCCCTGATAAAACTGTCAGGTCTTGTGAGACTTATTCACTACCACAAGAACAGTATGGGTGGAACCGCCCCCATGATTTAAATTGTCTCCCACTGGGTCTCTCACACAACACGTGGGAATTATGGGAGTACAATTCAAGATGAGATTTGGGTGGGGACACAAAGCCAAACCATATCACTGTCTTTTGCAAATATTTTCTTTTCAGTAGGTTTTCTCTTCTTTTTCTCTTGACAGTGTCTTTCACAGTGCAGAAAATTTTAATTTTAATAAAGTTCAGCTTATCAATTCTTTATTTTTTTCTAGATTGTACCTTCGGTGTTGTATCTAAAATGTCATCCCATACTCAAGGTCACTTAGGTTTTCTCCTATGTTATCTTTTAGAAATTTTATAATTTTGCATTTTGTAATTTGGTTTGTGATTCATTTGGAGGTAATGTTTGTAAAGGGTGTAAGGTCTGTGTCCAGATTCTTTTTTTTTTATTTTTGCATTTCAGTGTCCAGTTGTTTGAGCATCATTTGTTGAAAAGATTATCTTTGTTCCATTGTATTGCTTTTAGTCTTTTGTCAAAAATCCATTGAATATATTTATGTGGGCTTATTTCTGAGTTCTTTATTCTATTCTTTTGATCTCTTTGTCTGTTCTTTTGCCAGTAACACACTACCTTGATTACTGTAGCTATTAGCAAGTCTTGAAGTCAAGTAGTGTCAGTCCTTCAACTTTGTTCCCCTTCAATATTGAGTTGGCTATGTTGGGTCTTTTGCCTCTTTATATAAGCTTTAGCATCAGTTTGTTGATCTCCACAAGATAACTTGCTAGAACATTGATTGGGATTGTGCTGAATGGATACATCAAGTTTGAAAGAACTGACATCTTGACAATATCAGGTCCCTATCAATGATCATGGAATACGTACCTATTTATTTAGTTCTTTGATATCTTTCATCACAATTTTATAGTTTTTATCATATAGATTTTGTATTTATTTTGTCAGATTTATACCTAAGTATTTCATTTTTTGGAGGTGCTAATTTAAATTGTTTCATGTTTTTAACTTCAAATCCCACTTGTTCATCACTGGGATATAGGGGAATGATTGAATTTTGTATATTAACCTTGTACCCTGCAACATTGCTACAAGTGCTTATTGGTGCCAGGAGGTTTTTGGTCCACTCTTTTCAGATTTTCTACATGGATGATCTTGTTATCTGTGAACAAAGACACTTTCTTTCTTTCTTCCTGATTCATATACCTTTTTATTTCCTTTTCTTAACTTCTTGCACGTGCTAGGACTCCCAGTATGATGTTGAAAAGCAGTGGCAAGAGTTTCCTTGCTGTGTTCCTAATCTTAGTGGGAGGGCTTTGAATTTCTCACCATTAAGTATGATGTTAGTTGTAGGTTTTGTAGATGTCTTTACTGAGTTGAGAAAATTCCCCTCTATTTTAGGTATGCTGAGAGTTTTTAGCATTAATGAGTGTTAAATTTTGTCAGATGCTTTTTCTGCATCTGTTGATATAATCACATGATTTTTCTTCTTTAGCCTGTTGATGTGACAGATTACACTAATTGTATACCCTTGCATAAGTGAAATAAATCTCTCTTACTGGTGGAATATAATTCTTTTTACACACTGTGGGATTCAATTATTGTAAGCCTAGAATGATAGCTTCCAAGCTTCTTATGTGCTGAACCCCAAGCTGGAAGTTTTAAATAAAGCTTTCCATCTATGTGAACTCTCAACAATATTTAATTTGTTATGAAGATTAAATAGGTACTGCATGCATTGCATATGCTTCCAGCCTACATAATAGGCACTCAAAAATGAACTATCAGTGTTCTTCTTATTAGCTTTCTATGTCATGTGAAGACTCTTTCCTGCCTTATCTCTTACCATAGCCAACATAAAACATGTTCTAGTCACACCAAGTCCTCTAATGGGCCTTAGGCATGCTGGACATTTTATCATCTCTCTGTGTTGGTACATGCTGTAACTCTCATTGCCTTTCAAACCTTCCTTCATCTTTAAGTCCACATTCATTGTAGTTATTTGTTTATTTGCTACTAGACAGGAAGGCCACTCATTGTTGTCGGGTCTGTGTCTTGGTCATCTTTATATCCCCAGGATCTAAAACCCGTCATTGCTTGACACCTAGTTGGTGACTATTTATTTATCTAAGTAGTTTATATATACCACATGATAAATGTTATTTGCCGTTATATTTCCTTGCTTAGTATTAATGGAATTAATGTATTGGTAAATTAGTTATTTCAAAAATAACAGTTTAAAAGTATCAGGTTTCAGTCCCTGTAGATGCAAAAATCATGATTAAAAACCAACTCAATCATACTGCTTATATCCTTAAAGTGTGTATAATTTAATGGGTGACTTGGGACAGGAAATTATAATACAATGTACTAATTACAATAGTAGACATATGGACAAAGTACTCTTGAGAGTTCACTGTGGGAGCCCCTAGAACCAGAATGAGGGTTCTGAGAAAATTCCTTGAAGAAATTATTATCAAGTTCTTTCAGGGAAGTAGAAGTCAGGGATTGGATTGGGAAAGTCTAGCAGAATAATGTATCTGAACAAGAGCAGTGATGAAATGCCAAGATTGTGAGTGTGTGAAATGTAGGGTGTATTGTTGGAGCAAATGAAATTACAAGTAATGGTAATAAGCATGCACTCTATCCCATCTAGTGACTGAACTAGGTGAAAATGCATAGATTCCTAAGATATAGGACACAGCTGACATTAAAGATACGGAATTCCAAAAATACTAAATTCAAAGAAGACCATATAATGATGTCAGAAGCCTATAATTCAAACCAAATGTGAATGAGGCAAAATTATTTATTTTCTTTTTATTACAGCAGAGATAAAAAAGGGAAATCTAGCTAAGGAAAGAGAGAAGTAGTAGAGAAGAAAATTGAAGAATGTAAGTTTCTTCATCCCTACAGTGGGGGTGTACTCAAAATGTCACCCCTTAAAGATAGAGCCTCTAAGAGCATTGTTTGGACGTTAGAGACATTATTCTGAATACAGGAGACCAGAGTTTGGTAACGATTGCTTGGCAGCACTACAGGTAACTGTAGGCTATTTTGCAGTGTAGATAGCACAGAACTTGAAAAGGGACATAACTTGGTGGGAAGGGCAAGGATATCCCTCAATTTCCCTTAGAGCTGGGTTGGACTGGTAGAGATCCAAGGTTTCCAACGGGCCTAACATGGCCTATGAAAAAATCTGAATAGGTGAGCCACCTTCCCAGGCACCACACAGGGCTACCTATTGCAGTAAGCAGGCTCTATCAGCCAAGACTCTGGATGGAAGCCCCTCTGGAATAAATTTTGAGGGATGTGGCCATACTTTCCTGCCCTAGGGTACAGCTGGGGACCCACAGACATAGCAAGCTTTATATCCTGTGGCCAGTGTTGGGTGCTGCTTGGGCTGAGCGAGCCACCTGAACCCTGCCTGCTTCTATGACGGGTCAAAGACAGTAACAACAGAAAACAGAAGGATTGCACAAACCAGATACACAGCATCTCTCCCTTAAGGAGGACAAGCACATAAACCCACAGCTGCTTTTCCACCTGCAGCCGTGGTGGAAAAGGACATAAGAAGCCTGAGAAAGGAGAAGTGAGAACAGGAGGTGAAGACCTTGAGGCAGGGAGGAAGTAAGGCGCTGTGGATAGTGACGGAAAGAATAATACTTGTATTTAGCTGAATCTTTACCCAAAGGAAGCCAAGTTTTAAACTAAAATGGAAAAGAATACCTGGAAATGTCATAATTTTGTTAACCCTTGGCCCTTGAGAAGGACAGCAGGCTTGAGAAAGGAAACCAAATTTATATCAAAACAGAATTTTTTTTCCTTACAGACATTTAATTTTACTGTCTAATTCCTACCTGTTAACAATTGCAGTTAGATGGTACTTTAATATTCTAAGCACTTTCCCATGGAACCAGCAAGCTTTCACTCTTGTGACTTGATAAGTAACCATCTATGAATATTGTAATCATAGTGCATTATATCATTTTAACCTGACAATAACTGAAATGGGGAAGGATGGCATTAATATTTCTTAATAAGAATAAACAGCTTCAGAAATGTGGTGACTTCTGACACATAGGCCAGTGATTATTCTAAAGATCTGTTATAATTATCCCCAGATCAAAATTCCTAAGGCTTAGTTCAGGGACCTCCCCCAACCCCCACATCAGATATGCTTGGAATATTTGTTAAAAATATAGATTTTTGGCCCTACACCTGATCTATGGAATCAAAATACATGGGAGTGAAGCCTAGCGAAACAGCATCCTCACCATGTTCCCAGGGTATTTAATGTTCACTAAAATCTGAGAACTGTTGTGGACCACACTGCTTCTCTAGATAATGTATAATCCTGACATGGCCTTAGAGTTTTGCTGTAAATAGGACTTAGAAGGTATCAAATTCTACTTTTGACCTTTGTCAATGAAGGATCCATTTACCTCCCAAACAAGCACAGGAAAAAATAAAATATTATATCTCGACTATAAGAGGTTGTGATTAAATCTTGCATATTCTAAAATTCTACAGCTGACACCTTTGATCCATACAGACAGAAGCCAGTCCCTTTAACGTAGAATATGCCAAATGACTTTTCCTCCACTTCTAGGTAATTAGTTTTCCTATGGGTTATCCTGAGCCTCCTTTTCTCTTTAACTTCAGACCTGTAAGCCTTCTGATATTTGGCAATAAATATTATTGCACTTATTTACTGATTCTACGAGCCATTGCTATTTACTCAGATGTGTGAGTGAGTTGTTGACTTTAGCACCATTTCTTTCTTTCTTATTTTTTTTTTTATTTTTTTTTTTGAGACAGAGTCTCATTCTGTCGCCCCAGGCTGGAGTGCAGTGGCACGATCTCAGCTCACTGCACGATCTCGGCTCTCCATCTGCCAGGTTCAAGCAATTCCCCTGCCTGAGGCTCTCGAGTAGCTGGGACTACAGGCGCCCACCACCATGCCCGGCTAATATTGTATCTTTAGCAGAGATGTGGTTTCACCATGTTGGTCAGGCTGGTCTGGAACTCCAGACCTCAGGTGATCCGCCCGCCTCAGCCTCCCAAAGTGTGGGGATTACAGGTGTGAGCCACCGCACCCCGCCAATGTCTCTCATTTTTACCACACGTAACTCAAATCTGTGATTATCCCATCCCAGCTACCCCAGTTAGGGCTAATCTAGTATGACAACTTATCACCAGGACAAAGTGTTGAAAAGGTTGTGGTCATATACCTCTTATCCCTTTCTCCCAGCTCATCACATCTCCTCCCTGTCTCTGAAGTCCACATTCCAATTCCCATTTCAACTCTAAATGCCCCCTGGGTCTGTTTATCCAGATGTATAGCTGGACTTAAAACTTAACATTATCCAAGACTGAACTCTTACTTGTCCCCAAATTGCCATTCTTCCTAGTATTTCTCACAGTTTTCCCTATCCTGGAGAATGGCTTCACCATTGCCCAGTGGCATAGGCATGAAAACTGAATCCTCTTTTGTTTCAATCTTTTTTTCATCTCCAGAACTTACTCATTGTCAAGACTTTCATCTCTATCTTCAGAATGCATTCTGAATTGACTATTTTTCATCTTTTCATTGCACTGTAGATCAAGCTACTGTGATCTTTTTTCTTGTAATATTCAATATTCTGGCTTCCACTGGTATTTCCTTGCAATTCACACAGCATCCAGAAAAGTATGTCAGTTCAAGGTTCCTCTCCAGAGCTTCCTGTCACACTCAGGACAAAACACAATCTTTTTACCAAGGCCCAAAGCCCTCTGCCTCTATCCGCAGCCCCTTCCACTGTCGTTCTTTGAAAATTGGCCACTCCCCTCTAACTTGGTTGTGATTCTTGCTCTTCTGTAACACCCAAGACTTGGGGCCTTTACATGTGCTCTTCCCCCAGATATTCAATAGGCTGATCCCTAACTTAATTTATAGTTATGCCCAAATGTTATCTCCTTAGGATTTCCTTCATTGGCCACACCCCAAAATGTCTTCTGTCTCATGTAAGCTTCTATTTTCTTACCCTGTGTTATTCTTCCTCTCTGTATACATCACTTCTGTGTATACAATATGTTAACTTTTTATTTGTTCATTTTCTGTTTTCCTGGGACTCTTCTCATTATACTCACTGTTCTATTCAAGTACCTTGAATAGTGCCTAGTCCATAGTAAGTATGCAAATACTGAATGCATTCTTAAATTTTTGAATGAATGCCAGGTTATCCTTTCTCTTACCATTTACCCTCCAAATTCTAAGAGTCTTGTGACTTGAACAATTCACTCTGATGCAGCCTTGTATTACCAGGATTTAAAAAAAAACTTTATATGTGAAACTATATATACGTGTGTGTGTCTGTGTGAGTGTGTGTGTGTTTCTCCTCAAATATATCCAAACTAATTCAGTCTTGCTGCCCCTATTTCTAATGTGCACGCACATTTATTACTCCTTCACAATTTGCCATTCGTGTCTAACAGTTCCCAACAGCTCTCTCAGATGCCATCAAATGATCTCTTTATTTCTCTCTATTACATATCATGGGTTGTTCCTGTTCCTTCTCAGAGGCAGACCTAAGTTTTTGTTTTACCAACCTGGTATCTATTTACCGTTTTCTTGGTAATTTACCCCGTCTTTTACAGGGGAACCATTTGTTCCCCTTTTCAATCCTGACACTTTAGATAGAGGTGACTTCATCTGTGAGTAGAAGGCTTGAGTCTGATCAATCAGAAAACCACCAGCTATAATTAAAGTTTTTTTGTGATGTACCTTGACCCAACTCAGGCCAATGAGAATTGGGGCCGTGTACTTTCATAAGCACTGGGGAAGAGAAGACATTCCTTTTCACTAGCTCTGGACATGAGAACATGTGGGCCTGGAGCCACTAGCAGCCATGCTGAAATCACATTGTGTTTGAAAATAAAATCGATATATGGACAAGAACAAAACAGAAAGGTGGAGAGAGACCAGAACCTGATGACACTTACTGATTTCCTGAATGATCACTTACATAACCAAATATATTTTTTCTCTAAGTTAGTTTAAATTGGACTTCCTATCTGTAAAGAATATTTAGCATAGCTCCTTTCCTATTTTAAGACTCACTATCTTCTTCTCCTCATGCAACCATTGGCTTAATCCAATACTAAATCCACTTTACCTTGCTGCCTTCTAAAACTTTACTCTTTCTTTTTTCCTAATTTGTTGGATTATAAGCTTTTATATCTATAGGGAAAATCTGACCTCATTGATCACTGAGAATGTCCTTCTTGGAACATTTTACCTCCCTTTACTTACAAGATAGAAATATCTTACTAGGTTCTCTGTCTGTCTCCCTGACCATCCTCTCCCTATTTTCTGGTTCTTTCACTCCGTGCTTCCTTGGAGTTCATCCACTACTGATGCTACAATTATCATATCTCTTATTTTACTTGTGAACAAAATTCTTTATGTCTAAGCTTGAGTTCATCTTCTTCCATAGCCTGATTCTGCTGCTGACTTCCACTAATAATTATATGGAAAACCTCAAGGATGAAAGGAGGAAAATAAACCAGAAATGTAGAGAGAGATAGGCCAGAGAGAGAAAGAGGACTGGTGTCTTCCAAAATGTTTCTGTCTTGTAGGTCAAGAGAAGTGAGTGTTTCAAGAAGGAAGGGATTCTCAATATTGAAGCTTTTGGTCCTTAGGTTCATAAAATTGGAACTGTTTTTGATTTATTAATATCTCTTCTACTCTGTGTTTTGTTAGTTATACTATCTTAAAAATGTGTTTCTTTGTCAGCCCATGGAAAGAGTTGGCCAACTGCATTAGCTGAAGGATGAGAAAGCCTGATAAAATAGTGTGAGTTTCAGAAATGCAAGGAGACACATTGCCTAGTGCTAATCCAGAATTTCCCAAGGGTTCCATCAGAATAGAATATGGAAAAAATTAGAAGGAATCATTTTCCTAGAAAATTGGGATAAGATAATGTGCTAAGAGAAAGAAATTGGGAAAAGACTCCAAGACAACTTGAGATATCTGATGAGATTTCCCCTTGCATAGCAATGCCCTGGAGTCCATAAAAACCTTGGTTGGAAAGTAACTACCCGAGATATCATCAAAAGAGATTGCCAATCTCATAGGGCTACAGAATTGGAAGTAGGTTAGGATCCCATCAGAGAGACTAGAGTAGCTGGCTGTTTTCTGATCTACTGAAGAAGAACAAAGATGGACATATCCCTCACAGCTATTTTAGGGCCAAAAGGAGGAAATGTGACAATGAATGTCTTTAATTATCATAGTACTAATAATAGTCACAATAATATATTATTGGCTATATTATTTTTTACATTTTGATTTTTCCTATTCTCAACCATCAGATTTATCTTTCCCAAACAGAAATTTCTTAGTGGTTTTATATATATATATATATATGTATATATATATATATATATACATATATATATATATTTTAACTAATATCTCAGCAGTGATTCCCCCATTATCTTCTGAATAACAAATAGCTTCTTTAGATTGACAGTAAATACCTTCTACAATTAAATCTTGGTTCACCTTTCAGCCTTCTATTAAATCACTTTCCTATGGCTTCGTCAAAATAGGTGGCTTCCTAGTGAGTTATTGTGTCCTATTGTTTCCCTCGCTTTGCTCATGCTTTTTTTCTGGGATTTCAAATCCTAATGTCACATGGAAGTCCTAAACATCCTCCAGCTCAAATATAGCCTGGAGGAGTGCTCTTCACAACCCCAATTTAGAAGTTATCTTTTCCTTCTCTATACTCAGCTTGTACATTATTTGAGGTGTCAGAAAATACAAACACAATTGCTTTTTCATAATAGATTATACATTCATTGAGTTTTGGGACTACATAACTATACTTTGTGAACCTCAGAGTCCCAGGGTCAGTGTGTCAAATGCAGCAAGTATTCAATAAATATCTGAAGATGAAAAGCAAGGACTAAGAAAGGCTATTTTAAAAATATCAACAACAAGAAACAAATGTACCATTTGCTTTAGATCTACGATATAAAATTCAGCTTCAAGTTTACTTTTGTCAGATTGTCACATGACATTTTTCAATGAAAAATTTAGGAAAAGCGAGAGTAATTTTTATTAATGGTTACAAGAACTTATTAAGTTATCAAAGGGCTTTTGAGAAGCACTGGGCTTTTTATAACATGTGGCATAGGGATGTCCTATAGAGTAAATAATTGCTATGCTAAGAGAAGTCAATAAATGTGTATAACAGCTGTATCTCAAATTTAAATAATCTTTTTTACAAAGGGAATTATTTTAAGATGTGAAAAAGTTTTTGCTTGCAGAAATCAGTATCTAAAAAAAGATTATTCTCAAAACACCCTTCCTTTTGTCACTCTTAGAAAAACAAAAAGACAACTTAAAATAAATACAATGTCATCCAACTTCCCCTCCAACATGCATAGCAGTTAAAAAAAATCTAAGAACAAACGTGTATCTAGCTGGCACCAAATTGAACCCAAGGCAAACAGGAGTGCCTTCATAATAAACACTTTAGAATCATCTCACAATAAAAAGTTGACACATCCTTCAGTGTAACAAAACTGCTAGGAACCACTTTCAGTGCCAATTGTAGAGTGTGACTGCACAAGAAAAGTGAGGGAGGGGTGAGAGGCGAGAGGGGGAGAGAGAGAGACAGAGAGATAAAGAGAGAGAGAGAGAGAGACAGAAAGAGAGAAAGAGAGAGAAAGACTTTAAGAGGGTCAATAAAAGCTGCCAGTTCAGTGGCATCTAATTGAATGTGATTGCTCTTGCGGTATTGGTAACCGAACCACAAAATGGTTCACAGAGCCCATTGATTTCTTTCCTGGGGTCCATCCACCTGAAGCTTTTGCATCTCTTGAACAAAAAGTAAAAAAAAAGGGAGGACAATTATCAAGGCAGACATCTGAACAAATACATGTTATTTATATAGAGCAGGGTGGTTTCTAGAGCTGATCCCTTACCTGAATTGGCATATCAATTATTTGTACCTTTCTGCCTCCTCTTACGTAAACTCAAAGCTGTGCCATGCCTTGCTGATTTACTTTGATAAGGTTCCTCTGCTTAACTTTAACAGCCTTTTGCATGACCTTGGGTAATGCATTCACATAATATTAATATCTGACATCATGTGAATTAACTGGAAATACTACATTAGAAAACCAAGCCCACAAATACAAATATATGCATTTTAAAATAAAAGTTAAGGAACATTGCTTATTTAGACTTATCAGTTCAAAAGGAAGAAATAAATCTACATTATGTGACGATACAAGTAATTTGTCATATTTCCAGTATACTACAATTTATGATCTATCTGCACACTAGAAGCAGACATGATCCTTACAAATCAAAACAAAAAACCCAAATAATGCCAAACCACACTGTTCACCACATATTTCATATTTTCTTTCATAAAAGCATATCTGTTGCCAGTGTGGTCAGGTAGATTTATTTGACTCATCAAATGTCAGAAAAAAGACTTGGATAAAACCATAAATAATAATTACTACCACTACCAGAACACCCAGTGTAATATTAATTTAGTAATGATAGAGAGAGTCAGAAATTTGACTTGGAAATTTTAACATTATGTATCAACATATTAATTGTATAGACAAGAAAACACAGCTATTGGCAGAGCCTGGACTAATATCCAAATACCAGTTCTCTCTACATCATTATCTTGTTTTGATTTCCATTTTATTTTAATAGAGAAGGCATAGCTCTGGGAATGGAAAGTAGAGTAGTCCATGGGAAGAGGCAGTGATGATATACAACTTGCATTGTGGAGCAAATAAATATATAAGATAAGACGTGAAAGCACAGTACCTCTTATTGTAGGTGTGTAGTAAAAGTTTGTTGAATTAATATGATAAATGAATAGATCTTAACCTATAATTTGGTCATAACCTTCATAACATAAATGTCCAATATCTCATAGGAGAGCCTTTCAGCAGAAATTATTCTACTGTCAGCTTGATTTAAGGCAATAGAGATAGAGTCAGGATTTCATGAATGCCCTCAGTTCTGAAAATGTAGTTGTTGTTGATTTAGCACAACATGGACTATTTATATTTAAAAGGTGACTTCTCCCTCCATCGCATTACTAGCAATAGAGAAAGGTTAATGGATGGACTCACAATTAAAAAAAAAGCATATAAAAATAAAATATTCATTGAGAGTATTTCTTACTGTTCTTAGTTTGTTGGGTGTGATTTTACTAAATGTACATTTTAAGTTATTTAGTGCATAAGGTACTAGGATGCCTTAAATACTACTTTGAACTGAAAATTCCTATTTTGTATTGTGTTATTTAACCAACAACTAAACCTATCACAAAGGTGTTTTGTTTTTTTTTTTTCTTGAGAGAGAGTCTCATTGTCACCCAGGATGGAGTGCAGTGGCATGATCTCAGCTCAGTGCAACCTCTGCCTCTCAGGTTCCAGTGATTCTCCTGTCTCAGACTCCCAAGTACCTGGGATTACAAGAGCCCACCAACACGCTGAACTATTTTTTGTATTTTTTTAGTAGAGGCAGGGTTTCACCATGTTGGCCAGGCAGGTCTCGAACTCCTGACCTCAAGTGATCCGCCTGCCTCAGCTTCCTAAAGGGCTGGGATTACAGGCGTGAGCCACCATGACCAGCCTGGGAGGGGCATTTCAGTCCCTAAATATCTCCTATTTGTGAGAATTTATCATCAGTAAAGTACTCTCATCCCCTGAGCCTCATTTGCTTATTCATCAAGTGACACTGCAGTCAGGCAGGCCTGCTGGCTGGAGCAGTTTGTGCTTCCTAAGAAAGTCTTTCTGATTTTTTTCCCTGTGTCTGTTTCACCTCCTATTGATAGTGCTGGCCTTAACTATCAATTCCTGTCATTTCTCCACTGAAGTTCTTTACATCATAGCCAGGTCTTGTTGACAAGGTGGGGTCGAGCAAGCATGCAGTTATCTGAGTAATTTAAGTCACCACCATGCTCTGTCTCTATTACGTGGACAATTGATTTGCTAGGAAGGAATTCAATAGTGAAGAGATGATTAACTTGCAATTAATCAGGCAATTCAAGTCAAAGCAATGCTTTTTGCTTGAATTATCCAGATAATTTCTTCAGATCTATATTTTGTGTTTACTAACTGAAAACTAACCTCGGAAAGCATGGTTTGGGGCTGCCAGCAGCCTGAGGGATCCCAACTCAAACACTCTTCCCTGGAACTAATGATCAGCAGCTCGTTTGTTCTATTTTTATAAGATGAATACAGTACATAACTTCACATATAAGGAGCAACTAGATAAAGTGTCTTGTGTAACTATGGAGAAATATGAAGTTGTGTGAGCTTAATAGATCATCATCATTAAAACTCAGCCACATAACCTCTGTAATTGCCCTTGGTTCAGAGCAGGAGGTGAGGGATGATATTGCATCTTCCGCAGAATCAAGTCAACATCAGCCTAATTATAGACTAAGGACTATTCTTAGTCTATTCTGTAGACTGAGATATTGAGGAGCTAACGGATGAATAGTCATAGAGAAAGCAAGGTAAGAGAGGAAGTCAAGGCCAGGTTCATGTGGTTCTTTAGGTAAGAAATTTGGACTTTATTCTACATTTGATTGCAGGACTTTGAGTGGGAGAATGACATTACATATTTTACATTTTAAAAGAATCACTTTGTGTTTTGATTTCTGGATACTAGTGGGATAAGAGACAGATCACGGAGACCATTTAAGAGGCTACTGCACTCTATGCGTTTGACTACAATTGCAGTGAAGTGGAGAATCTATGGATTCACAATTTATCTTGATGGGAAAGCTGATAGAATTTGTGATTATTTGGATTTGGAGTATGAGTAAAACAAAGGACTTAAAAAAAGATTCCAAGGATGTCAGCCTAAATGAAAAAGTGAATGGTAGTGCCATTTACTGAGATGAAGAAGACTCAGGGGGCCAAGGTTTTTGGTGTAGAGAAGCAAGAGTTCATTCTCGGACATATTAATTTTGAGGTTTATACTGGTCATCCATGTATGGATGCTAAATGGATAATTAGATGTCTCATTCTGGAGTTCTGGGGAGAGATTCAACTACAGAATTAAAGAGAAGGTATCTTTAAAGTGAAGCAAAGATTGTCTCATGGAGATCGTTGTGTGGAAGAGAACTGCCTCTTTATCAATGCCATTTTCAGTTCCTGGATAGCCTTACTTCTTTTTTCTTTACATCCAGAAAAAATTCTAGCTTCATTCTAATCACAAACAAATACCCATCCTTATAACATCTTAATTCTTTGCTCATACAAGAATTACAATTTCCTGCTCAGAACTATTCCTGCCATTTTGGGTTTTACAGTGTTATCTTCCTTATTTTATCTTCTCTACCAAATTATGATTCTGCGTTTCTCGCTTTCCACTTTGTTTCAGATTAGGTTCATATTCACTTCTCATGTTAATTTCGTGAGACTCTGACCTGTTCTTTTTTCTGTGCCTCTATTCCACTGATTTCCATTTGTACCATGTTTGTTTTATACATGATTCAACAAGCAGTGTTGAGAATTAATATATGGTAAAAATTGTTGTCCTATTGCTTTGTATATGTTCTGATTCTTATTAATATCAATCACAATATCTAGAAAAGTGTCTTATAATAATGGTAACACTAGTAGTAATTCAGTCTCACATAATAATAAGCAGTGCTTCACCCTTTGCAAAGTATGTTCATATAGACAATATCACTTAAGTCTCTAGATAAGACTATGAGGGATATATTATTGTTCATTCCATTTTATAGACATTTATATTGAGTGTCTATTATGGCACCTGTTCAAGGAAATAAAGAAGATGTGGAGAAGGGTGGAAAAATGACACCTAGTCCCATTGGTTTATAATTTGAAATAATGTTTACATTTAATTAGACAGAAAATAAGAACAGACCAAAGGTACAGTTGTGAGGCAATTAAAGGTTCAGTGACCTGCTTTATATGAGCAAACACTGTTAAGTGTGAGAACCAGAAACAAGATTTCCAACAGTTCCTTACACTACAATTGCAGTTGTTTTTAAGTGTGTGGTAATTATGTTGCCAGTTGTTTTTTGCTGTTATTTTTTTTTAAATGAAAATAAAATTGAGGCTTGGCGGCTCACACCTGTAATCCGAGCACTTTGGGAGGCTGAGGTGGGCGGATCACTCGAGGTCAGGAGTTTGAGACCAGTCTGGCTAACATGGTGAAACCCCATTTCTACTAAAAATACAAAAATTAGCCAGAGCGTGGTGGTGAACACTTGTAATCTCAGCTACTCGGGAGGCTGAGACAGGAGAATCGCTTGAACCCGGGAGGCGGAGGTTGCAATGAGCCAAGATAGCGCCACTGCACTCCAGCCTGGGGGAGAAGAGCAAGACTTCATCTCAAAATAAATAAATAAGAAATGATGCAGACAGTGGGATTATACCATTTCAAATCATTTTATGTCAAAACACAGACTCATTTACTAGAGAGGAGAAACATCCCTGCTTTATAAAATTACCGGGATTGTTAAGGAGTAAAGAAAAAATAATAAATTACTCTATGCTCGTCTGTATAAAACATTCCCAAGCAAAATAATGAAAGGGTGCATAAGACTAGAAACCACAGAGATTTTTTTTTTCCTTCCTCTGTCTATTACAGTAATGAGCACTCTTGTGTGGTTATTTCCAAGGAAGGTTTAGTTTACTTTGTCAACTCAAAAAATTCCTTCCTCATCATGAGAAATTACACAAAGGAAGGAATGGGCCCCAGTGGATTCCTTCACCATCTATATTAAGAAATTATTTTTATCATTAATGTCTTGTGACCAGAAGGCATTTTTGCTTTTGTTCAGAACCATTTTCTTTAGGGTAATGTATTCTCTCTTTTGAGTTTGACGAGCAACCGTGAAACAAGCTGTGTACATTTAAATAAATCATCTAATTCCTCAGTCCTTAATTGCCCCAGCTATGAAATGAGATAGTTGAATTATGTGATCTCTATTCTTCTAATTTAAAAATTCTATGAGTCTAGGGCATGTATAATAAACTCACAATACAATACCCTGCCAGTCCTGTAACTAAGTGCTCATAATGACTCCTACCATGCAGGAGTCATCATGCGACATGGGGTAAATATCCTAGCCAATAAGTGTCAGCTAGGAACTTAATCCTATTCAAATTGCGGTGTTCTTTTGCAAGGTTCTGTTCTTGTTGGTCATTTGTCCATGAGCAATCTCTTATAGTCTCAAGGATTTAATTACCACATAAGTATTGATTACTCTCAAACATAAAGCTACAGCTCATCATTCTCCAGACTGTGTTTGCAGGCTGGTAGTGTTCCACAAGATATTAATAGTAACTTGACCAAAAAATAGTTCCATTGAAAGTAATTTTAGGATTCTGCTCGATTCTCCATTTGGAGATAAACAAAGCTCCCAAAGCATATTAAGTACTTTGAAAAATCTTGCAATACAGAAAGCTTTTTTTAAGCCAATGTTTTCAAGACTTCTTCGGGAAGTAGGAATAGTCTTCAGTTAACTGTCTTCTCCTGAAACCCATAAATCCTTAATATGCATAGTACATAGGGCTCCTGGTGCTTAGATAAGTCATCTTGAGTTAGGGTCCTTGCCTGCTTGCTCATGGCCCAGTGGAAGACTAACTGCTCACGTTTTGTTTCTTGAGCTGCAAATACCTTTTTTTTTTTTCATTTTTATTTTCTGCAGTGAAAAGTCTTCACTACATGTCAGAATATCTGCTTGATCAAAATCTGAATGATTGTTCAAGTCAGATCAATAAGAAAAGAGAAGAAAGCATTAGAGTCCACAATTTAGTTTTGCCCACTGAACAAATGCTGCAATTTTTATGATTTTTCCACTGTACTTCAATGGTAGTAAAAAAAGATGTTTAGGATGGTTTGAAATGCTTAATTGAACACTTACTGGGGAACCCCCAAAACAACTGACTGTTGAGATGTAAAATATTTCAGACACAATTTATTTATTCATGTTCCTGAAATCACAAAGGCTTGTTTTAGTCCATATAAGGAAGTAAGTTGGGTGATATTATTTTATGGAATCCAAGCATGCAAAATAAACTTCCTTATGACTGATGCTGTTAGGGAATAATACATTTTATTGTCAATATTATAACTTTGGTGAATACCGTAATTTTGTGTGTGCAAATATGTATTAGGGATTATTTAGAACTTATTCTAAGCCTTGAGGGACTTCAACTTTACTGCTCACCTGTGAACTGTATTATTAAACAAGGTCATTCTTATCACACGTCAAATTATAGCTTACCTTAGTTAATTGTTAATAGCTCAGACTTGTGGCTTTCAGTGACCAGATTAACAGGTCAGTACTGCATGCAACAGTTATTTAAAGTGAAACTAATTCCTCACTATCTTTACTCTAAGCATCAAACATCTTAGGTTTTATGGGAGAATATCAAATGCATAATTCTAAGTGTCATAAGAATATATTTTTTTCTTATGAAGATAATACCAGTGATCTTAGAAAGTAGGGTTAGATCCAGGAGGCGGAGGTTTCCGTGAGCTGAGATTGCGCCGCTGCACTCCAGCCTGGGCGACAGAGAGACTCTGTCTCAAAAAAAAAAAAAAAAAAAAAAAAAGAAAGAAAGAAAGTAGGGTTTAGATCTTCAAGCGTTATTCACAATTAGAACTCTCCACCACTTTCTATGGCTAAAATTATGGTTTAACTCCAAGGCACTATTTTAAAGAGGACAATATGTTATTCTACTATAGTTTCTAGGGTTCCTTAATCTTTTCAGATGTTAGATTTTCTGCAGGGAGAAAGATTTACGGAAACAAATAATATGTTTATGTTGGTTCATAAACAAAACTGAGACGTTTCAATGTTTTATTATTGTTATTATTATTATTTTGTTGTTGTTTTCTTTTTGAGACGGAGTCTCGCTCTGTCCCCCCGGCTGGAGTGCAGTGGCGCAATCTCTGCTTACTGCAAGCTCCGCCTCCCGGGTTCACGCCGTTCTCCTGCCTCAGCCTCCTGAGTTTAGCATCAAGGTTAAGTTGGCTAGAAGAAATAATGTACTAGCATCAAGCAAATGGCATCAAGCAAACTAACAGCAACAGGAAAAGAAGTGGAGTATATTGTAGCTGTCAAGCAAAAAACAGCAATGGCTACATATTATCATTTCTTGTCTCTCCCCAAATATATGGTTAAAAATTAAAGCTAATTTAGAAAATAAAATAGGATCTTATAATTTTTAAAATGCTGATAGGAAAATGTTTTTTTATTAAATATGAATTATGGATTGTACAAAGGCAGAATTTTCCATAAAAAATTGTGGAATTTTCTACTAAAAAAATTCATACAATAATCAAATATTTATTTGGTTGTTAAAAAGCAAAACTGAGTAAAGCAAAGAATTTGAATATCAGACATCCAAGATAAATTTTTGAATCTTTCTCTTCACTTTACAATAGAAAAATCTGGGGCCCAGAGAGATTATGTGACATGGGGGAAATGTCCTAGCAAATAAGTGTCAGCTAGGAGCTTAATCCCATTCAAACCCAAGTACAATACCTAGAATGTCTTCTTTTTTGAGATACTCAATCAAAAAGCATTTATTGAACTTTCACAATGACTGGTACACTGAAGTCTGACTCCAAAAAGATACCCAAAAAATGAAACCCAGTGATGTTATTTTTCAGAAATTCGACAAGAAATACTAATTATTCAAAAAATTAGAGGAGAGTGGAATGCTTGTCCCATGAGCATTAACACTACTGAAAGTTACTCTGTGTAATTCATGAGACATTGACATAAATAATTAGAGCCAGGACGAATGAAGACAATCATAAATAATCTTGGCAATTATTTAAATTTCTCCTTTTTTCGCTTGCTCTTTGGGTTAATTTTAAATAAAAATGTTGAAGAATATATTTATACACTAACCCAGAAAAATTCAGTGAGAGACTTTATAAACCTCAACTCCACTTTGCCTTGTACATCATCACTGTAATGATTTTATGACGATCTCTATTGATATTTAAGAACTGATATTCAAGAATATAGTGCAACATCCTGAAAATCATCCTTTAACCACTGTATTCAGACATAAAGCTAGATGGGATAATATTTATCTTAATGTTATTGATATTGATCTAAAATAAATAAATTTAAAGAAACCCACAAATACCTCTTTCAAAACTTTAGGCTTCAACTAATTAAATTAGCTCAAATTGGTAGAACACCAGGAACCTGTGGGTGTTTTCTTTCGGGCCACCTTGGATGCCTAACTACTCAAATGCTTTATCCAAGTTGCACTTCTGCAGAAGAAGACCCAAGAACCTCTTGGGATATGGGGGCCAAACTCGGGCTGAAATGTCAAATTTTGCCAAGAATAGTAAACAACCTTCAAGAATGAGGCTTTTTAACAAAAGCTCCTCTCTAAGATCAGTCCCGATAACGAAAACAGAAAGTGTATCTCATGAGTGTACATGAGTGTAGAAAATCAACCCTCCAAGCACCTATTTTCCATCAAGCTCTCCCCAGAGTGTATGCCAGAAAGAAAACTGGAAAGGGAAGCTTTGCAGTTAGGTGTAGAAACAGCCAACTCACTAATCAGGCAGGGAGGTACCACAACTTGGCAGGGTATCACTCAGGTTTGAGACAACTTGAGTCTGTTTGTCATCAGTTTCTTTAGCACTCTAAATTCAAGGGATATAAATATGGAGTGTTTTTATTTTTTCCCTCCAGTGATTGCTTTCCATCAGACTCTCTTGAATCTCTTTCCTGCCCCTGAATGACATGTTGGAAAGATTTTGAAAGCTCTTAGTCCCATGAACAAAATTGAGTGCAGTTGTAAACGGCGCTCTGAAACTTGATTCTAATGTCCTCCCATTTGGAGGAGATGGGCCTCGTCAAGCTTTCTATTCCTAAGAAACTTCCTCTTTGTCCTCTCTCTTCCACCCACATTTCTCCAATATATTGGGGTTAGGAGAAAAGGAAGAGGAGACAAGCAAGGCTTTATTGAACCCACCTCTATCCGAGTACTCACCTTGATGGCTGTGCTGTTGCCTCTTGTCTGGCTTACCAACCACTGTCAATTCTTTCTCTGCAGTAAACATCCAAATGCTGGCTCATTTGTGGGGCATGCAAAGTTCTTCAAGCTCCTCACTCCCTGGCATATTGCACTTTTCTCTGATGTGAAAGATTCAACTCTAACTTGACTTTTTATTCCAATACTTTCCCATTCTCCATCTTTCACCTCTTGGAAACCTGCAAGATGGCTGGAGCTTGTCTATTTCTACTGTCAGCCTTCACTCCTGATACACTTGTTACATCCCTGTCCACCAGCTTGTGGGGATATAGATGGCTCCAAGACTGCCTCCTCATCTTATTCTGCTATCTCTTTTCAGTGCCACATCAGTAAGAGTGATGTCCATAAAGAGAAGTTAGACACCAGGACACCCTTCTGAAAGGCATCTTTAAAATTTATGCGGAATTTTCTTGGAACAACACTCACTTGGCTTCAGAGAGAGAAGCAAGAGCACCTCTCCTTTCTTTTCCTATTTGGAGGGTAAGAAAATGTGTCTTCTCTGAGAAGTCATAGTAACTTCTCCCCTTCTCTCAATGTCTCAGCTTTATTTCAAATTGCTTGGACACTGAATTTAACATGGCTTGTTTCTTCCTCCCTAAGTAAGCTCTTAATATATTTAGTACAGATTTAAGGGAGCTCTCTTTAGAATATGGGGTACTTAGCCAGGCACAGTGTCTCAAGCCAGTAATCCCAGTGCTTTGAGAGGCCAATTCAGGAGGATGACTTGAGGTCAGGGAGTTTGAGACCAGTCTAAGCAACATAGTGAGACCCTATCTCTACCAAAACAAACAAACAAACAAACAAACATAGCAAATAATTAGTGGGGCATGGTGGTGCATACCTGTGGTTCCAGCTACTCAGGAGGCTAAGGTGGGAGGATCACTGGAACCCAGGAGGTTGAGTCTGCACTAAGCCATGATTGCACCACTGTGCTCTAGCCTAGGCAACATAGTGAGACCCTGGCTCTAAAAAACAAAAGAATAAACAAAGAATATGGTGGTATTTAATACTTCTTTAGACTATATTTTGTGTAACATAAGCTTTGGTCAATGATGCTTCGTGGTAAGAATTCCTGAGTATCAGGCAAGAAGGATTCATTTAGCATCTCACTGCATAGAATAAATGTTTGTATTAATCCTACTAACATTAGTGACTAGAATATCTAGAAAAATAATGCTTAGCAGTTACAATCTGGTTTAAAGTGGGAATGGCTTAGGAATTGTCTTGAGGTTGCTTACAATCCTTAGTACTCTGGTCTTTTGGTATATTTTTGGTGGTGGTAGTGGGGATTGTGATAGAGATTAACCATTAAAACATTCTCTCGCTTTCCTCAAGTGCTTGCTCCAAATACACTCTTGCCTAACCCAAGCTACCCCTCAGCTGTTGGTACTGAAGTTGGCACCTACGAAGAGACATCACCCCATGGAATGGGGACAAACTTGTTGCTTCTTGCATGGTGAGATCAGTTCCACTTTGTGAGTGACAGAGTTCCTGCTGTGCTGACACCGCCAGGGCCAAACAGGCTGCCAAGTCCCAGAATGTTGACAAGGCTGCTGCTGGTGTGGGTGAGACCTTGCACAATTTTTTTTTTTTTTTTGGTGTGGCTTTTGTTGTCATAAACAAAATTCATGGGACCGTGTGAGGTATAGTAACTTATCTATTTTGGTTGGGATTTAGAACAATGAGTAACAAAGAGGTATTTATGTATTTATTTATTGTCTAATCCATGCATGAGAATTCTCTGTGATATTCAGGCATTATCATTTCCTGGTTTGGTCTAGAAACTATCTCTTCATGTTCTTCATTGTCAAGTGTACCCTTCCTGGCTAATGTCATGTGTCCATCAAAATAAAAAGGGAGCAACATTGTTATTATTCAAAATGTCATGGCTCTTCAGAACCTGTTCGTATTGAAATAATACAGACATTCTTGCCTTTGCAGTTTCCTGCTGTTTTTTTATTTTATTTAACGCTGGTTGCATGGATACTTATAACACTATAAGGTTATTACTGAGCTTTGTTGGTGATGACTCCAGATGCAAGTCTTACCCAGGGTATTCAGAATTATGTGAAAGTTGATTTGTTTTCTTGTCATGATAAATTTGCTCTCAGAATTTTATAGTATAAGCACAGGAAAACATGTGGTTTTGCCTCATCTTCCTTGAAAGCTTAAGGCCGCAACCACTGTATTCCTAGCACGTGACCCTACCATGTTGACCCTGTAGTCTTCACACCAACACAAGTCAAGAGGGTAACTGACGGGCCCACGGGCAAAGCAGAGTTGATCCATTTTCACAGGATTGTCAGCTCCTCACTTGACATGGCTTAAAAATGATCAGAGATACCATAACATTATCATATCCATTGGAGGCAAGAGTGGACGTTGATCAGAATTGCCTGCCCATTGTTCATGTGGAGCAGTGGTCTCAAAATCCCTTGAAAACAAGAGGCCCACTTGAGAACTGCCTGCTGTATGATGTAAAGCCTATAGGGAGTGAGTTGATAACCCTTGGGCCCACCCATGGCATGGGGAACTTGGAGTAAGGGAAGCCTGTTGCTGCTTGTTACTTTGGGATAGACCAGAGGCAGTGATGGATGAGTGAGAACTGATGAACTGTCTCACAAACATGGCTCAAGCCCAAGGGTCAGTGGGTTCCTTGGCAGCCCATAGCCTTGAACATCTTCTGCTTTCTCCATGAGTGAAAGTTAATCCAAATTAGTGCGTCAGCACCATTTTGGCAGCATAATCTCAACCAACTTCTGGAAGAAATACTGCAGCAGCCAGAGGGAGTCATCTATTTACCAAGCTCTTTCTTGAACTGGGTACTGGCCACAGGATCCTGGAATAACCTGAAAGCTGTGAGGACTGCAGCTCCTCCTTGGCTCATCTGCTTGACCCGACCTATGGGGTACGTTAATGGGATAGAGTTGAAGACTGCCACAAAAGGGATAAATGGGGACCAGGGCCCAAGTGGTCCAGGCCTGTGGCACCACACCATGACAATACTTCAGGCCCCAGCTTGTCCTACACACTACAGGGATCTTGGTAAATTTTGAGGAAGGCACCCCAGAGTGGGAGTAAGGACCCCACTTGCCCAGGTCTAAGGCTGCTACTGCCTATGAATGGCATGAATGAGGGGGTGCCATTGTGTTATCTCCTAGGGAAACATCACCTAGTTACTAACTGGTAAAATGTCATTTAGGACTCAGATCACCCACTTTAACCCTGATAAAAGGGACTTTAAAGATCTCTACCTGTTCTTTCTGAGATTGAATCCAGTGGTATCTCAGCTCTTTTTGTACACTGAATCTCTCTCTGGATAGGATCATGGGTGGATTTGATGTTACAGCTTTGCCTTCACTTCCCCTGGGAACGTCTAGACCAAGCCTGAGGTCTCTGCCCTTCTCTAATCCTCAGAGGCTCTTTTTCTCTTTTCTCTAGTCACTCACATGTAAATGACCCAAATTCTTGGTCTTCCTCTTTGTCTAAAGTGGAGTCTCTAAAGGCAGAAGGCTAGAATCCTGACTGTCTAACCCTCAATACCTGGCTGATTTCTCTTCAAGTTTTTGAGTGAATTGGACAGAGGAGAAACTCTAGGATAAAATTAACCTCATTTTGCTGTCTGGGGCTCTGGCCTCCAATTTTCATGAAATCTACTTAAGGGAATGGAGTAGACTACCTATGAATCTGAGGAATTTCCACTGTCTGGACTAGAGACAAACTTCTGCTTCCTGCTCCGTGTTTTCTCTCCCTGGCCCTCACCCCAGTTCCCACTTGGTGTCCTAAGCAGATGAATAGTGTGTATTATGTCAGACAGGAAGGCGTCCTGTATCAGACCCAACAGGCAAAGAAACAGTAGGCATCCAAAAGTACCAATCCAAAGAAGGAAGGAAGGATTACAAAAGAGGCACACCTGAAAGAGGTGGATCCCCAAAGCAGTGATCCTTAAAGGAACATCTCAAAAGAGATATCCAACTGGGGGTTATTGCTTTTAGTATCTTTTTCATACCTCATCCATGCCAAAGGTGTATGCCCTAGCACCAATGCTGTCTTTGTTTTGGCCAAAATCAGCAGCCGGTGTCTGGCTCAGAGGGGTGAGGATGTGAAGTCAGGTGGAGACTCTTGCGCGCCCTCTAGAGCTGAATGCGTGCTTCTAACTTTCAACAGCGTTTTCTTTCCAGAGGCAGGCACCCTGATTAGGGGCCTTAATTCCTGGGTGACACTAAAAAGATGTAATTTATTTTATATTTTCTCAAGATGAGAGCTTTTGTTTGTTTGCTTTTGTGCTATAAATGAAGATATGGAAAAGAAAAAAAAACAACAATTTTCCCCAGATTCTTCTCCTACAGGGACTTCAAGTCTGCAACTAGTTGTGAGAAAAAGAAAAAGATAATACATACACCATGAAAAGATTTTGGGAAAGGCTAATTTATAGGAAAAAAATTAGAGCACCTGAAATATTAAAATAAATGATGTGACTCATAAGCTAGAACTGTGATTAACAGTATGTTATGTAATATGTTATCAGGACCCGGGGAATAACAAAGTACATTTTATGAAACAACTTTTATGAGAATAAATGTAACTCGTCTAGTCTCTTTCTCTTAACAGTCTATACTCCCATGTTAATTTTTCAGATGTGTATATTTTTACTGAAACTTCTTCCTTGGAACAAAAATACCTTGACAATAGCCAAGAATAACAAAAAGAATGATTTTTGTTCCTTCAAACAAAAATTTGAACTTTACATGTTATATTCAAGTGATGTAAATATTTCCCCAATTCTCTGAATATTTCATAATAATTTGGTTGAAAACATACTTTTAGATAGCTCTAGAAAGTGATGAGGAAAACTAATCCTCTCTAAATTTCTGCAGTATAAAAAATAAAATCTGTTATTCAGGCATTGGGACAATAAACATTACATTGCTTAAACAGATCTATGCTGGTTTCAACCAAATATTATGTAAAAGAAGCCTGCTTCTTAGGTATTTTTAGGTATGAGGTTTCTAAAACCAGTTATACATAATGAAAACATGTAGTTTCACAATAATTTAATCAAGTTGTCTTTCAATAAAAAAAGGCAATTTTAAATACAGTAAAGTTATTCCTTCTTGGGGACTTGCTAGAGATTTTTGGAAGCAAATTTGCTCCTTGGGATTAGTATTATATTTCTTGCTTTGACATTCTGATTTTATTTTATTTTATTTATTTATTTTTTGAGACAGAGTTTCCCTCTTGTTGCCCAGGCTGGAGTGCAGTGGTGCGATCTCGGCTCACTGCAGCCTCCACCTCCTAGGTTCAAGTGATTCTCCTGCCTCAGCCTCCTGGGTAGCTGGGATTACAGGCACACACCACCATGCCAGGCTGATTTTTTTGTATTTTAAATAGATATGGGTTTTTGCCATGTTGGCTAGGCTAGTCTCGATCTCTTGGCCTCAGGTGATCCGCCTGTCTCCGCCTCCCAAAGTGCTAGGATTACAAGCATGAGCCACTGTGCCCGGCCTTTCTTGCTTTTAAATACTTTGCTGTAGAACTTAGTTTTCCAATGCATGAATATTAATCTGCTCCATGAACAACGAATTCTTTGCCCTGTGTATGATGGCAATTATGCATATTTTGACCAACTATCTACTGTGCACTGTACACAAAGCACATGGAGGATGTGAAGATTTGCACCCAAAGAAACTTAAGATCTTGGTCAGAAAATATGACCTGATGTAAATATCCATAATGTATGAGGGCTTCCAAGAGTTAAAAATGAAACTCTGCAGAATCATAGAACACCGGTTATAAGCATTTTTTGTAAAACCTTTTTTTAAGATAAATCATGAAGCATTTTAGCCAGGGAGAATAGAATGGACAAAAAGATCAAAGGAATGAATAAGCTGTGTTTATAATTTACCATTGCAGAATAACTTGGGCACTGTGAAAAATCCTCCTCTTCTGGCTGGAATTAACTACCCTCAAAAAATCTGCACAAGCAAATTCAAGACAATAAGACTAACAGTAAAATAGACATTCTTCAGGTTTTAGACGTGTCCAGCAAAGCTAGACGCTAAGGTGACTTTTTAAAGCAATTGAACCTTTAAGTCCTTTCTGTTTTATTATAAAAATAAAAATGCGTTCCTAGAATGCAAACATGGTTTACTCTAGATAAAAAGAAAAAACATAACCTAGGATGAGGTCATAGATTTAAACATGAGAAAATAGGAGTATTTTTCTTTCAAAATTAAGAAACAATGCAAAGATGTATTTTATTAGAGACTAAATCTTGTCTCAAATAAGCATCTTTAAAAGCCAGACATACAAGTTAAAAGCAGCTGGGTTCTTTACTAATGCAGAGTTCTTTGTTCCTTACTGTAAATATATTAATTGCTCATCTGTTTAACTAAGGTCTGCGAGGCTCATAACACATTAAAAATATTTGCTGCTGTTGATTTGCCCTGAGCTACGGATTTCTACATAAGTAAGAGGCTTTTTGGACTTGTACCAGACTATATGTGTATATACTATCATTTTTCCTTAAGTGGTGGTTTTTCAAAATAATGTTTTTCTAAGGTGAGGCATACCTTTGTGATATTTATGACTTCTCAAGGAAGCAGTACCTTTCAACATAGCCATCGAATTTGGTGAAGGGACTGTTTAATTAAAAAGGCATTATTCTAATTACAGTGCTGGACTATTTCTAACGTTAAAAAATTTATCTGAATTTTATGGTATGAATCTTTTAAACACTAAGAATATAAATATAACAGAAATAAACAAAAATGCCCAGCTTGAAGACAGAAAGGACTATCTTAAAATCTAATTTTTAAAATATATTTTTGAACTACAAATAAAATCAGTTATATAAAATATTTTATTTGTCATTTGGTCTTAAAATTTTTCCTGGGTTAAGCTAAAATTCCCATCAGCTAAGGAGCCTTCATTTTTTTTTTCTGTGTACATTTCTAAGTTTTCATACAAGAAGAAGAGACTAAGATAAAGAAAACGTCATATCAAATAAGAAGGCTGGAGGAAGGAGGATAATTTCATAGTTGAAAAGTTAATGTTTCCAATCATAGTGCGACTCAAGAACCAAGGGCTGAGGATCCTATGATACTGAACACATTCTATTTAAAAACTGGTGGCATTTATCCATTGTTTAGAATCATTGAGGTGGGTTGCATTTCATCTGTTACTTAGCAACTACATAAATTTAGTAAATATCTTATTACCCAGGATCCAAGTAAATGTATTCTGCTTTAGTAGAAATCATTATAATTTTGTTGTCAACAAATATTAATCCTGCAAGGCAATTTTTTCTATTGGATTCATAGGAAATAAAATTTAAAATCAATCAGTGGTTTGCTTGAGGGAATACTTGTGAATGTTTGTTTCCAATCTAACCGCTCTCAATAATATTAATATATCATAGTTTTGTCATCTGAGGAAGAAATTCAATATCAACTTACAATAGTTTTGGATGTGAGCAGATTTTCTTTGAATCTAAGCTCTCCTCCTTAAATAATATGATCTTGGCCAAGTTACTTCCGTTTCTGAGCCTTTCCTCTTCTATAGGATTGGTATAATTACACCAAATTCACAGTTTAGAGGTGATAAAATAGTGTTCTGACCAGATGCTTGGCATCTTTCTGAAACTTAAAAATCTATCAGTACACGTTCTTTCCTCTATCTTTTGATGTACGATCAAAGCTTTTTATTTGAACAGATGCCCACAGATGGGTATCTCTTGGTCTCTCTTGCATAAACCATATTCATAATGCAATGCCAAAGATTTCCATTAAAAATGTTTAATGTTAAATGATAGATTATAAACACTTGTAAAGCAAATTAAGAATTAATCAATGCATTTACATTTTTAATTCATATTTTACAGTTATTTGTTACACACCTAATTCCACAGATGGTTTGGGAGATAGGGGAGAATAGAAGCCACTTGTCTTTACTAAGTTTCTAAGTTTGTAACTTATCTCTGTATAGCTATTTTCTTCATACACCTACTTTTAATTCAGGTTTTGATTGTCTAATTAAAATGTATAATGAACATCAGGAGTAGAAAGTATAAACAGATGAGATCAGATGGGTCTGGGCATCAAGTGACTAGGCCCATGTTAGTATTTTTGCAAGGAAAATGGGGAATTCCAGGTGAATCTAAGAGCCAAATCAACAGCATATAAGTTATAAAATTTCTGGTAACCTTAAGCCATCTGCAAATAGATGTTTATCAAAGTAAAGCAATAGTTTAGCGTTTTATATAATCTAAATGATAAGGCTAGCTTAATTAATGCATGTAAACAAATACTACATCTTCCATTTTTTATCTACTTTCACAGACATTTTGTACTCAGGGTGCAAAGAGGGAGCAGAGCATCAGCCCCTTTCTGCTCTTCCTTGGGGGCTGGGGTAACTAAGAATGACGCTCATGTCTGTAGTATTTTATTTCTAACTGTATGTTGATCTGACTATAGAGTTTGGAGATGGCTAAGTGGGAAGAAAAGAACTGGGAAATGATCCTGGGGACACTTCACTGAGAGTCATGAAGTCTGCATTACAGAGTTTGTACCACAATGACCAGTGTATTTTTACCTATGTATCTATCTAACTATCTATCTACCTATCTCTGATAGTCAATTTGTCTATCATCTATCTATCTATCTATCTATCTATCTATCTATCTATCTATCTATCTATCCAGTCTATCTACCTACCTATCTATCTCTATCTGATCTATCATAAGATTGAATACACAGTTGAGATTTCTGTTTCACGGATTCTACATGAGCAGTTTGTTTTTGCAAAACCATGTAACCATGTACTGCCTATCAACAGCATAGCTGTTCATGTCCTTTGAAAATTCCACATTGAAGCAACGTTTATTGAATTACCAGCTTCATAGTGTTTTAAGTTGGAAGATTCTTTCGTTTAAATTTAGCAGACATTCTTTAATTTAAACTATATTTATTTTGAATAGTTTACATTTCACATACTTTATTATTTTATAGTTAACCACTTTAATGTATGTTTTTAAATATAATTAAATTTACATATAACTATATATAATATAGTTGTAATTAAGTCAATATAATTAATATGCATACATTTAATTAATGTACATGAAATTTATGAACCGTTAACACTTAAAGTGCTAATCAGGTTAGGCATGGTGGCTCACGCCTGTAATCTCAGCATTTTGGGAGGCTGAGGTGGGTGGATCACCTGAAGTCAGGAGTTCAAGACTAGCCTGGCCAACACGGTGAAACCCCATCTCTACTAAAAATACAAAAATTAGCTGGGCATGATGGCACCCACCTGTAATCCCACCTACTCGGGAGGCTGAGGCATGAGAATCACTTGATCCCAGGAGGCAAAGGTTGCAGTGAGCCGAGATCGCACCATTGCACTCCAGCCTGGGTAACAGCGTGAGACTCTGTCTCAAAATAAATAAATAAATAAACAAATAAATAAGTAGATAAGGTGGTAAACAGTACGCAATAAAAATAAATTTTTCAATTTTATCTGATTTTTTTTCTGACTTCCAATGGCTATAGCTGATGATTGTGCTGCTTTTAAGCTTATCCAGAAAAACAAAGATTTAAAAGAGTAATAAAGTGCAGCATCTGCATTCTATAATAAATCAGAAAAGGTCATGCTCCTGTGGCTCGAATACTATAAACACTTGAAGTATTATAATATTAACTAGGATAAACTGTAATCACTGTAGTTGGGATTGCGTTTAGCTACAAGTAATAGAAAACCAAATTTAAAAATTCCTTGTACAAAAGATGGATTTATTTATTTATTTTTTTCACATGGCAAGTGGTCCAGAGGGAGGCTGCCCAGGACTGGTGTGGTGGCCCCAAGACCCTCCTTGGAATTTAGTCTGCATTCCGCGTCCTTCACATGTAAATTGTGTGCTTATGCTTGTCACCTCTTATTCACCTCCAGTGTTGCACTGAGTTTCAGGCAGGGAATGGAAAAGGGCAAGGCCACATGTGAGCTGAATCTTGTCCCTTTAAAAGAGATTTCCCAGTAGCCCCACTCAATGTCATCATGTACCTAATCTTAGCCAGCAATCAGTCATCTCCAATTGCAAGGGAGCCTGTAAGTTGTAAATCTTTACTGAGCATGTTGTATCCCCAAACCAAGGGAGGGCTCTTTAGGCAGGAGGGAGGAAAGAATGAACACCGTGTAGGCTGATATCCGTGCCTCCCACAACCCACTGAGACCCACACACTTCTGTCATTGTAGAATTCTCCCAACAGTCTGTGTCTTCGTCTGTCTCTGCTGTTATGAAGAAATATCTGAGGCTGGGTAAAGTATAAAGAAAAGAGGTTTATTTGTTTTTTTTGTTTTTTTATTTTATTTTATTTATTTATTTATTTTTAGGGTACATGTGCATAACATGCAGGTTTGTTACGTATGTATACATGTGCCATGTTGGTGTGCTGCACCCATTAACTCGTCACTTACATTAGGTATATCTCCTAATGCTACCCCTCCCCACTCCCCCCACCCTACAACAGGCCCCGGTGTGTGATGTTCCCCTTCCTGTGTCCATGTGTTCTCAATGTTCAGTTCCCACCTATGAGTGAGAACATGCAGTGTTTGGTTTTTTGTCCTTCCGATAGTTTGCTGAGAATGATGGTTTCCAGCTTCATCCATGTCCCTACAAAGGACATTAACTCATCATTTTTTATGGCTGCATAGTATTCCATGGTGTATATGTGCCACATTTTCTTACTCCAGTCTATCACTGTTGGACGTTTGGGTTGGTTCCAAGTCTTTGCTATTGTGAATAGTGCCGCAATAAACATACGTGTGCATGTGTCTTTTTAGCAGCATGATTTATAATCCTTTGGGTATATACCCAGTAATGGGATGGCTGGGTCAAATGGTATTTCTAGTTCAAGGTCCCTGCTCACGGTTCTGCAGGCTGTACAAGAAGCATGGTGCTGGCATTTGCTTCTGGGGAGGGCTTCAAACTGCTTCTACTCATAACAGAAGGAAAAGGAGAGCTGGCTTGTGCAGCTCACATGGCAAGAGTAGAAGAGAGAGGGGAGGGAAGCATCATGCTCTTTTTAACAACTAGCTCTTGCAGGAAATAATAGAGAAAAACTCACTCCTCACTGCAAGGATCACACCAAGACACTCCTAAGGGATCTCTCTTCATGACCCAAACACATCCCAGCAGGCCCCACCTCCAACAGTGTGGATCCAACTTCAATATGAGATTTGGAGGTGTCAAGTATCCAAACCATATCAATCTGACAGGTGTCTCTTCATTTCCTCTTTGCATATCTGTATTTGGGGGCTGGAAAATGAGAAAGGGTTAGCAGGGAAGTGTAACATACTCTAAGATGTTTTTCTGGGAATCTCAAGTTCTGTGCTTGTGAGGAAGAATAGTTTGCTAAGTGACAAAAAGGATGTTATAGTTTAACACAAGCTGTGACACTGAGGAGTGGAGCTGGGAACAGGGGCATCTGCTGCATACAGCGATGCTCCCAGAGCGATCTAAGAGAAGTAATTTGCAATTTGATTACAGTACAGACAAATTTTGAGAAGCTAGTAAGTCCTTTTTGATACAGGATTTTTAAATGAAAACACATTTTAGTGCTTTGTTCTTTGAGTCTTGCTGGCTGAGTGAAGGTTGTTTCTTTAGATGTTACAGTGTAATGTGAACTTTTAATATGTGCACTTAAAACATGTAAAATGTTTATGTAGCCAAGTAGGTATTTTTTGAACCTCATAGTCAGCCACATATGTGAAAAAAATCATATGTATATGCTATGATAAAGAAACTAATTTCACTTAACATGCTATTGCCTTCAATTATCTGTGATATGATTTTCAATGATAAAAAAGTATACATAATATGATTTATTTTTGTAATAGCATCATTTGAAATGGGTGATTTTTTATTTTCAGATGTATCCTAATACTGTGTCTTTCTGGAGTAATGAAACTAAAAGATGTTATTTAACTCCAAATTTCTGTATTATATTTATGTGTCAATGTATTAAATTTATTTTAAGTTTTGATATATTTGTCCCAGCTTTATAAAACTTCATTTAAAAAAAAAATGTACCACAGCTTGGATTTTTTTTTCTAAAACACCACAAACACTGCTGAAAAACAATTTTCCAGCTGGGTACAGTGGCTCACACCTGTAATCCCAGCACTTTGGAAGGCTGAGGCAGGAGGATTACTTGAGCTCAGGAGTTTGAGACCAGCCTGGGCAAGACAGTGAGACTTCATCTCTCCAAAAAATTAAAAAATTAGCCCTATGTGGTGGTGCTTACCTGTAGTTCAATCTGCTTTGAAGGCTGAGATGGGAGGATTGTTTGAGCCTGGTAGGTCAAGGTTGCAGTAGGCTGTGTTTGTGCAATTGCAATCCAACCTGGGCCACAGAGTGAGGCCCTGTCTGAAATTAAAAAAAAAAAAGAAACAAAATTTTCCATGACTTTAAAAAGTATGTATTCACTGCAGCTGGACGATATGCAAAATGTTTATAACCAAAATTTTTGTTTGTGTCTTAACTGAAATTCAATTTTGTTTCCTCATTTTCCTATTGCAAATAAAAACTTCAAGAAAAATAAATGTTCTGTAGACATAATAGCACAAATTCAGTTATCTTTAGATACTAGGTTGTTTTCTTTGCGTATTGGATTAGTTATAGCCTTATCGTTTGTGAAAAGTAAATACAATCGTTTTAAGTAAAAGCGTTTTTTAAATTTTTTCAAAGATTTTTATCTTGGTATTCTGATGAAATTGGTGAAAAGAAATTGTACATATTTTGAAGAGTTTACTTTCATTATCCTATAAAACTGTTTTTTAACAATTTTTCTCACCTTTTTCTTATCAGTGGCCCAGAACAATTGTCTCATTCAGTGTTTCATTTATCTGATATGTCTATTACCTCACTGAAATTGTCCTGAAATTGTCCAAAAATTCTGAGAATACCTAAGTTATCCCAGGTTGGTGTTTTTTCATGGTGCTATATTATCCGAGTCCTGTCATTTCCTTTTTACGAAAACTTGCCCATCTTATATTCCAACACAACAGATAGTGTGTTATTTCTGCCTGCACTAAAGAGGTTACTAAAGAGTTCAAATAAATTAATGTATCTTAGTGCAAATTCATACAGGAGTCTTCCTGATACAGTATTATCACCTTCAATTTTCCAACCTGGCTTCTGCCCAACAATAGTGACAAAAGATCTTAATACATGCTCATTTTAAAAAGCTATATTAAAACATTTTTAGAAATAGTGCATGGCAAGTAGTATGCTCTTGCTGTTATCTTTTCTCTAGTCAATTGCTATCTGAACTAATCTGACTAGAGAACACATTCTTTATAGCATTTCTACAGGTGGAGATATTCTCAAATATATACATATATACATACATGTATATACATATACACATACTTACATATATATTTTTCGTTACACTATTTGATTAAGCCAGCATTTCCCTAGTGGCTATAAAGAGGAAAATACATACATACATACATACATATACACACACGCACATACATACATACGTACATACGTACATATGTACGTATGTATGTCTGTGTATGTATGTATGCATTTTCCTCTTTATATCCACTAGGGAAATGCTGGCTTAACCAAATAGTGTACATACATACATACATATATATGTATGTATGTGTGTGTATATATATGTATGTATGTATATATGTATGTATGTATGTATGTATATATTTTCCTCTTTTTATCCACTAGGGAAATACTGGCTTAACCAAGTAGTGTAACTCTAAAAATTGCCACTTGGAATGCACCATTTTGCCCAGAAAAGTAGATGAATGGATCTTTGAGAATGACAAAGGAAGAAACCAGGAGTCGCAATACACACAAGGCAAAGAAGAGACAAAGAAGATAAATGAGAATGTAATTGAGACTCAGGAGAGGATGCTGTCATATAATAAGTTAATAATCAAGAAAGCATAGTGGAGTGGTCAAAGGTAGTAAATGCTGCACAGACTAAATAAGATTTACCAATGAGTTTTAAGAAGTTAAAGAAGTTAGTAGAGACCATACAAAAATCCAATTTAGTGGAAAGAGGAACCATAAACTGATGATAATGGAGCAAGAGGTGACAAATTAGAAAGTATGACTTCAAATAATCTTCCATAAAGTTTGGGTATAAAAGGAAAGAGAGTGAGAGGGAACGCATAGCAGAAGGTAAACTCTTTTTTTTTTTTTTTTAAAGTATAAGATTCTAACTTTTCTGAGGGGAATGATCTAAAATAAAAGGTAAAGAATCCTAGGAAGAGAGAGAGAGGTTGAGCAGACAGAAATTGGGAGCCCATCAGGTCTGGAGCACAGATAAGAAAGGGATCTGCTTAGACAAGAAGAGAGATGTCACGGAATCCGAGGCTTCAGGGACAGAACACTTTCTGTGTGTGTGTGTGTGTGTGTGTGTGTTGGGGGCGCAGCAGAGGGACTGGAGTGGGGAGGGGAGTAGGAAAGGGAGGCAATTCTCCTAGAGTGGATGCTATTTTTTTTTTATGAAACAGAAAAAAAAAGAAATTGTGCTAAGCATAAGAAAGGTTGTTTTAGAGTAGAAGTCCTAATAATATTAATTACAATTAAAAATGACCATTAGGGACAATAGCCTGACTAATTAGACTAAAAGTCCGAGCTAAACATCACTTCAGGCTAACATTTCCCTTCAAATCCTGTCTCAACGAACCATCTTAAATAATCCCTAAGAACATATTTTATTTTATTTATTTATTTATTTATTTATTTATTTATTTATTTATTTATTTTGAGACAGAGTCTCGCTCTGTCATCCAGGCTATCTCAGCTCACTGCAACCTCTATCTCCCGGATTCAAGCAATTCTTCTGTCTCAGGCTCCCAAGTAGCTAGGTCCACAGGCACATGCCACCACGCCCGGCTAATTTTTCTTTTTAAAAAAAATTTTAGTAGAGATGGGGTTTCACCATGTTGGGCCAGGCTGGTCATGAACTCTTGATCTCAAGGGATCTGCCCGCCTCGGTCTCCCAAAGTGCTGGGATTACAGACTTGAGCCACTGCGCCCAGCCAAGAATACCTAAGAAAATATTTTAAAAGACAAAATTACAGAGAGAAAAATGTTATGAAAACCATAAACTATGGCTCATCAGGGCTATTATTTGCTGGATTGAGAAAACAGTTAGTGGTCTATTTAATATTACACTGTTCTATAGTTTAGCAAAATGCACTAAGAAGAGGGTTGAGGAGGCAACTGTATTGACAACCTGTGAATCAATCAATATCTAGCAGCAAAACAGACATGACATTAGCTCCTTCCAAATAAAATAACTTAATACATAGGTGATAGAAGACCTGACAAGCCAAAGACAGACAATAAAATGACCCCAAATTTAGCCACAATCTGAAGCCACTGTCACCCGATGACTGCAGGGACAAGTAGAGATAATGTTAACAGGAACTGGGAAGACGGCAAAAGCAGAAAACATCCAGGTGATTTTCCGTTGGGAGTTGTGACATAAGAAAGGTCCTATCCAGTGAGAACTGACAGGACTGAGGAGATGCCAGGAAGGAGAGGGGCAGGGGTGGGAGTGACACTCCATTCTCAGGCTTCTCCCCTCCTCAAGCTCTGCTTCCAATGGACTGAAATCATCCCAAAGTCAGAGGATAAGGGAGCATGGAGAATGTTTCCTGAGATGCAGAGTAGACATGAGACTGGCAGGGAATGTCTGAGAGGAAACAGAGCATATCCTGCAATGCAAGGTTCACAATGACTAGAAAGATGGGAACCTACTTTAGTAGTAACACCAGGTGCTTATTTCTGGGGTGGCCATATCCAGGTCATCCAGTTGCTCCCCTCAAATTGTTAGATGAAATCCAAACCAGAAGCAAATAGGCAGAGTTCCAAACCCTGTAGAATCATGTGATTCTGGAGTTTTCCAAGCCCTAGAGACCACAGTTCAGGACTATCAGGCAGCAAAACTTCTCAGAGACCACAACTGGTGACTGTCAGGAGGTCCATCCCTCAGGTGAATTCCTTTCTTCAACAGCAGGATGGTCGTTTCTCATCACTCATCACACTAATGTCTCCATCCTTCCCCTTTAACCTCACCTCTTCAAAGCTGTTTTTGGCTTTGCTAAAACTTGTACAAATTTATATGTTAGGTTGCATTGCCTATATAACTTTGTACATAATGGAAATAAAGAAGGGTTTACACACTCTCCTCTGGCTTTCAATGAGCGTGAGTTGTCTTTCAATTGCAGTGTTAGCAGAAAACACACTCAATTAATTTTTTCCTTTTGTTTGTTTCCTACCTTGATTAGTTTTAGACCTGACTCCAGATTCTGGGCAGAAGGTCGCTACATGCTGTCTCAAAGGAGATCAAAAGGGAAGATCCATTTCATGCTCACTTGTATATGAGTTACAGTAGCATTCTTGTGTTTAACACCAATGTTCTGTGAATTTAAATATTGTATCCTGGTTGTATAGCTGATCATACTGCTGAATCATTAGATCCATGAGGGCATGATCTCTGCTCAAGAAATGATTGCTGATTGATTGACTAGCAATTTGTGTTAATGCTTAAACAGTGTCTTCAAATTGTAACAATGAGAAACAGCTATATACGGCAATTACAGTGTCCCTCTAGTTACAGAAAAAGCAACAGGTTTGTATATAATCAACCTCTAAAAAATAAAGTAGCTTTTGTCTTAATAATATGAGAGTCTGTACAAACTACAATGAATAGGTACAGACGGACACACCTTCAGTTTTAAAATCCTAAGAAAATGACTTTTGTGAAGTGAGGGGAAATATTTGGAAATGTTCGTGACATAACTTGACTAAAGTAGGATTACATATAAAAGTAAAAATTTAAAAAATGGAGGCATAAGAGCAATTATGTCTCCAGTAACATTTAAACACTTTTATTCCTTGAGGACAAAATACAGTCTCTTCTGAAAGAAACTGGTGTATTCTTTTGGACTTGTTTAACAGAGACGTAAATATAAATGTCTTCTCAGCATGGTGGGTAGGTCAAACGGAAAAATAAGATTGAGACAAAGGTCAAGATAGCTGACAGAACCCATTTGAGGGGGTGGATCATTGTTATTTACAAACGTAAAGAAAGTAGGGCGCAGGGAGCTTGAAAAACGAAAATAAAAATTCAGTGCTTATGCTGAAATAAAGAATAGCATAAGCTGTCCAAAACAATTCTTCTTTTCCTAAATCTGACACGAAGACTAGAAAAGAGAATAATTGTACATTACTTTTGTCTTCCATTCACCTTCATTGTCCTTTTTCTCATTTTAACTTTATCTTCTTTGCCCAAGCTTTCCTTTCCATGTCAATAAATGCTTACTGTGATTTTCATTTATTGTAGAAATGAGGTTAGGTCCTGAGAAATAATTTATGCACTAATTCATTCATTTGTTTTATACCTTTCCAATTTCTACAAATACTTCTTGAGTGCCTTCTATGTATCAAGCACTGTTCTAAGTGCTAGGAAAAGTGTGGTAAGTAAAACAGACAAAAATCCCTGTCCTCTGGAGCTTATGTTCTAGGGAGGAGAGAGAACCAATACATTAATTAAATAACTGAAATGTATAATGGGCCAAAAGGTGATATGTTTTATGGAAAGACATAAAGTAGGAAGGAGGTAAATGTGGTCAGAGGAGTTTCACCTCCCTAGAGACGATCAGGGAGGGCTGTTCTAGGAAGATAACATTTGAGTCAACATTTAGCAGCAGGGAGATAATGAACCATGTGGATAATTGGGAGTAGAATGTTCTAGGCCAAGCTTGTCCAACCCAAGGTCCATGGGCTGTATGTTGCCCAGGACAGCTTTGAATATGGCCCAACACAAGTCCATAAACTTTCTTAAAACGTGACGAGATTTTTTTGTGATTTTTTGTCTTTTTAGCCCATCAGCTATCGTTAGTGTATTCTGTGTGTGGCCCAAGACAATTCTTTTTCTTCCACTGTAGCCCAGGGAAGCCAAAAGATTGGACACCCTTGTATCTAGGCAGAAGGAATAGCAAGTATAAAGGATTTTGCCTGGGATATTTGAACAGCAGTGAGGAAGCTCTAGTGTATCAGAGTGATACACAGAGGAAGAGTAGAGGTAATGAGCTGGAGGTGGGGTGCGAAATCCTGAAAGACCCTAGACTTTTGCAATAGGCTTACCTTTTATCCGAGTGTAATGTGAAGCCATGACTAGATTTTGAATCACAGGCTCACATGACCTGCCATGTTGAGCACAGGCTGAAGAGAGTGAGGGCATCAGCTAGAAGACGGATTGAGAAGCCTCTATGACAATCCAGGGAAGAGAGAATGGTGGTTTGGGCCAGTGTGGTGGCAGTGGAGTAGATGTGAGCTCTGCATAGATTCTGAAGACAGGGGTCAGAGAACTTGCTAAGGGACTGGCTATATTACAGGAGACAAATGAACAGAGCTGGAAATAACTCCAGGGATTTTAGCCTGAACAACTGCAGGAATGGAATTACCTTTAATGAAATGTGAAAGCCTGTGCTAGGAGAAGGTTTGAGAGAAGAGAAGACTCAGGGCTCATGTCGGGACAGGCTAGGACTGGGACATGCCAGTGGAAATAGCAAGTAGGCAGATAGATGTCAGAGGCTGGGGTTCAGGGAGATGTGTGTGCTGAAGATAAACATTTGGTGTTTTTTAAAATTTTTCTTTTTCTTTCTAGAGAAGGGAGTCTCACTCATGAAAGGAAAAAAAAGAAATTTGGGGTCTGTCAGCATGCAAATGGTTTGTAAAGCCACGGAACTGGAAGAGATAGTAAAGAAAGATGAGAGTAAATAAAATAGAACATACTTAAATGACTCTCATACCTCACGCAGGGCTCTCATACCCAGCAGCATGAATCAAGCAGGGGATGTTCACCTGGACCAGAGAGAGGTAGATAAGCAGGGGTCAGAGCAGTTGTAGAAAAGTTGAGAGCATGTGATGATGTCAGCTAACTGGAGAGAAAGTGTTTCAAGAAAGAAGGAGAATCAATCTTGTCAAATGCTGCTGAGTTAGAGTAAGATGAAGACTGAGAAGTCAGCATTGGTTTTACCATAAAAAAGAAATGAGGCGCGAGGATAATTCACAGTCTAGCTGATTCCAACAGGCAAAGTTTTATGGCACGGTTATGGGCAAAGTGCCAAGGTAGCACAAAGGAAGTGGACAGCAATTTAGACAGAGGTCAATGGCGAAAAGAGCAGAGAAATTTTGATACGAACTTGCAAGTGTTGATATGAAAAACTGTTATGATCTAAGGCAAATGTTTGAAAATATTGTGCAGTAAGTGGCCAGGAATAAATTATTTTTTTTTCTAGAGAAAGTTAGTCTGGCAAATGTTTCTTTCTTTTAGATTTGTTGGCAGTTCTTTTATGAAACACTTTCTTAAATGTTCCAATATACTTGAAAAGGTGGGTAGTCTGCATAACTGTGGGGTGGTTAAGTAGGTTGATAATATTGGCCTATATTTCTATGTTCTTAATGATTTTCTGTCTATTTGTCCTATCAATTATAGAGAAAGGGTTGTTGAAGTTGCCAACTATAATTGTGGATTCTTCTATTTCCTCTTTCAGGTCTATCAGTTTTTGCTTCATGAATTTTGAAGCTCTGTTATTAGTTTCACAAACACAGGACTTTATGTTGTCTCGATGCGTTGACCCCTTTATCATTTTGAAATGACCTTCTTTATCTCTGTTCATACTCTTTGCTGGGTAAGATATGTTGTCTGATATTGCTACAGCCACTCTAGATTATTTTGGATTAGTGTTAACATACTGCATCTTTTGCCATCCTTTATTTTTAACTTTCTGTGTCTTTATATTTAAAATGGATTTTGGATTCTTGCTGGCAGTTAATAGTTGGGTCCTGCTTTCTTATCCAATCTGGAAATCTCTGTATTTTCATTGGAGTAAGTAGAGCATTTATATGTCACATGAATTTTGATATACTTGAACTTAAGTATATCGTTCTACTATCTGTTTCCTGTTTTTCTCCAGTGTTCATTGTTCAATTTTCCCTCTTTGCTGACATCTTTTGAACTCACTGAGTATTTTTTATGGTTCTATTATACGTGCTCTGTTGGCTTTTGAACTGTAACTCTTTATTGTATTATATTAGTGATTTCTTTTTCTTTAGAGTTTATAGCATACATCTTTAACTTACTCCAGTCTACCATAAAGTGATATTATACCACTTCCCTGTGAACTTTACAAGAATATACTCCTGTTTATCTCTTCCTTCTTTGTGATTTTTTTTGCTTATACATTTTACTTCTGATGAATGTTACAAAACTCACAATTCATTGTTATTATTTTTACCTTAAACAATCAATTATTATTTAAAGAGATTTAATTAGTGAAAAAAAAATTCTATTTATTCACAGTGACAATTTCTAGTACTCGTCTTTTCTTGTTGTAAATTCGGATTTCCAGTGGCTGTCACTTTTCTTTTTCCTGAAGGACTTTTCTTTTTTTAAATATATCTTATAGTGCAGGTCTGCTACTGCTGAATTATTTCCATTTTCTTGTTCTTAGAAAGATTTTGTCTTTGCCTTTGGTTTTGAATTTAATTTTGGTCAAATGTACATTATTACGTTCATTGAAATTTTTTTCTTTCATTCCTTTTAAGGTTTTGCTTCACTATCTTCTGGTTGGTCTTATTTCTACAAGAAACTACTGTCATGCGTGTTTTTGTTCCTTTGCGTATAATTCAGTTTTTTCTGTTTGCTTAAGGTTTTCTCTTCATCACTGATCTTAAGCAATTTGGTATAGTTTCCTTCTTTGTGTGTGTGTTTTTGGTAGGGGTATAATTTGAATGCAGACAAGATGAAAATTTAAAAATGAGAGATTGAATATATTAGAGAGGAACAGAAGAAAAAGGAATCACCCATCATTGAACAGATACTAAGAGAAAAAGACAATTGAGGTCTTAGAGAGTTTTGAATTTAAGAGTGAAAAAAAGCAGAAGAAAACAATCAATTTATTTAGGACTTTCCTGTGTACATTGCTAATTCAATAACCCATTGGCCTGTGATTACTAAGTGGCGAAATTAGGTTCAGGGATTTATGTTCAGGTACTGTGTATCTAAATGAGGAATATTTAATAGTCTTTTTACTCCAATCCGTCAAGCACAGGAAGGGATTGAACTTGAAACTGGGTGCTTTTATTTTACACAGAATGAAAGGAAGTAAATATAAATGAGTACTGAGAGTTTTATGACTGGAGGCAGAAAGAAATCAAAAAGCTCATATCAGATGGTCTTATTTTATCTGCAGATGAAGATCCTGCATGTGTATACCTGGGGTCTTGGGGTGATGGATAGAGGATTTTTGATCAGTTATTACAGGAAATAGAAAAGATGATTGACTAGAAATAAATAAAATAATTATGCTTTTTCAACTTCTAAATACATTTAGGAAAAATTTGCTGAGCCCGGTGGCTCACGTCTGTAATCCCAGCATTTTGGGAGGCTGAGGTGGGTGAAGTGCTTGAGCATGAGAGTTCGAGACAAGCCTGGGTAACATGGAAAAACCCCATCTCTACAAAAAAATATAAAAATCAGCCAGTTGTGGTGTCACATGTCTGTGGTCCCAGCTACTCTGGAGGCTGAGGCAGGAGGATTGCTTGAGCCTTAGAGTTTGAAACTTCAGTGAGCCGAGCTCACACCACTGCACTGCAGCCCAAGTGACAGAGTGAAACTGTCTAAAAAAAATAAAAAATAAACAAATAAATAAAAAAAGAAAGAAAAGAAAAAGTATAAAAATAAAATAGTTAGCACTGTTGACTGTAACTGAAAAAATACATGAAAACTATGATTTGCTATAGTATTTGCCTCTGCACTTCATTGTTGGATATAACTGTTTTAATTTTACCAAGAAATATCCTGGAAGCTTTTGAATTTATTTTAAAATTGCAAATCTTCTGATAAAATAGCAGATATACATCCATTTGGGACTGAGAATACAGGCTTTTTCTTATTTAATGCAATAACTTTTTTCTCAGATATCTCATTTTGAATTTTAGTAAATAAATTATAGTTCAAGAAGAATGAACCTTTTGAAGTATTTTGAAATCAAAAGTCTATTGACTTAAAAAGTATTTTTTCAAATCTATTTTTAAAAATTGATTTTCCTTCTATTCGTGACCAATGATGCTTACAAAAGAAAATTGTTATATTCAAATGTTTTAAATAAATATTTTAAATAGAGACAGTGAGAATTCCATATATTTGCAGAAATATACATTTATCCACAAAATATGACTAGAAATGTACTAGAATTGAATGAATATACTAGAGAAATTCATGATGATCCTTTAGTTTATATTATGAAAGAAAATAAATAAACAAGCAAGTTTTAAAGTATTGACTAGGGAATGAAATGTAAGAAATCACTAATGTTCTGTGTAATGTAGTAGGGAAGGAATAGGCAAACAGGGATGTAAGTAAGGGCTTTACAGAAGACCTGGCATTTGAGTGCTGCCTCAGAGGATGATTAAGCTTAAATCAGAGTTATTAATAGAAAAAGAAGCTGACACAAAATGAAAACAAGTAACACACTTATATAGTGGTTACAATGTGTCAGGTATTTCCCAAGTACTCTGAATCTAACATCTGAGGTAGGTACTGTCATTACCATAGTTTCATAGATAAGGAAATTGAGGGGAGCTAAGTAACTTGCATAAGTTTTCACAGCTAATAGTGACGAAGATTCACACTCTAACATAAAACATGACAGAATTAATGGATTCTTCTTGAATATTCTCGAAGGTAGAGATTTCAGGTAACTATATGTAAAGTCTAAACATAAGCAACAACCTGTGAAGTAAACAGTAATTATTATTCCCAGGTTATATACTATCACATGAGAGACACAATTGAAACAAGAATTCTAGTTTCAAGCTCCGTATTTGTTCTTTTTCATTTGAATGTTGACCCATGTACCACTCAGTGGTTATTTAATTTGGCCAACAAATAAATCCTGCATTTATTATGTTGTAGATATTCTCCTGGGAACTCAGGATTCAAGGTAGAATGAAATTTACCTTTTATGAGGGTCAGAAAAACAAATATATTACTACACATAAACTTAAAAAAGACAATAATAATTCTGAAAAGGAACATAAAATGAAGCAATAGAGTGTGGCTGGAGCAAATTTAGACTGGATGTCTCAGGCAGGCATCTCCAGGGATGTGATGTTTGCTCTGAGAGATAAATCAAGAGAAGAAGGGACGATACAGACAAACAGAAGAGTCCAAGCAGGAAGAACATGATTTTAAGACACTAAGGCAGAAAGCCTAAATGTGATCAAGAGCAGAAAATGAGTCAGTGTGGCTAGAATTAGGGAAGGAAGGGAGAGTGGACGGAGGAGAGGAAGCAGAGTTAATCTCTCAGATCATATGCAACCTGGAGGCCACGGGAAAGCATTCAGTGTTATTTGTAATTCTGATGAGAAAGCTCTGGAAATTAGTCATTAAATGGGCAGTTATAGGTGAGTATTTCCAAAGGCATACATGCTAAGATTTTCATATAATCCATGTAAACTACTTTTCCTGAATGCATTCTTCAGAGGCTTTTCTTTCTATAAACAGGAAATTCCAGAGCAATTAATATATCATTATAATCAGCACACAGAAGAAGAAAAACCAAAATGCAGTGGGATCTCCAAGCACTGGGAAAATCCCAGTAGAGAATCCATCAGAACTGTCATGTGCAATAATACAGACTTGCATAGTTCTGGAAATTCAGAGTTTAAACTCTAGTATATTGTGTGCACATAGATTCATAAAATCATAATGTTAGAGCTGGAATGGAACTCAGCGATCATCTCATTTTATAAATGAAGAAATTGGAGCCCAGCCAAGTCACTCACTTGCCCAGGGTCATAAACCTCATTATGCAGAGTCAGAATGAAATTATTCCTGTAAGTAAGATGCCAGGGAAGGGAAATAGAAAAATCTCTCCTTTTTATTCATTGACTTTGCCAAAGCATTTCATTCTGTACTATAGTAATTCATTGAGGCTGAAGCTGGTATTTTGTACAACTCAATGATTATTTCATCTACAATGATTCCCCTTTCCCTCTCTCGCCCTGGGGAGGCTGAGTATCTTATTCATTTTCCCACTGAAAAGCAGAAATGCTGCTATTATTACTGCTTACATTAGACACTTTTTGTACCTGGGTCATCTTTGCTCGCCCACCTTGTTATTCTGTGTTTGGTCTGACCGGCACTATGCAAATGCAACCTCACATACTATGCCTCAGCTGTATCACATATTTCCTACTTTTTGCCCTGGGAATTCTCTGCTGCTCCCACATAGATGCCTATAGGGACCTACTCAGGCATTCTGAGGTGAGACAAACCAGGAAGTTAAAAAAAAATGCTCTTGACCAAAGAGAAAGGAGAGTTGGTGGATAAGCATGCCCTGATTTAATGACTAAGGTAAACAATTCTTTTTTTTTTTTTTAATAGCATTAGGAGATATACCTAATGCTAAATGACGAGTTAATGGGTGCAGCACACCATCATGGTACATGTATACATATGTAACAAACCTGCACGTTGTGCACATGTACCCTAAAACTTAAAGTATAATAATAATAAAAAAAAGGTGAACAATTCTGAGGGCCATTTTTCATGGCTTGAGAAGTTGCCATTATTAAGTTTCTTTTGTGATTAAGTCATTTCCAAGAGAATGGGAGAGGAATCTGTAAACTGGGACAGTAGAACTAACCATGTCAGAAATGGACTGCCTGAAAAGGGGAGAGAGGTGGCAAAAGATGATCCATTTTCTGTACTTGGTTCAGGTCAACGCATCATGTCTCATGTGAGTGTGTCCAACTCAGGCCATATATGGGAGCATGACAGACACATATCATTTCCTCTCTCAACATCATTTCTAATGTGGCCCCTAAGAGAATGGTATAATCAATGTGTGTTTTCCTTTTTGTGTAACAAAGCATCTAATCAAATTTATCATGACATCTTTTGTGGATAACCATTCAATCTATGAGCTATATGATAGTGCTCAACCAAATTTATAGTAGTTGGAATAAATGCATCTTATAAATGTAGTTTAATGATTTAATTCTTTCATTTTAAAAACTAAAATCAGATTATGTGCCAGGCAATATTCTAAACACCGGAGATACAAAAGGGAACAAGACATTATCTCTGCTCTCAAACTTATCATTGTTTAGTGGTGGACATAGGTAAACAAACAAAAAGTGATAATTCCATAACAGTTTTAATGAGGAAATGGGAGCACAAAGAAAGAGCACTTCAACAATCCTCTGAGTCTCAGGACAGGCTTCCTGGATGAGCTCAATACTCAACAAGAGTGCAGGAATCTTGGAGGCAAGAGAAGGGTGAGGCCCTTCCCAGAAAGAGGGGAAATATTTTGCAAGCCTAAAAGAAATGAAGAAGAAAGAATCAGATTATGTTTGTAGGGAGCTGTAATCAAACTAGTGTCATTGGGGTGTAAATTTTGAAGAAAAGATGAGTTGAGAGGTGAGGCTAGAGAGACAGGCAGAAAAGAGATAAAAGTAAATGGGAGTGAAAGAATGATTAAGAGCAGAGAAGGGGAGAAAGAAAGGCTTTACTTTAAATGTGAAAATAATTCTTCATAACATGGCCAATGGGAAACTAAGCCATTGACAGATTTTTGAAAGGAAGAGTGGATGTAATAAGATATTAGTTTTAAGATGATCATTCTTATGGCTGTGCATGGGATCAATTTGAGGAGGGTAAGACTTTTATCTTCATAAGAATAGACTGTGTACAATTTCAAGGGTAAAAGCTAGGGTTGAAAGCTGAATGGGAGATGCCAAGTGGAAAAGCAGAGAAAACAAAGGTAAGGAATTTGAGTGAGAAGGGAAGGATAGAGATTTTATGTCAGTTAGATGAAAACTTAGGTGAGAGATAGGAATAAATAGTTTTAAGTCATCCTTATGGTTTATAAAATTATATTTTAATTTATAAACTAACACAAACACTTTATTGAATAAGTGATCAATGGATAAAAAGACAAAAAATCACATAAATATTTTACCATCCAAATGTAACTGGTCTAAAAATATTGATCTATTTCAATCTAACCTAACTTATGCCTATTTAATGTAAATATAATTGTAGTTTTAAAATATTTTTGGATCCTGCATGAAAGTACTACCCATATTGGTACATAGTATTTATGAGAATAAATAGAAGTGATCATACAGTCAATTGGCTTATGGCAGCATCTAAACTACTTTGGGGATACAGACATGAAACATTTTACTATTATTTCAATCATTGCTTTCAAGTCTTCTGTGTCAAATCTCCTTCTTGGCTGGGTCCCAACCACCTTGTTGCCATCTAGTACTGATTCTGTAACTCTTCTCATTTTCTATGTTTGAAATTAGTGAGAAGTGCTTAAAATGGAGGGGCATGGCATGCTCTGAACAAGTCCTCTCCTTTCTTGGGTTCCCATCCCACCAATCTCAGAGGCTGTGGAGAAGGGACAGGTTTTGAAAAGGCCAAGGTCTCTATGAATGAGTGAGGTCCAGCCCTCTGCTCATTGGTTGTCTTGCTATTCCTCCAATTAATTGTGACACATTCTGTGTAGCAGCAGGTGCCTGAAGGTCAAGTCCGTAGTATGGGTTCTGGGTCCAGCTCTGTGTTTTTACTTCATTTCTTCTTCTGAAATCTGTTGCTGGATCTCTTTGCCATCTAGGTAGCACTTAGTTGGGTTAAGAAAAAAAAAAGTCAGCAGAAGCTCAACTATATATGTGTCTTTCAATTCAATGAAAAAATTGAAAGGCAGATCCTCAAACTAAATACACCCCAAATATATAAGTTGCTGGCTATGTTGAATACAATCAGTCACAAATTGACCTCTCCAGCTATATCAGCTTAAAATCTTTGTAAAGAATAGACAAAAATACATTTGTCTCTTCTCTAAGGGGCAGGGGGTTGCCTAATTTGTATTCATACATTGACAATTTTATATGAAAGTCCAAATCGAATGAGACTCCTGGGGAAGATAGCAATGATGTTTTCATTTTGATATTCCAGGGTCAAGACACTTGAACAACTTGCAGGGAACAAAGATGCCCTAATATTAAGGCTTCATGAAGCCATGTGACATAGTTTGGCTCTGTGACCTCACTCAAATCTCATCTTGTAGCTCCCGTAATTCACACGTGTTGTGGGAGGGACCTGGTGGGAGATGATTGAATCGTGAGGGTGGGGTCTTTCCTGTGCTGTTCTTGTGATAGTGAATGGGTCTCATGAGATCTGATGGTTTTAAAAAATGGGAGTTTTTCTGCACAAGCTTTTTTTTTTTTTTCCTGCTGCCATCTGTGTAAGATGTGATTTGCTACTCCTTGCCTTCTGCCATGATTATAAAGCCTCCCCAGATATGTGGAACTGTAAGTCCAATAAAGCTCTTTCTTTTGTAAATTGCTCAGTCTCAGGAATGTCTTTATCCGTGGCATGAAAACAGACTAATGCAGCATGGGTAGGGAAGTAATTTTAAGGAGGATAGAGGTGAGATCCTCAGCCCATCTTGTGATTCTGGTTTGTAGATCACAGAGAAGAGATAATAAATTGTGATGATGTACTTAAGTCTCTTCTGGAAGGAAAGTTAATAATACTTTAGTATTAACAAGCTACCATTGGTTAAACATGCAGCAGGCACTTTACATATATAATCATTAAATTATTCTGCAAGATGGTTATCATTTCCATTTTACTGATGATGCCCAGTTAAGTAATTTGTCCAAGACTACAAAGCAAACAAGGTCTGTATTTTCCTTTATATGATCCAGTGAAGAAAATGTTTTATTTCTGTTACTATTGTATTTGTTATCTAAGTTTTAGTTTTCCCTTACCTACATCTCAAGACCTGTTTAGGGGAGATGATAAATGTGTGCATTCAGAAATGAATGTGTATTCAAAATATTTTGTTTTCGAACGTGTAATATTTATAGTAAACACATTTGCTTCTCTGTCAAAGAGAAGAACAGAAGGTTCAAGTGGCTGAAGGAGAAAGAGGTACAGAGAGTGACCTCCAAGGAAAGTCGATCAGATTGACTTTTAACTGGAATGAGTGAAGAAGGTAAGCTCACAAAGATCTGGAAGTACTGGGAGAAACAGTGGCGCTCCATCTTCCGTGGCCAGGGGCAAAGATGATACAGGTGACACCAGGGCACCAGGCAGGGAGAGTCAGCAGTTCTAAAGTCTAGCCAATTCCCAGCCACACAGATGTACCCAGACATAGAAACTACAGCACAGGTGGGTGCAGAAAGAGAGGCAGAAGAGAATGATAAAACAATAAAGTTAGTGGATGCTTTTCTTTTTCTGACCTCCTCCATGATGACTTAACTATTCAAACAGCAAAACTGACATTTCAAAGAAAGAACTAGTGACAGTTTGGTCCAAACTCCCCAACGGGTAGTAAAGGAAGGATTGTTTTGCTGAGAGAGGTGAACAAATATTTTGAAATTACAAAGAAAAAGAAAAACTAAGGCTTTCAACATATCTGAAAACAGAGCATACCAAAATGAAGGAGTTACTGGCTGATTACTGAATGTGAAAGCAAGCAGTTCACAAATAGACAAAAATTAAGAAAATTTTTGCTGTTAATAAAAAATTATTGTTCCCACATAAGCTTAACAATTGCCTACCTGAAATTTTCCTGACTCTCTGCATATACTTGCATCTCTGAAGACAGATGTCAATACCTAACTTTTGAGAATATGAAGAGATAATTTTCATAAAATGAGGTAAATCTCTGAGTACAGACTCATACATAAAATCACCTTCCTACAGCAAAGTCAGAAATTCAAAACATATTTGATTCGTAGTAGAAATGAAATCAATCAAAAGAGCCTATAGTTGACCCTTGAACGACATGGCTTTGAGCTTTGAAGTTTCTTTTATATGCAAGTTTTTTTCAATAACTACAGATCAATGAGACAGAAAGTTAACAAGGATACCCAGGAATTGAACTCAGCTCTGCACCAAGCGGACCTAACAGACATCTACAGAAATCTCCACCCCAAATCAACAGAATATACATTATTTTCAGCACCACACCACACCTATTCCAAAATTGACCACATAGTTGGAAGTAAAGCTCTCCTCAGCAAATATAAAAGAACAGAAATTATAACAAACTGTCTCTCAGACCACAGTGCAATCAAACTAGAACTCAGGATTAAGAAACTCACTCAAAACCACTCAACTACATGGAAACTGAACAACCTGCTATTGAATGACTACTGGGTACATAACGAAATGAAGACAGAAATAAAGATGTTCTTTGAAACCAACGAGAACAAAGACACAACATACCAGAATCTCTGGGACACATTCAAAGCAGTGTGTAGAGGGAAATTTATAGCACTAAATGCCCACAAGAGAAAGCAGGAAAGATCCAAAATTGACACCCTAACATCACAATTAAAAGAACTAGAAAAGCAAGAGCAAACACATTCAAAAGCTAGCAGAAGGCAAGAAATAACGAAAAACAGAGCAGCACTGAAGGAAATAGAGACACAAAAAACCCTTCAAAAAATTAATGAATCCAGGAGCTGGTTTTTTGAAAGGATCAACAAAATTGATAGACTGCTAGCAAGACTAATAAAAAAGAAAAGAGAGAAGAATCAAATAGACACAATAAAAAATGATAAAGGGGATATCACCACCGATCCCACAGAAATACAAACTACCATCAGAGAATACTACAAACACCGCTACGCAAATAAACTAGAAAATCTAGAAGAAATGAATAAATTCCTCGACACATACACCCTCCCAAGACTAAACCAGGAAGAAGTTGAATCTCTGAATAGACCAACAACGGGCTCTGAAATTGTGGCAATAATCAATAGCTTACTAACCAAAAAGAGTCCAGGACCACATGGATTCACAGCCGAATTCTACCAGAGGTACAAGGAGAAACTGGTACCAATCCTTCTGAAACTATTCCAATCAGTAGAAAAAGAGGGAATCCTCCCTAACTCATTTGATGAGGCCAGCATCATCCTGATACCAAAGCCGGGCAGAGACACAACCAAAAAGGAGAATTTTAGACCAATATCCTTGATGAACATTGATGCAAAAATCCTCAATAAAATACTGGCAAACCAAATCCAGCAGCACATGAAAAAGCTTATGCACCATGATCAAGTGGGCTTCATCCCTGGGATGCAAGGCTAGTTCAATATACACAAATCAATAAATGTAATCTAGCATATAAACAGAACCAAAGACAAAAACCACATGATTATCTCAATAGATGCAGAAAAGGCCTTTGACAAAATTCAACAGCCCTTCATGCTAAAAACTCTCAATAAATTAGGTATTGATGGGATGTATCTCAAAATATTAAGAGCTATCTATGACAAACCCACAGCCAATATCATACTGAATTGGCAAAAACTGGAAGCATCCCCTTTGAAAACTGGCACAAGACAGGGATGCCCTCTGTCACCACTCCTATTCAACATAGTTTTGGAAGTTCCGGCCAGGGCAATCAGGCAGGAGAAGGAAATAAAGGGTATTCAATTAGGAAAAGAGGAAGTCAAATTGTCCTTGTCTGCAGATGACATGATTGTATATCTAGAAAATCCCATTGTCTCAGCCCAAAATCTCCTTAAGCTGATAAGCAACTTCAGCAAAGTCTCAGGATACAAAATCAATGTACAAAAATCACAAGCATTCTTATACACCAATAACAGACAAACTGAGAGCCAAATCATGAGTGAACTCCCATTTGCAATTGCTTCAAAGAGAATAAAATACCTAGGAATCCAACTTACAAGGGACGTGAAGGACCTCTTCAAGGAGAACTACAAACCACTGCTCAATGAAATAAAAGAGGATACAAATGGAAGGACATTCCGTGCTCATGGGTAGGAAGAATCAATGTCGTGAAAATGGCCATACTGCCCAAGGTAATTTATAGATTCAATGCCATCCCCATCAAGCTACCAATGACTTTCTTCACAGAATTGGAAAAAACTACTTTAAAGTTCATATGGAACCAAAAAAGAGCCCGCATCGCCAAGTCAATCCTAAGCCAAAAGAACAAAGCTGGAGGCATCACGCTACCTGACTTCAAACTATACTACAAGTTTACAGTAACCAAAACAGCATGGTACTGGTACCAAAACAGAGATATAGATCAATGGAACAGAACAGAGCCCTCAGAAATAACGCTGCATATCTACAACTATCTGATCTTTGACAAACCTGAGAAAAACAAGAAATGGGGATAGGATTCGCTATTTAATAAATGGTGCTGGGAAAACTGGCTAGCCATATGTAGAAAGCTGAAACTGGATCCCTTCCTTACACCTTATACAAAAATCAATTCAAGATGGATTAAAGACTTAAATGTTAGACCTAAAACCATAAAAACCCTAGAAGAAAACCTAAGCATTACCATTCAGGACATAGGCATGGGCAAGGACTTCATGTCTAAAACACCAAAAGCAATGGCAACAAAAGCCAAAATTGACAAATGGGATCTAATTAAACTAAAGAGCTTCTGCACAGCAAAGGAAACTACCATCAGAGTGAACAGGCAACCTACAAAATGGGAGAAAATTTTCGCAACCTACTCATCTGACAAAGGGCTAATATCCAGAATCTACAATGAACTCCAAGAAATTTACAAGAAAAAAACAAACAACACCATCAAAAAGTGGGCAAAGGACATGAACAGACACTTCTCAAAAGAAGACATTTATGCAGCCAAAAGACACATGAAAAAATGCTCACCATCACTGGCCATCAGAGAAATGCAAATCAAAACCACAATGAGATACCATCTCACACCAGTTAGAATGGCAATCATTAAAAAGTCAGGAAACAACAGGTGCTGGAGAGGATGTGGAGAAATAGGAACACTTTTACACTGTTGGTGGGACTATAAACTAGTTCAACCATTGTGGAAGTCAGTGTGGCGATTCCTCAGGGATCTAGAACTAGAAATACCATTTGACCCAGCCATCCCATTACTGGGTATATACCCAAAGGAGTATAAATCATGCTGCTATAAAGACACATGCACACGTATGTTTATTGTGGCACTATTCACAATAGCAAAGACTTAGAACCAACCCAAATGTCCAACAATGATAGACTGGATTAAGAAAATGTGGCACATATACACCATGGAATACTATGCAGCCATGAAAAATGATGAGTTCATGTCCTTTGTAGGGACATGGATGAAATTGGAAATCATCATTCTCAGTAAACTATCGCAAGGACAAAAAACCAAACACCGCATGTTCTCACTCATAGGTGGGAATTGAACAGTGAGAACACATGGACACAGGAAGGGGAACATCACACACTGGGGACTGTTGTGGGGCGGGGGGAAGGGAGAGGGATAGCATTAGGAGATATGCCTAATGCTAAATGACGAGTTAATGGGTGCAGCACACCAGCATGGCACATGTATACATATGTAATTAACCTGCACATTGTGCACAGGTACCCTAAAACTTAAAGTATAATAATAATAAAATAAAAAATGAATAAATAAATAAACTCTCGGAACTGTAAAAAAAAAAATTTGTGGAGATTTGTGACAATTTGAAAAAAACTCATAGACAAACAGCATAGCCTAGAAATATCTTAAAAATTAAGAATATATTATGTATGTCATGGATGCATAAAATATATGTAGATACTTATCTCTTACGTCATTTACTACCACAAAACATACAGAAATCTATTATAAAAAGTAAAACTTTGTGAAAACTTATGCACACAAACACAGACTCGTATATGGCGCCATTTGCAGCTGAGAGAAATGTAAACAAACATAAAGATGCAGTATTAAATCATAACTGCATAAAATTCATTGTAGTGCATCCACTGTCATAATTTGTAGCCATCTCTTGTTGCTATTGTGGTGAGCTCAAGTGTTGTATCTGCTTAAAACTTTGTGAGTGTCTGCTTAAAACACCTAGTAAAGCCAATCATCTCTGCATGAGTAGTTTATCTTTCCAGCAAATTGCCTATCACAGTAAAAGCGGTCTCTTATAGTTCTCAGGTATTTTTCATCGTGTTTAGTGCAATACCGTAACCTTGAATAACACCATGGGAGCCATACAGAGTGTGACTAATGATGCTGGAAGTGCTTCCCAAAAGCAGAGAAAAGTCATGACATTATAAGAAAAAGCTGTAGTGCTTGATGGGTACCACGGATTGAGGTCTGCAGCTGTGGTTACCTGCCATTTCAAGATAAATGGATCCCACATGAGGACCTTTGTAAAAAGAAGAAGAAATTCATGAAGCCATTGCTGCTGCTATGCTAGCAGGTGCAAAAAACTTGCACTTTTTGTGAAATGCATTTTTATCTTGTGTTGAAATGCAGCTTTTATGTGGGTGCAGGATTGCTATAAAAAGGGATACCTATAGACTAATAAGATTTGTGAAAAATTGAAGCCATTATATGACAACTTAAAGCAAAAGGAAGTGAAGGATCTAAAGCTAGGGAATTTAATGCCAGGAGAGGATAACTTGATAATTTTAGAAAAACGTTTGGCTTAAAGAAAAGTCAAGATAACAGGGGAAGCAGCTTCTGCTGACCAAGAGCCAGTAAAGAAGTGCCCAGATGCCATTAAGAAAATCATTGAAGATAAAGGATATCTGCCTGAACAGGTTTTTAACAATAAAAGTTCCTTATTCTGGAAAAAAATATGCAAAGGGCATTTATTAGTAAAGAAGAAAAGGGAGCACCAGAATTTAAGTCAGAAAGTCATAGGCTAACTCTGCTGTTTTCTGCAAATGCAGTCGGGTTTATGGTTAGGACTACTCTTATCTATAAAGCTGCTCACCCCTTGAGCCTTCAAGGGGAAAGATAAACCAGCTGCCAGACTTTTCGGTTATACAAGAAGGCCTGGACAATAAAAACCCTTTTTCTGGGTTAGTTTCACTGTTGCTTTCTCCCTGAAGCCCGGAAGTACCATGCCAGTAAGGGATTGCCTTTTGAGGTTCTTTAGATATTGGACAATGCCCCTGGCCAGGCAGAACCCCAACAGTTCAACACTGAAGGTATCAAAGTGGTCTTCTAGTCCCAAATACATCTCTAGTACAGCTTCTAGGTAGGGAGTCATAAAGATTTTAATGCTCATTACACATGATACTCTTTGGGAAGGATTATCAACGTCATGGAAGAGAACTCCAATAAAGAGAGAACATCATAAAGTCTGGAAGGATTACCCCATTGGAGATGCCATTGTTGCTACAGAAAAAGACACAAAAGCCATCAAGCCCTACATAATGAATTCCTGCTGGAGAAAACTGAGCAACGAGATTTACGACAGCGTCAGTCAAGGAAATTATTAGAGAGATTGTGGATATGGCAGAAAAAAAAGTAGATGGAAGGCTTTCAAGATATGGATCTTAAAGAAATTCAAGAGCTCATAGACACCGCACCAGAGGAATTAATAGAGGTAGACTTGATGGAGATGAGTGCCTCTGAACCAGTATCAGAGAATGAGGAAGAAGAAATTTAAAAAGCAGTGCCAGGACCAGGCATGGTGGCTCACACCTGTAGTCCCAGCACTTTGAGAAGCCGAGGTGGGTGGATCGCTTGAGGCCAGGAGTTCAAGGTCAGCCTAACCAACGTGGCAAAACCCCATCTCTACTAAAAACACAAAAATTAGTTGGGCATGGTGGCACACACCTGTAGTCCCAGCTGCTTTGGAGGCTGAGGCAAGAGAATCGCTTGAACCTGGGAGGAGGAGGTTGCAGTGAGCCAAGATCATACCACTGCACTCTAGCCTGAGTGACAGAGCAAGACCCTGTCTCAAAAAAAAAAAATTGACAAATTGACATTAGATAATCTGGCAGAAGGGTTTTGATTATTCAAGACTGCTTTTGACTTCTTATGACATGGATCCTTCTAAGATATAGACACTGAAACTAAAGCAAACAATGGAAGAAGGATTGGTACCATATAGAAACATTTTTAGAGAAATGTAAAAGCAGAAAATCAGATAGAAAATACAATGTATTTTTGTAACATTACACTAAGTGTGTCCGACTCTCTTACCTCCCTTCTACCTCCTCCACCTTTCCTGCCTATGCTATCCCTGAGACAGCAAGACCAACTCTTACTTTTCCTCTTCCTCAACCTACTCAGTGTAAGGATGATAATGAGGGTGAAGATTTTTATGATGATTCACTTCTACTAATTGAATAGTAAATATATTTTCTCTTCCTTATGAATTTCTTAATCTCATTTCCTTTGCTCTAGCTTACTTTATTATAAAAATACAAGATATAATACATATAACATAAAAATAAGTGTTAATTAGCTGTTTATATTATTGGTAAGGATTCTGGTTAACAGTAGGCTGTTTATAGTTAAAAATTATACACAGTCAAAAATTATAGCCAAAATTTATACACAGATTTATGACTGTGTGCTGTGTGGAGCCTCCAGTGCTCCTAACCTCTGCATTGTTCAAGGGTCAACTATATTTGCTTTTTTGGGATTTGTGCCGCTTCATACCAAATTCAACATTAATATTGAAATTAGTGATCATTTTGTTCATAATTTTAATTGTTGTCTTTTTGGTAATTAAAGTTTGGAGGTTTTTATAAGTCAGGATTCCGCCAGAGAAACAGAATCAGTAAGAGATGGGCATACACACACACATACACAAACACACAGATGCATAGACGGAAACATACATAGAGACACACATGCACATACACACATAAATTTATTTCATAGAATTGACTTATGCATTTGTGGGGTATGGTAGGACAAGTCTTAAATTCACAGGGTAGGCCAACAGCCTGGAAAGTCTCAGGTGGGAGCAAACTATTGAGAGGCAGAATTTCTTTTTTGTTGGGGAAACTTCAGTTCTGCTTGTAAGCCCTTTCAAATGATTGGATCAGGCCCACTCACATTAGAGAAGACAATCTCCTTATCTAAGTCAACTGACTGTACATGTTAATCACATCTATGAAACCCCTCACAGCAACACTTTGCATTCACTTTGGAATACCGGGTACTCTAGACTCCCTATGTTGGCACTTATCCAAGTTGACCCATCACAGTTGTGCACTCAAATGTACATTTAGAATTTCACTGTCAGCTTCCATAAAAATATAGCATTGTCATTGAATCAACAAAAATTTAAGGTGCCTAAAAAATTATCCCCATATCTTTAAAGGTATGGGGATAATTACCATATATAGAGGAAAGGCGGTGAGTCATAATCTAAAATGACATTTCTTCCTATTTTATTTTTATCTGGAAAATTTGGTGCTCCCCAAGTGCATAAGTTTGAAATTGCAGACTCCTCAATTCAAAGTACACCATCTCATTAGCTCATTTAAAGATGCTGGCTTTCCATTTTATTTTTCTCTTGTGTATTTTATTTCTCATTGTTCACTGGAAACAACTTCCTTCCTTCCTCCCATTAGACATATTCTATAAGGTACTTAATATATGCATTATTATATTGGTCATATATGCCTCCTTTAATAAAGAAGTATCATTCATATGCATATGTATTTTAACATGTATTAAATTATGCTATACATTTTATTCTATTTTATTTTATCACTCAAGGCTATGTATTGAATTTCTATCCAGGATGCTTCATACTGCTACATACTCTTTCATCGTATGCATTCATCCCATTTTCTTTATCAATATTTCCAGTTATGGACAGCGTGGCTTCCAGATTATCAATATCACATGCAAAAATTAGAGTCATATACTTTTGTGTACATGTCTCCTTGTGGATCTTAACAAATATTTTCTGATAAATATACATCCCAGCAATTAAGTCAATCTGTAAGTGTAAGTTACCACATGAATAGATTAAAGAAGAAAATATCATATGCTTTGTTCAATGTGTGCAGATAAAATCCAATACCTATGACTATTTCAGTTAACAACTCTTGTATGTAATAAGTAACTTAGAAATATTATATTTAATATTTATAAAACTGTAGTTACAAATAAAATGGACTTATAGTTCCTTTCTTTTAGTCTACCTATTATGGTTTTGATATTATGTTTATAAATATCTTGTAAAATGGATTGAGTGGATTTGACTTTCTCTGTTCCTTGAAATTTTGGTAGAAGTCATTTGGGTCAGGGGCCTTCAGGGAGAATAGAAGATGTTTCTCATTAGTCTTATTGCTCAGCTGCTTAATGCCATGTGCTCCTTTGAGGTTTCTATTTCCATTTGCACAATACAGTGTCTAATATATTTACATCAATTTTGTCTAGGCAGTTGAGTGAATATTTGATCAATATTTTCCTCTATGATTCTATTAACCTCTCTTGAATCTATAATTGTCCTTCTCCTCCTTAATGTATTTTGTTTCTTTGCAATTTATTTTTTTCTTGTTCCATATTGTTAAAACTTTGGATATCTTATTGATCTTTTCAAAGACTCAAGTTGTCAATATATTATCATTGAATTTATTTTCTAATTCTCTAATTTATATGTCTTGATCTTATAGTCATTATTTCCTTTAACTTTATTACTAAAGGAGTTGCTACATTTCCTTTTTTCCAGGTTTTCGATGTGAGTGCTCAGTTCTATAGTTTTAACATTTCATGTTTTCTAGGAAATATGTTTAGAGTTATATATAAACATTTCTTTAGAACTATCTCACAAATATTATTATACAGTGTTTTCACTGATAATTATTTCTATGTCTATGATTTTTAAGACACCCTCTTCAATAAAATTGTTAATTAGCAATTTGTTACAAAATTATAGACATGGCCGGGCCCGGGGCTCATGCCTGTAATCCCAGCACTTTGGGAGGCTGAGGTGGGCAGATCATCTGAGGTCAGGAGTTTGAGACCAGCCTGACCAACATGGAGAAACCCCGTCTCTACTAAAAATACAAAATTAACCTGGCATGGTGGTGCACGCCTGTAATCCCAGCTACCTGGGGGACTGAGGCAGAAGAACAGCTTGAACCCAGGAAGGGGAGGTTGCAGTGAGCTGAGATCATGCCATTGCACTCCAGCCTGGGCAACAAGAGCGGAACTCTGTCTCAAAAAAAAAAAAAAAAAAAATATATATATATATATATATATATATATATGTACACACACAGACATATGTAATTTTATTTTGAGCTATTCTTCAGTTCTTTATTTCTAATTTTATTGTGCTGTGGTCAAAGCAAGACTAGTTTGTCCCTCACCATCCATTGAAACAATCTGAATAAAGGTAATGAATACACAAAGAGCTTTACCTTAGCAAGAAATGAGATCTAAATTAGCCTGAAATTCTTAAATATAGTATTCAGTGGGCAGGGCTTAAATCTGCACAACAGAACTACCCACTGAGTTTTACACATCTTCTGACTCTGGGGCAATTTTGCCTCTGCCTTTGTTTTCTGATCTTACTCAGCTTCCCTAAGGATATTGAATCTCTCTCCAAACTCAGACTTTCCTAAAAAAGGCCCTGATGACATACTGACTCTTACAAGTCCCCATTTCCCACATTAGGAACCTCTGGTTGTATCTGTCTAAATGTGAACAAACTACCTAGTACCAGGAGGAGGATACCTGGATACTCCAGCTTCTCTGTCTCATTCACCAGATACACCCTTTTTCATTCCTACTACATTTATATTTACCAGTAATTCTCATACTTTATTGTGCGTAATAGTTACAGGGTTAGTGTGTTGGAGGAGAAGGTGTTTTGTTGTAAATGCATCTCCTTCCTCTCTGTCCATATTCTGACATGTAGTATGTCTCAGTTGAGAACATTTTGAATAAGCAGACTGAATTACTGAAAATGACTGTCCAAGGAACCCACATTGAGGAGCATGAATGTATTCAGGCATGAATAGGTAGTTTCTGAAAGTCATCTCTGCAGTGATGGTGTCTTATTCCCCCACTGACCCTCAGTGTCAGAGAATCACTGGTCAAGCAGCTTCATCAATATTTCTTCAAAGACTGATACCTGTAGGGTCAGAGTGCTAATTTGGACTGCTGGCCATACCAGTTGAAGAGTTGACAAAAAGTGAGATAGTCATTTATTTCTAGAGTCTTTTCCTTGCCTATTTTTTGTTGTTTGTTTTGTTTATTTGTTTTGCTGAGAATTCAACTAAAATGCCTAGGACTAGACAGAACCTTATAGTGAATTGATTTGTTTTACTGCCAGGATGACAGTTGGTGTCCAGCAAATACTTAATGTTTGATTAATAGATATCAATAGCATATATTTGCTGAAGCTCTGTTACCTCCAATTTACAGGAGAAAATATGGAAACAGTGCATGTGACTAAGAGTGTTGTTGAAATTGCAGCCTAGTTAACCGAATTTCAGGGTGTGATTATTTCCAGGCTTCCAGGGAAATTTTTGCATGCCTGGCACACATGATGAGTTGTGGTTTGTTTTCCCAGGAGGGAAGAACAGAAGATTTGAATGTAGATGGGTCAGTTGGATGGAGAGTGCTGCCCCAGTGAACTCTCCTCTCTGCCTACAGTGTTCCTCAGCTGCAATCAGGAGGTCCTCACCAGTGTGAGGTGTTCCTCTGTTTCAGAAACAAAGACCATCAAATAAACTGCCTATTATCCATCACTTTATATTAGTGGCTCTTTATTTCATTGTGATTTGCTTATTTTTGATGATGGATCTGTACAAGTCTGCTTGGGCTGCCATAACAAAGTACCACAGAATGAGTGGCTTAAACAAGGGATATTTCTTTTCTTTTCTTTTCTTTTTTTTTTTATTTTTTGAGATAGAGTCTCCCTCTGTCACCCAGGCTAGAGTGCAGTGGTGTGACCGTGGCTCACTGCAACCTCCACCTCCCGGGTTCAAGTGATTCCCCTGCCTCAGCCTCCCTGAGTAGCAGGGAATACAGGTGCATGCCACCATGCCTGGCTAATTTTTTTTTTTTTTTTGTATTTTTAGTAAGACAAAGTTTAACCATCTTGGCTAGGCTGGACCTGACCTCAGGTGATCTGCCTGCCTCGGCCTCCCAAAGTGCTGGGATTATAAGTATGAGCCACTGTGCCCGGCCACAAGGGACATTTGTTTTCTTGCAGATTCAGAGGCGAGAAGTCCAAGATCAGGGAGCAGGCAGGGTTGGTTTCTGATAAGGCCTCCCTCATCAGCTTCCAGGCAACCTCCTTCCTGCTGTGTCCTCACATGGTCTTTCCTCCATCTGCTTGTGGACAGACAGCCATTTGGTGTCTCTTCCTTTTCCTGTAAAGACACCAGTCCTTTCAGATTAGAGCCACACCCTTATGATCTCAGTTACCTTTATTTCTCCAAAGGCTCTATGTCCAGATATAGTCACACTGGTGGTTAAGGCTTTATCATATTAACTGGGGAGGGGGGAGAGCACAGTTTAGTCCCTAACAGGGCCTTTTGGACAATCTTTGTGACATGAACTGCTGGTTTTTATTATTTTGGGGCCTAGAAAACTGGTTAAAATTATGGATGCTGAAGCAAAACTGCTGGAATATCTCCCAGGTCCTCTGTTTGATATTTCTGAGACTTTAGGCAAGTGACTCAATCACTCTGTGTTCATTTTCTTTGTAACATAGGAATAATGACATTAATGTAATATCTGTGGCAACTACGAGAATGTGTCTTATAGATATCCAACTACAGGGAGCATAATTGATCAAGGGTCCCAGAAACTGTGCTCTGAAATACTTTACTCAGGTGCCTCCTCCCTTCATTTCTGTCACAGGTATTTCTCTGAATAAAATCATTGCATATTTAATTCCAACATGGAGGGGGCCTACTTTCAGAGCATCCAGACTAACACAAGTGGTACTGGACCCAGGAGTGGTCTGATAAGATATGCAGTAAGATGATGATGCTGAACTTGGTCACTCACCACCCAGCAGTAAAGAGGACACCATCTTGGTTCATTGGTGGGACAGATAGTACCTGGCACAAGGTAATGCCTCCATTGCTAAGGATTTCCCTGGTAGTAGCCTGAGAAAATGTTCCCATGGAGGAGAATGCTGTGGCTGATGTGCTCATTCAGGCATTTGAAAACATGTGGGAAAGCAATGTCTACAAAAACAGCATAGTGGTATTGATGCTAGGGTGTATTGATGCCACAAAAGATTAAAGAAGACTGAGGACTGTTAGCAGTTTATGGCTAAGTGTAAGAACCAAAGACCTCTGTGATGGCTTATGAAAAGGGCATTCTCTCTTGCAGTAAAAGGATAGATATAGTGGAATGACAAGCTTACAACTCAATCAGTGGAATTGCAAATCTCCTAAGAATTTTGGAGACTCAATGAAGGCAGGCAGGTCTATTGTGCAAAGGTCAGGGTCCTGGTGGGAAAACCTGGAATTCTGAAACATTGAACCAAGACATTTGATGCCCATGAGGATGTTGACTGTGTGACCTGGCCCTCCTCCCCCAGACTCCTGGACTTTTAGAGATGACCTACCCTTCCCTGATAAGAGCTAGTACTTCTGTTGTGCTAAAAGATGAAGCAACAGCATCTTCCAAACTAGGTAACAGGTGCCTTCTAAGATGTTCCTCTCCCTTCTGTTCTGACTGCCAGGCTGATAATGCTAATATAACATAATCCTAGCTAACCTAGCTAGGGAGATTTTGGATGTGATACAAGAAGAAAGAAATGTAAAGGAAAGAAAGAGATCTAAAGAATGCAAGCATAAGCTGGATGTACCAGCATGAGCCTTGATCAGATTGGGCTGGAATTTAAGGTTGGATAAGCAAGAATGCAGTGGCTGGGGGGCACTTTCTGGGTGATCAGGTAATCTCATTGCCAGAAGAAGCCTGCATACATTGTACAAAGCCTGCATAAATTGATGGCCAACTTGCAGTGAAATGGAATGCCTGAGTTGCCCTGACAGAGAGAAGATGAAGCAACCCAGAGAAAGAAGGAAGTGGGCGTGATAGAATAGATATATTATATTTGACCAGAATACTCACCAGAGAATTGTGTTCCATGAGTGGGCTCAGAGGACATGCCATTCACCAAGACTGCCAGCAATGTCCTGGTGAGAGAGCTACAAACATCACAAATAATTTAAGTGGTGGTTTTCTTCTGGAGTTTCAAGGCAAAGTATAGAGAGGTTGTCACAGGTCTAAGTTTCTTAATAGCCTTGGGAGCAATGGAGTCCCAAAGTAATAGAAGCCAGGTGGTGGCATTTAAACAACAGAAGGCAGAAGGCTTCACTTGTCATAACAGTCTTTAAGGATCAGCGTAAGAGGGCTTGAATTGGAGAGTAGTGGCTTGAATAGGAAAGTCATGGAAATGATTAATAGAGTACAGTGTCCATAAGGGAAAATTAATGGGCAGCCAGCAGAAGTGCTGCTTAATATCTATAATGGAATAGAAGGACAAGAATGGAGGAGCAAAAGGCTGAAGGTGATCATTTCAATTAAAACTGACAATACATTGCTTAGTGGTCAGATCTGAACCAACATTCAGATGCAGAACCCATAGACTTGAGAATAATAAACCCCTACCAGAAGAACCATACAACATCATGGCAAAAATATACTCTGACAATTCTCCTAGTCCTTTCCCAAAGGACTTGCAGATATTTAATCAGGTGGGTATATATTGAGGAAAGGGGGATCACCACTGCCCTAGTCTGTTTTATGGTGCTATAACAGAATACCATAGGATGGATTATTTATTATAAACAGAAATTTAGTTGGCTCATGATTCTGGAGGCTGGGAAGTCCAAGAGTATGGTGCTGGCATCTTGCAAGGACCTTCCTGCTGTCTCATCCCATGATGGAAGATGGAAGAGCAACAGAGAGTGAGAACAATAGAGCAAGAGAGGGGTGAGCTCAATTTTATAGCTAGCCTACTCTCTTCATAATGACATTAATCTATTCATGATAGCAGACTCCTCATGACCAAATTACCTATTATGAAGCCCCATATTCCAGCACTGTTGCATTGGGAAATAAATGTTCAACACATGACCCATGGGAGACACATTTGCAATATAGCAATCACCAAGAAGTTTCAAAGACTATTGGACATGAGGTCTATGTTGATGTTAATACCTAAAGAACAAAAGAGTAATCACAGGCTCTCTTTTAGAATGGAGGCTTAAGAAAACTATGTGATAATTGAAGTCCTGACTAAAATTCACCTCACTGTAGAGGTACTAGGTCTATGAACATACCCAGTAACTTTTTCTATACTTGGCAATTAGAGCAATCACCATATTGAGCATCTGGTTTATTCAGTAAGTGATATCACAATGGGAAAGGAAAATGGAAACCTCTAAAATTGTCTCTCTTTGGCCAAGAGAGTAACTGAAAAATCAGTATTGTATCCTAGGAAAAAGAGCAGAGATGCTACCATTAAAGACCAAAAGGATGAATGGTTTCTGGTTGTTATCAGATTTCCATTTAATTCACTATTTGATTAGTATAGGAGAATGAACATAGATTATATCCAAATAGTAGCACTGAGGGCTTCTGCTGTCCCAGATGTGCTGCTATTGCTTCAGCAGATTAATAAGGCCTCAGGTACGTGGTATACGGCCATTGATTTGGTGACTGTATTCTTTTTCATTCTAATTAGAAAAGAAAATAAGAGCAGTTCACGTGAATGTGACCGTGTGCTTGGAATTGCTAAGTGTGAGATACATTCTGTTAGACCTTCCAAGTCATAATGCTGGACATGCACAGCAGAAATCCACTGAAGATGGAGATGGTGCATCTGAGTTCAAGCTTAAGCAGGGGCAGAGGACATGAATATTTAGCCCAGAATCCCTAATCACTGACTGCAGTTGCATCAGTGCTTCCCCTCTGGCTTACATTTATGGTCATATGGGAGGGAGGTCCTGTGTGAGCAGCTGAAAAAGGAGGTAAAAATTAAGCTTATGTGATGGATGGGCCAGCTCGAAGCACAAATGTAAGCCAAAAATGGACAGCACTGCATTCCAGCTATATTCGGGAGTGGCCTTGAAAAGCCATGAAAAGGACAGAGATGTGAGCAGTGCACCTGGTCATCCCCTTTTATGAAAAGTAAATGTCCTAAGATGAGAATATCTACAGATTCCTGAGCAGTGGTCAATGACCTGGCCATGTGGTCAGTGGCCTGAAAGAAAAAAGACAACTAATATCGGAAACAAAGAGACATGGGGTAGAGGCACATAGATAAACATATGAGAGTATACACAAAGTGTAAAGAGTTTTCTATCACATGTTATCACAGACCAGCATTCCCCCACAGAAAAACACAGAACAATCAAAGGAAGAAACAATTTAGCCAATGACATTAGCAAGGCTTTATCATTGACCACCTCATTACTGACAATATAATCACATAAATAGAGTGACCATGGTAGCAGAGAGGAAGACTATGTATGGACCTAACATGAGGGAATCTCATTTGCCAAAGCTGGTTTAGATACTGCATTAGTCTGTTCTTGCATTGCTATATAAAACTAGCAGAGATGGGGTAATTTATAAAGAAAAGAAGTTTAATCGACTCACAATTCTGCAGGCTGTACAGGAAGCATGGCTGGGGAGGCCTCAGGAAACTTACAATCACGGCGGAAGGGGAAGGAGGAGCAGGCACATCTTACATGGCTGGAGAAGGAGGAAGAGAGAGAAGGGGGAGGTGCTACACACTTTTAAACAACCAGATTTCATGTGAATTCACTCACTATCACAAGAACAGCAAGGCGGGAGTCCACCCCCATGATCCAATCACCTCCCACCAGGCCTCTCCTCCAACACTGGGGATTACAATTCGACATGAGATTTGGACAGGGACAAAAATTCAAACCATATCAGATATTGTTGCTTGTGAGTGTCCAATTCATCAGGAGCAAAACCAACCCTGATCCCCTGATAAGGCCATTCTTCAAGAAGACCACTCAACTACTTGATAGGAAGTTGAATGCATCAGGTACTTTCTTTCATAAAAGTTCTGGTAGTTTGTCCTCACTGGGATAGACACCTACTTCAGGTATGGGTTTACTTTTCCCGCCTGTAAAGCATCAGCTATCACCATTACCCAGGGACTAATGGAATGAATGATTTATAGACTTGGAATCTCATACTGCATAGGCTTTGTCCAGAGAAGGGGGTGTAGGATTGAGCCCATGACTACGTGATTCATCTGTCATCATATATACCCCTCCATCCAGAGGTGGCCGGCTCTGTACAATGCTGGAAAGGCCTTCTAAAGGCACAGCTGAAGTTCCAGTGTGGAGGGAACATGTTGAAAAGATGTCAAACTTTATAGAATACAGTGTATTTTTAATTAGAGAGTATTCTATAGTGCTACTTCTTCAATAGGAAGGATGCAGGGTCCAGGAACCAAGTCACTGAAGAAGGAATGGCTGTGCTCACCATCATCCCCTATGACCCACTGGAACATTTTGTATTACTCAGATACGCAACTTTGAGCTCTACCAGGGACAGAGGCCATGGCCCTCAAAGAAAGAAAACACTTGCAAGTGACACAGCAAGAGTTCTTCCCACTGAACTATAACTTAGGATTGCCCTTGGTACATTGAACATCTTTTGCTCAAGGACCAGCAGGTGAAAAGATGAACTGCCTTACCATCGTGGGTAATAGGCCTGATCAGGAGAAGCAGGTAGGGCTACTATTATATAATGATGTCAGGGAGAAATATGTGGATCTCAAGTGATTCATTTGGAGCCTTCTTAGTCTTATTTGCCACATTGCACCTACAAATTGAAATCTGTAGCAATTTGGACTGAGAAGGTTTTGATTATCAGGTATTCCAAACTCCCAGATATAAGGTTTGGATCACACTAACATGGAAGCCACCAGGACCTGCAAGGTTATAGCTGAGGGTGAGGGGAAATGAGAATGGCTAAAGTGGGAGGGAGAAGGATCAGTTGATGCTCTGACATGAAGTACAATGACAGGAGATGTAGTTCATTTCACTAACATTCTGTGTTCACTTCAAGAGCGAAGGACCATTGGAACCATAGAGAAATTGCTCCTCAAACTCCTGTAAAGTAGATCTGCACAAGACAAGGGTGACTTGTGGTTATCTCCCCATTGGATCTCCAAATACAGTGAGTGTGATTGCCCAAGGGCCCCAGGTACTGGACTTTGAAATCCTCAAGTGCGGCAAGGATGCTAGGTATGTTCAGTCCTGGAAGACATGGAACTTTTCTGATGGCCAACTTTAGCTGGAGAACTCCCCAAGGCTAGGCTGGGCTTTCCTTAGACTACAAGGTACTGAGGATGCTTTCATTCCACTTTCTTTCACTCTCTTTTTCACTCAGAGTCAGCCTGGCATTTCTGTGTGTTGGTTCTCCAGCCTTCTGCTCTTTAATCATTTTTTTCACTGGCGTTTTCTCTAACAAAATCCTTGCGTGTGTAATCCTCTCTTGGCAAATGTTTCTCAGAAGACTCAGAGCAACAGTATTTCACTGAATTGCTTGGAGGATTAACCATATTCCTGGCACATTGTAATATATACACATATGTATGTGTGTGTCTGTGGAAGTGTTTCTGGTTTGGCAGTATATGACATTAAGGTTTAAAAGTCAGTGTTTTCATTTTTTGTTCTTGTTTTTTAATTAATCTCGAGCTAAGAGTTAGGCTTTTCTGCACAAAGCTGTTGTCAATTTTAGGGTCTTGCAAGTAAGCCTTTTGGAAGAAAATAAAAGGAACTTTTGATATATAAGAGTGAGATCAAGGCTTAAAATGTTTAAGAACAGAGAACAGCAGAATATTTAAAAAGGTTTCTTAATTTTTTCCAAAGTTGTAAGGATGAATATCCTTCAAATATTCTACAGGTTGAAGCCATTCCTAGTGGCTTTATCATCAACAGGAATTCTACTGATACATTACAAATGTCAATGATACTACATTCAGTCTTGTTATTGGATATCTTGCTAGGATGCCCCTTCAGTCTGTAACTCTCTTTTTGTTTATTAGTTTCAGGTTTCCATTAGAATTTGTACATATGAAAGGTACAATGGATGCTTTCCTTGCTTTCTGTGTTATTTATAAGATGTTTGAGAACAAACAGAAGTTAATATGTAGCCTTATCCCATCCCTAGAGTATGAAGAACACTTGAGAAGTTTCTGGTCTACATTTTAATAAGCCAGTGTGAACATATATTCCATCAACATTCCTAACAGTCTTGCCTTCTTGAAGGAACTTCATGTTCCAAGTGACTTGAAGGTTGCTTAGCAGATTCAGTTACTCTGAGATCTACATCATACCACAAGGTTTTATTCTTTGAGGACACCAAGATTAGGGTGCTAATCTTCACAATAGGAATGAAGTCAGATTTCCAACATTTTTTCTCCTGATCTCAATTTGCTAGAGCTCCCATATTAAAATCAACAGTGAGAGATGTGCCTTTTAGCTGCTCACATGGTGCTTATCTGTTTTAGTGACAGGCACAGGTCAAGGAAACTTAAGTAGTAGGTTTAGTTTACCTTTGGCATCTCCCATGTTTCAAAACTTTTGCTCCATCTTAATGACTTCCACTTTCATGTAAGTTTGCATCCTGGGACTCATTATTATTACGCTTCTTCATTTAAAAACAATTCAAAGAAGTGATAATGTCCAAACTCCAAAGAAGTTAAGCAATAATGTTGACTGACAAACATTGGAGGTCATCATTACAGGCAAGGAAACTTTCATGCCTAAGCATACAATGGTGCCTCTTGGAATGGAGACCTCCTTCACAGTGAAGTTTTCAGACCACTGAAGAATGTAGGAGTGCCTGGATTTATTTAACTAGTCTAGACTAGATGCTGTGGAAGTTGTCTGCTATTTGGATGCTGTTTATTCCGATTTATTTTTTCCTATCTCAATATTTTCAGTGAATTTGGACACAAGAAAAAAAGCCTTTAAAATGGTATGGTATGTGGTTTCAGGATTTGACTTACCTATGGGAAAGCTATGATTTACTCAGTTAACTTGTAGACTTGCATATTTGCAAGAGGGTAGGTTTTGGAAAGGGTATACTCACTTACTCGGGGGCAACTGTGCCCTGTAGATAGGGCAGGAGAGGAGAGTAAGATCTCACCATATCTAAGAGAACTACTTACTTTCTACTTTAGTGAATCCAGTTAGAGTTAGTGAGTCTGGTGACTAATTCCAAGCAGAAGCAGATGTCAAGTTGACTTAAATGAACTCAGGCAGACAGCACTGAAAAGACTTATGACACAAGATAGCTAAATTTTAATGAATGAAGACGTTTGTGGGGGATTTAAAATTTGCAACCTTTTTCATTGCCTTGGACAAATAAACTGCTGTTGCTTTATGCTGCTAGAACGTTTGTTATCAGGTTGACATGGCATTAGCTTAAAGCCAGGAGATTTGGTTTCTATATTCCAAGTGTTTTTCTTGTAAAACAGGTAAATCCAAAGTCTCATTGTTCTTTCCAGTGATAGAGGAATTTATACAGATTGGACAAGAACTTTTGCTCTTAACAGCCTGATCAGATAAGCATAAACGGAAAAATAAAATGGCAGCGATTTTATTAATATTTGCTTTACTTTATTTCACTAAATTTTCTCACTTATATTCTTACCTTAGCACAGATACAGATAACTCATTTAATATTAAGACTCAGTGACCCACAAGAGGAGATATTGAATAAGGCCACTTAGGAAAAAAAAAATCCCAAAATTCAGAAAGACACACACACACACACACACACACACACACACACACACACACGCAGAATTACATAGATGGGGAGGGAGTCATTTGGGTATACACAAATATAGAAAATAAAGCAAGTTAAGGAAAACGGCAAAGATTTCACTCATGTATACACCCTTTAAAAGTATATCCATACGCCTATGCACATATATATGTATAAGATATAAAAACAACAACGTCCTACGTAATATTTGGAGATCCTCGCATTCTTTAAGAACATTCTCTAAGAACAACAAAACAGCCTCCCCTCATTTTCAATAGAGTTGCTGCTTTTGAGAATAGCAAAATCTATTGCTATTGCTATTTTTTAAATTAAAAAAATGATCTTTAATAGAACTTGATAGTTGGTGGTCATGTAAAGTCACACTGTTTTACCTCCATTGTTTTAAATTGTTCCATTGCCTACTGCTTGTCCCCTAGGCCTGCACATGTTAAGGCTGAGGTCCCTGTCACTGTGCACCATCTGCTTGGGTCTCCTGTCGGAAACCAGAACTGCTGCATTCCACACTGTGCCATGCATTGCTACATGATCTTAATTTCTCAATTAGCTATGTTTTCCTTCTCAGGAAATGGCATTTTATTTAAAAACTTTGTGTAATCAGGATTTCTATTTGAGGAAATAAAAAAAAACTAACAGCAAAATTACATAGTACTAGTCCTCATGTTTTTAGACATTTTATGAAAAAACGAGTTATTTCATGTATTAAACTCATGTATCAGAGAATAGGTACATAATTTCTATGACATTTAATGCAAGCTAAGGAAAAGCGTAATCTCTTTTTTCCATACCTACATTACAATGCAAAATTAATTGATAAGTCAAAGAAATTTCAAAAAATTAGAGTTTGTTGAGAATAAAAGAGAAAATGAAGACAGCCCATAACTCCACTGCTCTAAAATGCTACATTGATTTCTGTGTACTTTCTTCCTTTTTGCCTCAATAATACACCTTACTTACATAAGTAAACTAAATTAAATCAACTTATACTAAATTTAATATTGAAATATTACTAATTTTACATCAATTGTCTTTCGGGTTTCAGTGGCACCAATATTTGGCCACAATGAAATTTTAATAACTTTTTTTTTTTGAGACGGAGTTTCACTCTTGTTGCCCAGGTTGGAGTGCAATGGTGGGATCTCGGCTCACCGCAACCTCTGCCTCCTGAGTTCAAGCGATTCTCCTGCCTCAGCCTCCCGAGTAGCTGTAATACAGGCATGCACCACCACGCCTTGCTAATTTTTGTGTTTTTAGTAGAGACGGGGTTTCACCATGTGGGCCAGGCTGGACTCAAACTTTAACCTCAAGCGATCCACTTGCCTCGGCCTTCCAAAGTGCTGGGATTACAGGTGTGAACCACTGCACCCAGCCTTAATAACATTTTAGAATAATCATTTTCAAAAGCTGAATAGAAATGAAAATCTATGTTTTAATGTATATAAGATCTATGTTTTAATGTATATGTCATAATCAAATTAGAAATTATTTTTAAAATATTAAGATAAAGTATAAGTGAGTCTCTTTGTAACATAAAGCCATTTACAGATGCCCAGAGGAAAACACTCATGAATAAGATTAAAATGACTGTATTGCAGAAAGTTAATTTAAACAAACTAAAAAGAGGCCAGGAGCAGGGGTTAACACCTGTAATCCCAGCACTTTGGGAGGCTGAGGCAGGTGGATCACTTGAGGTCAGATTTCAAGACCAGCCTGGACAAACAACATGGTGAAACCTCGTCTCTTCTAAAAATACAAAAATTAGCCAGGCGTGGAGGCACATCTGTAACCCTAGCTACCTGGGTGGCTGAGGCAGAGGAATCGCTTGAACCTGGGAGGTAGAGTTTATAGTGAGCCAAGATCTATCACTCCGTTGCACTCCAGCTTGGGCGACGGAGCAAGACTTTGTCTCAAATAAATAAATAATTAATAAACAAACTAAAAATAAATATAATACAAGGAGAGCATACTTTCCAGTTTTCTTAGTTATAAATAGCTCTGAAAAAATAATAGAAAGGTAGGCAAGTACATAAACAGAATTTTCAAGAAAGAAATTCCAAATTTGATTAATAAATTTACATTTATTGAACTATTATAAAACGTATAAAATATTAAGTGATATCCTACATTTAAGAACCTTAAATTAATTATTGTGCTGCTTTTAAAAGCAAGGACTCTGGACCCAGACAATCAGACAATCTGTGTGAAATCACAACTTAAAAACCTGGCTGGTCTTGTGATCTCATACCATTCGCTTAACCTTTCTGTAGCTCAGTTTCCTCATCTACAAAATGGACAGAATAACTCATTGGGTTGTTTTGAGGATTAAATAAGTTAGTGTTCATAAAAATTCATCAGAAATTTTGCACACAGTAAAGCACTGCATATATGTTACCTCTTAATATATTTTATCTACCTTAATGATAAATATTGGAGAGATTGATCATATTCTGTATTGGTAAAGATGAAGGAGAAGAGCACTTTCATACTCTACTATATTGGAAACTGGCACATTCATTAATGGCAATTTTAAATGAGTAAGCATTTTCATTTTCAGATATTCATCTTTAAAAATTATGATATACTTGTACGTGTATTTATGGAAAGACAAAACAGAAAATGTCCAAGGAGGTGTTCACCAAAGCATTGTTTGTAATAGCAAAAAAGTAGGAATAATATTCAAGCGTGTTGCTAAAGGGCACTGATTTAAACGTTTTGATGCATTTGTATAATGAAGCTTTACACAGCCATTGGAAAATATGGGTCTATGTGTAGGTTAGTATATTGAGGTTTATTGATTTATTATTATTATTATTTTAGAGACAGTGTCTTGCTCTATTGCCCAGGCTGGAGTGCAGTGGAGCAATCTCGGCTCACTGCAGCCTCCATCTCCCTCGTTCAAGCACTTCTGCCTCAGTCTCTCCCAAGTAGCTGGGATTATAGGAACGCACCACCTCACCCGGCTAATTTTTTGTATTTTTAGTAGAGATGCGGTTTCACCATGTTGCCCAGGCTGGTCTTAAACTCCTGAGCTCAGGCAATCCATCCACTTTGGCCTCTGTAAGTGCTAGGATTACAGGCGTGAGCCACCATGCCCAGCCGGTATATTGACATTTATAATAAAAATTCACTCAGAGTTATGCTTAAATATTGAGATAAAAATACCTGAAAAATAAAAGATAGACTATTCACAGAGCATATCTCTATAGAGTATCACTGGAGTGATAGGGAAGGGAATTTTTTTTCTTTTCATTTTATATCCTTTTATAGTGTTGAAAGTTTTTATAACTTACATGTGTTACTTTTATAATAATACTCTACATTTTCTTGACGTATTTAAAAAAAAGGACAACCAATAAATAAATAAAGTCTGTCTATCTCAGACTCATTAGGAAAAATAAAATAAAATTTTAAATTAACCCTAAGGTTAAACTCAGGGCAGGCTACAAACTTTGATGTCAATTTTTTTTCTCTCTCTCTTACCTTTTTTGGTAATTCTGTCTCTTTATAATACGTTTATTAGCAGATTGCTGAGAGCAGTGGCCCTCCAAATAGTTTGCATCAAAATCAAATGCGTGCTTCTGCAGAATAAAAATAGATTGGTTTCATAGAAGTGAGCCTCTTACTTTTGTGTTTTTAACAAGACTCCCCACAAAATTATCTGAGGGCCACAAAAGTCTGGAGAAGTACTTCTGCAATGCAAAGGAAATGGGCTGGATGTGAGAGCTGTTTTTCTAGCCTTTGTCTGACAACTGTTAGATTTATGACCTTAAACAGTCACACTGAACCTCCTGACAAGTAAGGTTATTCATCTGTTGAATTACAACATTGACATAGATGAATTCCTAGATCCTTTTTAATGCATAGTATCTAGACATTTAATAAATTTTTAAAAATTAAGTTTTAGCAAAGAATATTTTTTAAAAATTAAATGACACCAGAAATTGATCAATTCTCTCAACTGTGCATAAATAGTGTGTCTCTAATTGAAGTAGTACGTTGATAAAGCAATTTGGAAATGCATCTAAATAGCCGTAAATTGTTTATGTCATTTAACCTGTGCTGAGAATTTATCTAAACAAATACTTAAATTTTAAGATGACACTGTATCTTATACATGTATGATGCATATATGTGATATATGTTATATATATAATCATTCATTGTATTATTGATAATGGTAGTTTTGAGGGGGAAACTTCTGTTTAACATTTCAGAAAAGTCAATATTATGACAATTCCTTCTAAGAAATTTCTATGCAGCATTATAGGTATAGTAATTGATAGATTAGAATACTATGGATAATGTGCATAATATGTCAAATGAGAGAAGCAATTCACCAATATACATGCATCATATTTGCAATTCCATGAAATATACAGGAGATTTTAAATGTTCAGTTGAAGAAAAAGGAAATGAATTATAAACATGAGCCTCAACTTTAAACAAAACTTACTATCTTACATTTAGTATATATTTAGTATATATTTTAATACATTCTAAGTATTTAATCCTAATACTCTGATTTTTTTTTTTTGAAAATGTTGGGAGTATATAATAATAGAGGGATTAGATTTGGTATCATAGCTGTTTGTGAAAATATTCTCCTTTTTCGCTAGAAAAGATTTCTGTGAGTGGGTAGAGCAGGCAGAAAAACATAACCCCTAAGATTCCTGGCCCCTGATGTGCACACTCTGTATTATTCCCTCTCCTTCAACGTGGGTGAGACGTTTGAACATTATGGGACAATCAATTCCTTCTTAAGTAATTCAAAACTGTCTTAGCAGACTGGATAGAGAGACAGATTCCAAATGAAAGGTATTCTCTTACTGTCGTTGAAAAACTAAGCTGCCATTTTGCAAGAGGAAGAGAAAATGTGGTTAGGACCTGAGGTTGGCTTCTAGGAGCGGAGGTTGACGATCCCTGGCCAACAGCCAGCAAGAAAATAAGAAACACAGCTCTCCAGCTTGAGGGAACTGAATCCTGTCAACAATCAGTGATTTGGAAGAGGACACTAAGTCCCAGGTAAGAATACAGCTCAGCCCCACCTTGATTTCAACCTGGTTGAGACCTTGAACAGAGAAACCAGCTAACTCATACCTGCACTCCTATCCCATGAAAACTGTAAGATAATTCATGTGTACTGTTTTAAGTGGCTAAGTTGGTGGTAATTTGTTATGAAGTATGAGGGGTATAACCTCTTGTCATTCTTTGAAGGTCCCACAGGATCTAGTGCATTGTATTTATACTTGTGAATAAATACTTGTTCAGTAAATATATAAAGAATGGCCAACTCTTGTTCTTTACCTGGCTTTTGGATATTTTACAATAATATATGAAGTCCTTCTAGCTAAATCCTTTCTATGATTCATAAGCAAAAAAAAAAAAAAGTTATTAAAATCACCACTTAAATCCAAGGTGGAAAAAACAATAAGAAATGAAAATAAAGTACTAAGATTCTTTTCCATTAATCACCTGGGAATATTTTTGCCATATAGTATTACAGTCAGGTCAAATATTTTGGAAAGGAAATGGAGAAAGAATTATGAAATGTATCCTTGGTTAATAAAATATGGACAATATCCAGTACATTAAATGACACAGTTACAGGAGACTGAAGCTTATTTGTTTGCAAGAGTATCTAGTTAAAAAAATAAAACGATACTATGCTTCCTGTTTTCTTGATAACTAAACCCACAACATGAAGTCAATCACATAAATCTATAAGACTTCCAAATCCTACTTCTATCACTTTCAGCATGTGAATACATTTTAACTTTTAATCAATTTATTGAAGAATTTCAATATGAAGAAGCATAAACAAGAAAAGGTTTTATTTGTTTTGATCACTGCTTCTCAGCTGTCCTGTATGGAACCCTATTTTGTGTTGAGTATCAGTTTTCTCAATAATGTGTTGGCTAAATTCCACAATTTTTACTAACTTTTAGTTGTTGAACATGTTTCATTACAGCATTTAAGGTCAGTCATAGGCAAATTCCATATATACTTTCCATTCTTGCTACATTTAGTCATCTCTTTTATCTGACCCCCTAGCTATACATCCAAGCAGCATCCCTTTGAAACTGTGTCACATTTGCAAACTGTATCCCACTTACCCAGTGCTGTAGTAATCCTTGAAAAATGTAGACTATTGTTGCCTCTCTACCCTCACCCTCAACACACCTTTAATGCCCAACTATCATACAGAGTGCATAGTCTTCTTGAGAACCAGGAGCTCAACATGACAGTAAGGGAATGGAAGATGTCAATTCTGGTTTCCCCTTTCCTTGGCGAACTCCACCATGGCACCACTTACTAAATATTATTTATTTTTTCAAGGTAGCAAATGAATATATCAGAAAGACCTATGGATATCAGAAATCCAGCCTAGTAAAGGAAATCTTATTTTCTCTTCCTTGTATGCACACCCAGTCTCCAAGAGTGATTCTGTCAGAATTTTTCTTCCTTGTGTCTACCGAAAAACAATTTTTCTATGAACAATGTATGTTTTGAAGGTTCAACGACCTTGTCACCATTCTGTTATTTTCTTGTATTGACTGGGCTCGGTAGAATTGTGGGTTGGGAGTGATATGTGTTGAAACTGTTGAGTCAGTAAAATTAGAAATGGATTTTATTAATGCTTGTTACTCTCACTGTTGACCTTAGAAGCAATTATTTTATTGAATCATAAAAGCATAGCCTTAAAGATTTATCACACAGTGGCAGATATTGAGTCATATTTAATGTTTCCTTCACTGAGGATAGTAGACAGTGTAATTATTAACAGATGTTTTGGGCTCGGTATGGTGGCTCATGCTGGTAATCCCAGCACTTTGGGAGGCCAAGGCAGGTGGATCACCTGAGGTCAGGAGTTCAAGAGCAGCCTGGCCAACATGCTGAAACCCCATCTCTACTAAAAATATTTAAAAAAAAAAATTAGCATGGCATGGTGGCGCGTGCCCGTAATCCCAGCTACTCAGGAGGCTGAGGAAGGAGAATCACTTGAACATGGAAGGCGGAGGTTGCAGTAAGCCGAGATCGTGCCACTGTACTCCATCCTAGGCAACAAGAGTGAAAACTTTGTCTCAAAAGCAACAACGACAACAAAACCAGATGTTTTGGTTTTGGCATTAGAAAAGAAATAATGCTGACAGTTAGTTTCTCTGTTGATTTGCAAGTTTAAAGGAACCATCGAATAAACAAAGGTATTGGTCACAAGGGGAATGATAACCAAATTATTCAAACTGAAATGGGCTACAGCATTAGAATGGACTGTGAGTAAAGCCAACTTGAGATTCAGCCACTGAAGTAATACATGAAGAACCTTTTTTTTCCTTGTCCATAGATGGTACTGACTTTCAACTTGGGCAGGAATTTTTTCTGTAGGTGCAGCACTTTGTCTGTAGATACAGATGTAGGGACAGAAAACATTGCACAAGGTAGCTTGGGAGGTCACTATATAGAGAAATACAACTAATCAACAAATATTTGTTGAGCACCTATTTTGAACAATAAAAACTTCCATTGTATCATCATCTGGGACCTATACATTCAATAAGTTTTTCATTATTTACCTACCAATTTGCTAATGCAACTCGTAACTATTAATCGGCTACTGTCAAGCAGGCTCTGTGCTGACCTGTAACTACTTTGTCTTTACCGTGGTGACTTTATCATGAAATAGATTATAATTATTATTATTGGTGTTCTTACTAGTACTATACTAGTAAAAACTGCAGCTATAAGTCAACATTCTAACCTTCATCATTCTTTGGGGAACCAGTAATAATTCCTGGGTGATTCGTGTGCGTTTTTTACTGAATTTAAATACAAACACATAGTCCTCATATCTAATATGAAATATTCAAGACTCAATTTCAATTTCACCTGGTGGATTTTCTCTTTTTTGAGTGGAAAACATTCTATCATCTGACTATGCTCACATACATGACCATTTTCAATATAAGCCACTCACAAGGAGTGCTAAAAGTCACCAGTGTGTCTAAAACCTCAATGTGAACTGTTATACTTCTTTAGCAATTGTGTTCCTTTAAGCTGAGATTACTACACAAAATGCCCATGGGACTTCCTGCAACTTCTCTACTACTTATTTGTAATTCTCTGCTCTGGCTAATATATCAAGATCTTGACACACACACACACTCACACACTCACATACACAAATACAGTTGAATTCATTCATCTGAACTCCACACACACACACACACACACACACACACACACACACACACGGACATAGATCTTATAACTCCATCTCTTGGAGGTGGAGCTCCTATTATCTCTGAAAGATATTCCCTGCTAGGAAAAGATGGTAGAGGGATATGAGAATAAACCAAACAGTTTTTATGTATAATAGGCACAAAGAGAAGAGGAAAAGATTTTCAAAAATGACATCTTTGATGTCCAACAGCTGCCCAGAAACATGAAAACAACACCCTCTCTTAACAATTTGTTAAATTACTATTGGCCAAAGTGGCAATTTCAAACAAAAACGTCTTTTATATTTGTGGTCTTAAATTGAAATACATGTCAACTTTTACAGCTTCTATTCTCTCAGGAGAGCTTTAAGAAGTTGATTGCTGAGGGGAGTTAATTCAATAATGGATACACCTGCTCCAGCAGCCAATCCAGTCGTCTGTCGTATTGCCAGCAAGGTAGTGGATTATTTCAAGTCCAGGAAGTAAAAAGGACAGAGGAAATATGATGAAATTGGCCATTATAAAAATTTGCCTAAAACCTGGAAACATATGCCTTTACTTTTATATTAAGTGCCAGAGGACTTAGAAAATAACAAGCTCATTGCCTTGAATGTAAACTGCCTAAAGGGATGAAACTTTGAGAAACTGTTTAACCATTTATTTCATATTGAGTAATAATATTTATCCCCCTAATTTTTACCCCAATCTAATTGTTTCCTTACACAACAAAAATTAATTTAAAAATTATGTTAGAGAAACTTGTGTTAGCAAATTGATGCGTTGAATCACTGAGTAAATTACAACAGCAAAAATAATAAAAATAATAAGAATAGGAAATTCTCAGGTGATAGAAATAAAAAGAAAATAAAAACCACAACAATTAGAAGTGAGCTAGTATGGTTATGTAAGGCTTAGGGAACATAACAGAAGTCATCTGACCCGCATCCATGGAATACAAGGTCTTGAGTACTTGCATGGCAAGAATTGTAACTGTGACTCCTGTATTCACAGAGCTACTACGTGTCCTGCACCATCAGTAGAACAAAGCTGTCTATTATTCCAGGAGGTTAACAAGCTACCTGGGTACTAGGTGCAAAAAAATTTTTTAAAGTGTCCTTTGAATAACACAATCATGCATTCATGTGATTGTCTTTTATACAGACTTAGAGTAAATTTATACAAACTATGGATTCTCTAAAAGCAAAACTATGTGTAAAATTGTTTTGGGACCAGTGAGAGCTTTGGCGTACCTGGCAGAAGCAAACACAAAGCTAGTCTGAAGGGTCTTTCAAAAGCCGGGGCTTGGGATGTTTTCATAAAAGAAAATGATATGGACAGGAAGCAGGAAAATACTGGGTAGAAGAGGACAATTCTCCAGCAAAGGGCCCACCCTCAAGCCTTGAAACCTGTGGTCCTAAATGGGAAAAGGCATTCCTGTTTTTGTGTCCAAATGTTGCCTTTTCCAAGACCACTCTGGCCCACCACACCCCATCCTGTGCCCATATAAATCCCAAGCTCCACTGGGAGAGCAGCAGAGTGACACGGCAGAGAAGAGAAGAGAAGCCTCAGCCCCCTGAGTAGCTGGGATTACAGGCATGTGCCACTTTGGCCAGCTAATTTTTGTATTTTTAGTGGAGATAAGGTTTCACCATTTTGGGCAGGCTGGTCTTGAACTCCTGACCTCAAGTGATTTGCCCATCTCAGCCTCCCAAAGTGCTGGGATTACAGGTATGAGCCACCATGCCTGGTTTCATTAGTTTTAAATATTTTCTATTAATTCATTAGAAGTTTCTATACAAGATTATGGCATCTGCAAAGGACATCGTATTACTTCTTTTCCAGTCTCGATGCTATATATTTTATTTTCTTGACTAATTGCCATGGCTAGAACTTCCAGTACAATAGTGAATATCAGTGGCAAAAACTCACATTTTCACCTTGTTCCTGATCTTAGGAAGATAGAATTCAGTCCCTTACCATTATTTACAATGTCATCTTTGGGTTTTGTATATCACTTACTGGACTAAGGAAGAGAAGGAGAGAAGAGAAGGAGTGTATGAACGTCTAGAGGAGTTCGACCAGGGATGGTCAGAGAGGAGATAGGCTGCAGGGCAGCTGAAATCCAGGGGAAGATCATCTTCCCACTCCATCCCCTTTCCAGCTCCCCATCCATCCTGCTGACAGCCACCTCCACCACTCAATAAAATCCCCACATTCACCATCCTTTAAGTCAGTGTGATCTGATTCTTCCTGGATGCTGGGGAAGGACCTGAGTACCAAGAGGGCAGTGTGTAAAAGGCTGTCACCCTGACTCTCCACTGAGCTGGTTTAACACTTAGCCATCCACTGACAGCAACTGCTAAAACAGCGTTAATCGTAACATACTCCTAGATGCTACTGTGGGGCTGGAGCCCAAAAGCGCCTGTGTCAACTCCTACAGCTGCCCATCTGCATGCTCCCCTCCTGGAGCAAATGGGCCACAACCTGTCGCAAGTCCCAGAAGGGGGTCAGGGAACTCTCTCATTTCAAAAACAAGACCTGCTGCAGATAAAGTAATAATAAACATGCAGAGAGCAAAAGAAAAAAGTCTTCCATGAACGTAAGCAAGCTGACCCAATACCACAGAGGAGGATTTGATCATAAGAACCTCAACATAAGGTATCAAAAAACAAAAACAAAAAACTATGCAATAATTATATTTAACGTGTAAATGTATAAGGCAATGAAAATTTCAGTGGAGGAATGTAAACCCTATTTGAGACTATGGGCAAAGAATACCATTGTTTGAAATAGAACTAGAACTTCCGAACATAGCAACTGACATTAAAATAGTAGTGAATGCATTTGCATGTGCACGTACACACACACACTCATATATATGTGTGTATGTGTGTGTGTGTGTATATACATATATATATATTTGAAGAGAGAATTGTTAAACTTTAGGATAGATTTTAGAAAATTGCCCAGAATTCAACCAGAAGAGGTAACGATATAGCCATTACAAAGATGCTACATGGAGACAAAAAATAGGAAGAATAGAAAATGAAAATAGTCAACATGTGCCTAATAATAGTTTGAGGAAGAGTAAATAAATATAATGGTGGCCGGGTGCGGTGGCTCACGTCTGTAATCCCAGCACTTTGGGAGGCCGAGGCAGGCGGATCACAAGGTCAGGAGATTGAGACCATCTGGCTAACATGGTGAAACCCCATCTCTACTAAAACTACAAAAACAAAATCAGCCGGGCATGGTGGCGCATGCCTGTAGTCCCAGCTACTCAAGAGGCTGAGGCAGGAGAATGGCGTGAACCCAGGGGGCAGAGGTTGCAGTGAGCTGAGATTGCGCCACTGCACTCCAGCCTGGGCAACAGAGCGAGACTCCATCTCAAATAATAATAATAATAAATAATAATAATAATGGCTAATAAGTAATGAGAGGTGACAGCATGCTAGCAGCCCTCACTCGCTCTCAGCACCTCCTCGGCCTCGGCATCCACTCTGGACACACTGGAGGACCCCTTCAGCCCACCGCTGCCCTATGAGGGCCTCTCTCTGGGGCTAGCCGAGGATGGAGCTGGCTCCCTCTGCTGGGGTGGCGTGGGGGGGAGGTGTGGAGGGAGAGGCATGGGCGGGAGCCAGGGCTGCACGCAGCACTTGCAGGCCTGCCCGGGTTCCTGGTGGGTGCAGGCTCCGCGCACCCGGCACTAGGCACAGCGCGATGCAACGGCACCTGCTGGGCTTGATTAGAGGCTGAGTCCTGTGCGTGGACCCCCGTTCCTTCTTCCCCGGGTCATTGGCCACAATGGTGGGTCTATGCCTTTTTCTCCCTTCCCCTCTTTTCTTGTTGGTTGTCTGGGAGGAGCTCCCTCTGGGCTGCCAGAGTGCCGGGGCTAGGAGCTGCAAAGTCCCACAGCAAGTGCCAGTGAGAGGTGAAGCTGGCTGGGCTTCTGGGACGGGTGGGGACTTGGAGAACTTTTCTGTCTAGCTAAAGGTTTGTAAATGCACCAATCAGCACTCTGTGCCTAGCTAAAGGTTGTAAACGCACCAATCAGCACTCTGTGTTTAACTAAAGGCTTGTAAGTGCACCAATCAGTGCTCTGTGTCTAGCTAATCTGGTGGGGACTTGGAGAACTTTTGTGTCTAGCTAAAGGATTGTAAACGCACCAATCAGCACTCTGTGTCTAGCTAAGGATTGTAAATGCACCAATCAGCACGCTGTCAAAATAGACCAATCAGCTCTCTGTAAAATGGACCAATCAGCTCTCTGTAAAATGGATCAATCAGCAGGAAGTGGGTGAGGCCAGATAAGGGAATAAAAGCAGGCCACCCAAGCCAGCAGCGGCAACCTGCTCTGGTCCTCTTCTGTGCTGTTCTTTTGCTCTTCACAGTAAATCTTGCTGTTGCTCCCTCTGGGTCTGTGCCACCTTTATGAGCTGTAACACTCACCATGAAGGTCTGCAGCTTCACTCCTGAAGCCAGCAAGACCACAAACCCACCGGGAGGGATGAACAACTCCGGATGGGAGGAACGAACAACTCTTGATGCGCCACCTTTATGAACTGTAACACTCACCACGAAGGTCTGAAGCTTCACTCCTGAGGCCAGCAAGACCACGAACCCACTGGAAGGAACGAACAACTCCAGATGCGCCGCCTTTAAGAGCTGTAACACTCACCTCGAAGGTCTGCAGCTTCACTCCTGAAGTCAGCGAGACCACAAATCCACCAGAAGGAATAAACTCCGGACACATCTGAACATCTGAAGGAACGAACTCCGGACACATCATCTTTAAGAACTGTAACACTCACCACGAGGGTCCACAGCTTCATTCTTGAAGTCAGCGAAAGCAAGAACCCACCAATTCCGGACACAGTCATATACAAATAATTTTTAAGGAGCTGATTAAATACATTACTACTTACATAAAATATTAGGATAAAAATAAATCTACCTGTAGACACAGTGTTGTAAAACTGTAGAATGCCAAGAAGAAAAAGAAGACAACGGGAGAGAAAAGCCATATTCCCTACTAGAAAACAATGACTAGATTGAAACTAGACTTCCCAGCAGAGCAATGATACTATGTAGAAGTTAGCAGAAGTGCTAAAGGAAAATAGCTCAATTTATATGTATAACTAAACTACAGTTCCATGTTTACTGTGTGCAGTGGAAATAAAGACATTGCACATGATATTTAGAGATCATTCCAATTCTAGGTGCTCACCAACAAAAGTACTATGTTGTTGTTATACTTCAGAAAGAAGAAAGAAAATTAACCTCAGAATTTTGAAATAGAATGAAGAAAAAAAATTATGGACAGGCATGGTGGCTCTTGCCTGCAATCCCAGCACTATGAGAGGCTGAGGCGGGCAGATCACTTGAGCTCAGGAGTTTGAGACAAAGTCTGGACAACATGGCAAAAACTCATTTCTACAAAAAATAAAAAGATTAGCTGGGTGTGGTGGTGCATGCCTGTAGTCCTAGCTACTTGGGAGGCTGAGATGGGAGAATCACCTGAGCCTAGGGAGGTCAAGGCCGTAGAGAGCTGTGATTGTACCACTGTACTCCAACTTGGGTGACAGAGCAAGACTCGGTCTCAAAAATAAATATGTAAATATGTAAATAAATAAAAGTGAGTTTAGTTAAAAAATAAAATAGTTAAAAATAAAATAAAATTATCATTGACTTAAGAAAACAAAGGTAATATTAAATATTTTGGAGAATTAATAAGCAAGACTAAGTAGTTAATATGAAACTTAGAATAACAAGAAATGGGGCAGTTGGGTAATTAGAAATGTAACATTGTGAGTTCTTGATGTTATTTGGGAGAAAGCTGGGGATGGTGGATGGTGATATACTTTGTAAAGTCAATAATTAAATTTCCACCAGAAATTTGAAAACAAAATAGTGAATTAAAGTAAAAGTAATTAGACAATAGAATATAGTAAAGAGTAGAGAATGATGACACACAAAAATAATACCCAATTTACAAAATGAAAAAATGATTTTTTGAAAATATTAAAAAAACTGATAACTTGTAGTAAGGCTGAACCAAAAAGGGCCAAAGCACAAATAATTGATAATAACAAGAAAGTCAACACATACGAACCACTGCTTTTCACTGTCCTCTCTTTCGAGATCTTGTCTGTCTTGTTAGCTCTCCACTCGCTCCACCTGTGTGTGCTGCCAACCCCACTGCATATGCTCTGGTATGAAATAATTATTAGAAACTACTTTGTAAGTTTCAGATACTCAAGCTTGAGGGCTTCAGTAGATTAAAAGAATTGGAGTTGCTTTCTTTGTTATGGTTTCAGCATGGAAGCCTTTCAAGTTGTAATTTGCTGATTCATTGTCAAGAGGAGACAAATGAAACAAAAGGGAAAATTCATGTGCTGCTTAAACACAATGAACGAGGTGAGAAGTTGAACAGATGGGATGGGCTAAGGCAAAGAACATCTCACAACTACAAAGATGTACTATATTGATTGTGTGTGTTCATGTGTGTGTGTGTATTTAACACGCAAATAAATGAGCCGGTGATGAGTAAATGTAGACCTGTTGTGACATCCTCAGAATAAGAACAAAACAAAATGAAAAAACTAACTCCTGACTTTATATACTCATCTAGTTTCTTCCCTTTTAAAGACAGTTCTTTAAAAACGACCTGGCTATGCTTATGCCTTTTTATCTCCCAGTTTTTCTTAACTTACTCCAGTACAATTTTCATTCCCATCACTTCATTGAAATACCTAGCACTTTCATCCTGGTCACACGGTTCTAAATATAATACACAACTCAGAGCCTCCATCTTACTTGGTCTATAAATAGCACACGAAACATTGTCTTTCTTGAGACATTTTCTTCCAGGAAAACCATTACCCTGGTTTCTCTTAAACTGGCTGTTTCTTTCTATCTTCCTTGACCTCTGTATATGACAGCGCCCCGGGAATCAGACATTAAACTTCTCTTCTTGTCTATACTGACCCGGTATTTTGGTCTCATGATTTTATCTACCATTCATTTGCTCATTCACCCAAATTTAGTATCTTCCAGGTCCCTCTCTTGAGTTTAAACTCATATGTCCTGCTACATACTGTATATGTCTTATTGGATGTCAAATAGTCATCTCAATTTTAACATATTTGAGATATGCCTGTCTCCAAATCTGCTATTCCATGAGAGATTTTCAGTAAATGTCCTGTTATTTCCTCCTTCTTATGCCATCAAAGTCACCAAAAGCTTTTCAGCTTTTCCATTAAAATATGTTCATAATCCAACTATTTCTCACTACCTTTTCTGCTACATCACCTCTCCAACATCAATGTTGCATTCCTTTCTTACCTGAACTACTGAAAAAGCCTCTTGATTGGGTTCCCTGTTTCCATTGCCATGCAGCAGAATTAATTCCCCACTTAAAAGGCAGCATCATTCTTTTAAAATGTAAATCATATCATACCATTCCTTTCAAATCCCTCTCTGGCTTTTCATCACATTTAAAATACAATTTTAAGTCTTAACCACAATCTACACAATCCTGACTACTTCTATGATCCTCATTTTCTTTCATTATTCTTCTTGTTCACTTTGTTACAGACAAACCTGTCCTGATGATGTCTCTGAAATGTATCAAGCATATTATTGCCTCAAAAGCATTCTAATTGCTAGTCCCTCTTCTAGAATGCTCTTCACATAATGAATCCACTAACTGTAAGAGGATTTTTGCCCTCTTCCATTGCCATATGAGCTTTGCACTACCTCCTTTGAGGAGGAGAATCCATTTTTGTCCAACTGACATGAAGGTTGACCATGTTACTTGGTTTTGCTAATAGAACATGAGCACAAGTGACAAATGCCACTTTTGTGGAATGATTGAGAGCTGCCTTATGGTTCTTTGATTGTTTTTAAGGAACCTGCATATCTGTTGTTGAGTTGACTTTTAATATGTGTCTATGTATTCCCTGAACCCACAGTGAAATCTATTTACAATTTATTGGAGGAAATTGAAGAATTACAGTGTGCTTATCTAGGTCTATAGAACTTGGAATAACAACTGTACGAATTGGATGTCAGTAAGATTCTGAAATTCATTAAATTCAGAAGCAAGAGCTCAAAACCGGAGGTCGCCCTAAGAACATCAGGTGAACCCTCTTCCAACCTAGTTACTTCACAGAAATTTTTCGGAAGGCATTGGATTTTTCATTAATCAATAAATGTGAATTTGGACCAATATTGTCTAGACCTTGGGGAAAGTGTTGGCCCTGTTTACATCTAGGGTACATTTAGAGAAAACTTATAGTAAACTCTCGATTTTACTATAAACTATCCATTATAGTAAAGTATAAACTATACTTAAGTTACAGTTAAGTATAAACTATCCATTGATAATAAAGTATTTTCAGTTTTTCTTTTTTTTAATGAAAGGTGGTTCCAAACTTACAAGTACCTGCATGCAAATCTACTTTATAAATCAGAATCAAAACTTAAATGAAGTCAGTCAAAGATCATTTGAGTCTTTCTATCCCCAGTCACATAAAATTATACCAAGATGAGTGTTCTCCAGAGCAGGATGAAGCCTGTTTGAAGTGTGAGTGATTTAGCTTTGATCACAGTTATTCTGAGGTTGAAAAGATAACAGAATTAAACTGAACAATGGGCTTCTGAGTTCACTGGCTTGGGATTATCTATTTTTGTGTAATAAGCCATCATAGAACTTAGTGGCTTTAGTTATTCTCTCTTACAGCTTTGTGGACTACTGGGCCCAGCTGAATGGTTCTCACTTGAGGTCTGTCATGTGGTAGAGGAAGCTGCAGTCAGCGGAAGGCATGACTGATTGCATGCCAAAAATGGCTCACTCACATAGGTGGAATTTGATGCCAGTTCCTGGTTGAGAGCTCAGCTATGGCTATTGACTGGATATCTACACAGGGCTGTCCTTGTGGCATGGGAGTCTCACAATGACAACTGAGTTCTCAGAAGGAGAGTGCCTACAGCAGGCACTCCAAAAGAGGTAGGCAGAAGGTGTAACACTTCATATGACCTAGCTTTGGGAATTGTGCAATGTTACTTAGTTCTGCTTTTTACCAATCAAGTGAGTCACAGGCTCAGTCCAGATTCAGGGGAAAGGAAACTAGACTACATCTCTTTATAGGGAGAATGACTAGGAATTTGTAGCCACCTATAATCCGGTATATGCTCTGATGTCTCAGTTGCATCTGTGGTTAGACTAGAGATATCTGGATCCATATTAACACCTACTGTCAACAAACAGAAGAAACAGTAGGCTGCTAAGGAGATTCATAAAATGACTAAGCTGTTGAGATGTTGTACACATACAAACACAGACATACGCTTATGCGCACACACAAGTATCTTATTGCTAATGGAATATTACTAAGGATGAAGAAAGCCCACTTTTTTGAGTGGATTTTATTTCTCCTTTACTGAAAACTATCAGCACTTTAAGAAATATACAATAATTTAAAATGAATTCCTATAAACTACTACTCCTTTACTTTAGTCTCTTGTGATAACTTTATTAGATATGCTTGGCCTAATATGTTTAAAGTTAAAGGACTAATTGAGGTGAATGAGATTGTAAGTCTAACCATTATAATATTAAAACCTAGCAGAGTTGTAGGAATATATATTTTTTTAAATAATTCAAACAGCATACTGCTATACTTAAAGTTAAGATGCTAAAGAAGATATTCACAAGTCACCTGGCTTTATCACACGGCTTCCAGAGAAGGAAATGAGTAAAATTCCAAAGAGAAGTGGTTTGTAGTCCTCTTTAAAAAATGTTCTTATGGGTCGGGCGCCGTGGCTCACGCCTGGAATCCCAGCACTTTGGGAGGCCGAGGCGGGTTGATCACAAGGTCAGGAAATCAAGACCATCCTGGCTAACACGGTGAAACCTCGTGTCTACTAAAAATACAAAAAAAAAAAAAAAAAAAAAAAAAAGAATTACCCAGGCATGGTGGCAAGCGCCTGTAGTCCCAGCTACTCAGGAGGCTGAGGCAGGTGAATGGCGTGAACCCAGGGAGGCAGAGCTTGCAGTGAGCTGAGATCATGCCACTGCACTCCAGCCTTGGTGACAGAGCGAGACTCTGCCTCTAAATAAATAAATAAATAAATAAATAAAACAAAATAGAAAAGTTCTTATCACTAGTACAAGGAGAAATCCTTGGCTTGTCCTAATATTAATTCACGTCATAATCACAGCATTCTTCCTTATTTCCTCAGTGAACTCCTTGAGGACAAGGAATAGTGTCTTGAAAACCTATGTAATCCTCAAATTACCAAGTACTGTGCCTAGTATATGATAAACAACAAGCAATAAAGGGATCAGGTAGTAAAAGTAACATCTGATCTTCCTGGAAAATGGACACTGAATGACCAACAAGATTTCTAAGCAATTCTATTACACAAAATTCTTGAAGATACCACACAGTTTGCTCTTTTTTGGTCAAAGCAATTCTAACTTACTCAACAAACACCTGGGAATTCCCGATGTGGTCATAGGACCCTGTGCTAGAGTCTAAGGAGGAAACATATGTATAAAATGCCATCTTGTATATTTTATACACATGTGATTTTAGTGGATTAATCTGGTTCATAAAGTGTTGTGGGGATACTCAAATTATTATCACTTACAGTATATATAAAGAAAAGATTTAGAATAAATTTACTTTTTTCGTTCTTTTTCAACAAGGAGAACAAAACGATCAAGCACTTTTGTTTTAAAAAGGGCCTGAAAAAAATCTATGTTATAAAAGAGGTATTCATCGTAGTCATTCAGTTAAAGTAAAATTTTATTGGAACCAATTTTGACAGGTTTGTGAAAAATTCTGTCTGTTTCAGGTAGTAGATAATAAGCGAATTTATGATTTAAAAAGCAATGGTGGCCAGGCGCGGTGGCTCACACCTGTAATCCCAGCACTTTGAAAGGCCGAGGCAGGTGGTTTGTTTGAGCTCAGGAGTTCGAGACCAGCCTGGGTAACATGGTGAAACCCTGTCTCTACTAAAAATATAAAAATTAGCTTGGCATGGTGGCACACGCCTGTAATCCCAGCTACTTGGGTGGCTGAGGCAGGAGAATCACTTGAACCCGGGAGACGGAGGCTGCAGTGAACCAAGATCAAACCACTGCACTCCAGCCTGGGGTGACAGAGTGAGACCCTGTCTCAAAAAGTAAAATAAAATAAAATAAAAATAAAGTAAAATAAAAATAAGTGGTAACAAGCAGTGATCTTATAACTTTCATTTTCTCTAGGGCACTCCCAGACCAAGAGATGGATTAGCTGTTTACCACACTCCTTTTTATTGCTAGTCTCCACGTCTTAACCTATGAGAGACTGTATAACTGAGCTGTAGATGAAATAAGGTGGGCCAAAGCAATATATGCCACAAGGAATACCCACAAGCATGACTTATGTTAGTTTTCCTGCTCGACTCTAGGAAATAAAGCAGAACATAGACTCAGCTGCTTCACCAGCCCCAATGTCCACCTACCTGGAACTCCCATAGGTGTTAAATAGGTGAACATTAAAAACTTTCAATTTGCTGACCCATTATATTTCTGAGTACACTTGTTGTTCAGCTTCACCTACCCCAATGAGTATATGATATCAGACATATTAAAAGACATCTGGATTCTGTATTAAACTATTTTCTATCCAAGTTTTAAAAGAGTATCTCTATGATTTCAAAAATATGTTTGAATGAATATCTTTAATGTACAATTGGCTATATGCTATCTGTAATCATACCATAAGCCTGGGAATCTTTGTAATGTAAAAGTTTAAATGACAAAATCCTGACAGATTTAATTAGGTTTTTGTGACTGTTAAGTTGACAACTATAGGTAACAATATTTCATTATATAGATATTCAAACATTTAATTTTGATTTTTCATGTGTCTGTAATGCATAATAAAGTACTCAAACAGATATTCACTCACTGTATTCAAAGGCACAATTCTAATTCCCAGAAGAATTAGAAAGTGTTTGTTCCTTCATCTCTGCAATATATTCAGTGCTTACCATATAGTGTCTGGCACATAGTAAACTCATAATAAACAGTTTTTGAGTGATCTGTGGAGAAAGAATTTCAGTCCTGATGAAATTTGGGGACCAGGCAGGGAATATCAGTTGAGTCACTTATAAATTGGGTAATCTTTTAGCAATTGAGGGTACAAGGTAAGGGGTGAATCATACTGGTCCATAGACAAATAAGCAAAATATAAACATCAGTGCAAACCAGGGTCAGATATTGAAAAATGTTGACACTGAGATCCTTGAAGAACCAAAATTTCCACTACTCAGGAAGTATAATGGATCCTGAACCTACAAGGAAAGCTTAGTTATTATAAATGTAGAGTTTGGGGAGTTTTACAGTAAGGCAAAATGTAAGAACACCTTTGTATTCTTACTTAAAAATAAAAAAGCTTCCCATAATCTGTTAACCTACTGTTTATATTTTCCAAATTCGTTTTAAACAAGAAGGCTGGAATAGACATAATAAAAAACAAGATTTGACTAATCCTGGATATTTTCTAAAGAGACACTCTTGCTTCTTGGGATCTGCATGTCTTTCATTTTTCCCTCATTCAAGTACCCTTTAGACATTTTTAAATTGAGGTATAATTTATTTAAAGTGTAGTACGTAAATCTTAACGGTACAGTTTAATGAATGTTAACAAATGTATATACCCATGTAACTAAAACCTTAATCAAAAAACAGAATGGTTCTATCACCCCAGAAATAACATTTGTGCCTCATTCCAGTCAATGCTCAAACTCCCCCTGGAGTAAATGCTACTTTGATTTCTAGCGTGATAGTTTAATTCTGTTTTTTATTGAATTCCATATAAGCAGAATGATATAGTATATGCTTTTGTTTTGCATTATTTTTTCCAACATAATGTTTTTAAGATTTATCCATGATTTGTGAACATAAATTCTTTATTCTTTTGCATTTCTGAGTAGAATATTCTACTCAGGAATGTATAAAACTATATGGACTCTCCATTCTTTTGGTGATGGATATTTTCTGCTATTAACATTTTTGTATTTGACTTTTTGAGTGATCACATGCTTTCATATCTTTCATGTTTATACCTAGAAGAGGAATTGGTAAGATCCAGTATATATTTAACTTTATATAAAATTGCCTATCAGTTTTCTGAAGTGTTGACACTATTTTGCACTCCCTCTAGACATATGTGAGGATTCTCATTGACTCATATCTTTATTAAACTTTTTTAATAAAAAAGCTTGTCTGGCTTTTTTTTTTTTTTTTTTTTTTTGAGATGGAGTTTCTCTCTTGTTTCCCAGGCTGGAGGGCAATGGTGCGCTTTCAGTTCACCGCAACCTCTGCCTCCTGGGTTCAAGTGATTCTCCTGTTTCAGCCCACTGAGTAGCTGGGATTACAGGAATGCACCACCATGCCCGGCTAATTTTGTATTTTTAGTAGAGATCGGGTTTCTCCATGTTGGTCAGGCTGGTCTTAAACTCCTGACCTCAGGTGATCTGCCCGCCTCGGCCCCCCAAAATGCTGGGATTACAGGCGTGAGCCATTGCGCCTTGCCTGGCTTTTTATTTGTTTTCATTCCAGTGGATATGCAGTGGGATGCCATTGTGGATTTAAGTCTTCCTGATGACATTCAGCACCTTTTCATTTACAGACGATCCCTTACTTAGGATGGTTTAGCTTATGATTCTTTGACTTTATAACGGAGCAAAAATGATACACTTTCAGTAGAAACCACAAAAGTAATATACTTTCAGTGGAAACCGTACTTTGAATTCTGAAGTTTGGTATTTTTCTGGGCTAGTGACATGTGGTAGGAAACTCTCTTGGGATGCTGAGCAGAGGCAGTGAGCCACAGTTCATGAGGCTAAGCAACCTCATGAACTGTGTTGACAGATGATTTTGTCTAACTTTAGGCTAAAATAAGTGTTCTGAGCACATTTAAGGAAGGCCAGGCTAAGCAATGATGTTCAGCAGGTTAGATGTATTAAATGCATTTTTGACTTACAATATTTCCAACTTATGATGGGTTTATTGGAAGGAAGCCCCATCATAAGTCAAGGAGTATCCGTGCTTATTAGCCATCCATCTATCTTCTTTTTGAAATTGTCTGTTCATGTCTTCTGCCAATTTTTATTAGATAATTTGTCCTATATTATTAAATTGTGTGTGTGTGTTTTTTGTCTTTTTAAGACAAGGTCTTGCTCTGTCACCCACGCTGGAGCTTCCTGGCATGATGATATCTCACTGCAGCCTTGGACTGCTTGGGTCAAGCAATCTTCCCACCTCAGCCTCCCAAGTAGCTGGAACTACACACCATGCCTGGATAATTTTTCAAAAAATTTTTTTGGTAGAAACAGAATCTCACTATGTTGCCCAGGCTGAATTGTAGGAGTTCTTTATGTAATTGAATATGTATTTTGTTAGATAAATTAAGTGTAAACATTTTCTTCCCAGTTGTATCTTTTTCTTTCCCTTCTTAATTGGTATCTTTTGATGAGCATGATTTCAATTTACTGTTTCTTTCTTTTGTATTTCATACTTTTTATTGCCATGTCTACAAAATATGTGTCTACCCTAAGATGAGAAAATATTTCCTTATTTATGCTTTTGTTAGCTTTATAGCTTAATTTTTATGTTCATGTCTATAGTCCATTTGCGGTTAATTTTTGAACAGTGTAAAAGGTCCATTGTTTCATTGTACTAGCACCACTTATTTCAGACTTTTTTTCTGAATTGCATTAATTCATAGGACTCCCTATTTTGTTCCGTTGATGTATTTACCTAACTTCATGTCAAAATCATGTTGTCAAAATTAATGTAATTTTATTGTAAGCCTTGCAATTAGGAAATAAGTGTCTCTTATAATACAGTATATTGCCTTGAAACCAAATACTGAAATTTGTTTTTCTAGATTGTTTTGGCTATGCCAGATCCTTTTCAATTCCATATATATTATAGAAGAAACTTGCCAATTTCTACAAAGAAGCAGTGATTTTCATCTAGATAGCATTGAATCAATACTTTAATTTGAGAATTAACATTTTAATAATATTGATTCCAATTCATGAACATGGCATATCTCTTCATTTACTTACATCAACTTTAACCTCTCTTACATTGATTTTTATATTTAATCGCCAAGTTCTTGCATATCTTTCAATAAATTTATTCTGAGTGTTTTATGTATTTGATACTATAGTACATTTTTAAAATTTCATTTTCCAACTAGGTGTTGCTATTCTGTAGAAATACAGTTAAATTTTGTAGATTGGCGTTGTGCTCCTGACCTTTCTAGTTGTTTTTTCTTTAAAGATACTTTGGAATTTCCTCATTCATTAAAAGTGCTTCCTTCAGCATATTTTTTGGGTGGTTTGGGAACCAATAAATTCTCTCAGCTTTGAAGTATCTAAAGATTTCTTTATTATTGAAAGACAATTTTGCTGAATATTGAAGAAAGAATTGCAGGGACTTTTTTCCCTTTTCACACACTGGAAGTCTCATTTTATTGTCTACTAGCATTCATTGTCTTTTCACATACGTATATAAGCATATAGATGTATATATTTTATACATCTATATGTGTATATTATATATATATATTTTAGATATATTTATATATAATATATAAATATATATTATATAAATATATATTTATATAATTATATATTTATATATAAATATATACATCTATATATGTATATATATGTCACTATACTTCAATTTGGATAATTTCTATCCATCTGTTTAAGAGTCATTGACTCTTTCTGCTGTGTCCAAACTGTGCCCAAAATGTTCACAAAGGACAGGAGGGGAAAGATGTTTTAGACTGCTTTAACTTTCTAATTTTGAATACATTTTATATTTTATATGTTGTATTTTTACTTTTTAGAGTTTTTGTTTCATTTATATAGTTTGTTTTCTATTCTGTATTTCACCATCTCTTCTCCCAATTTATTTCTTTTTTTCATTGCTTTACTTCATAATTATTTAATATACTTATTATAGTCCTTTTAAACTTCTTCCTGCTAATTCCCATATCTGGGTTATCTGTTGCTCTGTTTCTGTCAACTATTTTTTCCATTTAATCACGGTAACATTCCGTGATGTCTTGTATATCATTTTAAAAAATTAATTAAATGTTGAGCATTTACATTAAAAAGAGTACAGATTGAACTATAATGTATTTTATTGTTCTTGTTTTGTGTGATTTTTCTTAAGAGAGTTCAAGCCCATTCCTCTCTCTGGGGGCAAGTACTCTTAAGGAATGAGTTTTCAGATTCCATGAAGAGTTTTACTTGTGTTTGTGTTCCTGGAACCATGAATTGATTGCGTTCACCTGTGGTTTCATATTGGATTTAGGCAGTCGCTCTTTTCTCTGCAGCCAGTTTCTTTGCTCTTTTCAGGACTCAAGCTGGGAGGGGTTTGAATTGCAAATGTAGGTAGTTTTGGTTCATGACTTTCTGCTTTTCACTCTCAGTTCAGTTGCCTTTACTCAGCAATCCCAAAAGGGCAGTGGGAGGATTGTCAGGCCGAAATATTGACTATTTGGTAATTTTCTATCTTCCAATGTGTCATTATAACATTGGCTGGTTTCACAATGTCTCTGTAAGGCTCTCTGCCTGTGGAAGGACCAGTCCATTACCCACTTATTCCCACACTAGGTCCTTGACCCCAGTGTGGCAGTGGCACTTTGATCACCCAGGAAGGGATTATCTCTCTTTGGAATTGTGCTCAAGACACCTTTATGTCCACTGCTCTTCACAGCTTTATAAAGATAATAAATTTTACTGTATCTGTTTTTGTCTTGCTACCACCGTGGAACAGAAGTTCTTTTATGTACTCCTGCATCCTAACGGGAAGTGGAAATCCAGTTAACTTTGTCTAAAAACATAAAACTCTAACTTTTATTAATACCTTCAGTGTGTAGCTTATAATATTTTTTGCAGTATTTCATGTTACATTTGCAGATTTTGCTCAATTTATTTGCCCGTCTTGAACGCTCCTTATTTGGTAGTGATATCATTAACCACTTGACTTATTCCATGAGAGTAGTATGAGGTGTATTTTGAGCATATGAACTTTGGTGTTGAGAAACTTGGGTTTGAATACAATACTATCAGGTGCTTGTGATCTGACATTGACCTCATCTAAAATGATGATAATAGTAGTGTCTTCACTAAGTTACTGTGAGAAATAACATGAAGCTTGTTTATGCTTGGTGTATAGTAAACACTCAAAAAGAAATAGCATTATTTTTGTACCTTATTGTAAATGTCTTTTATTTTCTCATACCTGTCACTCCACAGCCCCTCTTTCTTTGTCACTTTCAAATTATCTGATGAGAAATTTAAATAATTTTTAACTCTAGTTCTAGTGGGTGATCTGCTGTGAAAACACAGAACTTCTTTGCATATTAAAGTGCCACCAACTTAACCCGATTTAAATCAGCCTGACAGACAGAGGATATGGATGAAAGGCAACTGAGAAAATAGTTGCAATGTTTAAAAAAATGTTTGCACATAGCTACTTCTTTATTTAATTGTCTGTCATGGCTCTGGCTTAATGAACCTCATGATGATTTAATAAATTAATTTAATCAACTCTTTAGAGAATATAATCAACAATTAGCAATTTCAGGTGATTATTTAGAAAAAATATACTTGAACTTCCACATTTTACTAAGGCAGATACATTGCATGGGCACTGTTATTTACTTATAAATGGGAAGAACATGCAATATGGCAAGGCCTATATCTGTAACTGACATACATTTTGGAAGCAATGCAGAGAGGTATAACATTCATAATATATTGTTCTGGGCCACTAAGTGTGTTGCTTAAAGAAGTAGGTTATGAAATTTACTTTTGACATTTGTTGAACACCTGCATTGTATGTTCATAAGAAGTTAACTTTATAAGGAACTAATATAAAAGAAAACATTTTAATTTTTCCTTTTTTGAATAATGTTAGCAAATATATAATAATGTCAGTATATACTGATTATTAAATTTTAGACATGTAGAGAAAAATAATAAATCACAATTATTAAATCATAAAGGGTTAAGGTTGGAATTAACCTGGCCAGAATACCAGAATAATGTGGTAAATGGACAATACAATTAATACATAAATATATGAAGATATTAATGTAAATATTTAATTAGAGATAAATGCTTACAAGTTTTTTGAGTATGTATATATATGTGTGGAGAGAGAAAAAAACAGTCTTCACACTTTTGTTTAGCAAAAATCACACAAATATAGAACAGTAGAAATATGACAATAGGAACATGTGTTAAGAGACAGGAATCTTAGATAACAGCAAATCCAATGACTTTTTAGCATGAGAAGTTAACAATCACATGGGTAACCAAATTTGCACCATTGAGTAAATAATGGTATCTAAAGAATAGAAAGTGTCAATCCTGCTTAATTGGAAGTGTATACTACTTTCAGTCAAGGAACTCTTTCTTTAAAATCAATGTGCCCAAATGAGAGTATAGGATATTTTAAGAACTAAAAGCTATTTCATATAATATATTATTTAAAAAATTCATTTTAGTTGCTCATCACTTCTTTTTCTTTCACATTTGCACTTTGGTCTGTGGTGAGTTAAACGAATTTTGGGGCAGATCATGGAAAATAAAAGGATGCCTAGGTAGCAATAGTGCACAATGAGCTTTATTTAGGTTGCTGCTTTGACAGGTGTGCATATAGGGGAAGTCCTGTAAGGTATCAGAAACAATACTCCAAAATGAAGGCCTCAGAAGCAGTCTCTCTGACTTTCTCCTGCCCTCCTGTCTGTAGCTCGCTATTTTTTCCCAAGGCGAGACACAAAAATTGGCATCTCTCTTCCCCAAAGCAGGTCATAGAAACCAGAACCTCTTTTCCCCCAAGCCAGACATAAAACCTAAAAATATTACTCTAACTTTCCTCTCACCTTTCTTTCTACAGTCTGGCCATAAAGAAATTATTTGACCCAACTGGTTTGACTGTAGGTTGTAAGACCCCCGTTCCAGAGGGGGTCCTGCCCCATACATGTAATGAAGGAATGCTGCTCAGAGAGGCCAAGAAGAACCGAAGCTGACAGGCCTTGCTGGGCTTCTCCACTCGCTCTGCTAGCATTAGGCCATTGCCTCTTTGTCCAGTCCTATTTCTACATGGCAGTCCATATTTTTTTGAACCTAAGCATAAAAATGAACACTTCCCTCTACATAGTAGAGTCTTCATTCTCTAGGCTCCCATACCACATAAAACTGTGAACAAATAAATGTGTGTGCCTTTTCTCCAATAAATCTGCCTTTGTCAATGATTTTCCATGAGCCTTCAGAAGGTGAAGGAGAAGCTGTCTCTTTGCCTAGACAGGCCCTAATAGCATGAAACCGTCTAGAGGACACAGTGAGGAAAGCGAGAAGGAATGCCACAACTCAGAATGGTAATGCTTCTCAGCACAGAGAATGAGTCCCTGGACCAGAGAGCTGAGAAGGGCAGAAGTAGCTTGCATGTTTTTTTTTCTTTTTCTTTTTTTAATAGCTACAGGGTTTATCTTATCTATAGCTAGGAGATGTTGGGTATAGTTTCATGAAATTTGCAAAGCATGTAGACTCTAAATGGCTTTAAAAATCTGCTTAATTGGGTTATGCTTAAACAACTGGATGTGTAAAATTTAAGTTTGGTGCTGGTGGGATTTTGAACAAATGGGTCCCATCCTGTAGGGAAGAAGAAACACATCAGGCCATTTTTGGCTCCTTTATAAGACACATATGGTATCCAGTCTGGCTGGAACACACTTCAAACCTATCTTTGTATGAATGACTTTTTACTTATTTGTAAGTTTCAGTTGAAGCTTAACATTGTGTAGACGGCCTTCTTTGATGACTAACCTAGATTGTAAACATTGTAACATGATCTTACAGTTTGTACCATGCCCCTATACTATACTAAATGGCATCAAATTTTGTTATTAATTGCATAACATTTCTCTTCCCTTTTATGAGGTCAGAGATGGCATCTTCTGTCTCCACTCTGTTCTCAGCACCATGAATAGAGTTTGGAACATAGTAGGTGATCAATAAATATTTACTGAATAAAGTACCTAGAGCTTTTTATCCTATAAAAGAAAAATTCATGGAACCTTGATTTTTTCCCCCAAACATTTGAAGGGGTTAAATTTAAAATATTTTGCATATTTTTAAGAAAGCCCTGAAATGCTGAAGAGTTAGTTAAGGATCCATGTGTGACTACCACAGAGGCCATTATTTTGACTCCTTACAATCAAGTATTGAAAAAAAAAAATCTAACAGCTCTCAAAGTTGTTAGGGGTTGCCTTGGAAGACGGTAAGTCTCTCAATCCTGTGGTGTTCAGCCCGGTGATTATTGATATTGTAGAGAAAATTCAAGTGTCATATAAAGATTTGGACTAATTGACCTATATGGAACTTCATCTTTAAATTCATTGGTTCTAAGTAGCCTATTCTCTACACCTACCCAATCATTCAAAGTGATCTTTTGTTTAAATAACTTTGTTAAAGTATAACTGTTATATAATAGGCTGAAGATATTAAAATGTACAATGTAAATTTTGACAGGTAAATGCACCAGTAATACCATCAGAACACTCAATATAACATAATAACATAATAATCACCCCCAAAAGTTTTCTCATGTCTGTTGATAATCCTTCTATCTCACCTTTCTCACCACCCCAACTTCTCACAATCACTGATGGACTTTGCAACTACAGTGTAGTTTGCATTTCCTAGATTGTTAAATACATTGAATCTTATGATTTTTTTGTGTGTCTTTCATTCAACTCACCATTTTAAAATTTATCCATGCTGTTGCATGTATCAATAAGAATTTATCCTTTTTATTCCTTAATAGTATTCAATCTTGTCTATATACCACAATTTGTTATCCATTCACTTGTTGACAGACATTTGGGCTGTTCCCAGCTTGGATTATTACCAAAAAAGCTGCTTGAGCACTCATGTAAACACCTTTAAATGGACACATGGTTTCATTTTTCTTGGATAAATGTTCAGGAATGATTGTGTCATATGATAGCTACATATGTAACTTTTTAAGAAACTTTCAAACTATTTTCCAAATTGGTTGCACCTTTTCATATTCTCATGAGCACTGCATGAGATTTCTAGCTCCTCTACATCCTAATGAATATTGATAGGACCAGTCCTTTTAATTTTAGCTATTCAAATAGATGTGTCATAGTGTTGTAGGACTTTTCCTTCATTCAGCTAAAGGAGGGGTCCTTGTCACACAACCACGAAAAATCAGGCTCACAGACCATTTGAAGGGTGAGAAAAATGGAATTTATTGGGCAAAAAGGAAAAAAAGAAGGAAAAGAGGGACTCTCAGAAGAGCAAAAGTTCTGCTAGTATATATGCTTCCAGCCTTGTAGATTGAATCCCTGGTTCCATCCCAGAAGAAGAGAAGCCAGGTTCTGCCCCTGTGCAATCTGCGCGAACTTCCGGAGGCTCCACCTAGTGCGCATTCCTCCCAGTGCCCAGGCCGGTCAGAGGTTCTCCAGGGACCCATATATACTTGGCTGTCTCGGTATTATCTCACTGTGATTTTTATTTGTATTTTTCTACTGACAAATAATGTTAAGCATCTTTTTATGTGCTTAGTTGCCGTGATTATACTTCTTGGATAACGTATCTGTTCAAATATTTTGACCATTTAAAAATTTGAGTTGTTTTCTTCCTTCTGAATTTTAGGACTTCTTTATATGTTCTGGATACAAAAGTTCCTTATCAGATATATGAATTACAGAAATGTTCTCACTATCTGTGACTTTGCTTTTTATTTCCTTAGCAGTATCATTCAAAGAGCAAATTTGTTTAATTTTGATTTCGTCCAGTTTATCAATTTGTACTTTTATAGTTTGTACTTTTGGTGTTATATCTAAGAATTCTTTGCCTAACCGAAGATTATGTAGATTTTTACTTTTCTTTTAGAAATTTTGTAATTTTAGGTTTTATATTTAGCTTTGTGATCTATTTTGAGTTTTTTTTGTGTGTATGTTGCTAGGTATAAATTGAAGTTGTTAAATTTTGTGTGTGTGTGTATGTATGGATCCAAGATTTCCAGCAACATTACCTGAAAACATTGTTCTTTCTCCACTGAATTGCCTTTGAACCTTGTCCAAAAAATTATATGATATATATGTGGGGTTCATTTCTGGACTTACTTATTTTGTTAATCTCTTTTAATACAAATGCCACATTGTCTTGTTAATATAGGATTATTGTAAGTCCACATGAATTTTAGAATGACCTTCTTAAATTTTCCAAAAAATGCCTACTAAGATTTTGAATGAGTTATGTAGAATCTATGGAACATTCGTCATGTTCAAATTATTGAATCCTTTGGCCATGAATACATCTGTCCTTTATTTAGGTCTTTAATTCATCTCAGCAGTGTTGTGTGGTTTCCACTAAATAGGCATTGCATCCTTTTTGGCAGATTGAACCCTGAGTACTTTTAATATTACTTTTCAAAATTTCCACTTCTATTTTTTTATTGTTAGTGCCTAGAAAGAAAATAGGTTTTGGTATTTTGAACTTGTACCTTACAACAGGCTAAACTGTGCCCATCGGTTTACCTTCTAAGTTTAAGAGCACCCACAAGGAGAAGTAATCTTTAGTCTACCTTATCATAGCCGCAGCTGGAGAGGAAAGAAACACAAACTGCAAGAAGGAAGAACACTCAGCACTGCTTTGATCTTCACCCCTAAAACCCCTGCCCTTGGCATAGCTTTCAGAATGTCAATTCTCCTTGGTCAACCTAGAACATTTTGCTCTGAATAAGGAATGAATGAGTTCCTCCGGGAGGTGACCAGCTCACCTACAGTCCAGCATCTGAATTTCTCGTTAGTTTTTAACTTATTGTTTTGAGATTAACTTTTTTAAAGAGCATATTATTAGAAATTATTGCTTTAGGCTGGGCGCGGTGGCTCAGCCCTGTAATCCCAGCACTATGGGAGGCCGAGGCGGGCAGATCACAAAGTCAGGAGATCGAGATCACCCTGGGTAACATGGTGAAACCCCATCTCCGCTAAAAATACAAAAAAATTAGCTGGGTGTGGTGGCATGCGCCTGTAGTCCCAGCTACTCAGGAGGCTGAGGCAGGAGAATCGCTTGAACTCGGGAGGCAGAGGTTGCAGTGAACTGAGATCACACAACTGCATTCCAGCCTGGGCAACAGAGCAATACTCTGTCTCAAAAAAAAAAAAAAGAAAGAAAATAAATAAACAGAAATTATTGCTTTAGAATTTGTCACCAGTGTTGTTTAATCATTCACTCACCCTAGATCTACATCCTGATGCTGCAAAAAATTTATCCACATGAAAGTCATTAAATATTTAAACTTCTGCTCCTTAGGCTAAAAATACTAAATTATCTGAGTCACTTGTTCAAATCCATGAACAAATGGACAGATGATAATTTCTGAAGTTAAGTTTATATCATAAAATATAAAAATATTGTGCACTAACATCTATTATTTTGTTAAAAATCATGCTTTTACATTTAAAGTATTAAGTAGATATTTAGAATACATTATAAAATATAAACCAACTTAGAATGTATGAAATAAACATTCAAAAGTTTAAGATAGATTAAAATGAAAAAATAAGTAAATAGTTGAGGGCGAAGAGCTGTCAGAGGTGTGCGAAACAGAACAACTCCGTCTTAAATAGGATCTGGGTAGAATGAGGCTGAGACCTACTGGGCTGCATTCCTAGATGGTTAAAGCATTCTAAGTCACAGGATGAGATAGGAGGTCAGCACAAAATACAGATCGTAAAGACTTTGCTGGTAAAACAGGCTTCTGTAAAGGAGCCTGCCAAAACCCACCAAAACCAAAATGGCGACAAGAGTGACCTTTGATTGTCCTCACCGCTATACTCCCACCCGCACCATCACAGAGCACAAATGTCATGCCAATGTCAGGAAGTTACCCTATATGGTCTAAAACAGGGAGGCGGAGGCATGAATAATCCACCCCTTGTTTAGCATATCATCAAAAATAACCATAAAAATGGGCAACCAGCAGCCCTCAGGGCTGCTCTGTCTATGGAGTAGCCATTCTCTTATTCCTTTACTTTCTTGTTAAACTTGCTTTCACTTTGCACTGCGGACTCTCCCTGAATTCTTTCTTGAGCGAGATCCAAGAACCTTCTCTTGGAGTCTGGATCAGGACCCCTTTCCTGTAACAGAAATATAAATGGAATTATTCTATGCTTAAGGAGAATTTCATGGCTAATCTTCCTTACATTTTCTTTTTTCTCTATAGCTTGTATTTAAAAAAAAAAAAATTCCACCAAGAGAACAGTTGCTTTTATTGTTTGCTTAAAAATGAAAAAATATCACCTACGAAACACCAGCTTTATTTGCTGCTTTTGCAGCAAGGAAGACAGGTAAACCTTTGTTAAGTAAGAAAGTAATTGAAATTCAGATTTCTAAATTCACAGAGATGAAAACTGAGAGTCACTTCAAGGGCAGAATCTCTCTTAACGCCAATTAGAGCCTCTTCAGAAGACTAAAACTTTTGAGGAAATTTTTCACCACTGCTGAGTCCAGGCACAAAATCTTTCTCATTCAGATTCTCTTAGTAATGAATCTTAAATGTTTTGTTTAATTTCTACTACAGTAATAATTATGGCTGGGAAGTCTAGGCCCTGAACAAAAATAATAACACATCTTCTAACTCTGTGGATTGAAAAAATAAAATAAAAACACAGAGCTACTTTTGTACAAATGTGGTTCTACCATTTATTAACTGTGTGTTCTTGGGCATGATTTTTGTCCTTGTTGAGGATCAATTATATCATCAGTAAAAACTGATTCTAAAGGAACTTGTTTGAAAATCACTTATGTGAAATCATTTTAAAAATGCCTATTAACTGCACAATTTAGTGTTAGACAAATAGTAAGTGCTTGATAAATGTTATTCATTTGTTTGTATATATGTTACACATATATGTTACCTAGACGACCTGGACCAAAGCAGAATATTCATTATCTTAGCTCCACAAAAAAGTGTTTGAAAATAGTTGTACAACCATAAACCAGGCATCTAAAGTCATTTGGATGAACCCAGGGGAGTGGGCTCATAGATAGTTGTTGTCCAATCTATTGAGTCAGCTTTCTGTCTCAGCTTTCTGATTTGCATTTGGTTTATCTTTCAATGACTGGCGCTCTGGAATGAGCCTTAGGTCAGTACTCCTTACACTTTAACGTGCACACGGTTTACATTAAGATGCAATGGGGCCTAAGTTTCTGCGTTTCTTAAAATGTCTATGTGAAGCCAATGCTGCTGATTCGTAGGCCACACTTTGAGTGGCAAGACTGCCCAGACAATTGAAATACCCTGTATCTGTACTGTCTACTGTGTCAGCCACAGGGCACTTAAATGTGGTAAGTGCAACTAAGGGACTGTATCTTTAATTTTACTTATTTTTAAGGCATTTAAATTTAATTAGCCACCTATAGCTAATGGCTACTGTCTTAAATAGTATCCCTGTGAATAACATGGCTGACACTCTGATATTCTGTATATTCTTTTCCAACTTTCCCTTTGTAGTCCTCGGCTCAGGGTGGGCTCTGTTCTGAAACAAACCCCCATTGTTATTCACTTTACTTGAAGGATTGTCACAGTCCAGAGATTTCTGGTTCTTTCTTTCATCTAAAGAATCAGAGCTCTTAGAATATAACCAGGGCAGGTACAAGGCCATCCAACTGGCTGCCAATTCTAGAATTCCTCTGAGCTTTCTGGATTTCACAATCTGACTTTGTGACTTCCTGTTAAGAGTTGCTCAAGGGTCATTATCCCTTGAAGCTGAGTTAGTCTGAAATTCTATTGTAGGGCATTTCTGCTTTTCTTTGCTTGGCAAATTCACTGCTTTGTTTATTTTACATCCAAATTACACTTGTGCTTCTGTCTTCCTTTACCTAACAATTCACAGTTTTTACATCAAGGTGCTTTGTTTGGAAGGAAGATGAAATTGATCACAGAGGAATTATACAATCTGAAGGATTATAATTTTATATTAAACTCACTAATATTACCACCATCACCAAAGCAGCATTAAAAAAAATTCTTATAATTGTGAACCCCAAATATCTAAGACCAGTCTCAATCAAATTAGAAAGATTATCTTCCCAATAACACAGCCTTAGGAGGTTCTGATCACATGTCTCCAATGTGATCGGGGTACAGCTTGCTTTTATACATTTTAGGGAGACATGAGACATAAAGGAATATGTGTAATGTGTACATTGGTCAGGTCCAGAAAGGAGGGACAACTCCAAGGGTGAGAGGGCTTCCAGGTAATAGATAAGAGACAAAAGGTTGGATTCTTTTGAGTCCTGATCAGCCTTTCACTGAATACTCAATTTAGTCTAGCTCAGTGAATCTGCATTTCTACATAAACAATAGGTAGAGGAAGCAATTAGATATGCATTTGTCTCAGGTGAACAGAGAAATAACTTTCTGTCCTGCACCTGTAAAGATAAGCTATCAGTTTACATTGCAGGTGAGATTCAACAGAACTGGCTTAGGGTAAAGATCTTCAGGCCCTCAAGGAATTTCCTTGAGGGCAAATTGTGAAGGAGGTCTGTAGCTTTTTTATCTTTGTAGCTATCTTATTTAGGGATAAAATGGGAGGCAGGCTTACCTGACATAGTTCCCTGCTTGACTTTCCTCTTGGTTTACTGATTTTGGGGTCCCAGATTTATTTTCCTTTCACATATTTAATGGCATTTTATACTTTTGCTTATTTTTATTTCATTGGAGTTTTGCTCCTATTCAAAGGCATCATTCTTGCTCCTATTCAAAGGCATCATTCATCCTTTCAAAGAAGGTGCCTATTAGTTTACCTTTCCTCATTGCTTCTTTGATCTTGAATTCCAAGGTGTAGAACACTCTGAAGATGTGACGATACCACATTAAACTCTAAGAAAACTTGATGTATATGCATATCCGGATTCAACACAATGAAACTAATATTTTATATATATTGTTACATGAAATAAATGAATATGTATGAGTGGTATATAGATTTCATATATATACTATTCCAGTACTGCTCCTATATATGAGTATTTATATATGAAATTAACATATATCAAATTTCATATTAATTTCATATATAATTAATATTTTAATTAATATATATCATAAATTTCATATTAATTTAATATATAAATACTCATATATAGGAGCAGTACTGGAATACTACAGTTAACTTAATAAATGTTAAATGTGAAGCAATTATTAAAATAAATCTTTGATTAGGACAAATACCTGTTTGTCAAGATTCTAGGTCACATTACCTAAGTCAGCTTTCCCAAATCAAATGGTCTGAGTGTGATCCAGGCTTTAGTTGTAAAAGATATTTCTTCCGCTGTTGTTGAAGTTATGTAGTGATTTAATACGTTTCTTTTTTTAAATCAAATAAATTATCAAGATATTCATTTTCCTAGTTTTTATTTTGCCTTTGAAATGGGAATTACCTTATACAAATATAGCATAAATACATGTAGATTCTCTTTTTAATATGAATGGGAGAACATGTCAAGCTCAGGTGTGATTATTAGTAGCATTGTACTTTGATCATATTTCGTATATTTGTTTCCAAAACATTTCTGGAGATTGTTCTCTTGTTAATTAATGAAATGTCCTGGAACAAACATTTAAGAAAAGGGTAGAAAAAACTGGATTTAGTTTAGCATGAGAAAACTAAGAATTAAAGGAAGTGTTGAAAACCAATAGAGACCATAACATTTTAAGAGAACAAGCCTAGAAAGTGCTGGTGGGGAGGTACGGGAAAGGAAAAACAGCATAATAGCTTGTGAGGAGTCAGATAATTTGCCATTATAATTTTAGGAATAAAAGAATGCAATTAGAAACCAAGAGTCATCTTGTGCATTCTAAAGTTGGAAGCCACAAATCTCCTCATGCAAATGTAATAGCATTGAAGTGTCTTAGCATTGACCTAATTTTTACGGATAAGAAAACTATGATGGGGTGATACACTGATTTTCTTACTAAACTCCCTAGTGACTGGCAGAGCCAGGGGATGAGCTCTGGTCTCTGATTTGCTGATATTCATTACAGGCGTCATTGGGAGAAAACTAGTTGCATCCTCCTAAGGTTCACTCCAACACTCGTGACCTGGGAGCCATTTCCTGTTGCTTCCTACGTTGTGTTCTTCCTGTTGGTCTGAAATTTCATCTGCATTGTCATCCATCTACAGAGTATCTCATGGGTTTGTTTGTCCTCTTCAGTCTACTAGCTCATCACATTCTTTCTGTCTCTGCACACTTCAGACTGGTTTGATACAAATATCAATTTTTTCATGACCTACCTACCCATTTTTTTTCTTAATTTAGAAATACTTCTAGCATGCATAAAAGTAATGACAAAAACCACAATTACTTTTGCACTAACCTAATATCATACACAATCATATAGCTACCCATTAAAAAAAAAAACTTAGATTGCTACTTTAGCTTCAGAGCACTCATAGATTCAGTTAGTGTATCCTATCCTTGGCAAAATTCCATTTCCTTCTTTCGCTTCTCAATTAACTTTGATTCTGAATTTGATGTTTATCATGCCAAGCCTGTTTCTATAGTTTCAACAAATTCACGTGTATCTAGAAACAATGCCTCATATTGCTATGACTAGTAAACGTCAATGGATGTGTGCAAGACAAACTCCCAACAGTTTCTTCAGTACTTCAATCCTGGATTAAAGAAGTTTCAGCCTTACTACATATGCCTAATTGTTCTCCAAAGCAGCCGGACAAATTTATACTCTTGGACCCAACGTAAAACTATCCCCTCAGCCTACATCATTTACAATACTTGGTATTGCAAGACTTTTATATCTTTACCCATTTCCTGTGGTGCTGAAATGACGGCTGACTTTTACTTTACTTTCGATTTCTCGAATTATAATTTCTCTAGTTTCCAGTGATGTTTTTCTCATGCAGATTAGCCCCTTGGGTTTATATTTCTATAGATCATCTCTTCATATCATTTACCTACTGGGTTTCATTGGATTATTGGTTTGTTTTTTAATTGATTTAATATTTTACTTCATTAGTTTTATATTTTTAAAGGTTAATATTTAAATTAATATTTTATGGGTTTTATATCCATATTCTCCTACTAATATTTTCTTAGTTTTATATCTGTGTTCTTCTACACTTCTAATTATATGCTAAATATGTGCTAAATTTTCTATGAATGTATCTCATATTCTCCCAAATTCTCCAATGGGACTCTAATACTCTTCTAATGAAGTAATCTATTGATTCCATTTAAAAATTTTGGCTTTTATTCCCCTTGTGGGAAGACTATGTTCTTCTGGTCTTACCTGGACTGATTGTTTTCTAGCTCAAGGACACATCTCTTCTATGTCTTTGCCTGACATTCACATCCTTGGATGTCTCCTTGCCTGATTCCTGTGTTGGATCCTCTCTTTGTTGGATTCTATGTTATCTTCCTGATATGTTGTTTTAATGGAATACAGTTTTCAATGCCTTCATGATAATTAATGTGGTACCCATGAGGTTAATGTTTCAAGAACTAGCATGCCTGAAAATCTGTTCATTCTGTCATTTTATTTTATCTTATTCCCATTATTCCTTTTGACTTATTTTTTGGAACATTTTCTCAACAATAGTTTTAAATGTTTTAACCATTATAGTAGTTTTTATTTTAAGAAAATTTTTATTGTTCTTTCTTCTTTTTTATTGCTTTTCTTCTTTTATAATGAGTAAAGCATCTTCTCTCATTGCTATGAGAATATTCCAATTTCTAAAATTTTTTGCATGATCATTTTCTCTTCTGAAATCTTCTGTGATCTATTTGATTTGATCTCTTAGATTTTCCTCACATATTTATTTTCTTAGCCTAAAGCATTGTAAAGATGATTGAAATGTTATGTTCATGTATGGGACTTGTCGGCTGATGAATTTTATTGGAAGAGTTAGGATAGTGACCTGGACTTTTTTTTGAGAGTATATTAAGTGTGGTTCTCCAGAGACAGATAACCAATGGAGCGAGAGAGAGAGAAAGAAAGAGAGAGAAAGAGAAGAGGGAAGAAAAGAGAAAAAGAGAAGAGAGAGGGAAAGGGAGCGAGAAAGAAAGAGATTTATTTTTAAGGAGTTGGCTTATGTGATTATGGAGTCTGGCAAGTCTAAAATCTGCAAGATGGACTGGTAGGCTGCAGACTGAGGAAAGAGCCTCTGCTGCAGTTCAAATCTGAAGATCATCTTGCTGGTAGAATTCTTTCTTATTTGGGGAAGGTCAGTCTTTTGTCCTTTGAGGGGCTTTCAACTGATTGGATGAGGCGCCTACCGATAATATGGAAAGCAATCTGCTCTACTCGAAGTCCACAGATTTAAATGTTAGTCCATTTAAAACACCCTCACAGAAACATCCAGAATAATGTTTAACAAAATATCTGGGCATGGAGGCCCAGCCAGGTTGATACATAAAATTAATCATCACAAGGGATACCTAAATGTGAGTACCAGGAGGCATTCTTTCTTATTCTAGAAGGTTTTCCAAAGAGAAATCCTTTAATTGTTTGCCTGAGGATGGTTAGCAAGCCTTCTAGCAATCTGGTAGCTGAGCAGAAAATTAGGGTTGGGCAGGGGGTTGTCACCTTTCATTATGTAGAATGTTTCTTTATCTCCCTGTTTTTGGCATAGTGCCTCATTCTCACTCACTCTCTTCACTGACTTATGTCTAGAGCTTCTTAGTTCGATTTCTCCAGAGAATAAATGTTGGTCTCTGCTAGGGTATGGACAGCTACTTAAAACTCTAACTGGTCCTTTATACTGACAGCTAACACATTATCCTACATTCAGTGTCACAGTTCATCAATGCCTTTTAGATAACTGAAATGTTTTCATTTTAAAAAATCATTTCCTATGGTCTGTGGCACGAATCAGCATATTTATCTTAGCATTCCCTTCTGCAAACCTTTAGACTTCAAATTTCTTTGTTCTATTGACTTAGTTGCCAGTCATTTTCCAGATTTCCAACCTTCAAAAATTTGTTGACAAAACTCATCCAATGTTATTTCTTCTGTTCTCTTAATTTTGACATGTTTATACTTTTGAAAACTGTTTCCTTGAGATATAATTCACATACCATGATATCAACCTACTGAGTTTTTAACTAAAATTTTTTAATCATTTTTGAGAGTTTCAATGGAGAGTAGAAATAAAAATGCTTGTTTGATTATACTTCTCCTGTAATTTTTATTTTGGCCCTTTCAAACCTCCTGTGCAATGTGTTAACAGCTGTGATATAATCAACATGTCATAAAATTTATCCTTTTAAAGTGTGACATTCAGAGTTTTATAGTATATTCAAAAGCTTGTGCAAATATCACTGCTATCTGATTTCAGAATATTTTCATCACCCTCCAAATAAAACCCCATATCCATTATCCCCATTTCATATTGAATGGGCCATTCCTCATTTCCTTTCACCCAGTTCCTGGGAAACAATACCCTACTTTCTGTCTCTACAGATTTTCTTATTCAGGACATTTAGCATGAATGTTAACATACAATATCTATCTGGCCTTTAGTTCTGGCTTCTTTCACTTAACAATATGCTTTTAATGTTCACCTTCGTCATATATTCACATCTGATTCTTTTTATGGCTGAATCATAGTCCTTTATATAGCTATAGCAGATACTGTCTATCCATTCATCAACTGATGAACTTTTGGGTTACCTCCACACTTGACTATTATAAATAGTACTTCTATGAACATCTGTGTACAAGTTTTGGTGTGAAAATATGTTCATTTCTGTTGGTTAAATATTTAAGTATGGAATTACTGGGTTATATAGTAATGGTTTCTAACTTTTTGAGGAGCTGCTAAACTGATTTCAGAAGTGGCTGTACCATTTTGCATTCCTACTGCAATTGTCTGAAGATGCTAATTTCTCCAAATTCTTGCAATACTTGATATTTTCCATTGTTGATTATAGGCATCTTAGTGAGTATGAAATGACATTTCTTTTTTTTTTTTTCAAAATGGCCAACTAGGAGTATTTCAAAGACACCTCACCCACTTAGAAGAAGCAAAATAATGTGTAGACAATCACACTTTTAATACATTGTCCAAGAAGGAACATGAGAGTTCAACAGCAAAGTGACAGAAAATTCTCAAAATTAGGAAGGAGGCAAAAAATAAGCAGCCTGTGTGACTGGGACCAGCCGGAAAGTAGGAATGACTCTCAGTGCAGGAGAGAGTGAATAAGTGTTTGTCTGTGGTTCACTTTTCCCCTGGGACAATCCAGGACTCAAGAGAGCATCATGACCCTCCCAAACCCTGTATCTAACTTAGGGAGTAACCAGAAGACTGAGAAAAAATAATTGCTCCAGGGAGAACATACCTTGTGTTTCACACCCTTCTTGAATGTAAGTGGTCATAGTAAGAGACTGTACCCAGTCCTCACTCCTAACAAATTGTCCATGGTCTAGGAAACAAGCAGCACCAGTCCTAGGCACAGGGAAACTGAGGCTGCTGCTTGTGAAACCATGGCAGAGGGATTCTGCAACCAGTATTGAGAAGCAAGCATGGTGTGAGCGGTGGCCACTGGCAGTCAAACCAGGCATTGCCCCCAGGACTTGAGCAGGATGAGATTTGAAAGGAAGACTTAGTCTTGAGCTTGATAGTAGCACCTATAGCTTGGGACAGAGTTGCAAACTTGGTGCAAACTTGCAGGTCTCATGGAACCTCCAGGTTGTCTGTGACAGCTGGGATAGTAGAGTGAGCCCCACCAGGTCTGGGGTGTGATAAAGACACTGTCCCCTGCCTACTAGCAGAGGTTGTGGTTGCTGAAACCTTCTCCACTCTCACCATGGAAGGATCTCAGTGCAGTGGTGCTAACCCCTCAGCCAAGCAGTCTTCCAGGGCCTGAACAATTGAGCTACCCCCACCTGTCATGGCTGATGCAGGCACTTGCCTTTGGGGGGCCTGAGCACAAGCTTTCCTGGTCCAGTTCCACCCAGCTTCATCCCCCACTGAGACAGAGTATGGGATCCAGGGCACTAGGGGTTCCACAACACAATCCACCACCTGGGACAACTGAGTACTCCTCCCGGGGGACTAAAATTGAGCATCAACAACCCATTGCCAACACCTCAATGGGCTCCTACGTCCAAACATCACTACTGGCCTGGAGGCTGGCCCACAGAGCTCATTGCCAGCATTTCATCACCACTGCAATAGCCTTCACCCATGCTATGCCAGCTGCCCAGGAGCTCAAGAGCTCTCTTATTTTCCCAGTGCATTGCCACTAAGCTTGGCACCCAAGAAAGTCACCCAAAGGTCCAGGAATCAGCCTGCCTAGAACATCTAACACCATTGCTTGCATATACCACCACAAGGTGCAAGGACAGTCATGCTAGACCACCACTTCTATGACTGAAACCTGAAGATGGGCCCAGACATAAGCCCCACTTTACCATAGCCTCCACCAAAACCAACCCTAACAAACTGAGGAGACCACTGACATCACTAATACTGTTTATAGCCAAAGAAATTATAGAGAAATTTTGCTACCATATGCACCCAGAAGCAAAGCCAAAAAAACCCGCCCATCCAAAATTATAGTCACATCTTCAGGAAAAATCCCTACCCTGAACAAAAGTAAATTCAAAAATAAGAAGCGACCATTACACCAGATTACACAAATCAATCAATGTAAAGACATAGAAAACATGAAAAGCAAGGTAATATGACACCCCAAAAAGAACACAACACTTCTCCAACAACAGAACTTAACGACAAAGAAATCTTCAAAATCCCAGATAAAGAATTTGAAGTGTTGATTATAATGAAGCTCAATGAGACGCAAAAGAAATCTGAAAACCAACACAGAGAACTCAAAAAAATCAAGATATGATGGATACATTTACCAAGGAGATAGATCTAAAAATAAAACAAAGCACCAGAAATTATGGAACTAAAAAATTCATTGAAGGAAACACAAAATACATTTGAAAGTTTTGACAATAGACTAGACCAAGCAGAAGAAAGAATTTCAGAACTGGAAGACAAGTCTTTTAAAATGATCCTGTCAGACACAGTTGGAAAAAAAAGAATAAAAATGAATGAACACAGCCTTGAGACATTTGGGACCACATAAAATGAATGAATTTATCAATTTTCAGTATTATAGAGAGTGAAGAGAGATCAAAAACTTTATAAAACCTATGTAGTTAAATAATAGATGAAAACTTCCCAAGTCTAGTAACAGATTTAGACATTCAGATACAGGAAGCTTATCATACCAGTCAGGGTTCTCTAGAGGGACAGAAGTAATAGGATATATATATATATATATATATAAAATAAATATATATATATTTAATAAACTTATTAAATTTGTGATCATGTGAGTTAATACGCCGTAATAAAATCCCCTGTATGTATATATATATGTGTGTGTGTGTGTACATGTATGTGTGTGCGTATGTGTATGTATATATATGTGTGTGTGTGTATATATATACATATATATATGGGAGTTTATTAAGGAATATTAACTCACATGATCACAAGTTCCCACAATAGGCTGTCTGCTGGCTGAGGAGCAAAGAAGCCAATTTAAGTCCCAAAGCTGAAAAACTTGGAGTCCAGTGTTTGAAGGCAAGAAGCATCCAGCATGGGAGAAAGATGTAGGCTGGGAGGCTAAGCCAGTCTAGTCTTTTCACCTTTTTCTGCCTACTTTATATTCTGGCCACACTGGCAGCTGATTAGATTGTGCCCACCAGATGAAGGGTGGGTCTGCCTTTCCCAGCCCACTAACTCAAATGTTAATCTCCTTTGGCAACACCCTCACAGACACATCCAGGATCAATATTTTGCATCCTTCAATCCAATCAAGTTGACACTCAGTATTAACCATCACACTCATGATCCCCAGGAATAGGCAATACAAAAAGGACTTCATCATGTCACATTATAATCAGACTGTCTAAAGTCAAAGTGGAAGAACAAATTCTATAATCAGCCAGAGAAAAGCATCCAGTTACTTATAAAATAAATCTATCGGGCTAACATTGAAGTTCTCAGTGGAAACCTTACAGGCCATAAGAGAATGGGGCAACATATCCAAACTGCTGAAATAAAAAAATAATAATAACCAGCCAAGAATTCTATAACTAGCAAAACTAACTCTCATAAAAGAAACATAAGTAAGGTCTTTCTCTGACAAACAAAGGCTGGGGGAAATCACCACTAGACCAGTCCTACAAGATATGCTCAAGGAAGTCCTAAATTGGAAGTGAAAGGACAAAATTTAGTAACATGTAAACCCAAAAATGTATAAAACTCATGGTAAAGCAACCACACAAAAGAAGAAGGGAAAGGAATCAAAGATACTGCTACAGAATTCTACTAAACCACAATTACAGAGAGAAAGAAAGAAAGAAAGAGAAAGAAAGAAAGAAAGAACAAACTTATAAGACAACTAGAAAACAATGATATGACAGGAAGAAAGCCTCATATATCAAAATAAATCTTGAATGTAAGTTGAATAAATGCACCATTTAAAAGATATAGATGGGCTGAATGGATTAAAAAATATATATATGTGTTTACAACTATGTGTTACTCATCTTATCTTTAAAAGCACATACAGACCAAAAGTTAAGGGGTAGAAAAATTATTCCATGCAAATGGAAACCAAAAGTGAGCAGGAGTAGCTATACTTATATTAAATAAAGCTTAATTTAAGTCAAGGATAGTAAAATAAAAACAAAGAAGGTAATTATATAATGATAAAAGGATCAGTTCAGCCAGAGGATATAACAATTCTAAATATCTGTGCACCCAACACTGGAGCACCTAGATTCAGAAAATCAACATTAGTAGACCTAAAGAGAGATAGACAATAATACAATAATAGTGAGGGACTTCATCAACCCACTTACAGTATTAGACAAGTCATCCAAACAGGAAATCAACAAAGCAACATTTGTTTTAAATTGGACTTGCTAACCAAAAAGTGACTGAGGCAGGTGTCTTGATCAGTAGAGATTTAGTGAGCCAAAGTTTGAGGAAGTGCCCAGGAAAAACACAAGTTCACAGGAGCATCTATGACCAGTGCTTCTCAAAAAGGGTTTGAAGAACTCAGTATTTAAAGGGGAAAACATCAAGTAGAAGGGAAAAAGTGAGAGCGACTAAGCAGTGAAGCAAATGGTTACCTTCTTGCGAGGCTCTGATTAATGCTCAGTAAATCTACATTTTACATAAGATAAGGTAAACATTTGAAAAGACGGAGTGGAGGACAAAGTATAATATGCCTCCACCTCAGGGTAGGTGGAGAAATAATTTCTTGTTCTTGTTCCCATTCCCCACCTGGGGAAATAAGCTTGAAATCAACATTGACAGTGTGAGATTTAACAGAACTCAATTTTAGGGCTGGTTTTATGGGGAGATATGTATCATGTCCTGAAAGATTTAGGGGCTAATAAATAATTTTTTGTGAGGAATTTGTGAGGGGGACCATCTGGGGAGATATATGGCCTTTTGCTATTGTGAGAATCTGGTTTATGTATAATGCCATGAAACAGGATTGTGAAATTACAGCTATCTGTTGGGGGAAAAAAGAAAAGAAGTACTGTGTGACTCAGTTCCCAGGCTTAACCTTCCCTTTGACATAGTGAGCTTGGTGTCACAATATTTTATTTTCTTCTACAGACTTAAGATAAAATTGACCTAGCAGACATTTACAGACCATTCAGTCCAACAAGTACACAATATACATTCTTTTCATCAGCACATGGAACATTCTCCAAGATAGACTAAATGTTACACCACAAAACAAATCTTAACAAATTTTTAAATTTGAAATCATATCAAGTATTTTCTCAGACCACAATGGACTAAAACTTCAAATCAATAAAAAGAGGAATTTTGGATAGTATATAAATACATGAGAATTAAACAACATGCTCCTGCACTACTGGGTCAATGAATAAATTAAGACAGAAATAAAAGAAGTTTTTGAAACAAATGAAGATGAAAACAAAACATATCAAAACTTTTGGGATATAGCAAAAGCATTGATAAGCATGAAGTTTTTAGCCTTAAATGTCTCTTTCAAAGAAGTAGAAAGATTAAAAATTAACAATCTAATGATGCACCTCAGTGTATTAAAAAAGCAAGAAAAAACCAAACCCAAAACTAGCAGAAGAAAAGAAATAACAAAGATGGGAGCAGAACTAAATTAGAGACTAAAAATACACAAAAGAGACCAACAAAATGAAAAACTTATTCTTTGAAAAGGTAAACAAAATTGATAAATCACTACCTAGACTAAGAAAAGAAGAGAGGAGACTCAAAGGAAAATCAGAAGTGCAACAGGAGACATTACAACTGATACCACAGACACACACACAATGAATCATCAGGAACTATGAATTCTGTATAATTATATGCAAGATTATATCAGTAATAAAGTCTCCTAAAAAGAAAAGTTCAAAACCAGATGAATTCACTGCTGAATTCTACTAAACATACAAGGAAGAACTAATATTATTTCTCCTGAAACTGCTCTAAAATTTGTGAAGGTGGTAATTGCTCCTAAGTTATTCTACTAGGGCAATATCTTCCTGATACCTAAACCAGACAAGTACAGAACAAATAAAGAAAACTACAGATCAATACTTTTTATAAATATAAGACAGGAAAATCCTCAACAAAATATTAGCAAGCCAAATCCAACAACACATCAAAAAGATAATACTATTTAGTGGGTTTTATACCAAGAATGCAAGGATGGTTTAACATGCAAATCAATAAATGTGATACATCAGATAAACAGAATTAAGGACAAAAAAATATATAATCATCTCAATAGACACAGAAACAGCATATGATGAAATTCAGCATTTCTTCATGTTAAAAACCCTCAACCAACTAGGCATACAAGGAATACAACTCACAGAAATAAAGGTCACAAACAACAAACCCACAGGTAACATCATACTAAATGGAAAAATATTGGAAACATTCCCTCTTAGAACTGGAACAAGACAAGGATGCCCACTTTCTCTGCTGTTATTCAACATAATAGACATACTGGAAGTCTTAGCCAGAGTGAACTGGCAAGAGAAAGAAATAAAAGGCATCCAACTTGGAAAAACAGAAATCAAATTATTGCTGTTCTCTCATTATATGATTTTATGTCTAAAAAACTTAAGACTCCACCCAAACAACTCTTAAGATCTGATAAACAAATGAGATAAGTTGTTGCTTGGATGATTCACAGGCATTAATTCAGCTCCTCCGGGGCACCAGTCTGAATTTTCAACAGCAAATCCAGAATGACGCCTTGGTTCATATATGTATATATAAGTTCATGTGTATATACATATATATATATATGCTCATGTATCTGTAATATATAAAATATAATATATACAAATATGTGTAAATATGTATATGTTCATATATAGAGATAATTTCTGTTTCCTTACTAATATTCTTTTTTTGGTAAAATGCCATTTTTATATTATTCTTCATTTATTTATACTTGGTTTCTTTTAGCTCTTTAAAGTATATTTAAAATAGCTGTCAGTATTCTTTCTCGTGTGTGATCATTGAAGTCTGTACTCTGTTAGAATAGTGTTAGTTTACTGAATGATTAGACAGATATTTTATTAAATGCCAGAAGCTGCAAAATCTCCCAGTCTTTGCTGAGGGACTTCATGTGCATATCCAGGCAGGTTTTTAATAGTCAGCAAAGCAAAAAATTCTGCTTTTGTCTTCACTCTATGCTCATGTAGAGCTTCAAAGTAAGCCAGAAGTGATAGCTTTCAGCTTTTTCAAGTCTTTCTCAGGTAAGTGCATAGTGTGTTCTATGTGTATGTGGTGTTCTAGATTTCTAGGGTATGTCATGAATTTTCAAAGTCCCTGCAGACAACTCATTCCCCAGTTTACCCTTTTTATCTGTTTGGTTAGTGTGCTGTTTATACCAACTCTTATTCCTCCTTATATTAGCCAACATGAGGTTAAAACCCTTGCCTGTAATTGCTTTTGGCAAACACCTCTCAGATAGAGAATTTTTGCTCTGATTGAGTTTCACATCAGGCCAAATATAGATAATCTTGTTAAATGAGGTCTTCCAGGGAACTAACGGTAGGTCAAATAATGATGATTCTTTGGGAATCAGAGTTTGAAAGGACTCCATTACTGTATCCTCCTTCCGGTAGCTTTCAGGATGTGTTGTGATTTTGAGCTGTTATTTTTCAATGCTATTACAGAGCTGGAGAACAGGAGCTGAGACTAGAGCAAGTTAAAATGCCACAAAAGTTCATACTAAGATTCAGCTGCTTTTCTTGAATATAAATGCTGCCTGAGTTGCTGCAAACTTGTGGTTGATTGCATGCCAGAGTTCTGAAAATGTTGATTTTGACAATTTTCCCCTTTTTTTCTTCATTCTTGTTGTGGAGGAGCTCATTTTCAGAGGTCCTTACTTTGCTACTTTTCCTGACATCATTCTATCTTTGAGGTTTGTTGATTTAAACTGAGACTGGAGAATTATCTAAGACCTACCCCTGTGATGAGGCCCATATCTAGGTAACTTTGTCATTTGTTGTGCCTGATATAGTATATACTCTGGTCTACGTTTTTGGCCATTATACAAGCTATAATCCATGGAAAGAATTATATTTCCTCCCCTGACTGGATGATTATAGAACAATTAATTTCATATCAGGGCATGATTTAAGATATACCATACTGCCTGGGATTTTGAGAAATGTAAACTTCATACTCTCTTGAGCTAAGAGAATCATCTTCCTTTTCAATTAATCTAGAATACAGGGAAATAGTAATGCAAGGATGCTTTGATTGGAAAGGAATTTCTGGGGGACTTTTTCTGCACAAGGATCAATTATGCTGGAGAAAAATAACTGACATTTAACTTTATCTCTGAAATTAAGAAATTATCCCTTAAAAATTATATTAACCTAATGAAGACTACTGCCCAACAAGCTATGAGAGGAAGATAATTAATTTGGTGTAGCCTTGACTGCTTTGCTCTAAATGGGTCCACACTGAATGAACTCCTGTAGGGCCAACTTTAAGCCTTAATTTTCACTTTATCCCAGATTCTCTAGCCTGCTTTTGACCTGAGCTATAGCCTGAGTATGCACCTCTAATTTTATGAAGGAATGCTAGTCATACTTGTTTGGCTCATGAGGACTGGATGATTATTTCACCCACACAAGGTGCAAGGCCATAGTGCACCTTACAGGGCCTGAGGGTGGTGAAGGAAGGACCACCTGCCTTGCTGGTCTGTGTAATTCCCCAGAGCTTCCACAAGGGAGAATCAATCCAAATCAGGCTCAGGTAACTTATCTTAAAGGTGCTTATTGGGTATACTTTTCTATTAGGTTTGTAGTGGTGCTTCTGATGTTACCTCTGCCTCTAATTATCAGTAACGACTTACCTTAATGACACAAAAGGCTTATATCAACTTATGCCTACCATGTGTAGGATTTTCACTAACTGTCTGTGCTAGGAATGGCTAGTGTTCTCCCAACCAGGATAGAGTCCTATGACTAGCCAAGGATAAAATTTGCGGTTATGTTTTCCTAGCTTAACTAGTGCAATTACCAGTGGCTTACAACTGAGTCAAGTCTCTTGCCTCTTCTCATGTCTTTCCATTTTCTTTATATGCTATTTGTTTACTTTCCAGATATCTTGGAAGCAAACTAGGAAGCCTGTGACACCAGCAGATTAGAAAATTCATAAACCTTGCTTTCTGGCCAGATGCGGTGGCTTACGCTTGTAATCTTAACAATTTGGGAGGCTGAAACAGGCAGATCACTTGAGGTCAGGAGTTCGAGACCAGCCTGGCCAACATGGTGAAACCTTGTTTCTACTAAAAATACTAAAATTAGCCAGGTGTGGAGGCGCATGCCTGTAATCCCAGCTACTCAGGAGGCTGAGGCGTGAGAATCACTTGAACCCAGGAAGCAGAGGTTGCAGTGAGCTGAGATTGTGCCACTGCACTCCAGCCTGAGACAATGTGAGTGAATGAGACTGTTTAAAAACAAAACAAAACAAAAACAAAACAAACAAACAAAAAAAGACTTGCTTTCTGGATTCCCCTCACCTCTCCTGAATCTTCCCCCTCTGACAGAGAAAGAGTCCTTGATTATATGAAATCTGCTTAACATTGTTAGTTTTCTTGATACTGCTTTATGCTGCTTTAAGTCATCCTTAGCAAGGTCAGTGGTGTTCCATGGTACTGGCCCAGGTTATTCAATGAATTATTTCTACAATGGGTTGTCATATCTGCTTCTCCCACTTTCAGAGATAAACTGTGTTTGCAAACACATTTGCTATGTCAAAAGTTATAATCTCAGCCATGATCTGTAGCTCCCTGGTGGGACTGGGACTTGGGTTTGAATCAATGGGATGGATTTTCTAGTAAGCCTATTTTACACTCTGCCATTGTGGGGGGTCATGAGTAATCAAATCCCTATGAATCTATTACTAGGTTGTGATACCCTCCTTTTAATTGTTTCCCTGTCATCAATAGTGAGGCAAAGACAATAAACCTATTAACAAGAACTGAACCATAACCATGCAGAGATTCAACAGACTACATCTACCTCCAGGCAGAAATCTGGCTGCAATCCTAGATTAGAGGTGGCATAACTCCCTGAGACCAGCAACCCGCTCAGTCATTATGCAAGGCCCAGCGTCTTCTTTCTTGGCTTTTGTGCCTCAGATGATTCACAGGCATTAATTCATCACCTCAGGGGAACTGGCCTGACCCAAGAAGGCATCCGTGTCATCTTAATAGAGGGCATCTATGGCCTCACATACAACAAAACTTGGAGCGATAGTGCCTTCTTAGTTTGTGAGGGCTGCCATGACGAAGTAGCACAGACTGAGGGGGCTTAAACAACAGACATTTGTTTTCTCACAATTCTGGGAGCTAAAAGTCCAAGATCAAAGTGTTGTCAGGATTAATTTCATTCTATTTGGCTTATAGGTTGCTGTCTTCTCCCTGTGTCTTCATATCCTCTTTCCCCTGTGTGTATCTATGTCCAAATTTCCTCTCGTTATAAGGATATAAGAACACCAGTCTTAATGGATTATGGCCCAACCTAAAGACCTCATTTAACTTAACTACCCTCTAAATGACCCCGTCTCCAAATACAGTCATATTCTGAGGTAGTGTGGGTTAGGACAATCATTTGTGAATAGGCTTGAAGCACGGATATTGAACCTATTATCTGTCAGTGTCACATATACCTGAAAGCCTGTTTAAAATTGACTTCTCCAGAACAGCACACCGTGATCTAAATTGAATAAGTTACCAGTCATCTAACTCATTGAAAACTCGTTGTGTGCATGTCTGCCCTGTGTGTGTACCTTGTGACCTTCCAGATGGCTGTGCAGTATTGTGAAGAAAAGGGACCTCCACAGCTGTCCTCAATTGGGATGTTTTCCTTAAAACCACAGGTGACCTTATCTAAATTAAAAGCTTAATTTAATTTAATTTAATTAATTTTTTTATTTAATTTTGAGACGGAGTCTTGCTCTGTTTCCCAGGCTGGAGTTCAGTGCACCATTTTGGCTTGCTGTAACCTCCGCCTCCCAGGTTCAAGCGATTCTTGTGCCTCAGCCTCTCAAGTAGCTGGAATTACAGCACATGCCACCATGCTCAGCTAACTTTTTTGTATTTTTAGTAGAGATGGGGTTTCACCATGTTGCTCAGGCTGGTCTCAAACTCCTGACCTCAAGTGATCTGCTCGCCTCCACCTCTCAAAGTGCTGGAATTACAGGCATGAGCCACTGTGCCCAACCAAAAGCTTTATTTTAGAATGAACACCTATTACTTGTGTTATAGTAAAAGTCATTCATTCCTTTTCTAATGTCAGGGCAATAATGATATGAGAACATCCACAGGAATTTAAGAAGAAGACCAAGCAAGGTTAACAGCTACATGACAGACATGTCATTCCTTGGTATGTTTACCAAGGAAGACCTTAATAAATAAAGCAACTACATGAATGCTATTTTTTTTGTAAGATTCTTCTTCAGAATGGGAACTAACGCATGTGTGGCTGCTCGACTCCCCGCCGGCCTTATGTGGGAGAAGGTAATTGGTGTCTCCTAGTGGAGTGAAGAATATGTGGAGATAAACAATAAGCAATTTTTGGCTGAAAATCTTAACTAAATGATCAAACTTTATGCTTACTAAATATCAAAAAGAGCTTTGCCCTTCCACCTCATTCTTCCAAATTCTGCTCATTCTGCATCTTCTTGGCATCCCTTACTAGGTAAGGTGAGAAAGGGCTGGATGCCTCTACCATCTTCTCCCCCTTCCCCACAACTCCTTTCTTACAAGACCTATCTATCAATGAGCTGTATCAGCAGGACAGAGCTCCCAGGGGAAGACTGTTACTAATAACTGCTTGTTTATAGATTATCTTCCTCTCTTAAACAGGGCTTCTTTCATCAGAGAAGAAAATTATTACCTCGTCTGGTGTCCTCTGTCCTTCCCCAACTTCCCTCTAAATATATAACGTGGCAGGGGACAGCTCCTTCCTTTCAGTCACGACCCATGATCTTTCCAGTATGCCCAGCTTTCCCTAGTTAAATAATTAGTCAAGCTTTATTAACCAAATGAGCCAAAAATTCTGATTATAGTGGAGTCATTTTACTTATTTTTATATACAGTAAAAAACTCTGATAGTGTGGTAGTTTGCTTCTGAGTATTTTGATAGAAAGGTACACATATACATAAAACCACTTATTTTAAATTATCCACTCATGTTCTATTGGCTCATGTGAGTGAATAACAGATTTTAGAACTTTATGATCTGTTTAATTCTTTGTGAAAGCATCACGTTCATTACATATTTTGGGATAATAATTAATGACAGTTATATCTTGCAAAAAGTATCAATAAAGTATTTCCATTCAGGGGAAAAAAATACAATGCACTGAGAAGACAGAAAAACAGAAGAGCAGGCACTTAAGAGTCCCTGAAAGCAGATCTTAATATACCCAATAATGCATAAAGTACTGTTTGATTTCCAAGTTCTAGACTTTTGTTGCTGAACACCTGGAGCACATTCATAAAAGCACATTTTTTTTTCAGCTTTCTTCCCTCCTGAAAATAATGAAAATGAACTAATAACTTCCATGGATCAAATGTTCATGCATATGGTTGGACAAAATGGTTATATGAATAAATGTTGACATGAAAAAGTCCGTTGTCAATTCTGTGTAAGTGAACATCTGTCAATCGTGTAATATGTTAATAATACACATTTAGAATAACTGGTTCACTCAGAACATTAGCAAAAATAAGGTAGAACCCTTAAACCCTAAGCAACTCGTGCTAATTTGTCTAACAATGGCAATTAACCAACCACTGCAGTATTTTCTAATCTTGTATGTCTATTAATATTTGCTACAGGCTTACCAAAAGCCTTCTACTAAGTGTTTTGAGTTTGGGTCATTTTTTTCAGGGTATATATAAGATATGGCATCTCTTTTGCAAAAACTTTAGAGTCTTGTTTAGAAACAGAGACATAGAAGAATTGGGCATATTTACACTGGAAATCCAAACAAAAATAAAGATGGACTTTTTTTAAGAGAAACCCCATTGATAAGTCAAATGGGGCTAGAAAATCTAAAAGTGAGTTTTGAAGAACTGAAAAAAAATAGGCTGCAAAAGATGAAAGGAAGGCTATCTCTGCAGAGGTGGCAGTGATTGTAGGTTAAAGTTTGGGTAAATAGCAGCTGGGAAATAAATAAGATTGTAAAATATCAATGAAAGTAAATAAAATGAGACAGCAGATGATCAGGTTTAGAAGTTGTAATGTGATGGAAAGAGGAAGGAAGAGCAAATGATGACTTTTTAAGATTCTACTTACAATATGGTGAGTTGTTGCCACAACATTTGCTTACCTAATTAGTCTTCTTTAATATAAAGAACATGGTGTTATTATAGTAAATTCTTAGGATGTTTTACAAATGATGACCTCCTGGAAGGTATTTGTTCATTCACTATTAAGTACCTATTATGTTGTCAAATACCATGTTATGCACTGAGATTATGCATTTATGGCAAAGCCATGAATCTTGACATAAACTTTAAATTTCCAAGAGTATTAAGACCAGAATGTAAATATTCATAATAAAAAGTAAATTACTTTAAGGCTCACAAAAGTAATAAGTTATCTGGGAATGAAATTATGGAGAAATTAACTCTGGAAGTGGCAAGACAGTTATCTATGTTACTAAGATGCTGAACAGAAAAAATTCTGCCATCTGATTAATATTACTTGTAGTATGATAAAAAGAGACTTAGTATCCTGGACCCAGCATTCAACTTTTTTGTGTGACTTCAAGTAAGTTATTTAATATTTTTAGGTAGCACTTTCCCCATCTATAAAATAATATCCATACTAAGTCCTTTGCTGTGTGAGTAAACTGAGATAATTAATATATATCACTTACTCATTGACTAGCACTTGGAAGCCAACATTGATGGCTGATTTTTCAGATGCTCTCACCTTAGCATGACTCAAACAAAGGAATAAGCTTGCTTTCTCTACTTCTTTGAAAAAATTATTTTCATATAAATGCCCAAGTGAAAAGTTTGTATTAGGATAAAAATTGTTTCCACAGAGCTATTTGAATTCTAAATCTAAATAATATTAAACAGAATTCAGAATTTACAATGTCATAAGCTTTATGGTCCCCATCCTGCTATTACCAGGACTTGACGTATTTGTGGCTTAGCTTGGGTCTTGCATCAATCTTTGTCAAGTGATTTAATTTACAAAAGTAAAGTACAAGATAAGATAGGGAAAATCTTAGTAGTATATACAGAGGGCCAGGGACCAAATATTGATGACTGATGACGGTAGGTTTTTCAGCACTCAGTCTCCTTTCATCAGATTAGTGAGCCAAACTCTCTGCATTGGTATATGTGTACCAAACTAAAGCTCCCAAATTAAAACTCAATGTGTTTTTGCATGTTTAGGGTTGCTTAATAATGGGAAGCAATGTAAAAGCTAAAAAGAGGAAAATCTTTTGGCATTATGTTAATTTGGCCTCTTCTAAAGAGTTTACAAATAACTATCTTCTACAGACAATTATGATAAATGCATTTTAAAGTTCTCTTCATAAGGTAAAACAAAAAGGTCATAACCAGCAGTTATAATAAATTACCTTTACCATACAGCAATATTATAATGTACCATACAGCAATATTAAAATATTGTGCCTACAGAATATTACATGTGCAAGAAAATAAAACATAAAATAGGATGTTGTTGTCAATTGTTAATGGGGAGAATCTAAGAAGAAATGAAAATCTTGCCTTACATATTTTAATGTATAAGTAGTTGAAGTTAAGCTTTTTCTCTTCCTTTAGGAAACTTTGGGTCTAAATATTCAGTTTTAATTTTTATAAATACACATTAGGAATCATTGAAAAGAAATGTAGAAGGTGAGTCTTAAATATTTATTTATCCACAAGCAGGACACCACCAATTACTTCTTTCCTCCTTCTCTCCCCGGCAAAAAGTCAAGATTTGTTATTTTTTTCCAACACTCTATTCTCCATAGCTGTATAAAATTCTACTTTTGTAGAATTTTGGTGGCTGAGTGGCCTTTCCTGCAGACCAAGAGTGTGAGTCTGGAAGTTAGCCAGAATACCCTTTTCTAAACAGAAGGCTACAGTGAATTCCACTACCTTCACAACTTCTGCCAAACCTGGTTTCATCACCTCCCGGGTGGTCTTGATACCCAGTGGCCAAAATCCCCCTTTAGGAAAATCTTTGGGGGAAAGGCAAATTCCAAATTCATTTCTGAATCACAACAAGACTCAAGAGACTGTGCTTCACTCCACATCGTCTATTTGGAGAGAAAGATATTTTGCACTCTAGCTGTGCTTCATCATCAACCGATGGAAAAATGTTTTCCTCTAAGACCTGGCAGCCTTTGTTTCCTTATCTAATCAGCATTCGCCGTACCAGTTCCACGAGAAATGGAATTGATTTTGGTGACCACATCAAGTAACTCCGCCAATTTTTTGCTGTTGTTGCTGAAGCTTACGGTAACTATGCACCCGTGTCTTTCACTGTGAATAAGGCAGTCCTTGTTCTTTTGTAAGCTTTTTCGCATTGGTTATGCTATTGTGACCACAGTCACGTGAATCGTCCTGAGCCTTTATCTTCAGAGACTTTGATAAAGTTAATCTTTTGTACAAACTGGACACGGGCCAGTATTTATGTCTTTACAGCAGAACAGCCTGTTATGACAAAGCACACAGCAATATTTGCAGCCAATTGATCACAAAGCATATGGATATTTTCCCCTTCTCGGGAGAATTTCACGAGGATGGCAACGTGTTCATCTGAAACATTTTATGTCTGGGCTATCATGGTCCTTTCAAGAGCTTAGAGCTTTAGTTATGACAATCGATATTATTAACATATTACGAAACTCAGTAAAATTGAGATGGTATTTTTAAGCACTATATTTCAGGTACTGGGTTATGTGCTACAAATATAAAGAGGAGTAGGATGTAGAAAAATGTGTGATTTTGAGATATCCTAATAAGCTTGAGTATTTTACCAGTAATAAGTTTAGAGGTTTTAAGGTTTTGCCTCTAAATGCTTTTGCATTTTTGTTTATCATATGCAGTCAAATTATGTTTACTTTCTCATTCCTGGCTGGAGTCTAATGTCAGTTGTTTTCTATATAGAAAAATATATTGTCCCTTTTTCTGTATTTTTCTAGCACTGTTATCTTTCATGATAAGATGCTCCACATTTCAGACATTCAGCACTTCAAATAGGTTTACTAAATATAGCAACTGATGACAACATTTGTTCTTGATGGTTAATTCTACTTTATTCCATATACCTAGTTCATAGGTAGAACATACTTGTCATCCATAATTTTTGGTCTCTAGAAACTATATTTGTACTTGGTGGCTATGGGATGAAATACTCATGGCATATGACCTAATGTTTTTATGTGCTAAATCACTGGCAAAATCAACAGAATAATGGGATAAAAATGGTGAATGTTTAAAGCTTTTTTTAGGCCCTGCTAAAGTTGAATGAGCAGAATGACAAAGTGTAAAGCATTGAAAAGTTGGTTCTGCATATATTTCTATATGGTTCATAGTTTTGGAAAAGTCCTTTAGCTGATTCAACTAATAGCAAATCTTTAGTATTTTAATGGACTCATAAAATACAGCACTTTGTGGTGAAAGAGTTCTGTATTTTCAGTTATCTGTGGTTCTATTTCATCTTCAGTTTCCATCTGATATATATATTTCCTGGGTGGACATTCTTCTTATATTCAGAATTTCACCATTGAGTAATAAATTATAAAATATCAGCATTATATTTCAAATTTTGGCAAACAACATCTTAGGTGTGTGGATTAAGATTCTTTCATTACAAATTTTTATAAATTTTTCGGTCTTAAAAAATCAGTTGGATTTTTAAATTACATGGCAATACTTTGTGCCAATAGCATTAGCCTCTTTTTTCTTACTTGCATTGTTGGTTGCAAGGGGACAGGGTAAGACATCTGAACAAAACAGTAGAAGATTGTCTATACATCCACATTAACTAAACCACTCAAAGCATTGGTTTCAAGGATGGTGAGTAACATCAACACAGTTTATAAAACTGTCTGTCTTGCAGTGATAGATGCTTCATGGTGGAAACAGCAGTATGATAAGATCTGGATTTGAGTCTTTTCTTCCTTGCCATTTACAATGTGTTTAATCTCATTTAATCTCATCTTTAAAGTTGTCAATAACGTCCCCAAAGGTATATTGAAAGGAATAGGTGATGTGATGTATTTTGAAAGTATTTTTAAGTATTAGGAAGTATTAACATATCTATTCTTCTTAGTAGGTGTATTTGGTTGTGGTTTTGAGAATAAGATTTATTATTCTGTGTCAACTCAAAACAAACCTGGATGAATGATTTCAATGGATGTGGTTTCTTGATTGTGTCTAGCTTTTATTTTCATGATATGCCTTAATCTTGGGACAAGTAGAAAACAGAGTTCCTAGAGTGTATTGGAGGCATGAAAACACACAGTCAAATTCTAACAAAAGCACTGTGAGTATGGGATCCTTTTTCTATGTAAAAACATCATTTCTGATTTACACATGTTGACCTCAGCATTGTATTTAATTTAGAAATTATGGTACTTGCCAAGAATAACTTGGATAAGGCAGCTTGACATATGTTACTAAAAATTCCTACTGACACATTAATACTCTTTGACATTAGTTTCTCACATCTATATGGAACTTAAATCTTGTGCCTGAATTCATCTCAGTCTCCCCTGTGGTAATTTAGTTGGTCTTGGCTCATGGTAATATTGGTAAAAACTAGACAATTATATTTTAAATGCAGGTTTCTGTGGTCAAATTGCAAAATTGAAAACTGCTTTTATTTATTTTTGTGTTTTTTGAGATGGAGTCTCTCTCTGTCACCTAGGCTGGAGTGCAGTGGCACGATCACAGTTCACTGCAACCTCCACCTCCCAGGCTCAAGAGATTCTCATACCTCAGCATCCTGAATAGCTGGGATTACAGGCACTTGCCACCACACTCGGCTAATTTTTGTATTTTTATTAGAGATGAGGTTTCACTTGTTGGCCAGGCTGGTCTTGAACCAGGAGTTCAAGACCAACCTGGCCAACAAGGTGAAACCCCATCTCTACAAAAATACAAAAATTAATCGGATATGATGGTGGGTGCCTGTAATCCCGGCTACTCAGGTGGCTGAGGCAGGAGAATTGCTTGAACCGGGGAGGCACAGGTTGTAGAGAGCCGAGATTGCACCATTGCACTCCAGCCTGGGTGACAGAGCAAGACTCCATTTCAAAAAAAAAAAAAAAAAAGAAAAGAAAGAAAAGAAAAGAAATTGGCTTTCAAAATGGAGAGAAGTTAGTCTAGAGTTATGATGATGTATCTTTCAATGGGCCTAAGCACATGGCTGGTTTTGATATGTAGAAAGCCTGAAATTTCCAGTACACAGTTTGGCTTAGTGAGGCTCATCAGTCACTGGGTATCTCTTGTTATAAGTAAGGAAATTGAGGTAAATAGTGCACTAGAACAATGCTGTAAAAAAAAAAAAAAAACAAATAAGATAACAAAAAACAAAATCCAGGCTTGTATCTCCTGTCAGTCTTCCTCCCAACCACATTCCTTGCTATTCCTAAAAAATTAGAATTTGGCAGATGATCAGAAATGCAGGAAAGATCATACTGAATATTCAAAATGTGTAAAACTATGATTCCAGGAGGTATATCCCAGCCTTTTTCATTATTGGCAAATTTACCACCAGATGCTAATAGCAGATTGGCTTGTAAAGTTAATGAGACTGAGCAGCTTTCCTGTGTCATTTTGCAGCAATGCCACGGAGAGATACTCTCTCAGCCAGCTTGAGATGACACTGAATAAATTCAATCTTTTTTCATTCCATTTCTTTAGCTTTGGCTAAAAGGAAGGGAAGAGCAGAGGATCTCCTAGAGCAGTGAGAAAATGGCTGTTGAAGGATTCTTTTTTTCCCTATCTCTGTATAAGCAAGTCTATAGATCACTTGAGTCCTCCCGCGAGGGAGGATGTTTTGGGCAGATAAGCATCAATAAATTTTCAATATTGGAGTGGAATATTATTAATTTGTTATTCAATAAAACATTGTCCGAAAGTACAAAGTAAATATGAAATCCTGTATTGTACTATTTAAATTTGATCATCTTACAGCCTTCAATACACTGCAAGGCACGATTGGAATGTTAAGGTGGAATCAAATAAATTAGCTCTCACAAAAATCTCTTTCAGTTGTATTAATATACTTGGTCTTGGAAAAAAGTCTGACTGCTTTCTGCAGGTCAGGAGACACATTAATAAATTGATCATTGCCTGTTATAGTCAACGTACATTATTTATATTATTTATAGCATTAATAAGTCAAAGCTTAAATCTTCAGCCCTGACTTCGATTTGAACTTAAGGCACATTTATCCAATTGCCTATATGACCTTTCAACTTAATGTTAATTTCAAACTTACTATGTCTAAAAGAGAATTTTGTTTTGTACCCCCAACTCTTCCTGTCTCATAAAAGTCATTCTTTATTGTTCTCTTTCCCTCAGTGCTCACATCAAAATCCATCAAGAAACCCTATATGCTATACTTTCTTTTTTTTGAGACCGAGTGTCACTCCGTTGCCCAGGCTGGAGTGCAGTGGCGTGATCTCGGCTCACTGGTTCATCTCATAGGTTCAAGCAATTCTCTTGCCTCAGCCTGCGGAGTAGCTGGGATCACAGGTGCCCATCACCACACCCAGCTAATTTTTGTATTTTTAGTAGAGATGGTGTTTTGCCACGTTGACCAGGCTGGTCTCAAATTCCTGACCTCAAATAATCTGCCCACCTCTGCCTCCTGAAATGCTGGGATTACAGCCATGACTCTATACTTTCAAAATACATTCCAAATCCAACCCCTTGACACCTCTCTAATCATGAGGGATCCATCCTCATGACCCAAACATGGATCCCACCTACATGATCCATGTTTGGGTCGTGAGGATGGATCCCTCATGATTAGTTTCATGCCCTCCCTCCAGGAGAGGGTGAGTCAGTTCTCCATTAGTTTTCATGAGAGCTGATATTTCAAAAGACCTGGCATCTCCCGCTTCTCTCTCTTGCTTTCTCTCCCATCACGTGATCTTTGCACACACTGGCTCAACTTTGCCTTCTGCCATGAATGCAAGCTGATCTGGTTGAGTATTTCTCCCCCAGAGTTGTGAATCTGTTAAGGCAAACTTACAGATAAGGTAGGTGCTAGGATTCCTTCAGGTTTGGAATTCTGACTCTTGAACACAATTAAAAGAAAGAAAGATAAGCAAGTTAAAGATTTTGCAAAAGAGAAATTGAAACTATTGATCTTAGAGATTATTTGGATGGAGATATTTACTTTTGTTTCTTTTATTTTCTACTTGGTATATTTATTCATGTATACATATTTTCCATAAATATTTACCGAGTACCACTTTTTATATTAGGTGCCATATTAGATGTTAGAAATTCATGCTATTGAAAATTTAACATTTCTTCTATTTGGACAAAATACAAAACAATTCCTTCTCTCAGAGAACTTATACTCTAGATTTATGTGCATATACTAATGTTAGATTTTGATGGTTTGCTTGTCCTTGCCACATTGATCTGGTCACCTCTGGACATTTTGTTCACTTAGCGTCACATGTACAAAATGAAATAAACCAAGTAGTCATTGTCCATGATGCTTCTAATTTCTACATTTTACTTAGAGTAGAGCCATGTATATGGAATCCAGTGTAAAAGCTAAGTTATGAGCACTCTTACGGATGGGCCTGCCTATATGTGTGATGTGGATGGTAAACTTCATCTCAATCTTTCTCTTAATATGCATTTTACCCACTTTATCTGGCATTCCCTGATGTTATTAGCCACCTAGCTAATGACTTCTACATTTTTATGTGAACATATATGTATTAGCATATCATACTATATGTGTTTGGTTTTGTGGGTTGCATTTTGGTCTTTCCCACTATCCAATAAGCTCTTTATGAGCAAACATTGTGTCTTAGACATCTTTTTATCTTTAATACCTTGTGTGTTAATTCATTTTGCGTTGCTGTCAAGGAATACCTGAGGCTAGGAAATTTATAAAGGGAAGTTGTTTATTTGGCTTATGGTTGTGCAGGCTGTACAAGACACATGGTCCCAGCATCTGCCCAGCTTCTAGTGAGGGCCTCAAGTTGCTTGCATTCATGGCAGAAGGCGAAGTTGAGCCAGTGTGTGCAAAGATCACGTGATGGGAGAGAAAGCAAGAGAGAGAAGGGGGAGATGCCAAGTCTTTTTAAAAATCAATTCTCATGAAAACTAATGGATAACTGACTCACCCTCTCCTGGAGGGAGGGCACCTATAACAGGGGGATCAAATTTTAACATGAGGTTTTGGCGGACAAACATCCCAGCCATAACATTCTACCTGTGGCCCCCCAAAAGCATGTCCTTCTCGCATTACAAAACACAATCATTCCTTCCCGATAGTCCCAACAGTCTTAGCTTGTTTCTGCAGAAACTTAAAAATTCAAAGTTCAAAGTCTCATCTGAGACTCAAGGTAAATTCCTTCCAGCTGCAAGACTGTAAAAAATAATAATAATAATAAGTTATTTACTTCCGAGATACAATGGTGATACCGGCATTGGGTAAACATTCAAAAGAAACATAGGTCAAAAGAAACATAGGTCAAAAGAAAGGGGTAATAGGCCCCACATGAGTCTAAAACCCAGCAACATAGACATTAAATCTTAAAGCTCCAAAATAATCTCCTTGCCTCCATGTCCTATGTTCTGGGCACACTGGTATGAGGGTGAGCTCCTGAGGCTTTGGATAGCTCTGTACTCATGGTTTTGCTAGGTACAGCCCATGTGGCTGCCCTTGTGGGTTGCAGTTGAATGCCTGTAGCCTTTCCAGATGAAGGTTGCATGCTGCCAGTGGCTCTATAATTCTGGAATCTTTGTGGCCGTCTTGCTCTCACCTCTCCATTAGGTATTGCCCCAGTGGGGACTCTCTGTGGTGTCTCTGCCTCTGTAGCAGTTTTCTGTCTATGCTCCCAGGCTTTCCAATATATCATCTGAAATCCAACTGGAAGCTACCAAGCTTCACCATTCTTGCATTCTTTGTGCCTGCAGGCTTAATACTATGTGGACACTACCAAGGCTTATGGTTTGCACTCTCTATGGTCAAGTTCTGAGCAGTACCTGGGGCTGTTTCAGTCATAGATAGAGGTGAGGCCTCATAGGGCAGCAGTCCCCCCACCCCCTCCCCTGAAACCTTTCTGTCATTCTGTTCTCCTAGGCCTCTGGGGCTATAATAGGAGGGACTGCTTCAAAGATTTCTAGAATGCCCTTGGAGCCATTTCCTCACTGTCTTGTTTATTAGTACCTGGCTCCCTTTTATCTGTGCTAATGTCTTTAACAAAGAGTCTCTCAGCTTTACCTTTGAATTCTTCTTCTAAAAATGCTCTTTTCTATTCTATCTCATGACCAGTCGCAAATTTTTGAAATTTGAATGCACTGCTTCCCTTTTAGTTATCAATTCCATCTTTAGGCCATTCCTTTGCTCCATTAATTCAGATGATTCAGAGTAAGCAATTACAAGTAGCCATGCCACTTCTTGAATGCTTTCTGCTTGGAAATTTTTACCTCTAGATTATCACTCTTAATTTTGACCTTTCTCAAAGCTCTAGGGCATGGACACAATGCAGCCAATTGTTTTCTAAGGTATAACAAGGGTGACCTTTGCTCAGGTTCCCAATAATTTCCTCATTTCCAGCTGAGACCTGACAGCAGGGCCTTTATTGTCTGTATTTCTATAAACATTTTGTTCACAATCACTTAACCAATCTTGAAGAAGGCCCAAACTTTCCTTCATCCTTTTGTCTTTTTCTGAGCCCTCCAAACTCTTCCAACCTCTTCCCATTACTTAGTTCCAAAGCTGCTTCCACATATTTAGTTATCATTTTAGCAACATTCTACTTCACTGTACCAATTTTATGTCTTATTCCAGTTTGTTGCAATAAAGGAATATCTGAGGCTGGGTAGTTTATAAAGAAAAGAAGTTTATTTGGATCACAATTGTGCAGGCTGTACAGAAGCATGGCACCAGCAGCTGCCCAGTTTCTGGGGAGGGTCTCGGGCTTCTTCCATTCACAGCAAAAAGTGAAGGGAAGCTGGCCTGTGCAGAAATCACGCAGTGAGAGAGGCAGCAAGAGAGAGCAGGGAGAAGTCAGGCACTTTTTAATAACCAGCTCTTGAAGAGGAGAATGCAATCATCCCCCTCCCAAGGCAGGGCATTGATCTTTTCATGATGGATCCACCTCCATGACCCAATCACCTCCCATTAGGCTCCACCTCCAACATTGGGATCAATTTTCAACATGAGGTTTGGGGAGGCAAATAACCAAACCATAGCACCTAGTATATTTCTTAAATTTAGTAAACATTCAATACAATTTATTTATTTATTGAGACAGAATCTCACTCTGTCATCCAGGCTGGAGTGCAGTGGTGCAATCTGGGCTCACTGCAACCTCCGCCTCCTAGGTACAAGCGATTCTTCCATCTCAGCCTCCCGAGTAGCTGGGACTATAGGCCTGTGCCACCGTGCCTGGCTAATTTTTGTATTTTTAGTAGAGACAGGGTTTCGCCATATTGGCTAGGCTGGTCTTGAACTCCTGACTTCAAGTCATCCACCTGCCTTGGCCTCCCAAAGTGCTGGGATTACAGGTATGAGACACTGTGCCCAGCCTCAATACATTTTAAGTGAACAAATGGATGATAGTGAACATTTTGGGCATATTGTGGAAAATATTAAATTTCAGAACTCGGTGACTGGATTTTGTCCTTTCTTGTTTTAGGTCCTTATAAATCTGGATTGCAAAATTCAGGGATGTTATGAGACAAGGAGTGATGTCTGAGTAGGGCCTTGCCAGGTGGATGTAGATGCTTGCCAGATAGACAAGGAACAGAGAATGATATTTCTGGCATAGGAAACAGCCTGTGCCAAGGCACAGAGTTAAGAAACAATACAGCGTGTCAGAGGATTCTAAGTAGTCTGTATTGCTGGAGTATAAATTGTGAGGTGGGTTGTGTGGGAGATGAGTTAGAGAGGTGGCAAAAGAATAGAAGCAACAGCATTTTAAGCAGAAAGCCTTGTAATTTGAAGCCCTAAAAGCCTGCAGCATCTCTGCAGCCAGTTCATCTTTACAGAAATTTCTACATGAATAGGCAATGACCTGCCAAGACAAGCATGGAACCCAACCAGAGGGCAAAGCAAAGCAAAGTCAGCCAGGCCCCATCCCAGTGTGAGAGCTGTCTTCTAGCTAGTCACAGATAGAAGACTTAATGAACTCTCAGTAAGGAGTCTGTCATTAAGCAAAAGAACAACTGGGTGATGTATATTTTGTCATTAGTAAGGCATATTTCTATGTAGTTTATCATGTCAGGAAGTGGATAGATAATTTGAACGTATGTGCCTTTTAGTTGCTCACAATTCCATGGTTGCCACTAGCCAGAGGTAGATAATAACACTGGATGTTGTGAAACTGTTAAAAAAAAATGGAAATAAGATAGACCTAACCAGCTCTTCATCACTGTCTATACCTGGGATGAGTTTGCCAGCCACAGATGAGTTCACTTGGACAAATTGTTCACTGAGCTGCTACATTAAGTTAGGTACTACATACATAGAGATAATGAGGACACAATTCTTGACCTTAAAGATCTTGTGGAGCTTATGGGTCCTGATTATTCAAGTGGTTTCTGAATGGGTACCATTGTTGATTTGGGTATCAGCTGGAAGGAAGCCTCACAGAAGTTTAAACAGTGATTGAGATTAAAAATGAAGACCTGTCTTACAGAATGTGCCCTGCCATGAATCTTTAAAATATAGAGCTGTATTACTAAGTGACACAGGCAAACACAAAGAAACAGAAAATCATATAATGTTTCCATGTACTTCACATTGAGATTTTAAACATGTTAATGTTTTACTAATGCACCTCAGAATTATGTACCATTTTTTAAAGGATTTTTTTTTTGCCGGGCACACTGGCTCACGCCTGTAATCCCAGCACTTTGGGAAACTGAGGTGGGCAGATCACCTGAGGTTGGGAGTTCGAGATCAGCCTGACCAACATGGAGAAGCCCCGTCTCTACTAAAAATACAAAATTAGTCGGGCGTGGTGGCACATGCCTGTAATCCCAGCTACTCAAGAGGCTGAGGCAGGAGAATCGCTTGAATCCAGCAGGCAGAGGTTGCAGTGAGCCGAGATTGAGCCATTGCACTCCAGCCTGGGCAACAAGAGCACAACTCCGTCTCAAAATTTAAAAAAAGAAAAAAAAGGAAAAAAAAATTTTTTTTAAATGGATTGCATTAATCATGGTTCTTTAAAAATACAGAGCCAATAGGATATGGATACACAACTAGATTGATGTTGATACAGATATATGAGAGGATTTGTTATGGGAATTGGCTCAGATGATCATGAAGGTCAAGAAGTCAACAGACGGAGAACTGGGGAAGCTACTGGAGTAATTCAATTTGAATCTGCCTCGCTGAGAACCAGGAAATCTGATGGTGCAAACATCAGTCCAAGGAAGAAAGCCTGAGAACTTGGATTTGGCTTCAGGATGCTGTAAGTCCCCAAATTAGAAGGCCAGGGAACCAGGAGCTCCAGTGTTTGAGAGCAGGAAAAGATGGATGTCCTGGCTCCAGATGAGAGAGAGAGCTGCCCTTATTCCACCTTTTCATTTTATCTGGGCCCTTGACAGATTGGATGATGTCTGCCCAAACTGGCAAGGGAGGGTCTTCTTGACTCCGTCTACTGATTCAAATGTGAATTTCTTGAAACACCCTCACAAATGTACTGAGAAGTAATGGGTGTTCCTTTATAATGATGGTGTAGCACTTGAACCCAACCAAGTTGACACTTAAGATTAACCATTATACAGATGAAAGAGAAGCCAACTGCACAATTATATTCACCTTTATTCCTTCCTAGATATATAATCCACAAGCTAAATTTGCTTATTATTTTTCCACTTGTGTTTTCATACCTTTACTACATATGTAGGTGTTCATAATAAATATATAGTATTTTTGCTGTTTTATGTAAGAGAACATATATGTTACTTTACAGAACAGAATATATGTGTTAATTTACTATATATTGCTGCTTAGTGGTCCCTTTGTAAATACACTATAATTAAATTACCCAATTCCTTATTGATTAAATTTTATGTTATCTTTTTCCCTCCCTCCCTCTCTTCCTCCGTCCCTTCCTTCCTTCCTTCCTTCTTTCCTTCCTTCCTTCCTTCCTTCTTTCCTTCCTTCCCTCCTTCTTTTCTTCCTTTCCAACAGCATCCTGGTGCACATTATTTTACTTGCTTCTCTCCATTTATGTGTGTGTTTCTATAGTGTAGATACTTAGAAGTGGAACTTCTGCAACTTAGGATGTTCACATCTTTATTATTTTGACCTGATATTAGAAAATTGCTCTCTAGGCTGGGCGCGGTGGCTCACATCTGTAATCCCAGCACTTTGGGAGGCCAAGGCTGGTGGATCACGAGGTTAGGAGATCAAGACCATCCTGGCTAACACGATGAAACTCCGTCTCTACCAAAAAGAAAAATACAAAAATCAGCTGGGCGTGGTGGCAGGTGCCAGTAGTCCCAGCTACTCAGGAGGCTGAGGCAGGAGAATGGCTTGAACCTGGGAGACAGAGGTTGCAGTGAGCTGAGATTGCGCCACTACACTCCAGCCTCGGTGACAGAGCGAGACTCCGTCTCAAAACAAAAAAAAAAAAAAAAAAGAGAGAGAGAAAATTCCTCTCCATAGCGGTTGAACTAATGTATACTTCCATCAGAATTATCAAAGAATTTCCATATTCTTACACAAGTGTCAACTTTTGGTATGACGAGGCTTTCAACACTTATGCCTATTTGTTATTTGTAGCATTCATTGTATTTCTGTTTTAGTTTGTTCAAAAACTGACAATAGGTGAGATTGAGGCTCTTTATATTTATTAGCTACTTGGGCTTCCTTGTCTGAACATTGCTTTTTCATCCCCATTTCCAAGATTTCCTTCATTAGGCCATAAGGAATGATGATTTGGAGATGTACAAAGCAACCCCTCTTGACCTAACACGTATGGTGCTCACATTCACATGGATCTACAAAATTCTGACAATCATTAAGAAAGACAAATTGTTTTCTTGAAAGAAAAAAAAAAAGCAATATTTTCAATTTATGCCATAATCCAAGTCACTTGTGTAAGAATGTTAAATTTTTTTGAGTAAGAGATAGTTAGTAAAAGTCATGGATCCCCAAGAGACTGATTACTTCATTTAGGGAAGCAGTACTGGTCATTGCAGTACATAGAAAAAGTGGAGGGAAAAGATAAAAATGTTTTTACTATAATTAAGAACTCTAGTTTTAGAGCATAGTTTTATATAAAAAATAAATTCCTGATAAGGAAAATGCAATGATATGAATGCAGAGCCAAACTGACATATTTCTATTTATTTATTAGGCAGCTAACTATACATCTTTTGTTAGCTTCTATAATGTAGATTACCAAATAATGTAATTGTTAAGATACCACCTAGCAACAGCAACAACCATGGTTGTCAATACAGCTCTCCTCTATGTGGTGACTCAGGAATATAAGCGGCTCCCATCCTATAATTTCTCATCCCCAGGGTTCACAAGTACTCTACATCTGCAGGTGGGGATTAAGAGGTGAGGAATGCACACTCACATCCTAACTCTCTTAGCCTAGAAGTCATCCACATCACTTCAACTAATAATTGTGAGTGAGGACTAGTCACATAGTACTACTTACGTGCAAGGGAGGATGAGAAATTTAGTCCCTGGCTGGGAAGTTGTTTTCAGCAATAACTTTATCATATTTAAAGGAGAATCACAAGTTTTTAGAAGCTATTAGGTATTTCTTTAATTTTTTCTTTTCTTTTTTGAGACAGGGTCTCACTCTATCACCCAGGCTGGATTGTAGTGGCACAATCTCAGCTCACTGTAACCTCTACCTCCCAGTTTTAAGCATTTCTCATGCCTCAGCCTCTCAGGTAGCTGGGATTACAGGCGCATGTCACCACACCTGGCTAATCTTCGTATTTTTAGTAGAGACAGGGTTTCACTATGTTGGCCAGGCTGGTCTCCAACTCCTGACCTCAGATGATCCTCCCACCTTGGCCTCCCAAAGTGCTGGGATTACGGGCATGAGCTGTAGTAGGAAGAGCCACAGACAAAACCCCTCAAACACCAAGTTAAAGAAGGAAGGGGTTTATTTGGCTGGGAGCATCGGCAAGACTCCTGTCTCAAGAGCCGAGCTCCTGGAGTGAGCAATCCTGTCCCTTTTAAGGGCTCACAACTCTAAGGGGGTCTGCGTGAGAGGGTTGTGATGGATTGAGCAAGCAGGGGATAAGTGACTGGGGGTTGCATACACCGGTAATTAGAACAGAACAGAATAGGACAGGGATCTTCACAGTGCATTTTTATGCAAATAACCAATTAGGTCAGGGGTTGATCTTTAACTACCAGGCCGAGGGTGTGGCGCCGGGCTGTCTGCTTGTGGATTCCATTTCTGCCTTTTAGTTTTTACTTCTTCTTACTTTGGAGGCAGAAATTGGACATAAGGCAATATGAGGGGTGGTCTCCTCCCTTAGAGCCATCATGCCCAGCCACTATTAGGTATTTCTGTGACACAGGAGCATTTGTTTCATAACAATTTACCTAGTATGACGAACATTTTTTTCAAAGCACTCAGTTAACGTCCTGGTTGTTTTGTTTAATACACACCTCTAGCTTCACCTTCTGCTAGTACTGTTTCTTCAGCCCCATGTGTTAGTTTATAAGAAAATGTTTCCTACCAAGACTTTTCTCTCACTTACTCACCCTGATGGCACCTAATCAATCATTCTTTAAGTCTCAAGTCACATTGTACTTTGACAATCCTTAACATTGTCATCATTTCCACTTAAACGCCCTTTCATTATGAACCCACATCACTCAAAATATCTGTATATTGCTTCTGCTAAATTGGGTTACAATTTTTCCTCATGATACCTGACTGCCAAACAGGGCTGTAAGCATCGTTTAGCCAGGGAACATGTGCAGCCTCTGCCCCAGCACAGCATTTGCTCAGTCCAAGTGTTCCCGTGTGAATACAGATTTGAATAAATAAATTAATGCATCCAACTTCTCCTCTCTAGTAAATGGGCTCCATGAGAGTAGAGACTATGTTCATTTTGCCCCCAATTTGCCTGTGCTTGTAACTATAACTAGGCAAAATACATCCAATATATATGTGCGGGATAAACAAACATGAATCTTAATAGAGCTGTAGTCCTGGGGGTGGGGGGAGAGGGAGAAAGGGGAAATACCTAAAATTCCTCTAAAAGATAAGGATCAAAGTCTCATAAAACAAGTGGTTATCATAAAGAGCAAGAAATATATCCAAAAGGCAGGATCTGAATAGGTGAGCTGGTAATGTAGAATAGGAATTTTTTAAAGTGAAGCTGGTGTGTTCTCTTAATGAATTGGGGGATCGTGTTGTTAACTTCATGAGGAACTATTGAAGCCTACTGGGAAAATGAGAAACTAAAAGAGTGGCTCCAAATCCTCTTTTAAGGAGACACGGAGCTTGTAAAATAAAGCTCTCCAATGCTTTAAGACAGAAGTTTACACATTTTTCTAAAAGGCTGAATATCTACAAAACTAATGTAGTCTAGCCAGAAAGATAAATATATATAAATATATATATATTTATCTTTCTGGCTAGAAAAGATAAATATATCTGTGTGTGTGTGTATATATATATTAAACTATATATATGTGTGTGTATATATATATTAAACTATATATATGTGTGTGTCTGTATATATATGTGTGTGTGTATATATATTAAATTATATATATATACATATACATAACTATATATGCATATATATGAGTTTAAATTTCAACTTTTCTTTTAGATACAAGGGGTACATATGCAGATTTGTTGCATGGGAATACTGCATGCCGCTGAGCTTTGGAGAATGGAGCCTGTCACTCTGGTAGTAAGCATAATACTTGATAGGTAGATTTTTAACCCAACCCCTCCCTTCACCCTCTAGTAGTGCAGTCTATTGTTTTCATATTTATGTCTATGTGTACTCAATGCTTAGCTCCCACTTATAAGTGAAAACATGTGGTATTTGGTTTTCTATTCCTGCATTAATTTGTTGAGGATTATGGTCTCCAGATCCATCCATCTTGCTGCAAAGGACATGATTTTAGTCTTTTTTATGGCTGCATAGCATTCCATGTTGTAACATAAATCAACAAGCAAAATACAAATAATTCCATTAAAAATGGGCAAAGGACATGAAGAGACACTTCTCAAAAGAAGACGTACAAGTGGCCAACAAACATGAAAAAATGCTCAGCATTGCTAATCATCAGAGAAATGCAAATCAAAACCACAATGAGATAGCATCTCACACCAGTCAGAATGACTATTATCAGAAAGTCAAAAAACAACAGATGCTGGTGAGGCTGCAAAGAAAAGGGAATGATCATATGCTGTTGGTGGGAATGTAAATTAGTCAAGCCACTGTGGAAAGCAGTTTGGCAATTTCACAAATGACTTAAAACAGAACTACCATTCGAGCCAGCAATCCCATTACTGGATATACACCCCCCACAACAACAACAACAAAACATCATTCTACCAAAAGGAACATGCACTTGTACATTCATTGCTGTGTAACTCACAAGGGCAAAGACACGAAATCAACCCATGTGTCCATCAATGGTAGATTAAAGAAAACAAAATATTTTTTCTTTCTTTCTTTCTTTCTCTTTCCTTTTCTTTCTTTCTCTTTCCCTTTCTTTCTTTCTTTCTTTCTCTTTCTTTCTTTCTTTCTTTCTGTAAATACATCAAACTTGTATTTTCCAGGCATTCCACTATGTACTATAATTGAATACTATATAAAGAAAACAGTCCTTGATCTCATGGCTAAAAGTTCATTGGCCTCTGCTTAATATCTTCATGGGCTGTATAATAGAGAGTCTTAATTTTTGGAATAAAGAAATAATGCTGATTTTGTGAATACATATTTGTTTTTTATTTCTATGTTTGCAAAGTCTCTTGGTATTCATATGTGCTTTTCTTCATCTCTACCTCATTACTTTATAAATACTACTTGAAAATAAGTTCTATTTATATACTTTTATTCAATAAAACTTTAAGATAATTATGTTTTTATTAACCTCTAGAATTTCTGCTCAAAATGCAAGTATTGGGCTTTTTCTTTTGAATGAAAGTTGCACTATTTATTCATTCACTATCATATTGTGTATTAGGCATATTCATAGATAAACAAGAAAATTTTCTTGCTATCCGAAAGTTCACAGTCTAATAAATGGTCAACATATAAATAAAATAAAAATAAAGTACAAATTATGCTGTGAAAGATGCTAGTGCAGTGCTGGATAGGTGCAAAGTATAGTGAGGAAAAATATATCTACAGCAGGCATCATCAAACTATGACCCTTGAGCAAAATGTTTCCTGCTGTCTGTTTTTATAATAAAGTTTTATTTGAACAGTGCCATAGCCATTCAAACATCTGTGTATCTGTCCATGCAACAAAGTCAGAGTTGAGTAACTGTGACAGTGACCAAGTTTGCCAAAATCATTACTAAAATATTTACTATGTTGACCTTTAGAGAAAAAATTTACTAACTTCAGAAAAGATTTCTTAGTTGAATTAAATCTCGTAAACATGAGTAACAGTTATGGCCAGAGAATACAGTTTATGAGATACTAAGACTAGGCAAAGAAACATGATCATTGTCCTAGTTAGGGTATAGGCTCTGATTGTGCTAAAGAAACAAACATATAAACAAAATCCCAAAACAACAAAAAAAAAAACTGAAGTAAAATAGAACATTGTGAAGAACATAGGGGACATGCAAAAGCATCTGATTGTTTTCTTCACAGGTAATAGAGATATCTGAAGAAATTTCAGTAGGTCAAAGGCATGATCACATTTAATCTTGAGAAAGATTACCTTGGCAGCAATATATAGAATATATTGGTAAAATTACCAGATGCAATTCAGACTGTATGTACCTCAACTATTTTCTTGGAGATTCTGATTTAGTGGGTCTGAAGTCAAACCTGACACTTGCATTTTTAGAAAAGCTTTGTAAGTAATTTCTGTTGCACATTTCTGGCTAAAAGCGATGATACCATACCATTTAGAAATCACCAAAATAATTCTGATATGAGATAAAAAGGGTGTAAATAAGGGCGGTATCAGCAGGAGTAGGAAGTGGTGACATGTATGCATATTATCAATAGGATGAACATATGTGACCAGTTATTAGTTATATATGAGGCTACATAAATTAGGGCACATTTTAAGCTTTAGTTACTAGATGGCTTCTAGTATCACTCATAAAAATAGAATCTCTAGATGACGGGGTAATTTTAGGGGACAAAAGTATGATACTAAAACTAAATATGTAATGTTTGAGGCATGGTTGGTATGTCCAAGTGGAGACTTTCCACTAAGCAATAGAATCTACAGGTTTGGCATTCAAGAAAAGCTTGGAGTTGAATCAGATATTGAAAAGTTATAAGCATAGAGGTTCATCAAATTTCTGGGAACAGATACAATCTCTCATGGAAATCACGTAGACTGTGCCAAGAAAACTCAGGGAGAGAATTATAGGAAATACCCACTACTCAAGGGTAGGAAGAGTTTCTGGAGAGAAATGGGACAGTTTATAATGGATAATTGTAATTTTGGTTATGGGAATTAGCTTACATTAGAAAAGCCCCCCTTTTGAGAACAACTCTAAAACCTGGGTAAAATACAAAAATTGTCCAAAGGCATCAGAGGGCTACCAGTGCTTTGAGGACTGAAGGGTACAAGATCCTAAAGAACTGTAAATCCTAGAGTGGTGTTCCTGACATCCAGCAATGCTTTTTCCATTAAGACATTTTTCAAGCTTGTAAGTGGCTACTAAAATTCCAAGAAGCCAAAAAAGAATGACAAATAAGAGGTTAAGAAACTAAATGGAGATTTGTAAAGTCCAGTGGGAACAAGAAGATAAAAAAAAAATGGAAATAAAAACCTACTTTTTGATATCCAATCCAGAATTTTCCTCTAAGAATCAACCCACCTAAGTGCTTTATCTTAAGATTAAGTGCAAAGTTGAAAATGAAATAGCCCTCAATCTCACAGAGAATTTAAAATTTTCACTACACTAGTTTCTGCAAAATATTGAGCATTGAATGACTAATTATCAGTCATATGAGAAGATAAGACCCTAAGGACCAAAAATCAAGAGAAAAATTGTGAGATTCAGGTTCTGGAATTTTTGGATATAGATTTAAAAATGACTGTAATTACATTTTCAAGAAAATAGATGACAACATGAATAATTTTAGCAATGAATACAATCTGTGAAAATCAGATTGAAAATACGTAACTGAGAAATGTGATAACTAAAACTAGCAATACAATAAAGTTAACTAGAAGACTACACATAGTTGAAAAGAAGATTAATGAACTGGAAGATAGCTTAGTAGAAAATATTCAGACTGAAACTCTTGGAGGCTGTCACTTATTTTCCTCCAGAATTTTTCCCATTTACCTTTACCCTTTGCTAATTTTGCATTGCAACCTTTCACTGTAATAAATCGTGATCTTGAATATGACTATATGTTGTTTCCTAGGAATCCTCTTAGTGAATAACTGAGCCTCAGCCTGGTCTTGGGAATCCCCAATACAATAACAAAAACAAGGTGGTTTTTTCCCCCAGAAATTAAAGATTTCTTTACCATTTGACAATCAGCCAATGTAGTGCACCACACTAAAAGTAAAAGCATAGTTGAGTGATCATTCAGATAAATGTAGAAAAAGGTACTTGAACATTTAAGCATTCAGTTATAATTGAGGAAAAAATCCTTACCAAAATATACATAGAGGAGAATGTCCTTCCAATAGAAGATTTCAACATAAAACCTACAGTAAACCTCAAACTAATGTTGAAATATTGAAACTGACTTCCTGAGATAAAAACACGAGACAAGGACCCACTATTAACAATTTTTAGTTCATGCTTAGGACAATAATGCAACAAAGTATACAAATTTGAGACAAATTTGTTCTTATTCATGAATGACATGATTGTGTAGGTAGAAAATTAAAAAACGAACAGATGATCCATGTAAGTATATATAAGCAAATTTAACTTTAACAATGTCACAGATAGAAGAATTACATAAAACTCAGTATATTTCTAGATTCCAGGAATGAACACCCTAAAACAAAGTTTTAAAAACATGATGCCATTTACCATATAATCAACAACACAAAATAGCTAGCAATAAATCTCAATAAAATGTTCAAAAGCCCTGTGTTCGTTTTCTGTGGTTGCATACAAATTACCACAAACTTATTAACTGAAAACAATACAAAAGTACTTGTTTATGGTTCTATGGAAAGCTGGTACATGCAGCTAGTTTCTTTACTGATGGTCCTAAGAAGGCCAAAATCAAGATGTCAAGTCAGGTGGGATTTTTGTCTGGAAGCACTGGGGAAGCATCCACTTTGATGTTCATTCTTGTTGGCAAAATTCAGTTCATTTTGGTTGCAGGATTGAGATTCCCATTGCTGGCAAATGGCCGAAGGCTATTTTCAGCTCCTAGGCCATGTGTATATCTTGCCACATAGCACTGCTCAAACTTGAAGCCAGCAGTGGTATGTTTAATCTTTCTCGTGCTTTGAAACTTTGATTCTCTCCTACTCTGACTGCTAGATCCAGATTTAAAGATCTGATGTTATTAGGCCAGTCTCACTGGATGATCTCCTTATGTTAATATCAGCTGATTTGGAATCTTAATTAAGTCTACAAAATTCCTTTTGTCATGCAATACAACATGACCACGGAAGTGATATTTTATCATACATACAGATTCTTCCCACATTCAAGCAATGGAAATTACACAAGGAAAAAAGTCATTAAATTCCGCCTCCCACAGGCATGTATTGGAAAAAACATAAGATGTAATTTCGAGAAATTAAGATTTAAATAATCAGTTTAATTGACAATGTTAATGGAATCTATATTACAAATTTGCTGATTCTTTCTAATTGAGCTGTATGTAGGGTTAGTTCAATTGCAATTAAAATGGCATCAGAAAATGAGAGGCATTTGATAATTTAATTATAAATATGAATACATAAAATAGCCAGTATAATTTTGAAAAGTAAATTTTGAGAACTTACGCTAACAAAAAGTAATAGTCACTACAAAGGTATGCTAATACAATGTTGACAGGCAAACAGACCAATAGAATATAACGGAGAGTTCAACATCAGTTCCAAACACATTTAGACATGTGATTTATGAAAATCGTGCACTACAGAAAGGGAAAACTACTGTTTTCTTAAAATGATGCCGTGTCAGTTGGGTATCTGTATGAAAAAAATAAACACAATTAACTTTGACTCTTATCACACCATAAAAAAATAATTTTATGCAGGTTGTAGTGTTGATGAGGATGTGGAATAACATTATTTGTGTAATAAAACTGTTAAATATTTTTCGAACATTGTTTGGAAGTATGTATATAATAAAGCTGAACACATGCCTAACCTAAGATTCAGCAATACTACTCTTGAGTAAAATGTGTATATTTGCAGAGTTGGAACACATAAACACGTTCCCTGCAGCATCATCAAAATGGCTTCAAACTAAAAATCATCAAGTAGTCCACCAACATCAGAAGGGATAAATACATTCTTGTACATCCATAAAACAAAATATTATATCACAATAAAAATGAATAAAAATGTGTATAAAACACTATGAATGAATCTCAATATAGAAAGTTAAATGAAGAAAAGCCAGCCATTAATTTTGCATGCTGGGTGGCATTATTTTTCTTTTACTGAAGACATTGAGCTGAAGAAATGTAATACACATCCAATGTTCATATTTTCTACTAATAAGCATGGTGCCATAATTGGAAATTCAATAGTCAGCAATAAACGAAGTTAGAGTCAAATCCATCTGTTTTTGCTTCTATTTTTGTCTCCTAAGTCTAAGGTTTTGATTAATCACTGGACTTTCTCCCTAAAGGCAGTGATAATTAAATATCTATATGCATATAATTATAATTCTGCACATGTCATATATGATAGATATAATTATAAAACATTGAGGTATGCATTCATGGCATTCCCTTAATCCTCACATGACTGGGTATAGATTTCAACCAAAAAACAATTTCTTTTTAATAAGAAAAAATTAAATACTGAACAGTTAACTTCGCTCACAAATGTATTTAAATATACAAAATGATAGTTTTTAGGAATATTAAAGGAGGCAATTACATGCAGAGATATAATATTTGACTTAATAAAAAAAGATATTTTAATGTTTCAACTCTCATATTTCTTTATATATTTATCACAATCCCCAACAAAATAAGCATGATTTTAGACAATTATTATTAATTTAACAAAACACAAAGGTTAGATTATATGAGACTCTCAAATATGATGGCAGAGTAGCACCAACATTTATCAGAATATACTTAAATATATATAACATAATATTTATGTTATATATAGTATTTTGATATATATGAAATATATTTAATATAATATAAATTTGTACAATATATTTACCTTAATGTTTATAGTAGCCCCAACACTTATCAGAATATACTTAAATATACATTAAGTATTTAAAATATTCCATTTAAATAGTATATATTAGTCTACATTAAATATTTTAAATATTGTATAATATATAAATCTTATGAATATTCATATATATTTAAGTATATTCTGATAAGTGTTGAGGCTGCTCTACTCTCATACAATAAGATAAAATGGAGTATATAAAGCTATTCAAATACTTATAAAGATTATAAAGATAAAAGTTCTTGGTTAAAAAAATCAGTTTGATCTGTAAAATATAAGAAAATATGAAAACAACCCAGAATAAGGGCTTTCAATGACTTTGATGGGTGATAAATATAATAAATATAATAAAATAACCAACTGTTTGGTCATAAGGATTAAAAGGGAATTATAGATAGCTAAAATTTCGGTCTTTACAAATATAAAATGGACACAAATATACTGCTATATCATTTCACAAGGAAAATTATAAAATGTATACATTAATTTGTATTCCATTGATCTTCATAAAGAAAGAAAATCCCAAATGGATGCTATTGTAGAGAAAAATGTACTTTACTATGTGGTAATATTGAGGAAATTCAAACCAATCCTATGATAGGATGCTTAAAGTGATTTCTAAGAAATATCTAACATTTTTGGAATTGTTTACCTTTCAGTACTCTGATTGTGACCACAACCAGTAGAGATTATAATCAAGTTTATTTTTTATTAAAAAATAAAATCTTTAACATTTTATTTTTAATCAGTTAAGACATACTAGCATTGTGTAATGGGAATTGACCTGGGCTGGAAATCAAGATATTAACTTATATGTGGTTCTAAATAAGTCCTGTACTAGATCTGACACTTGGTTTCTTAATCTGTAATGAATAAAGATAGATTTATATTTTTTTACTTGTGAAATACTGATAAGATATACTCAAGACTCAGGCAACCTGGGTCCTTACTTTAATTTTAATTACCTGGGGAAATTAGAGCATACTTTGTGGCTTCATGGGACATTCTTAGCCTCGGTGGACTTTGGTTTGCTCTCTTGTAAAATGAAGCAGTTATTTTGAATAATGCTTAAGGTTCTTTCCAATTCTAGTATTCCATGTCCCTATTTTGCTGCTTCTGATTGGTGATGTGTGGTATAATCACTTAAGTAGTTCTTTGATATTTGAGGTTCAAAAAGTGATGAAAGCACAACTAATAAAACATCTTAAAACATTATTATTTCTCAATGTATTTCCTGCCCTTATCCTTTCCTTAAGTTTGTAGCCAAAGGTATTTTCCAGTGAGGCAATTTTATTCCTGTTATATTGTACCAAAGCAGCAAAGAGCCCTTTCCAAAGCATTACCTGGATCTTTCTCTTTCTTTCCCTTTGTCAAAAATTCAGTGATTTAAACCATTTTGAAATATCAGGCATTAAATTAGTAATAAGTGAAATAGTCCAGAGAGTGTAGAGAAGTTTTATTTTTTATTTTATCTACACAGGTTGTTTCTACTATTTATTAACTCCTATATACTGTGTTAAACAAAATTATGGGAGACCATATTGTTTTTGGAAGGAACTCCTTCACTAAGCCCCAACAGACCAGACCAAACCTAATGGAGTGACTTACTATACAATCACTATACAATCAAACTGAAATTTTTAGAAGGCAGAGAGATCCCAAAACAGACCAGTTTTTCCTAAAAACAAGATTCCAGTCTACCTGACTCAGCATATTAAGGAAGTCTCTGTTCAAACCTTTCCAAAAAAATAACCTGAAATATGCTGATGTTAATCAATCAGGTGTTTCTTTGTTTTTTGTTTTTTTTCGAGATAAAGTCTCGCTCTGTTGCTCTGGCTGGGGTGCAGTGGCATGATCTCGGCTCACTGCAACCTCTGCCTCCTTGGTTCAAATGATTTTCATTCCTCAGCCTCCCAAGTAGCTGGGACTATAGGTGCGTGCCACCACTCCAGGCTAAGTTTTTGTATTTTTAGTAGAGACAGGGTTTCACTATGTTGTCCAGTCTGATCTTGAACTCCCCACCTCAGGTGATCCACCTGATCCCAAAGTGCTGGGATTACAGGCATGAGCCACTGCTCCCAGCCTTTTTATTTATTTACTTTTTTTTTTTTTTCCTGTTCTTCTATTTCTGTGTTTTCAACTAATGAAACGCACTGCTCTGCAATTTCCTGGTTAGAGCTCCCATTCTATTTTGTAGAATGGAGGCTGCCCCAATTCCTGAATCTCAAATAAAAACCAATTTGATACATAACTAAATTTGCTGTAATTTTCTCTTCGACAACTTCATAGGTTTCTGTTTTGTGCTTTTGTTGTGGCTGTTTTATCTTATTTCAGTTACTCTAAGGGTGAGGTGTGGAGAAGACTAGCTACCTGGGGCACCTCTCGGTTATTAGACAATAACTTGGTAGATCTGCAATGTGAGTACATTAAGATAATTTCTTTGGGAACTGTCAATTTTTCAAGAGAGAAATCCTCAAATCTCAGAATTTGGAGGCGTATCTCCTTGAAGAAGGAGAAGAGGCAAGAAGTCCCAGAGTTCACAAGGGCATCTTTCACCGAATCCTTTTGTTTTCATCCCTGTGCTAATCTCCCTCTACCAACAGCTGCTGATATTACTAAGCCCAGAGCATTTATGGTTAAATTTCTGTAAATGTTAAACACTTGATTTCCCGGTGGAGGCTGGGGTGTAGTGGGCTT